>NC_062555.1:42105165-42726139 GCF_016906955.1 Phacochoerus africanus
AAGGACCTCGGGGATCCCTACGGCTCCCTTGCTAGCAGCTGCGGCCACTTCCGAGCTTAGCTTTAGAAGGGACTGAGGTGGCCCAGGAGGGTGGAGATGGGTACAAGGTTTATCTTTAGTCCGGCAACTTCAAGCAGGGTGCAGGAAGAGTACCTGACCTCTTGAAAACCAAAAGCCAAAAAACCAAAAAACAAAACAAAAAAACAGGGAGCTGAGGTACCAGAAAGGGCAGGGGCCCAGGAGGTGGCCGAAGGACTTGAAGGTTTGCAGGGAGGAACTGTCTGCCTGCAGGCACTCTGTTAACTAGTAAGGAGTGATTGAGTCTTGGCTTTGGCATCCTTGAAAATACCTGTCCACCTAGCATTCTCTAGACTTCTCTCTCGCCAGTGGCCTGGGGCCACGGGCGCGGGGCCAGGCGTGCGTCCGTGGCTGCGCGCGCGCGCGCGCGCGCGGGGTTGTGTGTGTGTGTGTGTGCGCGTGTGTGTGCGCGCAGCCCGCGCGCCCAGCCCGGCCACCGGGACCCAGCCGCCAGCCGCCCGCCTGCTGTCCCTCCTATTCGCAGCCGCCTCCTCAAAGCCTCTTTACCCAGCGCTCGCCGCCCGCTGCCCGCCGCCCGCCGTCCGCCCAGCCCCTCAAGGCAGCTGCAGCCTCCCCTCAAAGTTTCCTCAGAGCTGACACCTTCGCGAAGGGCTGCCCTGGGAGATGGGTTTCTGATGCTGTGCCTTGGAGTGGCTCTTCTCATAGCACCCTCCGCCGTGTCCCCACCTAATCCAGAGACTTCATTTTCCAATTTAAAAGGAGAAAAGGAGGCGGCGAGGGGGTTATCAAAAGAGAATTGGCCACAACTGTGAATATTCGCTTCTTCTCTGCTTGATGCCAGGGAATAATTGACTGACGAGCCTGTGGGGTTAAAGAAGAAAATTAAACAGAAACCCAAGTTGACTGAGGAGGGGCTGGAAGGTTTCCGGATGCCGGGGAGGTTGTCCCCATCTTCATTTCCACAGGCATGAAGATTTGGGGGTGCCTTCCGTGCGAGGGCTTTTAAACCGCCACCCCCCTCCTAATCCCTCTGGAAGGAAAAGCCGGTCGAGCCTAGGCGGGGAAATCAAGGAAAAGCTTGTGGTCTTGTGTGCGTCGCATCTTTGGCTTTGGATTTAAGGACACGAAAGACAACTGACCGCGTCTCAAGGTAAGAGGCAGCAAAACTGCTGCCTGAATTGCCAGGAAGAATAACTTAAAATAGATGTTAGGGCTGGGTGGGGGTTGGGGTGGGTCAAGCCAAGTTGGAATGATACCTCCCGGCGTCGCCACGCGATTGCACAGCCCGCGCAAATAGCTCAGGGCGGGCAAGTCAGGGAGTCGCCCGTGCCTCCGGTGCCCAGGTGGGAGGCAGCAAGGCGAAGGGAGTGTCTTGACCTTACACTTTGCAGAAGGCATTGGAAATAGAAATCTCGCTGGGTGGTCTATACAGACTGATTTACTGTGTGTGTGTGTGTGTGTGTGTGTGTGCGCGTATGTATGTGTATGTGTTTCCGGAGGGTCCCCCCACCATTGGCACCGGAGACCCACACCCTCCTGCCATAGAGCGCTGGGGGTGCCGGCGAACGCCGCTAGGACGAGGTGGCAGGTGAGCCTGGCGCAGGTGGACAGGTGAGGGCGGCGGCTGCACCAGCCAGCAAATTGGGGGGCACGCGAAGCCCAGTTGCCGCTAGGCAGGCTCCCCGCAGCCGGCGTCGGAGCCGAGGCGCCGCGGGGCTGCTGCGGTTTCCTTCGCCTCCGCTAGAGGCTCCCAGCGGGCGGCACCGAGCTGGTGGGTGTGGGGGCGCCGCGGGGGGGGGGGGTGTTGAGCGCGCGAATCGAGCGTGCCCGCGGGGTGGCAGAGCGGGCGCGGCCGGGGGAGGCGAGCCGGGCAGGGGCGGGAGACTGGAGCCGGAGTCCCCGGCGCGCCTCCTGGCTGCGCGCAGAGCTGCGGTGACGCGGGTCCGAATCCGGGCTGAGCTCTGGAAAGCTGTGCCCTGAGCCCGAGCCACTTGGGGAGACGATCCTGGCCCGTGCCCTGAGTGCAGTCCCAGGAGGTAAGGCCCTCTTTCTCCACTCTCCTTTCGCCCCCAGGTTCTCCGCAAATTCTCAGCAGGATACCCAAGGTGGGAGGAAGTGAAGGGTGCGGGTCTGTGGGGGTCTGCAGGTGCCTTTCAGTCGTCTTCGTGGAGATCCGCGGAAGGTGTATTCAAACTAACATACCTTCCTAGTGTGCCTGCCTCCCCTAAATATCTGACTGCTTTAAGGGAAGTTTTCTGCAGAGACTGCCAGGTGGCTGGTCTTTGGGCCGGGGTGCTCAGAGGTGTGCAAGAGGACCCGCCGGGCTCCCCCAGCCGCAGAGGACTGGGGTGCGCGCCTCGAGGTGTGGGGTGTGGTGGAGAGAAGAGTACCACACCCTCTTTTCCTCCCTTTTCCTTTTCACCTGATCAAGTCTCACCATCGAGCAGTTTTACTGATTTCTTTTCCCAAGGGATTGGCTCTGAGGACAGAGACAGGCTGCTGATAGACTTGGAGAGAGAGGAAGAGGGAAGGTTGAGGAGGAAGTAGGGGCCAGAACATTAGGGGAGGAAGGAGGGTGAAGTTAAGCCTGTGCTTATGGGGTAGGAGGAGGGTGTGCGGGGGAAATGGCCTTGAAGTTCAGATGATTTGATGAAGTCAGATTCATTTCACATTTCCCACTATCTTTGATATAATTATTGTTCAAACCACCAACAGAAATCATTTCTACTAGCTACTGTCTTGGGCACGATGAGCACTGAATATGTTTGATGATTGTTTCTACGCCAAAAAAAAAAAAAAAAGGAATGGATATTGTGTGTGCTTGGCATGATCACACCATGTCTTTCAGGCACCTGGCAATGTATGTATTTTTCAATGTGCTGTTTTGTGTTTGTGCATACCATATGTGGTCATTTTACATTCAGCAATGCAATTTCAGAGTCCTCTAAAGGTGGCTCTTAACAAACCTGACTTATGATATTAAGCCACCTCCAGAATATACTGACTGAAGACAAAAATAGGATGGGGCATGGAATATTTTAGGAATACTGACTAAAAGCAGAGAACCAGCATTTGTGAAACACTGAACCACATACTGAAAGAGTGAAAAAAATTGTTTTTTTTCAAAAATGAGAAGCAGTGGTTAACATTTTAAAAGAAGGAGATGTTCTTTAGTGTACTGTCATCATCATCCAGTGGTGTGCCTTACTTCCAGCACAGTTAGAGTGTGAAACAGGAAAAATGAAGCACTTCCTGCTGAAAATTGTGAGCTACTGTCAGGTATTTTATCTTAAGAATTTAAATGGAATGGGTTGCCTATTGATGATAACTGACGTAGTTTGGTTGTCATTTACGTGTAGGGCATCTATTGTTTTTATGAAGGTAAAGAGGTAAGTCAGTATAATATAGGAAGTGTAATGTAGTGGAAGTGGAACAGGCCAGTTTACTTAGGTTTTTTCATTCCAGAAAAACACATAGCATGATCTCAAGGAAGATTTATATAAAGTTTTTTCATTCGTGTGTTATATGGGTAGAGTTCTGTGTAGAAGGCAAGAATAAATATCTTGCTGATAATCTCTAAAAAGGATGGTTTATGTTCTTAAAATAACTGTTTTTGAAATTTTATTATGCAACAAAATAATAGTTACTCATCTAACTATAGTTATGTACATGTTCAGACACAAATTATTTGTTGAATTGCATTAACAAAGACAAATTCATAATAAGGGCTCCATTTTCTTTCTGAAAGATACCTCTGAAACCAGAGGATGATCTGCTAGCACTAAGAATCTGTTTATATGATGCACAGAAGGCACTGTTTCTTGACAATTAATTGAATCTCAAATTCAGTTTTAGGACTCTGTCTCTAAAAATTTCTCTCTCTCTCATAAATGTGATTTTAAAAGAGACCAAACATTGAAATATTTCAGGCATGCTGTGGATCTGAAAACTGTTCGAGTCCTCTGAAACTTGATGTCAAGAATAAGAAGTGATAGGATGTTGTCACAAATTAATTGGCTTGATGCTTCAATTAAAAACTGATTATTATCTGGGTCTGGTTGTCATTATGGTTGATTTCATTTGGTCTCTAGATATTCTGTGAAAGGACTCTAGGTGGAAATGTTTTCCTGTAGTACAAGGAGAGGAGGTCACTATATGCAAAAAGACTTGTCAGTTACTGATTCTCCAGTTTGGTTGCATTTTATCTAGAAAGCAGGATGCTTCATTGACAAAAATTAAATTTTCTGTATTTTCATGAATATTTCCCTATTTTTCAGAGTTGTCAACTTCTGGGTGCTCCATTTACAATTTTGATGAGGAAATATGTCACCAAGCCCCTTCCCTTTGTGATATAGAAGCTCTTTTGGTGTTAAGAACTTTAAGAACTATTTAATCATGAAAGATTGTATTTCCTGGAAGAAAAATCAAGGAGCTTAAAAATGTGTTTGATATGAAAATGAAAGAGTAAGAGAGACAGGTTAAGTAACATACAAAAGATTTACTCATCTAACTTTCTGTATCTCTATGACTTCTTTCAGCAACCATTTTAAAAAGATATTTTTTAAAAAATCTTTTTCTATTATTCCCCCTCTTTTCCCCTCCTTCCTTTCTTCCTTTTCTCTCTCCTTCCCTCCTTGCTTTCATTATTTAATTTTCTCTTTCTTTTAGTTAAAATATTTCTTTAGAAAGAAATTCATACCACTTTATAGTTATTTTATAATTATCGGCCCATACTTTATTTTTTAATGGAAAGTAGTCTTCATATGTTGATTGTTGCATTTATTTAAAATCTGTTTTCACAGAAGAAACTTAGTAGAATGTGGAGTTGATTTCTTTAGGGAATACACATCAACAGTTGATCATTATCTCATGTTTGGTTACCTCTTGTATCTGGTTGCAACTCCACTGACTTCTGTTTCTGGGAAGCATTCAAGCATGGAGAGTAGTCACTGGAGATGGATGGACTTCCTTGAAACATGGTGCATTTGTGCTTTGAGTGACATGTGTCCATGTGGTTAATACTCTTTCCATGTGCAAAATGGCCAACATAATCAAGTCTGAAATGTTCACATTGAGCAAAGAGTTGAGCCACACTTGTCTGGGTATACCTGCTCAGAAATTACTAATCAATTTTAGGAAATGGCTACATTGTTCTTAAATGTCCTCAGAGACAAATTCTAGTGTCTAAAAATCTCCTAAGAGAAACTAATTCAGTACCACCAGGAGGCAGCATGAATAAGTAGAAATATGGATTTGTTACCAGAAGGCTTGAATTCTACTGCTCTCTCTTATGACTTCTCTCTCTAAGGCTCAGTGATGAATTCAGTGAAATGGGGAAATTCAATATCCACCCACTCTCTTGTGTTTAAAAATTTGACTGCACCTGGATTTAAGCTTTGAAAAAAGAGAAAAAACTTTCAAGTACCAAGTAGATGTCAAGCATTGTAACACTTGATCTGGAGGTAAATGAAAGAGTATATTTAAGGAATACTGGTAGGACTGCCAGAGTGAAGCATGGATTTTAATATGGCTTTGATGAAAAGATTTTTTTTTTCCTGGAGCACATATTAACAACTGTTCTGTTAATGTGTGTATCGGTGAGATGGTTTTCTCAAAATTATCATTAACATGGCACAGATTGTGTGTGGCTTACTGTGTTGGACATAAAAGTCTATCTAGGAGTTCCCTGGTGGCTTAGTGGGTTAAGGATCTCGTATTGTCACTGATGTGGTGCAGATTTGATCTCTGACCTGGGAACTTCCGCATGTCATGGGTGTGGCCAAGAAAAAAATCTATCTGGGCATTTGAGTTGTTTTTATTTTTTCTTTTTGCCATTTCTTGGGCCGCTCCCACGGCATATGGAGGTTCCCAGGCTAGGGGTCTAATCGGAGCTGTAGCTGCCAGCCTACACCAGAGCCACAGCAACGCAGGATCCGAGCCGCGTCTGCAACCTACACCACAGCTCATGGCAACGCTGGATCGTTAACCCACTGAGTTGTTTTTAAAGAGTTGTGATGATAAAAGAAGAGGAAAAAGGAAAGAAGAGTAAAATATTTTTGAATAGTAAAATTTAAGTGGAGTCCCTGTTTTGTTTTTTTGAGCATTCTATATTTTTAAGTTTTTCTTCTTGTGCATACCTAATATGATACAAGTAGCAATTGCCACTGATTTATTAAGTCAGTTACCCACTTTCTATGTACTCAACTGTTAGGTTATTTACCCAATTACTTTGAACACTTTAAAAATATTTACTTTGTAAAATGTTAATTCAGTTATTTAATTTGTGAAGCTGGACACAAAATTAATACAGTATCTTAATTTTTACAATGGAATTTACCCAGGAATGCTGGTAGTCCATGCGTCCTATTTTATTTTAGTGATTTAAATGCTAATTATTTATAAGTTATTTTTATCATGTAAATTAGTAAGGAAGTAGATTGTAGATATAAAGACATTGATTTGTATAAAATTTTTAAAAGCCCATTAAAATAATTATATTCCTTTTTGATAAATTATGAGGCCTGCTAGGATTTGAAACTATAATACATTTTGTTACTTTTCTAAATGTATTTACTAGTTAATCTTAAGAACAGTGTATCTTTCCTAGTTTTAAGGATAGGTCAAATATCATTTCCTTCCTTTGAATATTAGTGTTATTGTCAATATAAACTATGAATGTATTTCTCTAATAATGTTAGACTAAATGCAATCCTAGGAAACTAGACTTGGAGACAAATTATGTTTTTGCAGATATAATAGAACATAACATCCAATTGTCTATAAAAAGAGAATTATTGTCTTTACCAAAGCATAAACCGAATTTTAGTGTAACAGAAATGAAGGCAAAAGTTTCTAAGATTCCAAGCACATTTCAGTTTCTAGGTGTAGCACTAGAGAGTTTTTGAAATGGATTCTAAATTGGACTGCCTAAGAGGATTTTGTGTCTTCATACAATCTCATTCTATTATAATGTAACTATGGTTAGCTGCAAGATATCTATCTAGTAGCCAGCATGATGGGAAATAATTAGCATAAAATCTGTATTGCTCCTGGTGTACCAGGAGAGCCAACAACAGTGCCTTGTGATAAATGTTGATTTTGAAATGTTGGGCTTCATTTGTCAAAGGGAGAGAGCCTTTATCTTCTTAACTGTTTTTCACTAGGCTTTTCTATAATAATACATATATTTTACATGTATGATTTAATCATATTTATATACACATTTTATTATATATTAAATGTATACGTCTATATATGTATACTTTATATTTGCTATAATTTATCTATACATATTCTATACTATCTGTCTATAGCTATAAATAAAGACTACTAAGAGCAGTCCTTGGTCTGTGTTAAGGTATGTCCTTATTTTTTACCCTTTGGTTAAGTTTAAGATTATGGATTACGATGATTTCTCTTTATGATTTGCCTTCAGTCGTATTTGTAGGTAAACACTAAAGCCATGGCTTTAGTCTTGTTGGGTTCAATTCATATGAATTAACACTCAAATATTTACTGATGTTAAAATGATTTTTGGTATAATAGTCAGGATATAATAATGTATGTGACTAGGTCCTTGTTCTTAAGAATCTTGCAATCTTGTTTAAAAGAGAAGGTAAAAGTGGTGATAAGCTAACAACAAAAGGAAGAGTCTGTCAACTGATTCAGAAATTCTTGTTAAATATCTGTTTTTCACCTGACTACAAAATAACAATGCAAGAGTTGTGTCACAGGGCACCTCAGAATAGGGAGAAGTGAGAGTGGCCTGGAAAGAATTTATAAAAGAAGAGTAAATTGGTCTGAGTGGAATATAAATAAGCAGTGAACATATAACCTCAGTAATAAAGCAATGCGACTTACGACAACTGTGAGGTAGTCTTGCTGATGAGTTGGGACAGAGATAAAGCACTGATAGATTTCATTTTGGCTGGTGGTAGAGGAGGGAAATAGAGACCTGTGCATGTAACTAGAGACATTGTGAACTGGTTTTCCAACTTGGAGTGAAATTTAAATAATTATTCAATTATCTATTCTATTATAAATGTTCATAATAATTGGCTTTGAAGTTCCTCTTCTAGGACGTCATCCTCGGAAATGCTGTCATGAATCTGCAAAGATATACACACACAAGAAGAAATATATAACCTGAATGGTTTCAAATCTTTAAAAGAAATTGTATTTATGGTTAAAATCTTTCTGTACCAAATCGACTGGTGAATGGATAAACAAAAGGAAGTGTATACATACCATTGATTGTATTCAGCAATAAAAAAAGGAATAAACTACTGATACATGATACAACAGAGATAAAACCTCAAAAATAGTATGTTGAATGAAAGAAGCCAGGCACTAAAGGCCTTATATATGCTTCTATTTATTAAGAAAAAAAATTCTAGAAAATCAAATCTACAGAATTCAAAACTAGATTGGTGTTTCCCTGGCTCTAGGAGTGGTGATGGTGAGTGTCTGCCAGTGGAAACAATGGGCCGTTTGGGGTGATGCAACTGTTCCATAATTGGATTGTGGTGATGGTTGCATAAATCTGTAAATTTACTAAAAGTCATTGCATTTTTCACATAAAATGAGTACCTTTAATGGTATGTATATTATATCTCAATACAGCTAGTAAAAAGTTAGCCGAAACGCAAAACAAAACAATACCCTCACATCTTTCAACCAAGTAAACCTCAATCCCAGGTGACCTCACTAATAAAATCATCTGAACATTTTAGGATGAAGTATGGCCATTTCTACACAGTCTTTTCCAGGAAAGTGTGAAAGCAGAAACTTCCACACTTTCCCAACCTATGGTATGAGACCAGCATTACGCTGATACCAATATCATGAAAAGACATTATCAAATAAGAAAAGCATAGACCAATACACTTCATGAACATTAATATAAACAATATTAGTGAAACTTTAGCAAATACAAATCAGTTTATGACCATGCTGGGTTCATCCTAGAAAGGCAATGCTGGTCTAACATTAGAAAATTAGACAATATGGTATACCCTATATTAATGGTGATAAAAAAGAAACAAACAAAATTATGATCATCTCAGTGTATATCACACAAAGTTTTTGACAAAATCCAACACTTAATCTTGATAAAATCTCCTGTTTTATCAAATAATCTAGGAGTATAAGGGATCTTCAACTTGACAGAGAACATCTGCAATAAGTCTATGGCTGATATGATACTTAATGGTGAAAGACCAAGTACTTTTCTACTTATCTTGGAAACAAGGCAAGAATATCTGCTCTCATTTCTACTCAGCCCTCTAACAGAAATTCTAGGCAGTGAAGTAAGGCAGGAGAAAGACTCCAAAAGGGAGACCGATTGTTAAGGAAAAAGCAAAGCTGTTTAAATGCATATTTATTGGAAAATTAAAGAAACATTCAAATATCCCATAGGAGTACAGTGAAATATGCTGGAATACTCACACAATGAGTATTCACTTAGTAAGAAGGTAGATGGGAGTGTTGCAGTTCTTTAAATATCATGGTAAGATTTCTAAGATACATTGGTCAAGGAGAAAATATGGTTGTAGAACAATACTTAGTCTGTGGTACATTGATTAATTCCTTCAAGAGGTACTTTTTGTATACCTCCTTTATTTTAAGCACTGGTGTAGACCCTGGGTAATATATTGCCTGTAGGAAGGGGCCAGATGTAATCTTGCCTTTGAGAGCCTTGCAGGCTAATATGGGAAAAAACTTAAAAGAGAAAGAAACTAAATATATAATGAGAATTTGTGTTATATGTGTTTAAGAATCCAAGTAGAATGTCACAAATTTAACCATGATGGTTGGGAGAAAGAAAAATTTCTCCAAGAGGTGTCTGATGCCTAGTGAGCACTACTCAGTAAAGACATTCTTTTTTAACAATAGACGAGTCCATACCATTCTTCTTTCCTTCACCTTATTTCCCTTCATATTCAGTAACTCATCTATCCATTGTCCAAGGAATGTGCTGTACTTTCGCTGTCACAGTAATTTCCCCTGTATCGCTACATTCTTTTCCCTTTTAGAGTAATTTCCTTGCCATCAACATTTGTTGAGCACCTGCTGTGAACAAAGGCATCATCCAAAGTGTTAGGAAGTCACCTTTGCTTAAGGTACATTCTTATTTATGTATTTAATCTAATTGAAGCCCTTTTCTTCTTAGGTGATTTAAATTTTTTTCATTTTTTTCCTGATTGCAAAAGTGAAACATTCATATCATAAAAACATTGAATGTTGCAGAAATATTTAGTGGACAATGTGAAAGAGCTTCCTGGGGCTCCATTTCACCAAAAGTTGTGACTAATTAGGAAACTACCTTGCATGTGAATGTATAGTTGCAGAACCAAGGAAACTGAGGATCTGTGGAGATGGAGGTATTGCCTGTAAGGAGGGCAAACTGCACATTATTTAGGATTTTGGAGAGGATGGGCACTCACAGTGCCCTAGTGGTTGAAGGGTCAACTGAACTTTGTACAGTATAGTACTTCTGATGATCTTAAAATCTTTAGCAGAGTCACACAAGTCTTAGGAACTTGAATGTGATTGTATTCCTGGTAGAAGCTGATGACAGAGCTTACTTTTGTATCAGAGATGGGACAGCAATGCCAATAAGCTACTTTATGTGGATAAGAGGGTACTAGCAGGTCTATGCATCACAAATGCTTCTTCCTTGGGCTGTTTCATGAGTGGCTTTAACAATCTAGTACATTTACTCATGTCTCGGGAATATGTCTCCCAACATATCCCATCCAAGTGGTTGTTTAATGTATCTTTAAGCATTGGAGCATGTAGCAAATTATCTTGTGTCTGTTAACATGGCTTTAATTGATATTTTTCATAAAAGCTCATTCTATCTAACTAAATTACATTGATGGTATTGCATCACCTTTTTATTTTTCCTTTAAGAAGTTTTTCTATCTATCTTTCTTTCTTTCTAGTGGTCCTACCCATGTCATATGGAGCTTCCTTGGCCAGGGTCTGAATCTGAACTGCAGCTGCAACCTATGCCACTGCTGCAGCAATGCCAGATCTTTTAACCCACTTCCCTAAGCCAGGTATTGAACCTACTGGTCAGAGCCACTGTGCCACAGCAGGAACTCCTTAAACAATTTTTTTAAAGAACTTTTTCTTTGGAGGGGGGCACACTTGCAGCACATAGAAGTTCCTGGATTGAGATTGAATCAGAGCTGCAGCTGCCGACCTATACTGCAACAACAGCAGTGAAGGATCAGAGACTCATCTGTGATCTATGTCATAGCTCACAGCAATGCCAGATCTTTAACCCACTGAGAGAGACAAGGGATTGAACCCACATCCTCATGAATACTAGTAAGGTTCAAAAACCACCTAAGCTACAATGGGAACTCCCAGGAGCTTTTTAATTGAGCTTACTGGAGAACATTCTAGAATATATACATATATGTTAGTGATTTATTTTTGTAGATGCCAAAATTAGGAAGGAAGCACTTGTGATTGGTTGAATATTCAGGAGTATCATAGGGTACTCTATACACTTTCAGTGAAATATAGTATATCCTTGGCAGATAAACTATATAAAATCACCAAAAAAGAAGTATTTTGTCGGTCTTTCTATTTGAAATTATGCATGAACAAGATTGATGACATCAATGTGAAATATGAAATGAAATAAATGCTGTGTGTAATTTGTAGGTGCTTATGTAGCCTAGAAAAATAATTAGGTCTGTGTGACTATTGAGAAGAGGTAGAATGACTGTCCTGTTGGGTACAGAGTCCCTGCTCCTGTTCGTGCATCTATAGGAGCACCTACTGTGGACTTTGTAGAGGGATCCAAGATACAAAGATGAAAGCATTACCATCTGGCTCAGGAAAAAAGGTTCAATGATGACGTTAGTGTAAAGTTCAAGGGAGGATGTGCAGTTTGATTCAATAGAAATTAGTGATATAAAATGACAGCTTTAGACTATGGATGATAATCAGATGTTTTGTCACTAGTAAGAAAACCTTGGAAAATTTGTTTGCATTTTTTTTGGGGGGTGTCATCATCCATCGTTCCATTTAGCTCTCCTTGTGGGAGAAGAAAGAATATCTAGATATCAAATGTACTAATCGCTTTATAAGAGTAAAGTGCTAATGAACTTAATAATTCACACTAAGTTTTGAGAGGTTGGAAGCAATATTTAAAAGTAAAATAATGTAGTGCTTAGTGACAAAACCATTCCATTTTTTACATCTGTGTATGTCTTTGCACACTGCAAACCTTCTAATTGAAATAGACTTTTTCCAGATTACCTGGACCAATTGCTAGTCCTCCTTTAAAACTAGCCTGGTATCTTATTCTCAATAAATCATTCCAGAAACCCTGGACAAAATGTAACCCCTCAAAATATTACAAACTTCTGTTATTATGTGTATTTACAAAATATATTACTACTTCCATTCACTGGCCAATGTATCTTTCCAAATCATGTGGTCCTTGAGGGTTAAAATTATATTTATCACTGTTTTAAAACAAATCTAAAAAATAAGAATAATCTAGAATCAGTCCTAGTAAAATATAAGAATCTGTTCTTATTAATATTTTTGTAATGAATTGGAAGGTAAATCTTAGAATAATAAAAGTTTTAATATATTCTGTCATGAAGGAAATAGCATGGAATGATTCAAAGTTTAAAATATTTGGTTTCAAATCCTGACTCTGCCATTGACTGCTAATTATTGTATCTTGAGCAATCTCTTAGTCTCATGAAATGTTAGTCTCCTGAGGTAAAATAGATATAATAACACTTCTGTCCTGCATGTCTTACATGGAGTTTATGATAATAGAATAGATAATGGGTGAAAATAAAGTTGTATACTCAGTACCTATACAGCTAAAGTGATTTTCTGTATTAAATGCTTATTTAAAATCCACTGATAGGAGTTGCCGTTGTGGTGCAGCAAAACGAATCTAACTAGTAACCATGAGGTTGCAGGTTCATTTCCTGGCCTTGCTCGGTGGGTTAAGAATCAGGCACTGCTGTGAGCTGTAGTGTAGGTTGCAGATGTTGCTCTAACCCTGCATTGCCGTGGCTGTGATATAGGCCAGCAGCTGTAGCTCCGATTCAACCCCTGCCCTAGGAACCTCTGTATGCCATGGGTGTGGCCCTAGAAAGCCAAAAAAAAAAAAAAAAAAACCACTGATAAAATAATCTCAAATGTAATCATGTGTATCACTTTTATATAAAAATGCAAGTTTTGTACAGAAAAGCAAAAAATGAAATAACCAATGTGAAATTCATTTGTTTCTCTTGGATTTTTAATGTCCTTTTATGGTATAATTTCCTCAGATTTTCACATCAAATTACTTTTATTTTACAGCTTATGAAACAAGAGTAACATGCAGAAGAGATCATTGCAGTTTAAAACCAGGTTTTAGATGGAGCAGTTGATGACTTGCACATAGGCACATAGTCATTTAGATTTAGACTGCAGATTGTTTTGTTTTGTTTGTCTCTTTAGGGCTACACCCATGGCATATGGAAGTTCCCAGGCTAGGGGTTGAATCGAATCAAAGCTATAGCTGCCAGCCTATGGCACAGCTACAGCAACTGCAACCTACACCATAGCTCATGGCAATGCTAGATCTTTAACCCACTGAGTGAGGCCAGGGGTCGAAGTCACATCCTCATGGAATCTAGTAGGGTTCATTACCCTTGAGCCACTTGGGAACTCCTAGACTGCAGATTGTTGAACTACTCATTTGATTCTGAATAAGCACCAATTTACACTTTCTCTTTAAATTATTGCCAGTTTGTATAAAACAATCAGTATTTTACTTTTTTATTTTGAATATTTGACCTCTTCATACACTTGTATTCTGTTTTCTCCTGTTTTCTTACTTGACACTTTCTAGATCACTGACAGAAATTCAAAGAGCAAATAGTTACTGATTTAATGGTAGTCTGCTTCTGGGAGATCCACTGTTAACAAGTTCTAATAGTCTAAGGGGTTATCAGTCTCAGCCTGAATCTAGTTTGATGGAAATATATTATGTTTTTCGTCCCTGCTCAGCATTCCTATTTTGCCAATGTTACAGAGTCTAATCAGATATTCTGCCATTCATTTTACTGTGATGGAGCATTTTCCTAGGTGTTTTTGACTTAAGTCAGATTCTCACAGCATTTTTATCTTTAATTTTGGTTTCATGTATCAAGGAAAAACTCCAGGGTACTTTAGCCAGATCTCTAAACTTTTTTTCCTCCCATTTCTGTAATAGCTTTTTATCTTAATGCTTCAAGAATCTCTTGGTTATGTATGATATTTTTCCTCTTATTTTCAAAAAGAATTTGGATAGTTTTGTTTTTATTTAAATTCACTCTGCAGGCTCTTTTTTTTGCACTTGCTTTCCTTCTGACTTTACCATTCACTGAAGCTGCGTGTACCCAGTACAAACCTTTTTTTTTTTTGCTTCAGAAGTGTGTTTCTTATTTAAGCAGGGGGTTGTCCCCTTTGTCACTACTGCACTCAATTCAAACCTGCTTGGTGGGGCTAATTCTTCTCTTGCTTATAAATAAAATCTCAGATAGGTTTCATACCTTACTTACTATTAGAAGGTAAAACGTTCTGCGACTACTTCTAATCATGTGAATAGTCTCATTTCTATTATTTTCCATTCATTTAATAAGAATTGCTGAATTCACTTAGTAATAAGGTTTTCCCCTGCATTAATCTGGGTACCTTTACCCCGGTCACTTGTCATAGGGAATTAAATGGGGGTTGTTCAGCCTCTCCTATGTTTCTTTAAATTGACTCCCATGCTTTTTGCCCTGTTCAAGGAGGATGCCTCTGGCTCCTCTAGGATTGAGCCTCAGGAAAGTAGAAGGGGTAAAGATGAGGTCTGATTTGATTGACATGAATGTAAACTTAGGTAACCTTCTTTCTCTCTGGACTGGGTGGATGCTTCGTTTTACCTTAGGATGCTATGGTAGACACTGAGGTTACTCATCAAAGATTTCTATGCCTTCTGAGCACATGATAGGATTGCATTCTCTATTGTTCTGTGATTGGGTGAGGCCATATGACCAGTTGTGACCAAGAAGTCCTGAGCAGAAAGGGCAGATATAATGATAGTCTGAGCTGATGTGAGAGTCTCCAGAGGTCTTTCTTTTCCTTCTGATACTGCAGTCACCTAATTTAGAGATGGTGGCTGTTCCATTAGCCTGCATCATTGGAATTTCAGTGAGAAGAGCCATCCTCTGCCCACCCCTGACACGCAGCAACCATGTTGCATGAAGGAGAAACTAATCTTTGTGGTTTTAAGCTACTAAAATTACAGGGTTGTTACCACAGCATAATTTAACCTATCTAAATGGAAAGATATGTAGCTTCTCAGAGGTGCCTATTGAGACTCTTTGGCTACATTTACTATGATACCAGAAATGAATTTTCTCCTGGCTTGATATATACTGTTTCTCTGCTCATTCCTGGAAATCTGGAAATCCATTCCCTCTGTTGAGACTACTTCATCCTAGAAATTATCATACTAATTTAAGTTAGACAGCAGAAGACAAACATCCTATGATATCACTTATATATGGAATCCAAAAAAAGGATACAAATAAACTTATTTACAGAACAGAAGTAGACTCACATACTTTGAAAAACTTATTGTTACCAAAGGGGACAGGTGGAGGGAGGGATGGATTGGGGGTTTGGGATCAATATATGCACAATGTAGTATATGGAATGATTGGCCATTGGGGACCTGCTGTGTAGCACAGGGGAACTATACCCAATATTCTCTTATAATCTATGTGGAGAAAGAATCTGAAAGAGAATGGATGTGTGTATATGTATGACTGAATCACTTTGTTGTACAGCAGAAATTATTACAACTTTGTAAATCAACTCTACCTCAAGAAAACTTTTAAAAGTGAAACAAAATAATTCTTACAAAAAGAGACTGCTTCATCCCTCTTTGCATTCTTCTTGGATAGGCTTTTACATGTCTTTGAGCAAGCTCTGGTCTTCTGGATACATTTAAACAGTCTTGCCTCTCCCAGGAAAGTGTAGCCAGCACCTTGCCCTGTCACTTCAGCACTGTAGCTTTTCACTTTTAATTCAGTCTATGAATGACTAAAGACTAAAACTAAATGACACACAAAAAAACTAAATGACACAAAATATGCTCTGATAAGCCTCTGGAACACACCCTACAACAATGGTTTCTGAATAGCAAGCAGGTTCTAAGATTTATATCAGACATTAACTATTGTGTCCATCAAGGGTCAGTGCATACATTTCAAACTTTTGAAATTCTTTCCTTAAAACTTCCTCAAGCTTTGAGGTATGGATGGTGATGGGATTTATAGAAAATGAACAACTCAACTTTTTTTGTTTGTTTGTTTACCTAGTTTCCAACCTTTTTAACCCCTTAAACTTCTGTAGACTTTGGCTAACAAAACTTATTTTTGAAAGTGTCCTTTGCAGCCTAGCACTTCCATTAAAAATATGAGAGTATTTGTCAATTATTGTTTGGTTCTTGGCTTTTAGGTCTTATCTGAAACACACACAGAAAATGTCTTATGTAAGGTTTGGTTCTAAGACCATTGCTGTAAGGCATATTCCAGAAAGTTATTAAAGCACAGTGTACATCATTCAGTATTTTTTAATTTTTTTCTTTTTGCTTTTTAGGGCCGCATCTATGGCATATGTAAGTTCCCAGGCTAGGAGCTGAATCCAAGCTGTAGCTGCCGGCTTGCATCACAGCCACAGCAACTGGGGATCCAAACCAAGTCTGTGACCTATATCACAGCCCATGGCAATGAAAGATCCTTAACCCACTGAGCAAGGCCAGGGATCGAACCCACATCCTTATGGATACTAGTCAGATTTGTTTCCTCTGAGCCACAACGGGAACTCCATTTCAGTATTTTTTAAGCCATTTATAAATTGAATTAAAAATACATTTTCCTACAACTGCAGAGTCATGCATTCTCTGAAGGAATTCAAAATGATTGTCAGAAGCTATGGCCAGTTATTATTATTATTTTTTTGGTTAAAATCAGTATGATGCTATGCATAAATAGTGTAAATTCATTCACTCTCATTAAAGCTATTCGGTGTTTCTGCAAGTGTTGCTACATAGAATGTACTGAAGTTAGTTTAAGCAAAATGTCTTTATTCTTGCCGTTTTAGGAAGACATACTAAAACTGATGTTGTCGATTGCTGTACATTTATTACAAAAGTGGCTCAGCTAAAAAAAAGCAGTTAGTGAATCAGTCTTTTAAACTCATTACTTAGAAGTAGTATGAAACTTTTTGGACTTTGAGGATAGAAAGACAAACTCTATAAAAGCATAGTGCACATAATACATTAATAACATTATTCAGTCTTCACTAGAAAATTTTAAACTTAATGAAACCGTGAAAGGAGATGATGCATTTTGTTACCTGAAATGGAACATTAAATTATTTTAGTTTGCAAACAAACAACTTATTTTAGTAAGCAACCATTCTAATGTGTAAGTATCATTATAACTTTGTATTATTATTTTATATATTACTATCATCATCTTTATTGTCTGATTCACAGCCCTTCATATGACAAGTATGTCATCACTTTTTAAAGAGCTAAGCCAAATTGAGGAACAAAAGTAGAAATTTCCATACAAAATATTTTTGGACTGTTACTTCCTGTCTTTGGGGAAGAAACAATTAACAGTTAATGGATTTGAGCAGTTTAAGAAAGTAACATTTTCATACTCTTGTTCATACTGGGTTATAATATGGGTGATAATTTTACAATTTTAAGTGACTGTTTTCCTAAGAATGCTAGCACTTTAAGCTATATATTTCTGAGCACTAGATGTTTCTTTGCAGTGTTTGTAGAATGTGACATATTCCTATGTACAGATGATTTAATGTTAGAACTGGACACCGCTACTATCTGGTGGCCTTGGAAAATTCCATTACCTCAGTCTATAGCCTAAGCTTTTGGGGGCATCCTTTAAAACAGCTTTAAGTGGAGTTCCCGTCGTGGCACAGCGGTTGGCGAATCCGACTAGGAACCATGGGGTTGCGGTTTTGGTCCCTGCCCTTGCTCAGTGGGTTAACGATCCGGCGTTGCCGTGAGCTGTGGTGTAGGTTGCAGACGCGGCTCGTATCCCGCGCTGCTGTGGCTTTGGCATAGGCCGGTGGCTACAGCTCCGATTCAACCCCTAGTCTGGGAACCTCCATATGCCGCGGGAGCGGCCCAAGAAATATCAACAACAACAACAACAAAAAGACCAAAAAAAAAAAACAAAAACCAGCTTTAAGTGAGGTTAGATGGACATAGAGGCCAGAAAAACAAAACCAACCAACCAACCAAACAAACAACAACAAAAAAACAAGGAGGGTAGGTATTTGGGTGTTTGTATTGCCAGTTGCACAATTGCATCTGAAATATGCCTCAAGCTCCTGGTAGTGGGTAGAGAATGAGTTATCTAACCTGGAATAATAATGAGCAAGTATGAGGAAGGTTACACTCTGATACTGGCATTTGGTAAGAACACATCTATTAGTCCTCAGATATTTTCTATTACTTGTGACATCTTCTCTCAGAGTTCTCCCTGCCCTAACTCAGAAAACTAGACTTTTGTTTTCTGCTCTCTCGAAAATTGTGCGCATACTGTACGTTAGTCCTGTTATTGTATACACTTTCATAGCCTTTGTATTTTTTTTTCTTTTTGTCTTTTTAGGGCCGCTCCTGTGGCTTATGGAAGTTCCCAGATGAGGGGTCGAATCGGAGCTGTAGCTGCTGGCCCATACCAACTTAGGATCCAAGCTATGTCTTCCACCTACACCACAGTTCACAGTAATGCCCAGATCTTTAACCCCCAAGTGAGGGCAGGGATTGAACCTGCATCCTCATGGGTGCTAGTCAGATTTATTTCCACTGAACCATGATGGGAACTCCTGTATTGTTTTTTAATTAGTTAACTTGGGTTAATCTTTTATCTCAAATTAGATCATAGGCATCTTGAGGACAAAAGCATTATAGATTTCCTTTGCATGTCTGAGTGCTAGCATACTTCTTCTGTGTTTAATCTTTAACACCTGAGGAAGGCTTTCTATAAACATCATGGTAGAATTTAGGAGACACTTCCATCACAACAGAAAGATGCTAAGAGGAAAACATGACTTTTAATTTGTTAGTTTTAGCATCTCCTTCTACCTTCAAAAAGCCTCAACTTTCATAGGTTAAAAATAATGAATGGATATATTAAATATAATAGATAAGATGGTGATATTAAGATGAATGATAGGAATATTTTTTAGTCTGTCATTAAAATATTTCATGATAGGAGTTCCTGTTGAGGCACAGTGAAAATGAATCTGACTAGTATCCATGAGGATATGGATTCGATCCCTGGCCTTGCTCAGTAGATCGGGGATCTGGTGTTACCATGAGCTGTGGTATAGGTCACAGACTTGGCATGGATCTGGTGTGTCTGTGGTTGTTTCTGTGACTGGCAGCTATAGCTCTGATTCAACCCCTAGTCTGGGAACTTCCATATGCCGTAGGTGCGACCCTAAAAAGCAAAAAATAAAATAAAATAAAAAATTTCATGATATTGTAGATACCTCATTATACATAAGAAATGTAAAAGGGAGTTGCTACTCAGTCAAAAGCATATATTCTAGAAATTAGGGAAGGGCAATAGAAAATCAAATCTTTTATGAAAATTGGGAGTTTTATAGGTAGAGAGCACATGTAATTGAGTGCCCAACAACATTTTCCTGGTTGGAAAGAGTTTGTTACAAGATGTTCTGGGAAGGTCTCGAGGAGCTAGTATAATTTGATAACCTAAGCAATTTTGGGGAGGTGTTATGACCATGAAAGAAAAACTAAATTGAACCATAATATATCCTAAAAGTATAAAGTATCAAACACTTTCCTTGCCTTTTTAAACTAAATTTTCTTATCTAAACTGGAGAACATAGAAATAATTTCTGTGGTTTTTGTTTTCTAAATTCTTCCAAGGATGTTGGATAGTTAGAATATTGGGTGTTGGATAACATGCTAGATGCAGAGAAGTTAGCTTATTACATATAATGATTCCTTAGGGCATTAGAGTTTATCTGAGTCTAAATTACTATTGAATTAAGCATATCTATAGCATCAGAAGATGCTCACTTTATGTTTCATGGGAGAGGGCTGCAAAGAAATGAATGTTCTCTTCAATATTTGCCAGCTCCAACTGAAGCTTGACATATTTAGTACCATACAGAATATCCAGATCAGGTTTAGCTGTTTTGATAGTAAATGAAATTTAATATGAACAAAGTAGTTTTTTCATTTGAAATTTTATAAATCTTTGTCTTGCTATTAATTCAAAATCTCCTAGATATTAAAAAAAGATTAATAATTAATTAAATGATTCTGCTGTTATTTTCCAGGTTGTTTTCTTTTAATAAGGACAATGTTTATTTGTGTTCTTTCTCTTAACCTCCTAAGTTGTTCAAGCCTGGTGTGATTGCCACAGAGCTGCTTTGGTGATAGTCACGTTAATGTGGGCATAGATATGAAAATACATTCATTTTTCTTTGACTGAGTCCAAATATAATCACTCAATAAATGAAAACTCTGAATGTGTTAAAAAAAATTATATATATGCTGGAACAGTTGGACATCCAATGTCAAAATATGAACCTTGAACTAAACACTTTATATACAAATTAACTGAAAATAGACCATTGAGTTAAATGTAAAACATAAAACATAAAACTATATTCCTTTTCAAGGAAACTATAGGCAAAATCTTCAGACTTAGGGTGGAGCAAAGAGTTTTTTTGATTGAACACCAAAGTATGATCAATAAAAAAGAAAAGTTGATCATTGGACTCATCAATATTAAAATATTTTGCTCTGAAAAAACCCATGTGGAGAAAATGAAAATGCACATTACAAACTTGGCAAAAATATTTACAAGCTGTATATCTGACCAAGGACTCATATCTAGAACATATAAAGAACTCTCAAAACTCAACAGTAAAAACACAAACACTCCAATTAGAAAATGAGCAAAAGATATGAAGAGATATTCCACCAAGTATGTACAGATGGCAGAAACACATATGAAAAGATGTTTAACATCATTTGCTGTTAGGGATGTGAATATGAAAAACTCAATGAGATGTTGGTACCCAACCATCACACTAGATAAAATAACATGAAATTCTGGTGAGGAGCCAGAGAACTCGGATCACTTATACTTGCTGGTGGGAATGTAAAATATTTCAGACACTTTGGAAGATGGTTTGGCATTTTCTTGTAAAAATCAGCATGTCTTTAATATACCTCCCCAAAACTGCATTTTTATCCATTTATCACAGAGAAGTGAAAACATATATTCACGCAAAACCAGTACACAAATAGTCATCACAGATTTATCCAGGATAGCCCCAAACTAGAAAATTATCAGATATTCTTCAGGAGGTGACTAGTTAAACAATTCAGTAATAAAAACAGGTTGTCTATTGATATACGTAACAGTTATCTAAATCTCCAGGGAACCATGGTGAAAAATAAAACCCACTGACTCCAAAATGTTACATACTGTATAGCTTCATTTGTAGAATATTTTGAAATGAAAAAAATATAAAATTGGAAACAGATTAGTGACTGCCAGTTTTGGAGGGTGGAAGTGGAGGTGAGTATGGTTATGAAAGGCAACACAAGGATGCCTTGCGGTGTTGGAGCTGTTCTGTATGTGATTGTAGTGGTGGATGCATGAACTTACTTATGGTATAAAATTGTATAGAACAGTTTTACACACACTCACAAATAAGTACAAGTAAATGTTAGCAGTGGAGGAGTTCCCGTCGTGGCTCAGTGGAAACGAATCCGACTAGGAACCATGAGGTTGCGGGTTTGATCCTTGGCCTTGCTCAGTGGGTTAAGGATCCAACGTTGACGTGAGCTGTGGAGTGGGTCACAGACATGGCTCGGATCCCCCGCTGTTGCGGCTGTGGTGTAGGCCAGTGGCTACCGCTCCAATTCGACCCCTAGCCTGGGAACCTCCATATGCTGACGGAGTGGCCCAAGAAATGGGAAAAAGACAAAAAAAAAAAAAGAAAAAAAATGTTAGCAGTGGAGTGTTTCAGCATCAATATCCTGGTAATGATAATGTAAAACTCTCATTTTATAAGACGTTACCGTGGAAGAAATCTGGGTAAAGGTGATGCAGAATTGCCCAGGAGAGATTGAAGTTTCTGAGGGGATAGCTGCGTCCTAGTCTTCTGTGTTGTAAAACCACTCAGGGACCTCTAGCAAATTTGGTGTGGAAATGTTGGTGTTGGGACTATCTGACTTTCTTTCTTTGGAATTCAGAGAATGTGGAAACTGTTGCCTGATCTTTACATGCAAAAGTCAAAAACCAAAGTCTGGCTGAAGCTATCTGAAATAACAGTGCAAAGAGAAAGCTACACCAAAAGTAGGTT
This sequence comes from Phacochoerus africanus, assembly GCF_016906955.1. NCBI lineage: Eukaryota > Metazoa > Chordata > Mammalia > Artiodactyla > Suidae > Phacochoerus > Phacochoerus africanus. The sequence continues at coordinate 42,127,660 of NC_062555.1, forward strand.
GCACTCCCTCCACTGAGGATGGAGAGGAAGTCCAGGTTCTGGTGGACTACAGAGGGCGCTGGGTCCCTAAGATGAGTCAGCGCCAGGTGAGAGGCTCTAGAATAACGCCTACATGCAGTGGACCCTGGCAGTGGGGGTGGAGCCCCTCTTCAAACAAAGGTGTGGGGTTATGGCCAGTAGTAGTGAGCATTACAGGAGAAGGTTCTCAGCTAACTCGGGTGCATTGTGGAAGAACAAGAACCTCAGAGTCCCATGGACGCTTACCTTGAAAGAAAGAGCCAATATGGGGCATCTCTTAGGCCATTATTCCGTGTGACTTTCAGTGTGACCATTGCAGCCTTGCCTTTTTATTCATCTGCCAAGCTCTCCAACTTAGGAGAGGCTAGAGACAACACAGTGCACGGCAAGGGAAAAATAAGGTGGAGAAAGTAGCCAAGATGTGACCCCTGCCCCTCATTTCCCTCCCACTCCCCAGCCCCGTGCAGATTTCCAAGCCTGAGACAGGCATGATCTGGGGGTAGGAAGCAGGTTTAAGCAAAGTTAAAAAAATGGGTTTTTTTACCTAAAAGTTGGACTGTTTATTCATATCTTAGACTAACCAGAAAGCTTTGAGATTGGCCTGAGATATTTTCCAAGGACAGAAAATAGAGATAAAATAGATTTTGAAAGACAAGACAGAATAATGTCGTTTCCTTCTTTACACTCCACTGAATCTAGCCTGTTCAATAAACTGCTATGCATGCGTAAATAGAGATATGCATTTTTATAGTATCATTGTCTTGATACAAAAAGACTGGAAGTTTGCATTATAAAATATTAATGACATTTATGTCTACGAGGTGTTATTTCAGCTATTTTGTTTTTAATCTTTTGTATATTTTCTAAATTTTCTATGAGAACATTTGACCTTTGTACTTAGAAAAGTATTGTTTTAGGACTTCCTCTCGCAGTTCAGCAGAAACAAATCTGACTAGTATCCATGAGGATGCAGGTTTGATCCCTGGCCTCGCTCAGTGGGCTAAGCATCTGGCGTTGCCATGAGCTGTGGTGTAGGTCACAGACAGGGCTTGAATCTGGCGTTGCTGTGGCTGTGGTGCAGGCCGGCGGCTACAGCTCCAATTCAACCCCCAACCTTGGAACCTCCTGTTGTGGGTATGACTCTAAAACAAAACAAAACAGACAAACAAACAAAAAGGGTGTTATTTTAAAATAATGTTGAAAGAATTTGGGCACCAATTACAGGGGAATGTAACAGGGACATACATCTTGTACTGTAAGTGTTTGGTTTTTGGGCTAATCAGCCAGACTTCCTGGATTTGAGCAATCTATGGGAATAGTAGCAAAGAGTAATTTTTTTCATCCATAATTGATGGCTTATGTAGATGATGGTTAATGACTTTTTTCAGCCCCATAATTCCTTTGTATTTTCCCAAATCATCATTTATTCATTTTTCTTATTGTTCCAGTGTTATTTTGGATATTGAGATTATAAAAGTAACTAAGGGTCTCTATCCTCAAGCATCTCAGGCCAACAGGTGAGGCAAAGAGGACTACAGATGTGTGGTCAGTGCTGCCAGAGGACCATGTCCAAGGTGTTAGGGAGTTACAGAAGAGTAGTATCTAATCCAAGACGGGGAACACAGGAAAGTTTATTGTGAAGAGGGGATCTCTGAGCTGAGATTTGAAAATCAACTAGCTAGGCAGAAAAGTGAAGGAACAGAGGGGTGCCAGGCGGTGTGAACACATGAGGAGGACCATGAAGACTGGAGAGGCCATGGTACCTTCTGGTTCACACTGAGTGTGAGGGGACTGAGTAAGAATGACAGAGATGGGTCAGAGTAGAAGACCCTTCAAGGCCAGCAGGTAAACAGGCAGTAGGCAAATGAATGCAGAGTCTGGAGGAAATACCAATTCGGCGGTGCTCAGAATGGTCCAGGTGGACAAGTTAAAGTCCTAAACAGAGGTGGTAAAGGGACAAGAGAGAGGACTATTGGTACATGTGGATGTAAAGAATATGGGGAAAGGAAGAGTCTGGCAACCCCAACTTATATCTTGTATAAAAAGGTTAGTCTGTATTAACACATAGAGTGCCTTGTGGGAATGGCTAAAGGACACTCCCTCTTGACAGGTAAATGACCATTCCTGGGAAGAAATGACAAAGAGGTATAACCTTCCTCTGAGATGCTCTAGAACATGTCAACCCTGTAGCTGGGCACATAGTTTGGCAAGCAGGGCATGGACTGGATTTTAGTCCTCACTCATCCTGGCAGCTCCCATCCTTTGTGAAGTGAACAAATCATAGAACTAGAGGCCAGCTAGAAGGAGTTTCTTAAAGCTCATGATCTTTCCTGGGTTTGTATCAAAGGAGTCCTGGGAGGTACAGAAAATCAAAGGAACATCACATAGAAATGTTTTACCCCTGCTTCGCTGAATTTAGACATTAACAGTGTGTTGTTGCTGTAGCATTGAGAGAAGACATTTATGAGCTGTTCATTCACCAGCAGGTTGTTCTCCCTCCCAGCAATTTGAGAAAAAAAAATATGTTAATAATATCTTCATTAGAAAAATATTGTTATTCTTGTATAAAAAGATCAGCTGTTTTTTATATATTATTTCTACTACATTTGGGACCAACATTACTTCTGTAGAAAAAAGAAAAAAGCGAAGAATACAAGTGCTGTTGTTTGCCTTTCAAAATGCTTCTTTTTGCAGAATACTTTTTGAGCAATACAAAATGTATCTTACAAGCTGTCTTCAAATTTCCCTTCATAGATTAGCAGGTCAACAGGGTTTTTAGAGACTATCCAACCACCCCTAAAACCATTTATGTATTAAGCAGCTGCAAATAGGATAGGGTATCTCATTCAAGTCATTAAACTGAAACTCCATAGCAGAGTTCATATTATTAATAAAGTTGACAATCTTAATGGAAATGCTGCTAGTGCAGTATATAACATTGATCTTAGGATTGCGAATGGGTTAGAGAGTACAAGTAATTTCATCCCAAATAGTGTATTGGTAATTAATTGAAGAAAAGTGATCACTTTCCTACCCAACACCGCAGAGTCTTTCACATTCATGTTGTTTCTACTTTAGAGGGAGAATCAAATCAGCTGGAAATAGTACCATAATCCTGAACTTAAAGATGAACTCAGTAGTAAGAATGTTTGGAAAAGTCTGCATAAAACATGTGATAGCATTCATAAGAAAGATTTACAGTGCAATTGTAAGTTAACATTGTTATATACTGCTGTCATTTAATCTTATTAATTTCTACATCCCTGGAACTTAGGCACACTATCTGACACCTAGTAAGTGCTTTAAAAATGTTAAGGTACTCATTAGTGGAACATTCATTACAATTGTATTAACCTACTGGTTTCTGGGTCTTGCCTTCTTGACTATGGCATTAGCAACATAGAGAAATTAGGCAGTGAAGCATCCCCAGAATGCATTATTTATATTTTTAGCAGTTTAAACAGTTTTAAGACTCTGTAGATGATCTGCTAGATGGAAAACAATGAGAGTTATAATGACAATTTGCACTGGATCAACAAAACTAAGTTGAAAATGAGCAGGAATGGTTATTTAAAATCATTGCCACCAGAGGTCCCATCATGGCTTAACGAAGCCAACTAGCATTCATGGTGATGCGGGTTCGATCCCTTGTCTTGCTCAGTGGGTTAAGGATCCAGCATTGCCATGAGCTGTGGTGTAGCTCGCAGATTCGGCTCAGATCCCGAGTTACTGTGGCTGTGGCATAGGCGGGCAGCTACAGCTCCAATTCAGCCCCCAGTGTGGCAACCTCCATATGCTGTGGGTGTGGCCCTGAAAAGACAGAAGACAAAAATAAAAAATAAAAATAAAAAAATAAAATCATTGCCACCAAAACCAAATCAAACAACAAAAGCCATCCCAATAAAACCATCTCTGTGTATGTACACTATAACTAAAATTGAATAAGAAGCCTTGAAAACACAGAACAATTTTCTTTTTATTAATTTGAAAAGTCAGTGTATAAATAACATGCATTTTAATAACCTTATGAGTAAGATTAGCTATTTTTTTTTTTTGGTCTTTTTGCTATTTCTTTGGGCCACTCCAGCGGCATATGGAGGTTCCAGGCTAGGGGTCAAATTGGAGCTGTAGCCACCGGCCTACGCCAGAGCCACAGCAACGCGGGATCCGAGCCGCATCTGCAACCTACACCACAGCTCACGGCAACGCCGGATTGTTAACCCACTGAGCAAGGGCAGGGACCGAACCCGCAACCTCATGGTTCCTAGTCGCATTCGTTAACCACTGCGCCACGACGGGAACTCCAGATTAGCTCTTCTTAAGCTACACAGATTGCTTTCTAACTTTTCTCATGTATACCAAAGTTATAGCAATAATTCATTTAAATACATGTGACATACCAAGTACACTTTTTTAAAGAACTGCATTAATATTGTATATTTTGTTTCTGTTAGTTTATTGAGGATTTTGCCTAACTTTTATCAGATGTTCTGACTCTCATTGAATCACTGTGACTCAATGGGATTTGAATGTCTGTAATGGGGGCAAATGTGTTATCTCTCTATTTCTTATCAAGGGCTAATGGATTTTTATGCATTTGATGTTTTCTATCATTTAGAGTCATTCTTTTTCATTACCGAATTGTTCCAAGTTGGCACTCAGTAAATCTTAGCTACCCTCTATTTTAGAGACCATATAATTTTTTTTTTGCTTTTTAGGGCCACATCTGCGTCATATGGAAGTTCCCAGGCCAGGGGTCAAATTGGAGCTAGAGCTGCTGGCCTATGCCATAATCACAGCAACGGATCAGAACTGCGTCTGTAACCTATACCACATCCCACAGCAACACCAGATACTTAACCTACTGAGAAAGGCCAGGGATTGAACTGCATCCTCAGGGATCCTAGTTGGCTTCTTTAACCACTGAGCCACAAAGGGAACTCCCCATATAAACTTTTTGATGTTGACCTGCTCTTAGTCTTTTTACCCATCCAAGACCAATAAAACTATAACTGGCACTGGAAATATCTTTATTCCTATATACATTAGAAAACTATAAAATTAGAGACAATGCAGAGTTCCCATCATGGCTCAGTGGTTAACAAACCCGACTAGCATCCATGAGAACTCAGGTTCAATCCCTGGCCTCACTCAGTGGGTTAAGGGTCTGCCATTGCTGTGAGCTGTGGTGTGGGTTGCAGATGCAGCTTGGATCCCAAGTTGCCGTGGCTGTGGCGTAGGCTAGTGGCTACAGCTTCAATTTAACCCCTAGCCCGGGAACCTCCACATGCCACGGGTGCAGCCCTAAAAAGACAAAAAAAAAATTTAGAGACAAGGCCATGTCAACTAATTAACATACATTTTCTAATGTTTGAAAAGCTGTTTTAAAATTATGTTTTTTAAATCATAATTTTCATATGCACTTTTTCATAATTATCATAAAACATTAATGTGGGATGTTTGAACAAAGGCATTTATATAAACATATTTAATATATATTTAAACACAGCTTTTCAGGTTATAGTGTCCTTGTTGCTTTCCCTACACCAATCTAGGTTTTATTCTGCTTGGAGTGTATGAGATTCGCTTAAACTGGACTCATTACTATGTTTGCATTTTTAATGTTAATTTATCCAGCAGTATGTCCTACTGATTTTAATGTTATCAGCTAAGAAAAAGTCATTTTCAGAAAAGCCTTGGGGATAGTATATTAAATGCTTTACACTATTTTAAATTTATGTTAGCTGTTATTGAAGCTCAAGAATGTTTTGAGGTCCATTTTATTGCCAAACTATCAACTAGAAATGGATACAAACAAATAAGTTTATTCAAATTTTGTTATAATTAGTTTTTTCCAGTAATTTACAGTAATCACTAGCAATTAAAATATGCTTAATTATTATAATCATGTATTTTGTACACTTTATTCTAGTTAGATTGGCCATATGTCTGATGACTTTTTAATCTGTTGCTTGTGGTAACAGTCACTAGATTATGATTCAACACTGATTACTCTTTAACAAAGAAAAAAGATTTTTAAAGGCTTAATTTTAATGCTTCCTTAAATTATGATGTTCAAAAGCAAACTAATGAAGTTTCATGCTCTTCTAAAAAATTGGAATATATAGTTCCTATTTGCAGACTATGTTGGCTACACATACTGCATTTACACAGTGGATGAGATGGGATTTATTTATATATATTGATCACATTTCTGTTTCCATAGAAAATAGACATAATCACTTTCCCAGTTGCAACACCCAGTGATAAGATGCAAAGCTATCATTTAAACCTGTTTTATTATTATTACTATTATTATTATTACTACTATATTAGTGTTGGCAGACACTAAGGAAGAGCACCTAAGTTTATTGTATTTTTACTTTGGAGCTTTAGCTATTTCTATGAACTGGGTGAAAACTGGGTTGAAAGAATTAATAGCAGAGTAAATAATCCAGAGACCTGACCCTACATAATACTGTTAGAGATTAAAGCAATGTGAAAATATCAGGTTTTAGATTTTGATTACTTATCAGTACTTGTTAAGAGGATTCTCTTCCTAGGAAATTGATAATATAATTGTTTTTGCTTAATTCTTTAGTAAAGTGAGGCACACATATATTCATTTTAAAAGATGTAATTGGAAAATTCATTTTGGCCTCGTTGTAATGTTCTCTGCAAGTGGATTGAGGTGAAAGAGTATTTTATGGTGAGGCTGTGGTGCAGCAGGAAGAGTGCAGAACCTGGATGCAGAAGCCCTTCCTTTAGATTTCAGCCCTGCTTCTCTTCTAGCTTTGTGAGTGTGCAAGGAACTTAACCTTATTGAAACTCCTGGGAAGATACGATGATTTGTCTGCCTATAATTGAAATTTGTATGTGTATATAAAAATAAAAGGAGGGGACCTATGTAAAAACCCTTTAAAACTGTAAAGTGAAATTCTATTATCATTGTCATGCATAATAATAGGGAGTTTTATTGTTTTTCTTAAGTGCTAAGTGTTATGCTGTGTGCCAGCTTATCTCATTTAATTCTCAAAACAGCTATATTCAGTAGGTATTGTTAGCAACCCTATATGATAAATGAGAAAATTGGCATTGCCTGGAAAGTGGTATAGCCAGGATGCAAACTTAATGCTTCTAAAATCCATGCCTTTTAGCTAGTATGCTTTAGCATATGAGTTTGTTTTTGTCTTGTTGCTTACACTAAAATATCCTAGAAATTAAATATTAACCACTACTAATCAGGAAATATTTCAGTGTTGATATAGTTGTTTTCAGTCATTTTAGAAGTATTACTCTGATGGCTACTTATCCATCAGAAGAGGAACAATTCTTTGAATTCCACTGCTGTTTGGGGGGGGGGAGTTATTTTTTATTTCTTTTTGTATATTTGTTGTAAGTTTTCAAGTTTGGTGAGGATGGAGGTGCTATTGAAGTTCAGTGTATTTATAGCTTTGGTTCTAAATATGTGACCCTAACCACATCACTGTACCTTTGTGGAACCCTTAGAATAATAAAATGGAAATTCTATACCCTTAGCTTTTTTATGTTTTTGTGACATAAATTAAAGCATTGTTACTCGATGATTTGTAAAATTGGAGAAAAAAACAAATACAGATTTATATAGCTCAGCAATAATTTCAGTTGGATTGTTTAACATATTAAGAGTTAATTTTTCAGTGTTCATAGGTTTTGGTTCCTATAGTCAGCATAATCCATATATAAGCGTTCTGAAATGCCATTAGTTCAAACTCCTCCTTCTATAAATGAGGAAAATGGGATGTGAGAGGTCAAGTAACTTTTCTAAAGTCAAATGGGAACTCATGGGCAGAACTTGGTCATTTCCAGAAAAGGAGAAAAAGTTATTGACCTGCTGGGGAAGTTTGGTTTGGGCTAATGAAAATGAACTTAGACTTCATTTTATAAGAAGTCCCCAGGTACCAGGTGGCATTTGGCATCAGGACTTTCACATCTAATGGACCTTTAGGGATTACTTTCAGTAAAACCAGCCACATTGGAGATGTGGCATTATGCGTAGCCCTTTTTGAATGCATTATTGCAGATCTGCTTTGATTCTGTGGTGTGTGGATTATCATTATTTACTTTTAGGTCATGAGGCAGCCAGAGGAGGACTGAATATAGGTTTTGAAGTGAGAAGACAGGAGTTTTACCTAATCACCTTGCCATTCAAGGCATTCTTTGTAAAAGGAGAGTACTCTCTGCTTTGCCCACCACCATGTTCAAATTAAAATTGTTGTGGGAACTCAGCCTCTGTTCAACGGTGTCAGATAGAAACATGGAGACAGAATTTTGGGCAAAGGAGAAAAAATAGCTTTATCACTTTGCCAGGCAAAGGAGGTCACAGCAGGCTAATACCTTAAAGACTACAACACCTAGGAGAGATTGGAAGGTGGTTTTATAGTTTTGGGAGTGAAAAATAGGGCCGCAGATAAGGATCAGGGTAAGAGGCAAGCTTTCAGTGTTTTCAAAGCTGGTGTTCAGTGGTCTGGTGGTCTTCTTTTTGGGATAAAGAATGCCTCATTAACATCTTCCATTTGTTGGGGGTTTTAGTTCTATAGAAGAATTCAAAGATATTGTCATCTATATTCCTTGAGGAGGGACCAGGACACTGTCCCAAAGCTGCGCTGTTGTTTCTTGACTGCTCCTCCCTGGTCTGATTAGCAACTGTTGGAACTTGCCCTTTGGAACTCAGGGAAAGTCTTGGAGGCTGAAGTTTGTTTCCTAAAAATAAGAAATGGGGGACACAGATAGGCTTGTGTGCCCAGGAGCCCCACAGGGCCCTGCTTGGTTTCAAAATGAGAGATTATATAAAAGTCCTTTCTAAAATATAAATTGATTATTCTTCTAAATTTTTAGGAAAGTTAGCTTTGTGACCTTGTTATTATTTCACTTTTTAAGCTTTAATTTCCTCTTCCCTATTTCATAGAGTTATTTAGAGTATAGCTGAAATCATGTGTTTGAAGTGTATGATGTGCAAACAACATTGCCTGACGTATAATGAGCCTATTTGGTACATTGAATGCAGAAATTGCCCCAGTTTTTCATTTTCCAGTGTGACTCTGCAATTTCTCAATAAGAGGTAGAACCTACTTTGTATCCCTTTCAATGTGTTTTCTTCCACAGAGTGCAATTCTGAGGGGTGCCATTACTGACCATAGTCTCTGAAGGCTTAGCATGCTCTGTCCTCTCTCTTTAGTTTCTTTTGCCATCCCCAAAATATGCCTGGAGCTATGCTAGAGGAAAATGCGATGCATTATGGAGGAGACCCTAGTCTTAAACCAGCCAGTCCCTTACCCATTCACCAGATGTGTGCATGAGCCCAGATCAGCTGAGCTGGGCTTAAATCAATGCAATTTCTCAGCTGACCCTATAGAGGCTATTATACCTGTTTTAAAAAATTAGTTCTTGTTTTAAACCACTGTGTTTTGGGCTGGTTTCGAACACAGCAAGAACTGATAACATATGCAAAAAAGGTAGGCATTATTATTGTTATTAGGATTTTTTTGTATGTAATAAACTCTATGACAATAATTACTTACATTTGGGAACATTGGTTTTGGCTTGCATGTTTAAGGTAATTTTTTCAAGCTTATCAATCCCCAAAACAAAACAAAACCAGAATGGAAGAAGTAACTAGATGAATTGATACAATGTAAAAGTATTTAAAACAAAGGCACATGTGGCTTAAGGTAATGGGTAATTAATTCAACCACCTAACCCCTCCTGGAGAGACGTATGTATTCTGAGATTGTCTCATGCTTAAGTCATCAGTCTGAATAATGACGCTTGGAAGCAGAATCATGCTCCCTTCCACTCTCTCCCTCCCTACCCCCAGTAGAGCATGAATTTAATGTGCTTTAAAATACATCTATTTGGCAGCTTCAGTAAAGACATTAACCAAAACTTTTAGCATGACCTTGAGAACATATCAAGTGAAACTCCCTGAGAGTCCTCATAAAAGTTTTAGAACATAGATTTGTGTCTCCTTTATTTATTTTGAACAGTTGGCCGATTGTGAATGCAGTTGGCCAACATCTCACAGTTTGAGGAAATCCTTCTGTTGCTTCAACACAAGAGGGAAATGGAACCTTGAGCCTGTCCTGTTAAAACTCCTCATTTAAATGGTGGTTTTCACTGCAGAGCACATGTAAGCAAAGCTATTTACATTTGAAGGTATATACTTGTCCAGTTACTTTCTTTTTCCTTGTTATTCACGTTGTGATACTTTAGATAAGAGCATGTTCTTTCACTGCAATCTTCTTATTAAATTAACTTTCTTTTCAAGAAGCTCTAAAGATGAAAAGCACTCCGGATGTTAAATATCATTTAAATATTATATGAAGTGCCTCTTAAGGGTTACATTTTTGGGAGTAGAAAAAAGAGAAACAGATAGGCAATGAGAGTGGAAGACTGAGGGGCCGTCTTAAATTTTTGAAAGCCTGCCATTTATAAGATCACAAATAGCTATCCTCTGGGACTTTGCAAGAGCAGAACATGAAGAAATACTTCACATAGCAATAAAAAGGATCCAGGTATATATGATTTATTCGTTCAACATACATGAAGTAAACATGTATTGAGAGTAAAGCCCAGTTCTAAGTGCCCAGGACAGAGGAGGCACAAACCAGAACCATGTCCCTGTAGTCATTTTGTTAAATGTCCTTTCTTGCTCAGAGAATGATTTGGAAACTCAACTGCAGGTCTACTTCTGGCAACTGGGCCTCCCCCTTATTTTACAGAGTTACCAAATGAGGATGGCGGTGTTATGATGCTGTGAGTGAGGCCACTGAGCATTACTGGTAGAATTGGGCTGGTCCTCTAAGGATCCAGGTTGTCTCACCCACAGCCTCAGTTCTTCATGGGAAGAATGACTAGAGAGATGTGCAGACATAGTGCTTCCACTCTACATTCAAGATTTTCTGATTAATGTTTCCATTCAATAAACTACTTTTTTGAGTAAATAATTTCTAGGCGTATGCAAACAATATCTCTTGTTCCTAGGCTGTGGCAGTTCATGACTTTGTATGTTTCTTAGTTTGTTTCCACTGAAAATAGAAAAATTGATTGCCCCTATCATTCTGGTTCCTGTTTTATCGTTTGCAAATTTGCATTTCTGTTCCATTTATCTTCTTTTTGCTAGTAGGGGCAGATTTCACATTCTGAGGGTTTTTTTTTGTTTGTTTGTCATTTCCTAGTTACAGTTTGCATTTTTCTTTTGCCCACGGTCAGGTTTTGTTCTTATTCCTCTCATGGACTTCTTAATTTACATATCCTAAGTAGATGTCACTTTTTGTTAATTGAGATGTGAATAACTCTAGTTTTGGATCTCTGTATGCTTGGAGGGCCTGCATATTTTAGTGGATTCTTCTCTCCTGTATAATTCACTTTTTTGAAGGAATTATTTTAAAATGTAAATCTATCTTCCTTCTTATAAAAAGTAAATAAGAAAGGAAGGAAGGGAGAAAGGAAGGAGGAAAAGAAAGAAATAAGAGAGGAAAGAAGGGAAGAAAGAGAGAAAAGAAAAGGAAAAAAAAGAAAAGAGAAGCGGGAAGGGAAGAGGAAGGAAAGAAAAATATATAGATTTTGTTTTCTTGGCTAACAGGTGGAGATTAATCTATTTACCCACATTTGATTCACACGCTGACTTTGCCGTACATAGGGGTCATTGGTCAGCATGTCTCCCTATTAAGAGAAGTAGACCACTGCTGAGTTTATTCTCAGTCATCCTGGGAAGCCCCAGTATTCATATCTGTAGGATTTACCTTTTCTATCTTGGCCTCCCTTTCAACTTAAATTTCCTTTTTCTACTATTGGAAACTCCAGCTGGGTTCTGAGTCTGTTTTCATTATTAGATTTTATGTTTCTCCTGTTTGAAGTCTACTCCTTGGCAGTGACCTGTCATACCTAGGACTTGGAGCCCGCATCCTGGAAACTCCCAGACCGGTTCCTATCCATGGGGCCTCTTCCTCTAACTGGCTTCAGTGATAATCTCTGACAAAATAAGAGATGTGTTCCTAAAAAACTATGTTCCCTGTGATGTTTTCTAAATAGAATCATATAAAATACACTGGGGATACTTGCTCTGTGAGAGCTAGTGTTAATTAGGTATTTTATAAGGTGGAAGACCTTTTAATAAGGCAGTTGTAACTCTTACTTCCAAATTCATCTCTCTCCTTTTCTTCCTGTATTTTGTACTGAAAATCCTCAAAACTGGGCACATCCAGGGATACCTATTATGGCCACATGGGTTATGCACTCTATAGTTCCAGAAGATGTTATTCGCAGAGACCTTGGAATCCACAGCCAAACTCAGAACTGCTTGAACTCTGGTGTTTCAAAATTTCTTTTATGTTTCCTTCTACCTGATGTTAATAAACTCATTATTTGTTAATTTTTTTGGTCTGTTTTTCTTTGGAAGTCTATGCTAATAGATAGCTAAGATATATGTATATTTATAAACTCAAAGAAATAAAAAATAGGCCAATGGTAGAGTTGCTTTGCTTGGGTTGTGTGGCATGTCAATTGGCCAGCTTTAAAAAGCCATGGCTCTGTTCGGAAGAAGTTCATTATCTGATTTCTTTGGTCGTTTCCTACTGTAGAAGTTTATATCAATTTCCGTTGACTCTTTCTAGAATTTTTTTTTGGGCTCTCACGAAACTCAAGGAACTCTCTCAACTTGTCTTCCTCTCATACTGTTATAGTATCTAAGAATGCTGCAGTGTCTGACTAAGATTTGTAATATTTATGTGACTGTTTCCAAGCAGTAAGTCACCAGGGAGGTAAATGTGTAGAAATTAAAAAATTGTTATTATTCAAGGTTGGGCACATAAAACGTTTAGATCCCTTGAAGATTCATAAATGATGGAGTCAATTTAAGCAGGCTAATTGAAGATACCACTTTTAATAATAAAAATCAACATATGTTGAACATCTACTCTGTACTCTAAATAAACCAGTACTGATTTACTAACTCTGTGAGATCAGTGTTTTCATTCTCATTTCATAGATGAGGAAACTAAATCTCTTTGAGGTCTTGTAAGTTGTTCAAGATCAAAATTAATTAGTGGCAGAGCGGGTATTGAAATCCAGACCTTATCATTCCAAAACTCATTCTTTCCTCTGCCATGCCATTACATCAGTCCTACATAATTTTTAGTATATGGGCACTAATACTTCGCCGCTATAAACATGGAGTATTGTCTTAATAGTTATTGATCATCTGTTAGGAAGTAAATTCTACCCAAACCCAGCATATCCAGAAAGTAATAAAATGGATAAAGGGCCAATCCGTTTTACAAAATACACTCTCTGAGAAACGTTTCCACACTGTTTTGTTGCTGTTATTGTGTTTGTCTTTTCCTTTTTAAATTTCGTCCTTTGCTGCCTTGGATATCATATTTATAACATCATTAAATATTTGTACCAATGGCTCTACTCTCTTTCCTTTTTTCCCTTTCATTGTTAAAACAAAAATTGTAGATAAAAATGATAAAATGAACCAGTTATTTCTAGGTACCCTCAGGTCACCTCATATTTCTTTATACTTAAGAAATGATTCCTTCATGGGAGAAAGTATGAGTGGGCGAAGATGGTATAGTACCTTGAAAAAGTGTGACCACATGTAATGGAAGTGATCTGGAGAAGCAGAACATTTATTGTCTGTGATTTTTGATGACATGGTAAGATTGAGATAGAATACCAGAGAATGGAATTTATGTAGTCTTTTGAGTGCTGCAATAATCTGGATTTTAGAATTACTGGTTTCTGAGTTTTGTTAACTTGCTTCAATCAGGATAATATCTGAAGGGTATAAAACTTGGAAGGATATGCATTGCCCTAAACCTGAAATATACATGTAGCTCTTATATAAAATGGGAAACTTCTTCTTACTAAAGATCCTATAATGTAGTAGATACATATTTGCATTCTAGTCTGTGATCACCTAGTTTTATAGAATCACAAGATAAAGTAGTGTTTATTGAAGGTGGGGGGGGGAAGCAGAAACAACAAATGTATGAGACATTCTTGTTTACTCTGTATCTTTGTGTGTGTGTGTGTGTGTGTGTGTGTGTGTGTGTGTGTGTTTGAGAGAGAGAGAGAGAGAGAGAAGGGGGGGAGGAGGGAGATTTTTGAGTATTTGTGTGTTTCCTGGTGCTGAAATAAATGAAAGTTCAGTTATGAAACTCTTTTTCCCTCCCAATATGGTGTCATCATATAGTTTACTGCTGCCTTCCTCCTATCTACCTACCTATGGATCCTTCTGAATTTTTTCTTAATTCAAGTTTCTGGAATAAATATATTTTTCAATAAGGTTATTTAATTGAGTTGCTCCCTTTTAACTGTTATCTGATTGAATTTAAATTTTGATTTTAAAATTCAATCACTGTAGAGTGTAAAAAAAGAATTGCATATTATAGCAATGATGACTTGAAAATATAGTGTGGACTTTTGCCTAGAGATCATTTTATTCTATAATTTAAGGTTTTTATCTGCTGTAATTTATCATGGAACTGTACAGCAGAAGTTTGCATCCATCAGTGTATATATTTTTAGGTATAAATTAGGGACGTTGTAACTAGCACATAAATTACTCAAGGAAATGCTCACAATGACCAGGAACTGAACATTTTATATAGCTGTTAGTATCTCAGACAGATTTCTAGATTGAGACTGAACCTGTTTTCTTAGGACACAAGCATACTGGGATCTAAACAGTCGTCCTTGTCCAGAAGTTCACCTTGTTTTGTCAGGAGGCCATAAACAATAGCATCATAGAGCAAGGAGTGAATATGGTATAACTAACATCACAGAAATGAGGAAAGAAAGCCTTATCTTTAGAATAATTTTAGGTTTAGATTAAGAAAGGAAAATTTTATCACGTCACTTTCCTTAGAGATCAAGACAAGCATCTTTCACAAGGTCTGCTGGCTCTAAGTGATTTGGTCCTGGCCTCTTGTCTACAGCCTCAACTACATCCGTGTATAGCACTCTGAGTCTAGCCATGTAAACCTTCTTTTGGTTTCTTGAATGCCCTCATCCTTTGTTCTTCAGGGCTTTTCTCTCTCCCTTTCCTCTTCTCGGAGAGAGCTCCATCTCTCTGCCCAGTTAATCCCAACATAGTCTTCAGAACCTGGATCTAAAATACCTCTTTGAGGATGTTTTTGCTTTCCACCAGAGGATTTTCTCTCTATGCACTTATCATCCAATAAGTATCTTTTATAGCCCGTGGCACAACGGAAGTTGAAAAATACATTATGTTGTCGGTTGTTTATGGTATTTCTTGCTACACTGTAAATTAACCAGGACAGTGATGGTGATGGTGACCACTTTTGTCTTGGTTCACCTTCCTTCCACAACCCCCTGGTTAGTAGAATGATAGCATGTAGTCAGTGCTTGCTGCATACTTGTCGATGGATTGAACAAAAGGATAGATACATTTATGAGTATTTAAATAAATTCAAGGGCAGAACAGTGGAGGGGGAAGGTTGTAGAAAAGGAAAAAGGGATCAGAAAAAAGAAAAGGGAGAAGTAACATAATAAAAAGTCCTAAGATGGGAGTGATAGAGGAAAGCAGTGGTAGAAAATGTTTAATACTTGCAAACTCTTTTAAAAAAGGTGTTATTAAGATGTGGAGGTTAGTAAGAATGAGAAAGGGGGATAATGTTCAGCTTTGTAATTTTAGTTTAGTCAAGTTCTATTTCCTGGGCATTTTGTATTTGGGAGCAATTTTCACCATGATGACAATGATGCTGTATTTGTCTCCTTTCTTTTTAGGATGTGAATCCCTCTTCTCCTCCACCTAAAGATTCCAAAAGATTAAGAATACTTAATATATTGTATTAGTGGAGAAGATGATAGAATCAGCATCAGAGCTAGGGAAAGAAGAAAATAAAACCCTCTCATAAAGTTTTTTAAAACCTGTGGATTTTGGATCAGGAGGTGTGGGTAATAGTTGCTTCTTGGGAGAGACAAATCTAGATTTTTCAGAGTCCTGGAAGATTATACAGTTGATGCTTAAACAATAGGGTTTGAACTGTACTGGGACACTTCTATGCAGATATTTCCCAATAAATGGATAGAGTACTACAACATCTGTGGTGGGTTGAATCTGCACATAGGGAGATCCAAAGACTGACTATGGGATAACAAAATTCCTGGCAGGTTCTGGGACCAATCTCCTATCAATACTGCGGAGGGGTAACTCTCCACTTTGGGACATTGTCTCACTCAGTTTTTTTTTAAAGCTTTATTTTTTAATGGGAAATTTTACTGAGATCATGGTAGATTTACATGCAGTAGTAAGAAATTGTACAGAGGAATCTCATATATACGTTACCTGCATACAATTTGTAAAACTATTGTATAATGCCACAGCCAGGGAATTGTCACTGATAGAGTCCACCAGTGTATTCGTTTATATTTTCTTCCTTTTTTTTTTTTTTTCTTGTTACAGCCACAACTGTGGCATATAGATATTCCCAGGCTAGGGGCTGAATTGGAGCTATGGCTGCCAGCCTGCACCACAGCCACAGCAATGCTGGATCTGACTGAGCTGTATCTGCAGCCTATGTCAAAGCTTGCAGCAATGCCAGACCCTTAACCCACTGAGAGAGGCCAGGGATCAAACCCGCATCCTCATGGACCTTATGTTGAGTTTTTAACACACTGAACCACGATGGAAACTCCCACCATGTATTCTTATTTCCTCATTTTTTCTTGTACTCGTGTGTGTGTGTGTGTGTGTGTGTGTGTGTGTGTTTAGTTCTATACAGTTTTATTAGATATGTACATTCATGTATCTGCTACTGTGGTCAAGATCATGGTCAGTTCTGTCATCATGAGCCCCCTCATAATCTCATCCATTTCTATCCAGCCTTTTGTATGATTTCCTGAAAACTCGTCTAAATGGCTGTGTATAAAAAGAATGTTCATTTTTATGGCTGAGTAGTAGTATTCTACGGCATGCATGTCCCATAGCATTTTAAAAATTGAAGTATGGTTGATTTACAATATTATATCAGGTGTACAATATAGGGATTCAGATTTTTTTTATATAGATTATATTCCATTTAAAGTGATCACAAAATAATGACTGTATTTCTTTGGATTTGGGGAATAGTCAATGAACATAAGGGCCCTTGAATTTTAATTAATTGCATCATAATTTTGCTTTTGCTCAGCCATGTTTTTACTCTCCGTATAATTTTAGGATGCCGCATTAACTTCTATAAACTTCAGTTTCCTCTTCCATAAAATAGTGTAAGTCATAATTTTCATTGTAAGGTTGGGGTGATGTTGTAGGTACATAGTTTTTTTAAAGGGAAAAATTGCTTTATAACCTGGAAGCGGTATTATAGGTTTAGTCATTGATGCCATTGTGATATTTATTAATTTATCTTTACAATCACATTTATATCACCTTGTTTGTAAAGTGGAAGAAACGGACAGATTAGTACCTTTTTTAGTATTTCTTCCAAAGAATGAAAACTTACTGACCAATACTTTAATGGTCTTTTTACTGACCACCATTTATTCGTGGTGGGTATGTTAATTAGGGATTGGGCATTTAGCAGTTCTCTTGTGGTTTAAAGATCTGGTTTTGTCATCACAGGGGCTTGGGTTGCTGCTGTGGCGTGGGTTGCACCCTGGCCTAAGAATTTCCACAAGCCATAGGTGTGGCCCAAATAAAAGAAAAGAAAGAAAGAATTGGCCATTTATAAGGCTGTGCTTAGTCAGGTCAGGACTTAGGTCAACTGACTAGCTATGGCTAAAAATATCCACCATTTTCTGTGTTGCCCAAAGTTTTTTTCTTAATTCTAATTCCTTCTTGTCTGTCAAATTCTAATTTTTGTCTTCAGGGAATGGAATTATTTGATAGCTCCATTTTCCTTACAGCTGCTGGTTCTTGTCAGTCTGTCAGAAAGCAAAAGAAAAAAAATTACAACAATAAAGGCAAATGTCATATTGGAGTATGTAGAAATTCTAGTTATGTTGTTATAGAACATCTGTCCCTTTTAACTCATATTTCTGCACTTCCTAGTGACATTCTCCGGGGCTGCAATTCTTAAAAACAATTTATTGTATTCTCACTTTTTTTTGAGGTCCTAGCTTTCCTGAACAGAATGTGATTAGTTAAGCTCTTTTCCTATGAGTACAAATGTAAGGAAGGCATACAGGATGATGTCCAGTTGACACCCTTTTACTCATTTTGCATGCTGAAAGGGTAACCCTGAGTTCTTAGTCTTGATCATAGCATGACAGTCCTGGTGTGCATGCGTCAGGTTGTAAGAAGGAATGACCAAGGCAGAGACAAGGGGAAGGCAAGTCCTTAGAATGTGTCAGAGTATTGCACCACCTTTTCTAACTATCCTTCAGTTGTTGGTTTGTTTATTTATTTATTTTTAATTGTTATTTCCCCAATACATTTTTTTCTGCTGTTCAGCATGGTGACCCAGTTACACATATATGTACACATTCTGTTTTCTCCCATTATCATGCTCCATCATAAGTGACTAGACATAGTTCCCAGTACTACACAGCAGGATCTAATTGCTAATCCATTCCAAAGGCAATAGTTTGCATCTGTTAACCCCAAGCTTCCAATCCAATCCACTCCCTCCCCCACTGCCTTGGCAACAACAAGTCTATTCTTCAAGTCCATGATTTTCTTTTCTGTGGAAGGGTTCATTGGTGCCATATATTAGATTCCAGATATAAGCGATATCATATGGTATTTGTCTTTCTCTTTCTGACTGACTTCACTGAGGATTAGAGTCTCTAGTTCCATCCATGTTGCTGCAAATGGCATTATTTCATTTTTTATGGCTGAGTAGTATTCCACTGTGTTTATATACTACATATTCCTCTTCTATTCATCTGTCGATGGACCTTTGGGTTGATTCCATGTCTTGGCTATTGTGAACAGTGAACATGCCAGGTGCATGTGTCTTTTTTAAGGAAAATTTTGTCTGGATATAGGCCCAAGAGTGGGATTGCTGGGTCATATGGTAGTTCTATGTATAGATTTCTAAGGTACCTCCATCCTGTTCTCCATAGTGGTTGTACCAGCTTACATTCCCACCAACAGTGCAGGATGGTTCTCTTTTCTCCACACCCCCTCCAGCATTTGTTATTTGTGTACTTACTAATGATTGCTATTCTGACTGTTGTGAGGTGGTAGGTACCTCCTAGTAGTTTTGATTTGCATTTCTCTAATAATCAGTGATGTTGAGCATTTTTTCATGTGCTTGTTGGCCATCGGTACATCTTCCTTGGAAAAATGTCTATTCAGGCAAGACACCATCAAACTCCTGGAAGAGAACATAGGCAAAACATTATCTGACATCAACCTTATGAATATTTTCTCAGGTCAGTCTCCCAGAGCAACAGAAATAAAAGCAAAAATAAACCAATGGGACCTAATCAAACTGACAAGCTTTTGCACAGCAAAGGAAACCAGAAAGAAAAGAAGAAGACAACTTACAGAATGGGAGAAAATAGTTTCAAATGATGCAACTGATATGATATGGGCTCAATCTCTAGGATATACAAGTAACCTATACAACTCAACAGCAAAAAAGCCAACAACCCAATGGAAAAATGGGCAAAAGACCTGAATAGTCATTTTTCCAAGGAGGATGTCCTTCAGTTGTTAAGAGCTCAATTCCAGTCACAACAAGGGCCTGCCTCTGAGTCCCCCTAGTAGTATAAGTAGCCATCTGAAGGAGAATCAGAGTAAGAGACAGTAGCAGAGAGGGCAGTGTCAAGGGCTTTAGCAAGTTTCCCGTCATCTGAAAGCCTTCTTTTTCTCATGTGTAAAATGAGAATAATCATAATCATCCAAGGGGATAGGTGTGAAGATTAAATATGATAATATTTGTAAAATGCCTGGAACTTCCTAGATGCTCAAGAAATATGAGTCCTTCACAAGGGTTTTTGGATCAAGAATGTGTATATGAAGCACTTGGTGCCAAGCCTAGCCCATAGGAAGTTCTCAGTAAAGATTCAAAAATGAGATCAAGGTGCAGGAGCTGCAGGTTGGCGCTTAGTACCCTACCTCCTTGAAGAAGAGGGTGGAAAAAGGAGTGTGGAGAGAAGGTAAAGTGTTGTGATGGAAGAGTTTGAAGATGAAATATTCTTTAGCATCATTCATTTGAAAGCCATATATATATATCTGTGGCTTCATATATATGTGAACATCTGTCTGTGTTCACATATATATGGCTTGGGCTTATGATACCAAAAGTTGGTTATGAGAGGGCTCTAAGCTTCCTGGGAGATGCCCCTCCTTAATTTTGCGTTTTAAAGCAGATTCTCAAAATATTCAATAAAATACTTAATCTCCTAGAAGCAGTATAACAGCTCTTCCTCACCAAGCAGAACCAGGACTCTTTCTAGTCCTACTTTTATATCAATAAAACCCAATAGAAAAATAACACGTTGATTTCAATGCACAGATAGGTGTCGTCATTGTTTTAATGAAAGCCTCAGAAAACTATAGGATCTTATCCAAGTTCACAGAACAAGTATATGACAGAGCATGAATTCAACACTGGCCTGGTCCACACCCAACTGTTAATAGATTTTTTGGGGGAATACTTTTCAAAAGTCATCCAACAAAATATTCTTTGCCTTTTGGCCAATCTCATCTACCACCTGCAAGTGTAGGCATTTATTCATATGCATGTAGACATTTCAGGCACCTTGATTATGTAACCCAGTCTCTCCAGGTCCTGAATCAGTCCTTTATGAGCTTCCTTTCCACATGAGTGTTTTGAATACATCTTATCACGGTCAGCAATTAGGAAACTTCAGTAGACTTTTACATGTTATTCTTAATAAATAATTGATAGGTTTGGTTGCCATGAGGCACGAAAGAGATTCTCCATGTAATTGCATTTAAGGTGATATGTTTTCAAAAGTTTGGTCAGAAGACTTCCACTGAAACTTCTGTTAAACAGTTTTCCAGAAGTTAGTCTTAACTTAGGATGTAGTATGAAATGCTATTCTTGGAGTTACATATTTTTATAAAAACACAGCATGAAGGTTTGGGTTCAGTCAGACTAAGTCTATTTTACTCTGTTCTTCAGTTCAAGAAAATTTGATTTCACTTTTTCACAATATGGTACACATGAAGGATGCCAGCTGGTGAAACTTACTTCTTATTTATCATCCATGCCTTAGGGAGGAGAAAGGATGAGACCCCGGGAGAAAATGAAAACACATGGTGTACAGTTTTGTTTGAAACAATGTGAAACTTCAAATAATAGTGTGAAATAGAGCATCTTATTTAATTTAGAATGCCTGCTCAAAACAAAAAGGCAAGCAAGTACTTTTTCACATTAATATTTTTAATTTTTAGACAAAGCATAAACTCCTTTTACACATTCCTCTAAATTGTTCATTATCTCAGACATATAAAATTGATACTCTATCCTGTATTTGACTGTTTTTTGATAAGTTATGTGACAAATCTTTTATATGTTATTAATCGTGACTCCTTGGCATAGCACAATAACATATGCATTGAAGGGAAAAAAAAAGATTTTTGAAAGAATGCAGAACACTATAGTTTTGAGGCTTATGACAATGTAATAAAACAAGGTACAATTTTATTCTCATTTTCTGATATGCTAATTTCTTTTTTGCCCTCAACAGATATTCTCATGAATTATGTGTTTATGATGAATTTTAATAATTGGTCCATATATATGTGTGGATCCTTTCTGGCATATATGCCAGTGGTTTCCTTTGAGACTTTTAACTAGACTTCATTCTTTCCTCATGGTACTAAGTATCTCTTCAAAAATATTCAATTCAAACAGCCATCTTAGGTGTTAATAGGATTAATCTCACATATGATTTTCAAATGGCCAATTTTTAAGGTTGATTGGAAGAGACTTGGTAAAATGCAGACTGGACGTTTTTATTCTTCATATTTGATGTTCCTTTTCTTCCTGCATCAAGAGATGATAATCTCATAGAATCTGAAGCAACTGAATACGAAGTTCTTGCTCCTGTGTGGCAGTGACTGACTGTTAGATCTGTGATGTAAATTGGGAAATGCTTGATCATAGCTTATACTTTACAGTAACTTCAGTTTTTGAAATGCCATTTTTATAAAAGGAAGGATGTGTGTTGATATTTTAAAAAGACAAAATGAAACATACAAGGATAGAGGGAATCCTCCCTAATTACTGCTGCATTAGAGATGGTACTTTCTTATAATTGGTTTCCAGAATAGTGAACTACACTGTATCCTGGTGTAGCAATCAATCAAGAGGGCCAATTACAGTTCTGGCTAATTCTCATTCCCCCACCACGCAACAGATGCTCCTGTCGGTTAGGTGCAAATAAAATCGTTGTATGAATTTTCATAACCTTATTTATTTGCCTATAAAATGGAATGATAATATTGTAAAATTTTGAAATCTAAGCAAGGGGTAATATCTTCAGACCCTAAATTGTGGTCTCCCAAATTCAAGTTTCACACATGTTTAATATAGTGAAATTATCCTGAAAGTATTCACTAAGTCAACTGAGGAAATGTGAGTTTGGTGTGTGTGTGTGTGTGTGTGTGTGTGTGCGCGCGCGTGCGCGTGCCTAAGGGTTTGTGTAGACTAGGATTGTACATGTCAGTGGAAAAAGAAGGTGATATTTGCTATGGAAATAAGTCATGGAAAATCCATGTGTCTAGGTGTTCTGCTGTGTGCGTTTCCTGTTTTATTTTTGTTGTTTTGTCTTGCTTTCAGTAAAGACTTGTGAAGGAAGAGCTTAATTATAAGGAATAATAATTGGAATACACCAGTATCAGGTGTAGATTCTCTGTCGTGAAATTGATCTAGGGTCAGCAGCTCTGAGATATTGATTTTCTTCTGCAGCTTTGCATTATCTTGCTGCTTTGATTTTATTTATATTTAATTTCATTGATTGTTAAATATTTTAAAAAGTGACTCTAATATGTTCTGTAACATAAAAAACTTTGATGTTGTATGTCTCTCATGGTAAAACTGTTCTTAATCCAGAGTTTTGTTTTTAGCAAATTTCTCTGACTAAATAATCATACTCAGAGTTTATGTTAAATGAGTTTTAAATTCATTGGGACCAACTCTGAGTTCTGATTTGTAAGTAAACTGAGAGGAGCCATCTCTGTAAATAATTAAAAATTAATGAGATGACTACTTGGGTAGATTCATATTAAAAATAGGTAGATCAAATGAGATCATCCCTGATTGCTAGATTACAGTAAATTGGCTATCATTCTTCCTTTCGGCTTTTATAATAAAAATAAAAAGTGATATCAAAGATGCAATAGTCACCATCTTATAATTGTCAAAAGCTATCTAGATGTAAAAATATGATTTATTCTTTAAAAGCACTTTACACTGAATTTAGCTGTAATCCATAGGTAGAGACTTTCTCACCTGCCTTTTGGTAAAATATGCACTGCTATATTAATTTTGAAGAAGTCAATAGTTTTTCTCATTTTAACTACCTATTTTCTTTGAAGGGAAAATAAACGTTTTTATCCTTTAGTATTTTCATTGTATATATGAAATAGAATTTTCAGAGTGCTTAGTATAAAATAGAAACTTTTCTGGATTTCTACATCTTAACTTAGAGGTAAGAACTGTAAACCGTTCATTTTATATCTTTCTAGTACTTCTTTTTATCAAATAAGTAATGTAGTGGTATATCATTTAAAAAATAAGTGCTGCATATGGTACATTTGTATTGCAGCTCTGCTTTTTCTATGCATTAGCTATGAGAGATTTTCCTCATAGGACATATTGGTCTACCTCATTATTTTTAGTTCCTGTTTAATATTATGCGAATGAATCATCATTTGTTAAACATGTCTCCTCAATTAGATGGACATTTAGGTTGTTTCTAGATTTTTGCTATTAAAATTTATAATATATATAATGTAAACATAATTTAATATGGAATATAAACATATAATTTAATATGATACACACACTATATATAATTTACTTTGAAAGTGTGTGAATATTTGATATGCTTTATCAGAGGCAACTGACATAAATTCAGATGAAATTAACTGAAAAGCCCAAAGAAAAATAAACTATTTTCTGATATAAGAAAAGTTTCCAAGGTATGCCTGTTTAAGGTACGGAAAGATTCAAGATACAAGTTTTAAATACCTCCAAATCTCTCATTTTCTATCCTCTTTGTGAGATTTATTCTCAGAGAAGTTCTCTCTATGTGTCAGAAAAGATGGGCACCAGTGCATTTAGGTTAATGTGGTCCTTGCACACATTAACTTAAAGTGAAAAAGCTCTCTCTTCCAGGAACCATGTAAAAATTTTGAATGGGACTTCATTTATTTTTGCTTTGTGCCTATGTAAAAATTTTGAATGGGACTTCATTTATTTTTGCTTTGTGCCTATGTAAAAATTTTGAATGGGACTTCATTTATTTTTGCTTTGTGCCTAGATTTTGAAACAGACAAAGCAAGAAAATGGATGAGGCATCCACAATATTGCATGCCCATTTCTGTGATTGACTTGTCTCCACCATTACTACACAGGGTGGGAGAATTTCTTCAGAGAAAAAAGACAAAAGCAGTAGGTGCAAGGAGTATTAACAGTTCAGATTTTGGTAGATGTAGCCAAATTATACTTCTGAAGTAATTTATACTGCGATAAAAGTATGTAAAATAGTTTCCTTGCATCATATCGTGCTATATGACATCGGTCATTTTACTTGGATGAGTTTTTACAAGTCGCGTATTTATTTTGTTTTCTATTTCTTTGTCATGTTAATGAGTTGTGGTATTGTTCTCATAGGTTTGTTGGGTCTTTGTTATGTCCTCTCTGAACTGTTTGTTTTGTATGAAGTAATTTGTCTTTCTAACATTAATGTTTAGGAAATATTATGTATCCTGAAGTGTTATTCTCTGTTTTATAGGTGGTACATAAATTCTTTACATTGTATCTTTCTGTTTTTCTGAATCCCTCATTACAGATTCCTTATGGCTTCTGGTTATTGCCTATTCTTCAGGAAGGCTTACCTCCTAACAAGATTGTCTCAATATTTTTTTCTAACATTTTTGAAGTCTTAAAAAAGTTAGTCTATTATATAAGTTTAATTTTTAACAGCAAAACAGCGATGGCCTCTTGTAGTACATGCTTCACTGGAAGAGTAGGCAAAGAAATATGCCTTGGTTGGTGCTGGAGAGGAAATCAAAGTTTCCCATAGGGTGGCATCAAGGCTATTACTTCCTAATCACATATATCAGTAATAAAGTGCCTGTTTTATCATCAGTGCCATTTGGGACTTGCTCCTTTCCATCTTTCTGCTTCACCATCTTTAGCATGTTTGCTCGTGTTCTTATCTCAGTCACGAGGTGCCAGGCATCACATCTTCTCTTGCTAACGTCCAAAGCTGAAAGGAAGGAAATGCAGATGGGGAAGGGGACTTCTTCACACATGGAGGAATATATTTCCCAGAATACATCCCAGCATGTACACTATATTTATTTGGCAGAAAAGTCTTACAGCCACTCCCCCAGGCCAGTCTTTGGCAGAAGTAGCTGAGATCCTTATGATCAGCTTAAGCCAATCATTAATCAGCCCCTAGAGCCAGTGACACTGACACTTGAACAATTGTGTTAGTAAGAAGAATGCGAGCAAATGTTTGATGAATGGGTAAACAATAGAGTCTTTGTAATATTGTGTATATTATATATAAAGTCTTCCATGACTTTGTAAGGAAGACGTAGCTTATTTGTTTTATCTCACATTCATGTAAGGACAGTTTTTCTTCCAGTTTTACAGGTGAGGGAACAGATCTAAAAAATTACATGTTCTGCTTGTTTAACGCAAAACTGATGGGACATGTGAGAACTAATTCAAGTTTTCTAATTCCTAGTTTGACTTTATTTGCTATACCACATGGTTTAACATTTAAACAAAGAGGTGTGCTTTTTAAAAATTGTAGTACAGGTAATTTACAATGCTGCGTTATTTTGGTGTACAGCAGTGAGATTCAGTTATGTGTGTGTGTGTATTCTTTTTCATATTCTTTTCCATCATAGTTTACTACAAGTTAGTGAGTATAGTCCTCTATGTTATACAGTAGGACCTTGTTTATCTGTTTTATAGATAGTAGTTTTTATCTGCTAATACCAGATTCCTAATTTCTCTCTCCCCACTCCTTTCTCTTTTTGTAACCATATGTTTTATTTTTTTTCTATGTCTGTAAATCTGTTTCTATTTTGTAAATAAGTTCATTTGTGTCATCTTTTAGATTCCACATATAAATGATATTTTATGATATTTGTCTTTCTCTGTCTTATTTTACTAATATGATAATCTCTAGGTTCATGCATGTTATTGCAAATGGCATTACTTAATTCTTTTGTAGGGCTTGAGTAGTATTGCATGGTGTGTGTAAATACACACACACACACACACACACACACACATATATATATATATACATACACACAATACATCTTCTTAATCCATTTATCTGTCAGTGGACGTTTAGGTTGCTTCCATGTCTTGGCTATTATAAATAGGGGTGCTATGAAAATAGGGGTACATGTATCTTTTTGAATTATGGTTTCCTCCAGATATGTGCCCAAAAGTGGGATCACTGGACTATATGGTAATTCTCTTTTTAGTTTTTTTTTTAATTAAAAATACTGTTTTCACTATAAACCAGCTATAATTGAAAAAAATACAAATCATTTAAAACAAAACAACTGGCTACACTGATTTACCTTCCCAGCAGCAGTGCTGGAGGGTTCCCTTTTCTCTATACCCTCTCTGGCATTTATTATTTGTAGACTTTTTGATGATAACCATTCTGACTAGAGTGAGGTGATACTTCATGGTAGTTTTTATTGGCATCTCCCTAATAATTAGTGATGTTTAGCATCCTTTCATGTCCTTATTGGCCATCTATATGTCTTCTGAAACGTGTTTTTAATATAATGAGATAAATGCAGGCATAGTTTTAGGTATGTGAGTGAAACATTGTTACCAAAATTCTAATTTCCTTTTTTCTTAGGTATGAAAATTGCCTTGGGAGTAACTAACCACTGGAGAGAGCCTTTTTGTTAGAAAAAGTAACAGCTGTATAGCAAGGTATATAAGCCATTACTCACACAAAGGAAGCTTGCAATTATTAAAATAGGTGGAAGAAACTATTTTTTAGGACTGTATTCAAGGCAAGTTGGAAACATGAGTTGGGTGGTTTCATGGGCCGTTTCCACTTCTGTAGGAATGAGATACAAGGCAAAGATACTTTTTGCATAATACTACATATTACAAAAATATGTATAAAAAGGTTTAGTTGCTGAAAGACCTCTGAAAACTTAAAATGTTGCCAGATTTTTATTTGTTTTCTAAATAGTAGAAAGTAGCAGAACAGATTCCATTTCGTTTATAGTCTCTCCCCCAAATACTCCTATCTTTTAGGGACTGTCATCCGGGTTTTTCTTTTATGGTCTGTTGTAGGAAATCATTCCAAAGCAATCCTGACATGTCACATATAAGCTCTTAAGACTTTAGCTCTCTCTCGTTTCAAGTGATAATGTAGTACTAAGAGCATTAATGTCTGAGAATCTCTACTTCTGACAGCCAGTCTGACATGCTGGTTCAGATAAACTAAATTTAAGTGTGAAAACAGAAGTGCTACATTTGCTGCATTATGAATATCCTGAGCACCTGGGGTAATAAAAGATGATCTGTGTGGATCCCTATTATGTTACAGTTGTTTGTTTTTTATTTAAAGCTTCGTTGTTCAATAGAGATGCATGATTTGCAGAGATGCCAGCTTATAATTCCTTTCATGTTTTATGGTCTGTTCTTGAATATCTAAAAAGTGAAGAGAAACAGTCTTTTCCCATTATTTGTTTATATGACACAAGATAAGCGATTTTAACCTATAATATAGATTTTAGATTCCATTTAAACAGAAAAGAAGAAATTGGCTTTTTAGTTGAGTATTTTCTAAATTTAGGAATCTTTTAAAAACTTAAAACAACAATAAAAGGAAACTCTCCTTTATCTATCTATCTACCTATCTACCTCTCTCTCCCTAGCCCTCTCTCTATCTATGTATCTTTTTGGAATTCTTACTCTTTGCTTATATTTTTAAGTATTTTCTCCCTTTTATAATGATAAGAAAGAGAATCCATTTATATGTTGAGGTAAATGAATTTTGAGGTGCCTACACAAATTTAGAAAACATTCGTGTGAATGGATTTTTTCAAAAAGGCTTCCAAATTGGAGAGACCAGCTAACATTTTGCAAAGAGCATATCAAACATTTCAGCTGAGTATACTTTGGACTGTAACATATATTACCATATAAATGTCAAATATCAATTAAAACATCCATTTAAATATTGTTAACATTTTATAAAATACCACCACTTATATGATAATGATAATATTGTATGTATGCCATAGGCAATTAACTATTTCTTCAAGTTTTAAAAATGTTTTCACCTGTTAAAATATGAGCTTACTAGATGAAAGTCATGATCGCCAGTGCCCATGGGAGTCCAGTGTATGGTGAGCGAGTGGTGGGACTCTTTATAACCAGACAGTACGTGTTTTATCTAAGCTGTTCTATTTATTTCGCTTTTTTTAACCTAGACATTCTGGGTTGAAAATAGATATGAAAGCTGAATTTAGCCAATGGGACTCCAGGTTGCAACTTATGAAATAAGAGAATAAATAAGATCACATAGAGCTTTTAAAAGTGATTATTTTTGCATACCAATTAGAGAAGCATTTCTTCATTCAAAACCGTTTAACTGGTTTTTTTGTTTGTTTGTTTGTTTTGCTTTGTTTTTTTTTTTTTTTGGTTGCACTGTGGCATATGGAAATTCCTGGGCCAGGGTTTGAATCAAAGCTTCAGCTACCAGCCTAAGCCACAGCCACAGCAATGCTAGATCTGAGCCATGTCTGCACCCTACATCACAGCTCATGGCAAGACCACATCCCTTAACCCAATGAGCAAGGCCAGGAATTGAACTTGCATCCTCCTGGATACTAG
The DNA here is from genome assembly GCF_016906955.1 of Phacochoerus africanus. Taxonomy (NCBI): domain Eukaryota; kingdom Metazoa; phylum Chordata; class Mammalia; order Artiodactyla; family Suidae; genus Phacochoerus; species Phacochoerus africanus. The sequence continues at coordinate 42,156,735 of NC_062555.1, forward strand.
TCAAGTTCTTAACTCCCTGAGCTGCAATGGGAACTCTCTTCATTCTAAACTTCTGATTGCTTAATTCTTTTCAGCCTTAAAATTTGGCAGTTCACTTGACCCCCACCTTCTTAGTTCTATTTGAAAAGCATCAAAGAAATGTTATTCTGAAGAGGATATACATTGACTGTGTGAATATATAATTTACATATATACAAACTATAGATCTATATATATGGAAGTAGATATATAGATATATCTTGAAAGTGGATATGTACATATTTCTTTTTTCTGGAGAATAATGGTATCAGTTTAGATGTTAGATCAAATAGAATTTTTAAAATAAAAAGTAAACTCTGATCTATTGTTCTGAAGAAAATCAGACTTTATCCAATGGAAGACAAATTTTTCATTACCTGAGGACTTGGCTTATTCTTTTCAGGATTCTTATTTTTCTGTGCCTGATCAGAGTCTTAAACTTTCAATATCAATAGATCACAGCCACTTAGTTTTATTTTTGTAAATACTGGATCTAATATAAAAAAGAGTGTATCTGTTTCACAAAAATTTTTCCACTGCAATTCATAATTCTTCCCCTATTATCTATTGTCTTAAACTTTCAATATCAATAGATCACAGCCACTTAGTTTTATTTTTGTAAATACTAGATCTAATATAAAAAAGAGTGTATCTGTTTCACAAAAATTTTTCCACTGCAATTCATAATTCTTCCCCTATTATCTATTCCTAGTAGCTATGAATCTTAAAAAGTTAGGCCTGAATTCTTAGGACTCTTTAACTATATAATAAATTACAGCTTATCCTAGGCTCAGTAGACACTATAAAGTTCTGGTGATGTTCAAGTTTATGACTGTGATTAAGTTATATTCAGTCTCATCTCTGTGGGAAAATGATCAGTTGTTGTGGGTTAGTCAGTCACTGCAGGAAGTCTTACAATCTTTCAGATATGCTAGCACATAAGTCTCTGAGAATCAGGGACTTTGCTGTTTTCACTGCTGTATTTCCAGTGCTCAGATTTTCAGTGTTTAGAACAGTGCCTGGGAGATATCAGGTGTTCAGTAAATATGTCTTTGAGTGATTAGTGAATTTATTTTTGGAAAATATTTTATGATGCCAAATATAGACATTGAAAGTAAGTAGTATTCTAGAGAACATATAATAGGGAGATTGAAAAATATTTTGAATTTTTTAAACTGTGGGATGAACATGTTGGTTTTCATTGCTGTAATAATCAGAGGAGATTTTGAAGGTTAAAGAGATTTTCATCTTCTTAAAATTTCCAAGGAAAAGCCAAGAGAAGAAATGCTTACCTCAGTGGTATATTGAATTGAAGTTGTAAATATTAATAAAGATATCCTTACTAAACCTATGTTATTAAACCAGTAAATAGATGAGCTATTAACTGTGACTGTACTAAGTTGTTAGTGTTTCCAATAAGATAATTAGGAAGTTATTTCATTTACTTCCTTGCTTGCATTGTTTATTATACATATACACGTAGGTATTCATGTGTGTGTGTGTGTGTGTGTGTGTGTATAAATTGGCCGAAGGCTGAAACAAGTTACCTACCTTTGTTATTTATAGAAACTCTGCTGTTTCTTCTTCTTTTCTTTGGCTACTCCTCAGACTTGTAGAAGTTCCTGGGCCAGGGATTGAATCAGCGCCATAGCAGTGAATTGAGCCATAGCAGTGATAATGCTGGGTCCTTAACCTTCTAGGCCTGTTGGGATCTCTGAAACTCTGCTTCTTAAGTGTGATTTACTTAATTATGTTTTCCTTATTTTTATCCCCAACTTTCCACCCAACTGTAGACTGTTTAAATCCTGATTATTTCCACTTTATTGAAAATAACATTTCTTAATTTGTTGATAACATTGTGTCATTTTGAGTTTTGAAATTCTTACTTCAAAACAAATACCAACTTATATTTGTATCGTTGTATCCTCATTATTTCATTTTGCAGCTATAGTATAGAACATTGGTGATTTGTATCAGTTATGTACTGCTGCATCAGAAACCATCCCATTTGTGGCTTAAAAGAGCAAATATTTGTGTTGCTTATGAATATTCAGTTTGGGCAGGACTTGGCAGGAATGCCTTGCTTCAGCTGGGTGCCTCAGGTGGGAGGTTGACAATCCACTTTCAGGGTCATTCGTTCACATGAGTGGCCCATTGGAGCAGATTGTCAGCTGGAAACTCTGCTGGGGCTGTGGGTAAGGGGCTTTGTTTTCTTCCATGCAAACCACTTCATTGGCTCTTTGGGTTTCTCACTGCGTGGTAGGTAGTTTTCCATATATCCCAAGAGATCAAAGTATAACTGCAGGGTGTTTTTATGCCTAGCCTTGAATGTCACATAGCATCACTTTACATTATTGATCAAGGCAGTCACAAGTCACCCCTCTTCACCCCCAGTTTCAAAGAGAAGAGCCATAGATAAGTTCTCCTGATGCAGAATTAAAAAGGGTCTAAAATAACATGTAGGACAGGAGATGGTGTTGTGTTCTCTTTGGAAACTACAATTCACAGTATGATTATTGATTTGTTATCATGCAAACCTATTCTTTTCAAGTTTCCAAAACAGGGTTAGAAATGGATATGTTGTTGCCCGTATCATCCTGAATCCTTTTCTATACATTTACACTGACGTTTACACGATTCTCTTCTGAATTGGGACTTTGTAACCTTAGGGGTTAGCCCGTCCTCTTGTATTTTCTCAGCTGCGTACGTATCTCCTGGATGCAGGCACGAATGTAACCATGACAGGGTTTTCTTTAAGCTTTCCTTAGGAGATAGCAAAAATCGTGAGAAGGAATCATGAGTGTGTTTCCTCTGTGCTATTCGACTTTAAGCTTTGTTTCCTACTCATTGTTCTCCTCCATCCACAACTGCATGTGTACAGAGAAGAGTAAAACTATTTAAGATCAGAATCAAAAAGAAGGTTTTGTATCATTGAAGAATTCATATTGAAAATTGGGTATGAAAAACTCTCAGTAAAATGGAGAATTCCACTTTTTCTGTAAGATAGGTTTTAGGACTACTGGAAAATAAAACATCAGGAAATTCTCACGTCAATATTGATTTTGAAAAGAGTCAGTTTATTTTAATCTAAGCACACCTCCAGCTCTTTTCTGTTACAAATGATGTTTTGATATGACGAGTATTTTACTTAGTGTTAAGATATATTTTTAATGCTCATGATTTCACATTATCTTAAAACTTTAAGGCAAAGCTGAAAAAATGACTAATGCAGTCACAAGTTCTTTTTTATACTGAGTGGGAAATGAAATCTAGATGATGTGTAATTCTCAAACTCTTTTTATCTATTGTTTTTCCTTTTCCTCCATCTCTGATGAAATTTGTAAGATTCTTAAATGTGTCAGACTAGTGAAGTTGGACATAACTTTTCATAAGAAGCCAAAGTGTAATGAAGTAATCTTTTGGGGAATAGTCTTTGGAATAGCATGTTTTTTTGCTGGTTTTCAGTAATTTTTTTTTTTTGTAGTGATACTTAACACATGTATTTTGATTCAATGTGATATTAAAACTGAACATAAATCTGATGACGTTTTACATTAATATGGTATATTAATTTTTCAGTCATTATTCAAATGACAATGAGTATCTAGTTTGATTCATATTATACAAAATAACCTGTTTAATTTCTTACAACATCTAATTGTGGAAGAATATTTGGTGATACAGGTATTTTGTTGAGTACTGCCTTTCATATCCATTCATTTATTAATTTATTATTATACTTTTTCATTTATTAAATCTTTCGTGATGCCTGTTCATTCAACAAGCACATATTGAACTCTTTCCCTATGTTTGACTCAGTGTTATACGTACAGTTAAGTAAGATACTCTCCCTTCTCTGAAGTTATCAATTTTTATTTATTTATTTCTAACTGCACTCTTTTCAAAGATATATTTATAAGATGGCTTCCTTGGCAACTCTTGTGTGATAGTTTCACTTTTATAATAATTAAAAAGAATTTCTGTATAAGTTATTTGTATTCCTTATGTGGTATTTTTATGCTATTAAAATTAATTATCAATAATGATATAATATTTTCAGCCTTACTGAATGGACTATGATGAGTTTTATATTGTGGTTTAGACCACTTACAGGTGTTAGATTCATGAAAATAAAATCCTTGAATTTTTTAAGATCTGGTGACTTGTTAGCTTAAGATACATTTTTGGGGTATTCTCTGTTTCTATGATTAGGATCCTTCATCTTAAAGGTAGTAGTTTCATAGTGTTATTCTTAGAGCAGCAGAATTATCTGCGAAATTGTTAGAATTGCACATTCTCAGGCTTCTCTTAAGAATTACTGAATCAGAAACTCTTGAGGGTACAGCCCAGCAATCTGTCAAGCCCTCCAGGTAATTCTGACACACAAGTTTTGAGAATGACAGAATTCCAGCACATTTATATCTCTGAATTAAAAATGGGATACATTCACAGGATGTCTAAAAACTTAGAAACTCTGGAGGTGGGGACCCAGCAATCTGCATTTTAATAAACTCTTAGGTAATTGTTACATACTGTTACATATGAAAACCATCTATCTTGGTTTAAGACCAGGTTGTATTATTTACTTTTTCCAGAATTTTAGAGAGATCATTAAACCTTTTAAGTGAAATTCTTCATCCTCAAAAAGAGGCTAACAGGAGCCTCAGAGTCTCATGTGGTTGTGAAAATTCGGAGATAATGCATGAGAAAGAATTTTGTGATTTGCAAGGTACTTTGAAGATGTTACCTGGTTTCAGTTTATCACAACAGCCTGTGAAGGTGATGGAAATTTTCACCGTAAGTAATGCCTTTAGGAATATGATATTATCTTAGGAAGCTTGTGTGGTAGCTTCTAAAATCAGTGGCTTTAATTGATCACAGTATGATGAGTACTAGATAATGCAGAGAGGGGCTTGAAGACCATGAGGGGAGGCATGAGGGTGAAAGGGAAATATCTGCCCACATTACTCTGGAAGATAAGCTCAGTGAGTATGTAGCTCTGAGAAATTGTAGAGTCTTTGGAAGAGACTAGAAAGAGAACTGGCTGAAATTTACTACTTCCAACTTGCATTTTGGTTCTGCCTATGCCTGGTACCTAGGGTCCTCTTCTATCTTTTGTGTAAGGCTCTGGTACTCCTTCAGTGGGAAAGGGTAGCTCTGAGATATGGGGCAGAGTGCAGGGGCATTTTGAGTCACTTAGGAAGGTTCTTAAGAGACGATGCTAACCTGTGTAATTTGAACATTGAGACACAACTAGTGAGGGAGAATTCAAGGACTGGGCACTGAGGCTGGGTGGATCTGAGAAGCCTTCTCTTTCATAACTCTTACTGAGATATTTATCTCAATGCTGGGCTCAAAGGAGGCAGATTATGAAATGGAAGCTCTCAGAACTTAGATGGATGAAGATTTAGGGTAGTGTCTATCTGTCTTTCCTGTTTCTCTCTCTCTCTCTCTCTCTCTCTCTCTCACACACACACACACACACACACACACACACACACACACCCCTTTGGATCACTAAAATAAAGACCGAGTGGGAGGAGATAGGGACATGATTCAATTAGACCTCCCAGTTGCAGTAGAAGCCACTAGCAGGCAGGTCATTTCTTCCACAATAGAGATGAATCCCAAGAGGATGATTCTGGGATGTTTTGGAGACAGTAGAGTTGAGACAGATTGTTTTACATTCCATTCAGATCCTTCCTGTAGCCTCCTAAAGAGCCTATCCTTCAAATTCTTGTTCGTTTGCAGGTTCTTATTTAGTTATTAATAGAATATACATCTCTCAATAATGAACTGAATAAAAAAGGACCTCCTAATCGTATAAGCAAATTTTCTTTCTCAAAGAGGCAATTGTTAATTCAGATGAATCTATAAAGTTGCATCTGAGTAATGTAAGGAACAGGGTATATGAACATAGCTTAGTACGTTTTTTCCTGCATATTCTATATCTTTTAGAGCTCAGAAAACATTATATATTGCTGTAGAGGAGCAAGAGTGTAGTAATGGCACATGAGGAGGTAAAAATTCTTTTTAAAAAACTTTTCATTTTTAACAGTAATGTAAAATAAAACAAAACAGGACAAAATCAAAGATTTTCCCATCCCCCAAATTTGAGCTTGCATGTGCATCTAAATTTAGAAAATGAGTGAAATTATGATGTTGCACAAGCCAGGTATTATTGCTTTTGTGGAACCAAGAAACTACTATCCTTCTGATTTTAAAAGAGCAGAAAATGAGGAGCTATCAAATTACTCTGAGGTTTAAATGAGTAATTACTTGTCTGTGTAGATCTTTGAATATAAGATTGAATTTCTTGAGTGTGACATCATTTTATATTCAGGTTTTTTTTCCTCCCTATTCAATACCTTGCTACTTATAAGTATAATGGCACTTGTGCTGTGTGAGTTTCATATTCCACAGTTTCATATTTATATCTTCAGTTTACTCCTTGACTCTCTATTTTTTTTACATATAATAATTTTTTTTCCATTATAGCTGGTTTATAGTGGTCTGTCAATTTTCTACTATACAACATGAAGGCTAATTACACATACATGTACACATTCTGTTTTCTCACTTTATTGTGCTCTGTCATAAGTGACTAGACATAGTTTGTTCCCAGTGATACACGGCAGGATCTCATTGCTAATCCATTCCAAAGGCAATAGTCTGCATCTATGAACCCCAAGTTCCCATTCCATCCCACACCCTCTCCCTCCCTCTAGGCAACCACAAGTCTATTCTTCAAGTCCATGATTTTCTTTTCTGTGGAAAGGTTCATTTGTGCCATATGTTAGATTCCAGATATAAGTAATATCATATAGTATTTGTGACTCTTTAAATATTAAAACAACTTTAAAGTCAGAGTTATATTTTATTACTCATATGTGTTCAGAATGATTCATGCTTACCTTTATTTGGTCCTGGCAGTCTCTCTCAGGTTTCATTGTGTTGACAAGTGAGGTTGAAGGACCACATTCTGATATGTATAAAGCACAGTACTTCTATAATTGTACCTATTGTATATTATTGTGATTATTTATTTATGAGTCTGTCTCTCCAGCTGCCGCCCTCCAAATGTGAATGAGCATTTCTTGAAAAGGGATTGTTTCTCATTTAGCTTCTCGTTATGGGTAAATCTCATGTGCTCATTGACATTTTGTTGAGTTTTAACTGAATATTTCTTGAGTGAATTTATTTTTTTAGAAAGGTAGGTGAAGATACTCGAGATTATATATTATTTAGTTCCTATCTGTGATTTTATGAAGTCTTAATACTAGCTAGTGGAAATGCATATATATATATATATATATATATATATATATATATGCATTTATATAGCTTTACTTATAAAAACTTGTTTTTATTTTGTTTCAGAGTAAATCAGATATTCTAGGAATCAATAATAATTTGGATACTGGGCTTAATATATTGACCTGAGGTACATTAAGTGATACCTTAGCATCCTAGAAGGGTGACTGTGCTCAGTTTATTCCTAGGTAATAATTTATGAGGGGTAATAAAAATATACTTGAGTGAATTTCCTGTTACATTGTAGTGGAAGTATCATGTGAATTGATATTCAAAAACTTATCTAAGGAGGTTAGCATTTTATGAAGTCTTGCATTAGTAATGAAATGTTACTAATGAAAGACAAATAACTGTTTCATGTACCTCAGTCTTGGAAGTTATCAGAGAAATTTAATAGCATGCAAATGATGCTAGAATTTTAGTTTTAGTTACTGATACTCCATCTATTTGCATAAATGAGATGTAATCATGTACCAAAGTATCTACTATTTCATGTCTCGGAATAGGTAAGAAACTCAACTTTAAATGAAAACCATTTGTTTTATCTTCTTTTCTTGCCTAAGGCCAATAATTGATTGAATGCTGTAATATGAATTTAGAGGTAACTAAAATCCCAATATTATTGAACTTACACTACTGTGTAACCTGTCAGTTCTTAGTGATGCACATAAAAGCCAAATACGTTTTCACTTGCTCAGTGTATTGTGAAAAGTCTAATGGGCATTTTTTTTCCTCTTGCAAATTCTCATGGGCTTTGAGTTACATCTGAAAGGCTGTGTTGTAGTTTTGTAATTAACCTGTCACAGTGAGGAGTACACACTGATGCTTTGTTGTTGTTTCCTTTTATACCATATTCCTTTAGTATATATTTACCAAAAACAATCAATAGTAGCATTGGATGAAAAGAGAGCAAAGCTTTAATTTTTAGAATTCTCTGTGATATGGTTTTTTTTGCTATCATGTCTCCTGGAATGTTTTAGTAGGAAAACTTCTAGATCTTTACTTTATAATTATAATTGCTTGTGCTTCTTTCATTCTGTTATGGCTGCTCAGTGATGTTAAGTGTTTTGTTTTGCTTTGTGTGTATGTGTGGTGTTTGTTTTAAACTCACAGAGTTTTTTTTTTTTTTTTTTCTGTGCTCTTATCTTCCTTGAGATGGCAGTGTAAGCTGTTTACTCTAAAATAAACTTCCTTTTTTTTTAAGAATGGAATCAGCTACAGCTTTATTTGAAACTAATTCATACATTGCATTGCTTCAGAATTTTAAAATTAAACCTTTCATAATTTTTTAAAAGCTTATTATAAAAATATAACTCTGGGTGTTATTCTCTTTTTTTTATAGTAGTTTATTCTAATGAAATAATCACTTGTGTACATTTTGCAGAATATTAATTTTTGTTTTGTGATTTTATTTTCTCATTCATTTTAAGGTTACTATAAGTAAACTGTATTCTAAGAGATAATAAATCTCTAGGGAGTTGAAACTGGCACAGTGGATTAAGAATCTGATTGCAATGGCTTGGGTTGCTGTGAAGACATGGGTTCTGTCTCAGCCAGCACAGTGAGTTAAAGGATCCAGCACTGCCTTAGCTACAGCATAAGCTGCAGCTGTGGCTTGGATTCAGTTTCTGGCTGGGGAACTTCCATGTGCCACACGTGCAGCCATAAAAAAATAAAAATTAAAAAAAAATAAAAGGGAAATAAAAAGGTAAATCACTAGATCATGTATTTATTTATACTAAACTTTGATTCTTGGAGACTTGTGGAGGAGAATTGTAGTCAGGGAACTGTAATATTCATGATCATTAGCATCAATATTACATAGGAGAAAAACATTAAAGTAAAAAAGTCTAGAAAAAATAAAGACCATGTTTCATCCTGTGCAAATGATGAATATACATTTAAAATTTTTAATTTTCACTGGATTTAAATCACAATCTTAAATATGATCTAGGATTTAAAATTTATGAGGAAAAAAAATTCAGATTCCTAGCACCAAGAAGTAGGACATAGTAATTTGTGCCAGGGTTGTGGGAAGAGTATTGTGAGAAGCTTAAAGGCAATATTTCTTCTTTCTTCAGGAACAGAAAGTTGGCAAAGTGTTCATTATTTTTCCTCATGAAAAAATAATGATAACATTAAGAGAAGAACACTGTATAAAATGCCCTATGAAAAGTGCTTTATGAATATTTTCTCACTAATCCTTCTCAAAGCACATGATATCATTACTGTTGCTAGTAATGAGGTTTGAAGAGACTAATGTCACTGGAAAATTAGAAACAGAACATAGTCTGTGGCCCAGTCAGTGAGACTCTGGCGTGAGATGTTAACTCTTAGGGGATGGATTTTTGTATTAGAGATGACAATAACTTTCACACTTCTTTTTCCCTTTCTGTATTAGCATCTCTGCTTTCCCTTCTTCTCCTTTTCCCTACAAATACATCTTTTCGATGAGTGATATAATAACTGCAACTTCCTGTTCTCATCTCAAAGTTGGGAGCTGATAAAGCTGAGGTACACAGATTCCGTAGGACAAAATGTGTGTGCATTTGTTTTCCTTATTAAATCTTTAGTAGCAAAGCTAGCTATTTATAGTTTTCAGTAAATTGGGCTATTTTAAAAAGTTTTAAAGGAATTCTCCATTGGCCAACACTAATGTGAATTCATTTCATGGCAGCCTATTTTTAGAATAGAGCTGCTCCCTTTATTAGAAACATGCTGTTGCTTTTATAGACTCGATATTTGGTACCCATGTGAGAACTTAAGAGCAGTCTCCTAAAAATGATTGATTTTTGGTTCTTTAATAACTACCATTAACCCAAAAAATTTTAATCCGAGAGTACTGTAGAATCCATAGGATGTTTAATTCAAATAAGCATGACTGTCTTGCTTTTCACGGGCTTTGAATAATTCCATCCATGTTAGTTGAGTAGAAATGTGCTTATTCCAGATGGAATAAAGGCTTTTAGTTTTACCTGTTTGACTGCAGGGTTTGTATTTCATCATCTTCTAGACTAGAAAGATGTATTTTGAGTTTCAAGGAAAAAAATTTCCCTGAATTTGTTTGGCAAATTAAAAAAACATTTTGTCCGTTTATAGGTGATGTTGATAACCTTTTATTTGAAACAGTATATAGACAAAATAGTATTTTATTTTAGTTCAAAAGTTACTCTCATTTACAAGGACATGTATTACTAAAAATAAACACTAAAAATATCTTATATCTTAGATATTAAATTCTATAGCAGTCTTCCTGTCTTCCCAGTAGATGCTGCCAAAATTATGGTTATAGCAAAGAATGCAAATTGGATCATTAACATTGGAAATAAAAATGAAGAAATTGATTGGAATGAATTATGTTAGATTTTATGAAAGCTTGGCAAAAATGGATTCTGTGTACTAGTGTGAATGGTCTAGCTAAATGAGCAAGCTACTTTCTATTCTTTAAACAAGTGGAAAATACATAAGGAATAACAAATATGGAACAAGATTGAGTTAAAATAAGGTGAAAGAACACATAATGGTGAAATGAGATTAGCAAGAATGTGTACAGGCGTGGAAAACATTAGATGTCTCTTTAGTACTGTAGAATGTAACTTATCTATTTCTTAATATTTTTAACCATGCATATTTATTAACTACTACTGTCAAAAATTTTGAGCCTTTTCAGCTGTATATTTTCACATGCATTGTTCCACTTAATCTTTAAAAGTTAAGTAGGTTACTATTTTTTTTGTCTTTTTTTTTTCATAGGGTTGTACCCACGACATTTGGAAGTTCCCAGGCTAGGGGTTGAATTGGAGCTGCAGCTGCTGGCCTGCGCCACAGCCACAGCAATGTGGGATCTGAGCTGCATCTGTGACCTACACCACAGCTCATGGCAATGCCAGTCCTTAACCTACTGAGCAAGGCCAGGGATTGAACCTGCATCCTCATAGATACTAGCTGAATTCATTTCTTTGCACCACAATGGGAACTCCGTGAAACTAGTACTTTAATAACTAACTCTAGCCACTAAGATTGACTAATTTTTTTCACATGTGCTTAATGAGGATATTGATGATGCTTTATCACCAATCTCTTATCTTTCAGATTGTGCTCTAAATTTAAGGGTTTTTTTTTTTTTTTTTAAATGTCAGTAACAATTCAGAGCTTAAGGGCCTCTCACTCTTGCTCACTGACAACTACTCTGCTTTTGAATTCTTATAAAGGTATATATCACACTAGGTCATGCATTTTCTTGGACAAACATAGAGCTGTAAGATATACATAGTACTTTATTTATACCTATGGAACAAAGCTGACATTAAAACAAAATCTTAAAACATGGAAAAAAATGAATTGGTATTCCTTGGATTTCACATTCTAAGTGATTATATTCTAAAGGATTTTTCTGCCCCACTTCCTGTGAGGACATTGCTGCCAGGTCATAGAAATTTGAGCTTGGGCTTTATCCTGTTTAACTGGTAATTGTATCAGTTTATCCCTGACCTTTGTACCCTTCTCTACCTGAGTTAGTGTACAACTCAGGTCCATGAAAAAGACTGACACTCAGCAATCTATATGAGGACTGAATACTAGTTATGCCTATTAACTAGCATGTAACTACTCACAAATTATAATTAATTAATGGTATGGATAATATACAATCTATAAGGTATCTAACTTTAAAAAAATTTTTTTTAATTTTTTTGTCTTTTTAGGGCCGCACCCACAGCATATGGAGGTTCCCAGGCTAGGGGTCCAATCAGAGCTGTTGCTGCTGACTTTTGTCACAGCCATAGCAATGCCAGATCCAAGCTGTGTCTGCAACCTACACCACAGCTCACGGCAACACCGGCTCCTTAACCCACTGAGCAAGGCCAGGATCAAACCCACAACCTCATGGTTTCTAGTTGGATTTGTTTCTGCTGCACCACAACGGGAACTCCATGTATCTAACTTACTTCAAATGAAGATTTTAAATTATCTATGGAATATTTAACCTAATTAAGATTGGTTAATTGTATATGCAATAAGATGTTTAACTTAAAAATTATGATTTAAAAAAATAGTTTTATGAAGTGCATTCACATGCAAAAATGAATTTTTTAAGCTCATAAGAATTTTCCTGGGTGAGGAGATTAATATGAAGATGTGCTATACGGAAAATCATATGAGCAGAGAGGCTGCTAAAAGAGTTTATCAAGGAAAATAAAACTTGTTGACAGACAAAAAGAGCAAGAAAGGAAAAAAAATCATAGTGACTGCAGTCAAAAGAAACAGGAACTCTATTGGCTAGGGCTTCTGAAAATTGGCTCCTTTGCCCATAGCCTCTGCTCTGGTTAGAAATGGCTTAGTCGGTATACAGTATATATACACAATGGAATACTACTCAGCCATAAAAAAGAATGACATAATGCCATTTGCAGCAACATGGATGGAACTAGAGAATCTCATCCTGAGTGAAATGAGCCAGAAAGACAAAGACAAATACCACATGATATCACTTATAACTGGAATCTAATACCCAGCACAAATGAACATCTCCTCAAGAAAAGAAAATCATGGACTTGGAGAAGAGACTTGTGGCTACCTGATGGGAGGGGGAGGGAGTGGGCGGGATCGGGAGCTTGGGCTTATCAGACACAACTTAGAATAGATTTACAAGGAGATCCTGCTGAGTAGCATTGAGAACTTTGTCTAGATACTCATGTTGCAACAGAACAAAGGGTGGGGGAAAAAATGTAATTGTAATGTATACATGTAAGGATAACCTGACCCCCTTGCTGTACAGTGGGAAAATAAAAAAAATTATTAAAAAAAAAAAAAAAAGAAATGGCTTAGTCGAATCAATGAATCTCCTTTCAGCCTTGTCGCTCCTCCACTTGTTAACTAAAATAGATTTGGTTAAATGCTAAATTGACCTCTCTCTCTCTCTCTCCAACTCGCCTTTCCTTCTCTCTCTCTCACAATTTTTTTTTGTCTTTTGTTTTTTTAGGGTGGCACCCCTGGCATATAGAGGTTCCCAGGCTAGGGGTCAAATCAGACCTACAGTTGCCGGCCTACACCACAGCCACATCAATGCCAGATCTGAGCCTCATCTGCGATCTACACCATAGCTCACGGCAACGCCAGATCCTTAACCCACTGTGCGAGGCCAGGGATCAAACCCACAACCTCTTGGTTCCTAGTTGGATTCGTTTCCGCTGCACCATGACAGGAACTCCTCTCTTACAACTTTTAACATGAGTAATAAAAATGAGCTATTAAATGAAAATGGAGTTAGAAAATATTAAAAAAATATAGATTTTTTTCTATGAATTTCTTACTATAGTGGGTTTGTGTTAGTAAAGTTCAGCTCTACTTAATATACTAGGAAGCTTTAGTGACACCATTAATTCTCTGAAAAAATTATCTAGAAATGTTTAGGCGTTAACATCTATCACCTCAAGGACTCTTCTGTGACAATCAATAAAGACCCTTCTAGAAATTCTTATTTTAGTAGCTGAGGTAAAAAATAATTTCATACATTAAAAATGTTGCTACGTAGGTACAATGTTATAGAGCTTTGAACATTTGAAAAATAACTGTCTGTACAATTTTATTTATACTTTTATTTGACACTTGGATGTTTTATTTCCATTATTTTTATAAAACAAAGTCCTATAATGATTGTCTACATTTGTAGAACAAATTGCCTTCCTTCCCCTGAATATTGCCATTGCTGTAAAAACAACAGGTTTTAATCAACAGTAGTAAACCAATAAAAAGGATGTGTATACATTTATGTTTTCTATGATTATATACACTTCTCTTTCCTCTGTTTTATTACTTTTCCTTTAAGTATTGACATCCAAATTAATAGGGATGAGAATGTTTTATGTAAGATGATTGCTAAACTCACGAAACACAGCAGAGAATAAAACATGTGGAATTGTAGGAGGTGGCACTAGAAAATGGCCAGATTATAGTGGGATTGCTATAGTCGTAGGAACCAAAGCCTTTTAATCCCAGCTTTGTCATTTATTATCTCTGTAAACTGGAAAAGTTACTAAACCTGTCAGCCTCTTTCCTTATCTCCCTCTGTGGAAGGGTGAGATTGAACAAGGACAAAACATGTGAGGTTTTAGACAAAAGTAAAAGCTCCAAACATGATGACTGCTTTTGTTTGTTTGTTTGTTTGTTTTTTAAGGGAAATGCTCACATTCTATAGGAAGGATTAACTGGCTGTACAGAATTTTAGGCAGATGAGTGTCAGTAACTAAAAGAGGAATTCTCTCTTGGGGCAGCAGGTTAAGGATCTGGCGTTGTCATTGCAGTGGCTTGGGTCACTGCTGTGGTGCGGGTTCAGTCCCTGGCCTGGGAATTTTTGCATGCTGTGGGCGCTGCCAAGAGAAAAAATACCAAAACAAATTCAGAAGTAAAGTAATGTATAGTTTTAAAAAAGACTTCGGGACATGTAAAGAATTTTTACCTTGATCATTACCATCCTTGTTATTATTAGACACTGTTTTAGACCACCACAGGTGTTATTCCTATTAATTTGAAAAATAAATACAAGTTAAAAGTCACTGTTATAAAATTGGCTACTACCCAGGAATAACATCAAATTTAAAGAAGTGTATTTTTAGTACAATGTTGAAGTCACTGTATGGAATATTGGGCATGTTTGTTGGAGATTGGCCAATGAATCACTAAGGAATTATAGAGGTAATTAGCTTTATTAAATACTTTATTTTACTTTCTGGAATTGGCTGTGTGTTCATTTAGTTTGCAGATGGTTTTAATTTGTGGTGGTTTAAATAAGAACTAGATGTTCAATTATACAGACAAGTAAGAAGCACTGTATTTGTGGAAAAGTTATGGGTTGTCCATAGAAATAAATGTGGTCTGGAAGTTTTAAGATTCTAAACATCAAATATATCAACATGGTTACAGAATATCTAGGATGTGTTTATGATACTTGAGCTATGTTTGGAAGATACTTACTGATTCCTATCAGGCTTCACTTTGACTATCAAAAGATTGTTTTTTTTTTGTTTTTTGTTTTTTTTGTTTGTTTTTAAAAAAAGGAATATAGACCTTGATTCTGGAATCTGTGACATAAGTAAGTCTGAAATTATCAAAGCTCATTGCTTTGGATGAAGCATCTTGCTTGTTTCTCCATTTAAAAATATTTGCCAATATTTGAAAACTGATCTTATTCATTGCAAGACAGTCCAGGTTTTCTGTAACCTTTGTCTTCGGTTCAATATCACCTCAGTTTTGTAGTCCATTATGACTTGATAGTTTACAAAAAATAATTGAAAAATATATTAATGAGATACATGTTTTTCCTAATTTATTAAGAAAGGTAAATATGTGTTTTCCTTTTCCTAATTTCTTCTACAAAGTCTTTCTTAAAACAGTAGATTTTCAAAAACTTTGCAATACCTTGTACATTGTCTTTAGACACCAAATATTTGCTTGCTATAAAAAAGTTTGAAAGGATGGCTTTATGCATTCTTGCTAAAATACTAAATACCTAATGTTTGTGTTGATAAAAGTTAATTTGGCCATTAGCAATCTTGGTTGTGGTCTAGGTTCACATTCTAGGTTCACATTCAAGTGGTGTTCTGGTGTTGCTTTTATGTTTATTATTTTTGTACTCTACCAAGCAAAGGGTGGAATAAAGAATTAGTGGGAGGACTTTTAGAGGCAGTAGTATAATATTTTTGCAGCACCACTGTGCACACACACATACACACATCTATAACATATATACATACCTCTGTGTGCTTATTTATGTATATAAAGAGGTCTTTCTGTTATGCACAATCACTGAAAAGATATTATTCTTTATGGTTTAACACCAATAAAAATTAATGTTCCATATGACATGGAAAACCAAACCAAATATTATTGGGCATTATTACCATGCTTTCATCTGTTTACTCATACTTAATATTAAACTCATAACTGATCACTTTGTGAAAAAAAACAAGTTTTGAAACACTTAAATTACTTATAATAACTTTTATTGGGAGAGTTGCTTTTATTCAGTGATTGGTTTGTTCAAGTTAAAATTTAATATTTTTACTGTACAGAGACAGGTAACTATCATGAGTATAACATTAACAGCAGTCTTGTTGAACAGGTCCTAAATCAGGACAGTTTAGATTTTGTTTTCTTATTGTCCTATATAATTATGTTATCAATGAAAATAATATGTGACCATGAAAAAAAAATAACAAGGTAATTTCTTCTGCTTTAATTTGGAAAAATTATAGAGCTATCATAGCCTCTTGGAGCTGGCTAAAGACATTTCTTGCTCAAATTTAGATAGAAGAAAAAACAAACTATGGCTGGTAACAGCAAAGATGATTGGCCAGATGGACTTCCATCTCCACACCTGGGTCACCACTATGCATGCCTACACAATCAAAATGCATGACTGATGCCATTTGTACAATAAAAAGTTATAATTTACAGGTAGGGGATTCTTGGGCTGATTTATTTGACTTTGAACAACTGCTGCTAGAACTTAAACTCAACTTACCGTAAAGTATCTAGAATAACTTTTAAATTAAAGAAATAAAAGTAAATGCACCATTCTGGTAAATGGGAAAAGAATCTCAAAGGAAGTATCAAGTATCTATTATTGTTTCTTTTTTTGTTCTAAACACACCCCAAATAATGCAGATAATGGAAATACCAGCATCAGTATCTAAATCATGGTAACTCCTGTCCAAAAAAAAAAAAAAAAGGAAGAATAAACTTGGATGCTTGAAGAAAAACAATACCCAGTAAACTTCAATACAGTAGAAGCTTATCAACTTTTTTTTTTCTTGCCCAGTTTTTATTCTCCTTTCTGTATCAGTAACTTGGTAAGAGGGTAATTCCTACTGACTATACCTCCTGGAAACCAATCAGCCATGTCACCCATCACTCTGCACTAAGTGCGCAAAGGATCACTGAGATAGACAGGTGCTAGTCAGCTGCCCACTCAGAGGACTTCAACTCTAGCTGGTGGCAGGAGCAAGAGGGTGATCATCCACTCCAGTGGTGGTGAGGCAGTGAGTTCTGAAGGGACCCCACCTGCTCGGAAAGTGCTGCTGTGGTTTCTCTTTCCTGTCTTAGCTGTGGCCTGTTGCTCATCCAGCTCCTGAGTGTCCAGTCAGTTCCATGTGGTGAACTGCTTGTCTTTCGTACACTTCAAACACATTTTCTTTCTAAAATTAGCTAGATTCCATTCCTGCGTTTTTGCAACCAATTGCACTAACTTAAGTTTTAAACATACTAGTTAACTGACAGGAAGTTTAATTTTATTCTTTTATTTCCATGGGATGATATGTATAAATACGTGATTATATAAAGTATCTCTAAAACAATTAAGAAATGATCTATTTCACTTTCCATCTGCTCTACATACATATCTTATTTGACTTCATTTTCTTTTTTTAAGTGGTAAAAAACACATAACATGAAATTCACTCTTAACACATTTGTAAGCATATACCACCTTATTGTTAAATATATATGCATTGTAGTGCACTAGATCTCTAGAATGTTTTCATTCTTCATGACTAAAGCTCTATTCCCACTGCACCCCAATCACCGTTCACCACTCCCTTTCCACCCCCTAGCCCCTAATTTCTAATTTCTGCTTCTATGAGTTTTAGTACTTTAGATACTTCATATAAGGGGAATCATGTACTACTTATTATTTGATGACTAACTTATTTCATGTAGTGTAATCCTCAAGGTTCACCTATGTTGTAGCCTTTGACAGGATTTCCCTCTTTTCCTAAGGCTGTGGAGTAATCCATTGTATGTATATGCCACATTTCCTTGACTATTCATCTACTGATGGAGTGGGTTCTTTTCCCCCCTCTTGTCTATTGTGAATAATGCTGTAATGCACACAGGAGTGCAGGTATCTCTTTGAGATAGTTTTTAATTCTATTTGATACATATCCAGAAGTGGGATTTCTGGATCATGTAGTAATTCTATCTTTGATTTTTTGAGGGACCTCCATAGTCCTTTCATAGCAGCTGTACCATTTACATTCGCAGCAATAGTGCATAAGGGTTCTAATTTCTCCATATCTCAACATTTGTTATTTTCCATTATATACACACATAATGCCTATCCTAGCACGTGTGAGGTGGTTTCACTTTGCATTTCCCTATATACTAGTGATGTAGAACATCTTTCATATATCTATTGGCCATTTGTATGTCTTCGAAGAAATTTTTAAGTCCTCTTTCCCATTTTTAAGTTATTATTTATTTTTCATGAAGTTGAGTTCCTCATATATTTTGAATATTAACCCTTTGTCAGATAAATGATTTATAAATATATTCTCCCATTCTATGGGTTGCTTTTTCACTTTGATGATTTTTTTTCCCCCACACCAAAGTTTTTCTCTGTTATTCCCTTTTTAGGGCTGCATCTGCTGCATATGGAAGTTCCTAGGCTGGGAGCTGAATTGGGGCTATAGCTGACGCCTATGCCACAGCCACAGCAATGTCATATCTAAGCTTCATCTGTGACTTACACAGCAGCTTGTGGCAGTGCTGGATCATTAACCCACTAAGCGAGGCTAGGGATTGAACCCACATCCTCAGGGACACTGTGCTGGGTTTTTAACTCACTGAGCCGCAATAGGAACTTCTGCTTTTTAGTTTGTTGTAGTTGTACTTGTATAATTTTGCTTTGATTGTCCAACATTTGGAGTCATATCATATCCAAGAAATTATTGCCAAGACCAATGTTGTAAAGCTTTTTGCCTATATTTTCCTCCAGGAGTTTTGTATTTCAGGTTTTATGTTTGTCTTTAATTTTATTTGAGTTGATTTTTGTGTATGGTGTAAGATAAAGTTCTAATTTCATTCCTTATGTGGATATCCAGTTTTCCAAACAGCAATTGTGGAAGAGACTATCCTTTCCTCATTGTATTGTCTTAGCCACATTTTCCAAGATCATATCACCATCTATGTGTTATTGTATTTTTCTCTGTTTTTTCAATTGGTGTATATTTGTCTTTATGCCAATATCACACTGTTTTCATTACTGTAGCTTTGTAATTTGTTTTGAATTCAGAAAATATGAGACCTTCAGCTTTGTTCTTCTTTTTCAAGTTTATTTTTGCTATCCAGAGTCCTTTTTGGTTCCTTATGAATGTTAGAATTGTTGTTTTCTACTTATGCAATAATTTCCATGGAGGTTTCAGTAGGTATTTCATTGAATTAATAGCTTTCTTTGGCTAGTGCAGGTATTTGAATTATATAAAGTCTTCTAATCCATGAACATAAGGTGGTTTTCCATTTACTTATGTATTCATTTGTATGTGTTCTTCTCGCCTAACTGCTTTGGCTTGGACTTCCAGTACTATGTTGAATAGAATTGGTGACAGTGGTTATCTTAGCCTTATCCTTGATCTAAGAGGAAAAAGTTTCAGTTTTTCATTGTTGAGTAGGATATTAGCTGTGGGCTTGTCTTAAATGGTCTGTGTTACATTGAGATAATGCCTTTCTATTCCTAATTGGTTGAGAACTTTTTATCAAGAAGGTTGTTGAATTTTATTAAAAGACTTCTTCTGTATCTGTTGACATGATCATGTGATTTTTATCCCTTATTCTACTTGCCTTTCATGCCCCAAATGAACCCACTTGGTCATGATGTGTGGTCACATTCAGTGATGATGTGCTGTTGAATTCCATTCACTAGTAGTTTGTTGAAAATTTCTGCATGTATACTGATCAGGACTATTGGCCTGTAGTTTTATTCTTTTGAATTATCTTTGTCTGGCTTTGGTGTAAGAGTAATCCTGGAAAATGAGTTTAGAAGTGTTCCTTAATTTTGGGGGGAAGAATTTGAAAAGGACTGGCATTAATTCTTCTTTAAATGTTTGGTAAATTTCACCAGTGAAACCATTTGGTCCTCAGCTTCTCTTTGCTGGAAAGCTTCTGATTCCCAATTCAATCTCTTTACTAGTTACAGGTCTGTTCAGTGTTTCTATTTCATCATGACTCAGTCATGGAAGGTTATATGTTTCTAATAATATATTCAAAGCTAGGGCTTCCTATTCTGCTGTCTTGCTGACAAGACCTTATTAATTTCCCAGTGCAACAATGATAGAGGAAAACTCACATAGCTTTGACTATAAACATAAAAGTTATAATAATATTTGGAAATTTTATTAGTTATTTTTTATAGCATAATAGATCATGCCAAAACCTATGGCTTTGTTATTTTTTAATTTTTTATTATAGTTGATTTACAGTGTTCTGTCAATTTCTGCTGTACAGCAAACTGACCCAGTTATACATTGATATGCATTCTTTTTTTCACATTATAACAATGTTTTTTATATCACAGTGTCCAAAGGTTAGAAATATGTGCATGGCTTAATTGGGTTCTTTAACTCTAGTTTTTTCACAAAGCAAAATCAAGGTGTTGGTTGGAGCCGCAGTAATCTCATCAGTGATCTGTTTTTAAACACACTCATGTGGTTGTTGGCTGGAATGAGTTTTTTGTGGACTATTGGACTCAGGATCTAAGTTCCTGTGTGGCTATTGGCTGCATGCTTTCCTGAGTTCCTTTCTTGTGAGTTTCTCCATGAGGCATTTCACACAATAGCAGCTGGCTTCATCAACAAAAGCAAGGAGGGAAAAAAGGGATATGCATACAAGACAAAAATCAAAATCTTTAATTACCTAATCACAGTAATGACCCACTCATCATCTTTACCATATTCCATTTGTTAGAAACAAGTTACAAAGTCCAGCGCATAGTTGGGAGGAGATTATCCAAGAGTGTGACAGGACACGGGAGTCATGGTGGCCATGTTGAAGCTGCCAGCTACAAAACTGGTCTAATTATTTTGGATTATTGAATCAATCTAAGAGCGAATTGTATGACACATAAGTTGTGCTGTCACAAAGTTCATATGAACCTGGGTAAATTGCTTATGCACCCTGAGGCTTAGACTGTTCAGCTACACAGCGGAGGTAATGATTCCTTCCTCATAAGGGCATATAATGTATGTAAATAAACATTTAATGTGTAAAGCACCATACAAATGACTTCTGGAGATGACTCATGCACTCTGTGCTCACCCGGAGTTTCATGGCTGAATAGAATATTTGAATGACGATCTCATACACAGAATCTGGGAAATAAATGTGTCAAAAGTAGAGGAAGAAAATAAAAAATACCTAACTACAAGTTTTTTAAAATTGGGGAAAATATACTGTTTAGTCAGTAGCTGTATAGGAAAATATGAGAAGAGTGTGTGAACCTGCAAATAATTTTATTTAGCTAGAGTGTATGATGAGTAAAGGAGAATGATGGGGGTCAAGGTCAGAAATACAGTTTGGGTCCTCAATATAGGTGGCTTAGATTTTTTTAGTGAACACGAAGGGGACTTTAAAGAATTATGAGCAAAGGAGTAGCTGTGCAATTTAAGCAGATTAATCCCATTCACTGTGTTAATCATAAATGAAACTTATTAATAACATCTTTCAAGTGTTGTGTATACCTTCCATTTTTAGAAGAGTTTTATTTTCGTATGGTACTCTTTTAGATAACTATAGAGTCAGACTGAAGCATTATCAAACAATCTGTAATGAGGTTTGATAGGCAAATTATGGAAATAGAACTTGCAGCTAGCTTGAGAAGAAAAAGAAACTTTACCCATTTTTAAATAATATTACATCGGCCAGGAATATAAAATCCACCAGGTACCATTTGAAGAACTTTTTATTAGTAGATTATTTTATCTTCGTGGTTGTCCTCTAAGGCCTATATTGTTTTTGTCTTCTCTATTTCATGGATCAGAAACTTGAGGTACAAATAGATTCAACAACTTACATCTCATTGTAGAACTAGTAAGTTGAGAAATCAGTGTTGCTCTGGAACCTTACTACTAAAAAAGTGCCATCTGAAGACCAGCAGCGTGTCATCTCAGTGTCACCTGGGAGATGGATGAAAATGCAGAATGTCAGGCTTCCACCTAGATCAGTGCAATGAACGATCCCCAGGCAAGTTGTAGTCCACATGTTTGAACAGCTCTTGAGCCCATACCCATAATTGTTTTACTCACTCGTGGTATGAATGAAAAAGAGACTAAGTCTTTGTAGCAGCTATTGTGAAAGGTAAAGAATTCCTAAGTCTTGTCGTAAAGTTACTCCGGCACTGATACTCTCTCTTCGGACCCTGCAGTTAACGCTCTTTGCATTAGTAGTTGTTGGATTTTACTTAAGTATGAATCCTCCACTTCCCTCATATACTTGCAGAATTCCTCACCTGTGATCTTTTTAACCTGAGGGCTGATATGTGTGATAACTGATGCATTGTGACCCAGAAAGATGCATGTGAATGTTATCTTGTGATCAGTTAGATATTCTGCCTGCTTTCATAAATGTGGAGGACTGGAAAGGGTATTAGGGCTCACTTAGGCCACCTTTCAAATTACTGATGAGGAAACTGAGGGTCCAAGGGGAAAAGTCTGTAATTAAAAGTCATGGTTGATATCCTGTGGGGATATCTGAAATTGTAGTCTCTTCAATTCCCTTCTAAAAATACTGAGGGAAGGGTAAAATTATAAAACAATGTCCTGGATAGGATTCAGACAGTTGGGATTGAGGAACACTTTTCTACAGTGCTGATTTTCTGAGCTTGGTATGTATCTTCTTGGTTTAAAACTAAACAGAGAAATTATTTTATATTTTTTTGTTTTATTATTTTGTATTAATTTTTTTGGTCATTTTAGGGTCGCACCTGTGGCATATGGAGGGTCCCAGGCTAGGAGTCTAATCAGAGCGATAGCTTCTGGCCTACACCATAGCCACAGCAATGCCAGATCTGAGCAGTGTCAGAGACCTACACCACAACTCATGGCAATACCAGATCCTTAACCCACTGAGAGAGGCTGGGGATCGAACCTGCATCCTCATGGATGCTAGTCAGGTTTGCTAACCACTGAGCCATGATGGGAACGCTAAGAAATTATTTTAGTGTGATGAAGTCAGATGTATCTACATGTAAATATATCATCCATTTATTCTCTTATTTATTTATTTCAAAAGAAGTTTTTGTAGAGTTCCTACAAATGACATGTTGTATGGTACCTTTAAGTTTGAGGTGTTCTTAGGACTGCCAAGATCTGATGTGGGTATCAACTAAGCAGTTGTATATATGGGTCTAAAGGTGGAACAAAGGTGTGTATTGGAATTGGAAGGGAACCATACTTATAGCTCTGGTTGTGGATGATGTAATTTATGAATGTGTGAGAGTGTGCAGGGTGAGAAGGCAGGCAGGCTGTGGACTGTGAACTGACACCTGGGAAAAAGTAATGTTTTAGAAGTAAGTGGAGGATGAGGTGCTTATGCAAATAACTGAGAAGAAGCATCCAGAAGGAAGGGAAAAAAGCCAACAGAGAGAAGTGCTATACCTGTCAATGATGAAGAGATATTTTAAGGTGAAAGGCACAAGCAACCATGTGAAGTGCTCCTAAGAAGTCAGGTTCTAGGAAAGGCTAAATATCAATTTAATTTTAAAAAATGGGTTACCTTGGAGGCAGTCATTTTTGAGCCGTGGTAGGAATGGGAGGAATGCATAGAAGATCAAGAAGTAGAGACAATACATATAAAATAAATTTTGAAATTAATATTCTTAAGAGGTGAAGAGAGAGAGGGTAGTTAACTAGAGTGGGACAGTCCTATAAATAATTTTTTAAAGTTTGTGATATTAAGGGCATTTGAATAAGTTTGTCTGCCAGGGGAAAAAATCCCATAGAAAAATGAAAGATTCATGTGATGATAAAAATCTAAGCCATGCCTGTCTTTCTTCTACCCAAGTTTCCATCTTGGATTAATAATAGATTTAGGTATCTCTCTTGGGATTGGTGCAAGGAGTGTCTTCCCAGCAGGAGAGAGGGTCAATGAGTATGGAGAAGGGAGAATGGTCGGGAGGTGAAATAGACTATGGAAACTGGAAGATACGATGTGTTTCATCAGTGAGCTGGTCATGTTCCACGATCAAAGAGTCTTAAAAGTTGGATGTCTAAGGAGTTTCTTAGTGGCTGTGGCATGGGTTTGATCCCTGGCCTAGGAACTTCTACTGTATGCCACAGGCACAGCCAAAACAAGACAAAACCAAAGAAAACAACAACAACAAAAAAACCCAAAACAAAAACAAACAGTAAACTTGACTGTCTAAGCCTTAAAAGGGAGAAATTCTCATACATGCTACAATATAAATTAACCCAAAAGACACTCTGTTAAGTGAAATAAGCCAGTCACAAAAAGACAAACACGTGATTCCATGTATATGAGATATCTAGAATAGTCAAATTAACAGTAACAAAAAGTAGAATGGTGTTTGCCAGGACCTCGGGAAGGGAGTTGCAATGAGAGTATATTTAACACCATTGCATGCTTAAAAATGCTTACAATGATGGTAAATTGTATGTTATGTATGTCTTATAACATTAAAAAAATTGTGTCTGTATACATGTTTTCTGCTTCCATTGGAACCAGTATATATATATATACATTTTTTTTTTTTTTTGAGTGGAGAGGAAGCTCTCCTTGCCCTGTATTGGGAAAGACTATGAGATTTACCTCCTTGTATGTTTAAAGGGACTAAATTAGTAATTGGCACAAGTAATACATGAAGACATTTGCCCTACTCACACAGTGTCACTAGAGAGAGTTCTTGCCGTACGGAGACAATACAAGCAACTTCTGTAAAACTGAATGCTTATAAATATATTATTCACCCTTATCTGTTCTCAAAAAGGTTTAAATTAAAACAGTAATCAGAATTGGTGACTGTAAATAATTATTGGATCGAAGGATTAGAAAGGATTATCAAGCTAATAAGGCTGATAAGCCCATAGTTAATATCTGCCTTGATGGGGTAAGTAAATTGATGCAGCTCCTTTACCACTTCTGGAAGATGGTCTAATAGTTATGACTCTAAATCTCTTAAAGATTTATACCTTTGACATTGTAAGTTCACTTTCAAGAATATGTCTGATAGAGAAAATATATATTTATAGACATCTTTCTCAGAGTGTTAAGAACAGTATTTTACAGACTGAACAACTTTATAAAACATATAAGGGGATGGTTAATCATAATAAAGTAATCATGGATTATCATACAGATATAAAAAATAATGCTCTAAAACTGTTAATTACTTGAAATTATCATGACACAATGTTGGGGGAAAGAATTATTTTCCTGCCTGTCCATGCAGCCAGCCATCCAAGTCAGCTGTCCATGCAGCTAATTTTATTAATCAGTGAGTGTTATGTGGTTCCATATATAGGTAGAAGTTACAACTATGATACACCAAAATATTATGTTATTATTTCACAGGTTGCGAGGTTATGTATATTTTCCAAATTTTAGACAGTGAGAATATATTACTTTGATAAATAGAAAAGGAGATCTGGAGATCTTTGTTTTGAAAAGGTTTTTTTTTTTTGTTTTTTGTTTTTGGCTTTTCTAGGGCCGCACCCACAGCATGTGGAGGTTCCCAGGCTAGGGGTCTAATCAGAGCTGTAGCCGCCGGCCTACGCCACAGCCACAGCAACGCAGGATCTGAGCTGCATCTGCAACTTAAACCACAGCTCACAGCAACGCTGGATCCTTAACCCACTGAACGAGGCCAGGGATTGAACCAGCAATCTCATGGTTCCTAGTTGGATTCGCTAACCACTGAGCCACGACAGGAACTCCCTGTTTTGAAAAGTTTTAAGAAAGCAAATAATTATATTGTATGTGGGAGCATTGATCTTTCCCTACACATATTTGATTGTCTTATATTAATACACTCTTTATGGTGGCTAAGAAGTCGATTTCAAATAAGACTATTAGCTTGAGACACAAAGGATTTTAAATAGCATTATTTGAGAGAAAACTGGGTGTATAAATGAAATAAATGATAGTCATTAGCAATTACATTTTAAATAACTGACTCAAATCATATTGTTATCAGAGAAAACAATGGACTCCTCATTCATATTTTATGGCCAAGTGGAAAACTGTAGAGATTAAATCTATTAGGTGGAGAGCTTTACATTATTAACTGTAATGGCAATGAGTCTTCTTCTTCTGCATGTCTGTGCCTTTAGTGAAGGAAAGAGGGAGCTCTTTTCAAACCATGCTCATTTAGCAGATGGGACATTGAATAAACCCAATTGTATATAGGGACCAAATAAGACTTTGTGTGGTGTTAATATATATGACCCCTGGGAAATTTTCTCTTTCGTTTGGGAAAAACAACCTATTCATGTTGCAGTGTCTGAGATTGACAGTGATGAATTTGAAAGTTTTTTGGAATGTTCTTTAGCAACTGGAAGCTAATGTAGAGCTATTTCTGACAAATGTTTCACTATTTGTTGCCAAGAAATAAATGTGTCAGTTACATGCACTAGTAGAGAGAATATTATTTCTTTGAATTTTCACACTTTTAAAAAATATTGGATTGGGAATCAATATTCGAGTCCTACCTGTCACACTAAGTCCCAATACTGAGCAAGTTGCTTAAGTTCTCTTACCCTGAATGTGCATATTTTTTTCTATTAATTATTCTGGGGACTATACAATAAAATTGTTTTCAAGTTGCTTTAATGTATTGAGGAAAATATTTTAAAGCAAGGTTATTATTAGTGATAATTAATCTGTATTTTGTTTAAGAAGATGAACCCATGGATATGTATATGAACATATCAGAAAAAAACTAAAATAGTACAAGAATGTAGTATAGTATCTCAACCTTCTTCCTCTCATTTTCTTTTTAAATCTCTTATGTAGGAAACTGGACTCTTTTTCCGCCTAGAGAATGCTTTTATAAGAAAATGGCTAGGAGTATATGGCTTCATCAGTATATGATGTTTACAGAGTACCTATTAATATTTTGAGAAGGTAATCTAGCTCTGTCAAGGTTGATTGACTGGGAGATGTAAAAAGTTGGAGGCATGGAAGCCCAGGTAAGAAGCTATTGACATAGTCTATTTGTGACATAATGAAGTCCTGAATATTCCTAGAGAGCTTATCACCATGTCTATGGAGAGCATTGGGCCAAGGCTGGTTCTTATCCTTCTGGAGAAGGTCTTAAGCAGGAAAGAACAGTAAAATAATGGATTCCCATGTTTCAGGCAAAAGCAGCACTTAGATATAAAGGTCTAATATGTGACTACCTCTGCTTTTGTGGCTAAAGTGAAATCGTTGGGAATGTCCATTATTATGATTGGTAGGGAAAGCCTGTCCCTAGGAAAAGAGGCTTGTGGAACAGAAGTAAGTGAAGGCAGTAGAGCTGAAGAGAATCAGAACTGCAGTTATTGAAGGAAATGAGCTTTAGAGAGGAAGCTGTGCTGTGCACCAGGAGAAGGTTTAAGCAGGAACTGAGTCCAATGGCAGAGCCATTTAGCTGTAATTGGGAATGTGAAGTGTAAACAGGTGGAGGAGGGAGTTCAGTGCCAAAGAGGTGATGGAACAAGGAGGCAGGGGCTCATTATTTTTCTCCTGCCAGCTGCATCATGCAGAGCACTAATGATTTAAAGAAGTCACCCACCTGTGTGGGCCAACATTCTTTTGTCAGGG
This sequence comes from Phacochoerus africanus, assembly GCF_016906955.1. NCBI lineage: Eukaryota > Metazoa > Chordata > Mammalia > Artiodactyla > Suidae > Phacochoerus > Phacochoerus africanus. Next base: position 42,184,650 of record NC_062555.1, read on the forward strand.
CTTTCCTTTTTTCACATTCACCAGATAATGAACCTGATGAGCTTTTGCTGCCTCCTTCCCATTTTTTTTTTTGGGGGGGGAGCGAACTTGAAATTAGGGAATCAAATTGGCTTCCTGGACATCTTTTTTTTTTTCTTTTTCCCCTAGGGCTGCACCCACGGCATATGGAGGTTCCCAGGCTAGGGGTCTAATTAGAGCTGAAGCCGCCAGCCTTCACCAGAGCCACAGCAATGTGGGATCCCAGCTTCCTCTGTGACCTACACCACATCCCACGACAATGCCAGATCCTTAACCCACTGAGTGAGGCCAGGGATTGAACCAACCACCTCATGGTTCCTAGTTGGATTCGTTAATCACTGAGCCACAACAGGAACTCCTGGACATCTTTATTAGTGCTGTTACCACAAGGTGATTTTAGTGAGTGAATAAAGTGTGTTCTAAAACACTGAGCTATAGTTGATATATGAAGGTAGAGATTGTCTATGCTAGCAAAGTGCAAGGAGTATCTTTTGTCTCACTTGAGGTAGCCAGAGGTGGGAGGGAAGGTGGATTTTCTTATTTTTTTTTTTTTTTTTTTTTTTTTTTTTTAGTTCTTTGCTGGTTTTCATATGTGACACCTGCATTTACCCCTAGGCTTCAGGTTTTCTAGAACTTACAGTTGAATCTAGTATCTCTGGAATCCAGAGGTGAGTGTTTAACTCCCTATGTAACTTCAAAATATGTCACTCATAACTCTCTGTGAAAAAATACAGACAAGGCAATTTCCTGTCCTGTATGCTGTAAATATAAATGGCTTTTTCTACCCTGGAAGCGAGTATGCTGGTAAGCCTTGGAAGCTTTTTTCCCACTTCATTTGTAGATATCCTTTAATCCTCAATACTATTTCCACTTTTTCTCTTGGCCCTGGCTAATTATGAACTGCCTGTATAGTAACTAATACTGGGAATCATATTATAAACATGATGCACTGTACTTGCAACAATAATCCTTTGTAAATGAAGATTCTTTTATAATCTTGTCATCTATTCTTAGCTCCTTTTTGCTGTTTCCTTTTTTCCACAGAACTTCTTAGACATTATCTTAGTCTGCTTGGGATGTTATAACAAAATACAGTAGACTGGAGTTCCTGTAGTGGCTCAGCGATAACAAACCCGACTAGTATCCATGAGGATGCAGGTTTGATCCCTGGCCTTGCTCAGCAGGTTAAGAATCTGATGTTGCCATGAGCTCTGGTGTGTAGGTCACAGATGCAGCTCAGATCCTGCCTTGTGTAGCTTGGAGTAGGCTGGCAGCTGCAGCTCTGATTCAACCCTGAGCTTGGAACTTCCATATGCTACCAGTATGGCCCTAAAAAACAAAAAACAAACAAACAAACAAAAAACAGTAGACTGGGTAGCTTAAAAAACAGAAATTTATTTTCTTAGAGTTCTGGAGGTTAGAAGTCCAAGATCAAGGTTCTGGCTGATTTGGTTTCTGATGAGAGCTGTCAACTTGGTTTGCAGAAATGCCTTCTCACTAAGGTCTCAGGTGGCCTTTCCTCATATTTTGCGCAGGGGTTGGGAGAGAGAGGGAAGGAAGGTGGAGAGGAAGTGAGTGAGTTGGGGAGCAGAGAACATACTTTTACTCTCTGGTGTCTCATAAGGATATTAATCCCATCAGATCAAGGCATCACTCTAATGACCTCTTTAACCTTAATTGCTTCCTTGATCCAAATATAGTCACATTGGGAGTTTGGGCTTAAACATATGGATTTTAGGTGAACAGAATGTAGTCTATAGCAGCTGGAGATACAAATAAATAGCTTATTCCCACCTGTAAGTACAACCATTTATCTCCCTGGAGATTCTTTGACATTTTGTTCCTTTCTACAACAGATGTATATATGATACATTGTGTGTTACATAACACTGTGTATTAAACTTTGGATCCATAGCTGAAGTCCCTGCCCTCAAGATTTCATTCTAATGGAGAAGATGTATTAATGAGTAAATAACTAAGATAATGCCAGGTATTGATAATACTATGAACAAACTAGGAAAAGTTATGGAAAGTAACTGCAAAACAAACAGAAACAGTGAGCTAACGAAACAGGTTATTTTTGAACTGTCAGGATAGCAAAGACCTTTCTCTAAAGGATATAAATAAGCTGACAATTGACGGATGCATAAGAGGCAGCTATGCAAAGATCCCGAGGGGTTAAATATTCAGAGGAAATAGCACACCAAGTGCAATTGTGCTATACTATGAGAATTTGCTGTAGTGAAGAAACTGAACACAGATCATGATGCCTATAGCATACTAATCACCAGGGAAAGAGATGATGGAGAGATAGCCATGAGTCATATCATGCAAGTTTTGTAGATCATTAAAGGAGTATTCATCTTTTGTTCTAAATCAAATCACAAGGCATTTAAGGACTTCAAGTAGAGCATTATATGGCCTGATTTGTACCTTAAAAGAGTTTAGAGGGAGGCTAGAGTAGAAGCAGGTGGACCAGTGGGGAGACTGTTATAGTAATACTGGGAGGAAATGATGGAGGCATGGATTTGGGGAATAGCTATGGAGAAGTAATGATAAGAATTTTCAATGCCCATTTTTGAGTAATATAAAACATCGTCAGATTGCCTAGTTCCCTTATATGATTGTGGTGTAGAATTAAGTCACCAAGAACCTATAACTATTATATTTATAGGGGATTTATGGTCTCCTTAACTCTATTTGCTGCTACTTGGAGACCATTCTTTGTTCCCACAGACACCTCCCAACCTCTCTTTCCATTGGCGTTTTGATTTTTATCAGAGACACAAATGCTTATTGCTTGCTCTCTTCTCCTTAGTTATGACTGGACACAAAACCCAGTATAACAATCTACTGATAAGGTGAGAAGCTCTGCCATGTGCCCAGTTTAGTGGTGTCTGGCTTTGCTCATGCCAGCCTTCTTCTTCAGAAATAGAATGGTGCCCTCACTGGGCAGCACCCCTTTTGCTGCAATGAGTGGCCCTTTGAGGCAACTTGGACCGCTTTGCTCCTCCATGGCATCCTCTGTACATAGGCCACTTCTGCTAACTTCTCTTCCATCCTTACATATGAAATTCATACCAAGTCCTGTGATTTTCTCCTTTCTTCTATTGTTCAGTGTGTAATGAGATGGCCATTAAGTCTTGCATAAATCATCTGAATACATAATAGAGGATTCTTAGACTATCAAAACATTTGCAGAAGAAATAACATATAAGATTGTAGTTGAATTTATTTAATATGGTATTAAAGATTAATCTGTTTCCATGTATGCATTTTTATTTTATTTTATTTATTCATTTATTTATGCACCCATGGCATGTGAAGCTTCCCAGGCTAGGGGTCACATCAAAGCTGCAGCTGACAGCCTATGCCACAGTCACAGTAATGCCAGATCCTTAACCCACTGCGTGAGGCCAGGGATCAATCCTCATGATTACTAGCTGGGTTCATTACCACTATGCCACAGTGAGAACTCCTTGTTTATATTTTTACATTAAGAAAAAGATTTTGTAGAGTTCTTTTTTTTGGCTACTCCCATGGCATATGGAAGTTCCCTCACCTGAGTTTGCACCCATGCCACACCAGCAACTTGAGCTGCTGCAGTGACAATGCCATACCCTTAATCCACTACATCACGGGAACTCCAGGTTTTATAGATTTTTTATTGAGATAAATTCCATAAGTAGCCGGAAAAACTTACTTGGTATACCAATTTATGTGTCATGCACTGCTATAATACAGCCTTTATTTATAGTATGTAACATGAACCACTGTGGTATGTAGTTATCCCTATTTTATTGATGACAAAACTGAGCTGAGAAAAGTTAAGTGACATTTTCAAGGTCATATTGCTGTTTAGTGACAGAACCATAATTTAAATCTGAGGGTCTGACTCAATTATTTTATGCCCCTCTTCCTCAATTTTATGTCCTTTCTATGAACACATATAAAACTACTTTTTCTTCCTCCTCTTCATTTTAAACCATTTGCTCCTCAGTAATCCTGAGCACCTTAATTGTGGGATGATTAAGTGACAGGATGAAAGAGCTCAAGAGGGAGAAAACATTTACAGTAGATGTAAAATAGCTTCAAAAATAATGGTGCAATCAAGTTATTTCATTTAAATAGGTTTATAATAGTAACATTACATTTGGCTTTTTATCATTTAGATCAGAAATAATTGAGACATAAAAATCATTGGTTCTTATTTTTCTAGAGTCTGGTAAAATTGATTTTTCTATTTCTACTTGGTTAGTTATAAATAAATGTGAGCAAAAGTCATCCCATTACCACAATAAGGTTGAGAATCTCAAAATAAACTTTAGCAGTCCATTTATTAATTCTAAAACAAACTGTGTGTTCATGAGGCTATACACATTAAATGCCCTACATACTTTATTAATTTTACATTAATCTGTATTCATTTATAGTTTTCCACAGTTTAATTGCTTTAGTGATTTTTTTTCTCTTAAGCAGTTTCACAGAATGTTAAAATGTCAATAAGCGTTGTATTTATTGGTTGTTCCCACTATGGCTAAATATATTTTCACCAATGATTATTGAAATAAATGATTCGACAATAACATATTTAAGTAAAATGTTTAAATATTTGTGTTAACACATTAGCTCATGAATTTATCAAAGTTTGTCAGGGAATAACTTATTCTAAACTATAATAATCTTTAGTTGGTTATTATGGTTAAACCTTGGATATATTTTGCTTTAGCAGGGACAACAGTATAGCATATATCTAAATCATGTGTCCTAGAATTCAAAATAATATAACCCCATTATAATTCTGTGCAACATGATTAATGTTTGTTATGAGTTAAAATACTGTAGTGAAGTTTTGTTGCATCAATTTGAGATATTCTGTTATTGTTTTGGAGAGAACTGCTATGAATTCTTTATATAATTTAACAAAAGTCAAAGTCAAATGCATCATAATAAGATTAAAATGTAAAGTTTTGTACATTCTTCAAGTATTTTAACTCAAATGTGCATTTTAAAAAAACCTATTTTTTGAAGATCCTTGGTCAGGAATTTGTTACCATGAGAGAAACATGATAAATTTCACTAACTAGGAAAATTTTTCTTGTTAAGCAAATAGGATTAAGGGGTAGGGAAAGCTTATTTAAAAGTTTATCAGAGCCTTACATGAGGACTTTATACTTTAGCCTATTTTTTGCTGGAGTTAATATTTAAAATAATATACATAACTTCTCTAATTTAGAGTCTTCACTAAATCAGGCTGACTGCTTCTTAATTAGTGTCGGTGTATGGAGTGTACTTTTATCTAGAAATGCGCCCTTGTGTACAATTGGATCTTCATGCAGCACTTATCCAAGTGCATGCAGTTCACAGTGTAAGAAAGTAGCAGGTTCTACTTCTCTTGCCAGAATCTTCTTGGGAAAATATTCACCATGAATTCTTGGGTTCACATATAATGCTTTGAATTGCCTATTTCATTGACTGTAATAATAAGCTTAAAACTTATACTCTAGTGAGAAATGATAAATTTAGCCCATTTTGTCTTCTCCTATCACATAAACCTTGACTATGCGGAACGGACTCTTTTTTTTTTGTCTTTTTGCCTTTTCTTGAGTTGTTCCCGAGGCATATGGAGGTTCCCAGGCTAGGGGTCTAATCTGAGCTGTAGCCACCGGCCTACACCAGAGCCACAGCAACGCGGGATCCGAGCCGCGTCTGCGACCCACACCACAGCTCCCCGCAATGCCGGATCCTTAACCCACTGAGCAAGGCCAGGGATCGAACCTGCAACCTCATGGTTCTTAGTTGGATTCGTTAACCACTGCCCCACAATGAGAACTCCTCAAAGACTCTTTTTTAAGCCCTTACTAATCAAAAGTGTTGTCCACAGAGAGACAGCATGGTTCTCACCTGGGAATATATAATAAATACAGACTCTCTGGTGTCCTCTGTCCCAGACCTTCTAAATGAAAATCTGCATTTTAACAGGATCACAAGGTGATTTGTATGCACCTTTAAGTTTGAGACACACTAAGCCAAGACTTAGATAGTAACAAAGCCTGACTTGACTATTGTTTTTTCCCAGGACATGGCACAAATTTGTACCAACTATATATATTTTTATATATTTTTTAATTGACTACAGTCAGATCACATGTGCTAACCCTGAGCCATTCTCCTTTGGTCATGGAATATGGGACGAAGAATGACAGAGGTTTCTGTCTCCTCTGTTTTTTCCTGTCATCGTAATCCTATTACTTTGTTCCAAGCAGATAAAGTCGCCTTTGAAATTTTCTCCAGGTGAATAAGAAAAAAAATATACTTTAAGACAATCTGAGGCTGTTTGATCTGCAAGCACGCTAAATGAAAAGATGATCATTTTTTTTTTTCACCTGATTGCATCTTAGTAAATGCTTAGAAAAGCATATTTGATGATATGTTACATATTTTATTGGAGTGAGATACCATCTTACACATTTCACCTTCTGCCTTATGAGATAGTGGATTCCTTCATGAAGGGCTCCTGGGTCTAATCATGTAGTTTTATCAGAACCTAAACCTCAGCGCAAGTGAGTCCATGTTATTTTTGACTAAGGATTGTACAAGCAATCAAGACTGATTTGCATTTTATCCTACATAGAAAAAAATATTTTATTCTCCATTTACCTAGCAATACTAATTTGATGAAGTGCCTTAAAATGTATTGAACCAATGAGCATTTTTTTTTTGCCTTGAATTGTTTCAATTATTTAACGTATACATTTAATTTCTCTGGCCGTAGGAAAAAAATAATTTCATTGCGACTGAGGAAGTTTTGTCTTTTCCTTCAATTCTCCTTTTCATAGAGTTTGTATTTTGTTAGTTTTGCCTTTTAAGGGAAACATATTACCTTTTTCTTTAAAAAAATTAGGAATGTAGAAATATTGGCCGCCTGGAGCATCAATTTTCTAACTTAAGTCCCCACTTTAAACTTTGTTACTTTAGTTAGTTACTATGTTATTTCCAAATAGTATATATAAACTTTGCTACCATTATCTCCCCAATAAGTCAAAAATTGTTTGATTAAACCCATATTATGACTACTAAATTTCAGAAAATTAGAGATGAAGAGAGGGTCCCAAATGTCTCCAAAAAGGAAAAAAAATAAAATCAGTGATTGAAGGTCATTTGATTTCTTAATATTTAACAAGAAGGGAAGATGTAGTGACAGGGCCATTTTGGTGCTTTTCTGAAATGTCAGGCAGAGGCTTCTATGTAGGTCATCTTTATCTCCTTCATGAGCATGTGGGCCCCTTCCATCTGGAGAGTCCCTTCATTTCTGGTAACTTTTAGTATATCATTTCTTTATTGTTACTACTTCCTTTTCCTCTAATCTTTTCTTAAACTCTTTATTGCTGAGTTTTGTCTTTTCTGTCTTTGTCCTCTAATTTATTTAAGTTGGGGGTAAGATTGAAAGTGGAACATACGACCCCAAATTTTTCCTTTTTCAAATTTACCCCCCCCCCAATTGAAAAGTTTGCATTTTCTTGTTTGGATGGTAAAATAATAAACAGCTTTCCTGTTTGGATAATAAACCCGTTTGAAAGTTTTTGCTTAACTCACTTTTTGGTTTTTGTGGCTGAAAAAAAAATCACTTTGGCACGTTTATGTAATTCTCCTGGGAATTGTTTTATAAGACATCTTTGGTCATTTTGTCAACATCCCTAAAACTTTTTTTTTTTTTTTTTTGCTTTTTAGGGCCACACCCACGGCATATGCAGGTTCCCAGGCTAGGGGTCTAATCAGAGCTACCTACAACTGGCAACCGACACCACAGCCACAGCATCAGATCCAAGCCGGATCTGCGACCTACACCACAGCTCACGGTAACGCCAGATCCTTAACCCACTAAGCAAAACCAGGGATCAAACCTGCAACCTCATGGTTCCTGGCCGGATTCGTTTCCACTGCCCCATGATGGGAACTCCCCTAAAACTTTCACTTATAAATCTTTGTGTGTCCTCCTGTAGAGCACAGAACACTTTTGACTTGCTAGACATTTGACTACGTACCTCCAATATTAAAGCCCCTGCTTGCCTGTAGTTCAGAAAATCTAATTCCTAAACACATCAGATTTCTCTGTTTTTAAAATTTTTGTTGCAAACCTCCAGATTTCAACAAGTAATATGGAAAGGAATTATATTTTTTTAAAGTTGTTACCAGATAAATGGATAAAGATACACAGTAACCACTTGATGCATTTGTCCAGGTCTCAGATTTCAAGTGAAGATGATGACGTATCTGCATGGCTTTTGTAGCCAAGATCTAGTCATAGTTGGAATAGATAACATTCACTGAGCACTTACATTTTTCTGGGTGTAATGTTAACAGCTTAGGTACATTTGATCACATAGGTCTGACAATAATTCGTCATTCAGTGATTGCTATCTTCATTTTGTGAAAAAAGAAACTGAAGCTTAGAGAAGTTAATTTGTCTACTGTTGCACACATAGTAAGTTTCAAAGCCTAGTTCAAGTCCAACGTGTGTGACTCTAATGGTCAGGCTTTTCTGTCCTATTTTGTTTCTAGAGGTGCAAGTTGGGAATAATACCTTACAATGTATTTTTGGTGTCATGGTTTGGAATTTTATTCAGGAAAACAAATTAATATCTTCTGGGAAAAAAATAGAGTTGAACCACAGATAGTCATTAGTTCTATCCTTTTTTTTTTTTTTTTAACCATTTACTAGAATAAAACAATAAGTCAATACAATAAATAAAGTGAACACTGAGAATATAATTTAAATGTATATTAATTAGTTATTTGATTCATTTTAGGTTCTATGTCACCATGGTTTCAGTGACACATTCTTTGTTATTTAAAATAGTATGATTACTAAGAGCTTTTTGTGTATGTGATTGTGTGTTGTATTCTAAACCGTCATCAGGATATATATTGCCACTTTTTGTTTTGAATTTGTGTTTGAGAGTTGATGACTGATGTCTTCATGGTCCCCAAATGATTGTGGAAACAAAGATTTAGGTAAACTTGGATGGCTCTATGGGCAGAGCCTTGGATTGATATTTCTCAAGGTTCCTTCAAAATGCATGAGTATAACAGCTTTCTCACTTATGATATATTCATGGCTGCACTTAACAGAGCCAGGTAGAATAGTATGACCTGGTTCAGTCATTCTCACTTCCACAACTTTTGTTCATTTCCCCCTCGTACCCTGTGTCCCACCTCATGCATTTCTAAGATCCAAGTTTACCTATTTTTAAACAATAGTTCCTAAAACAAAAATATACATACAGACATAATTCTCAAGACTGAAAATAAAATATAAAAATTGTATGCAAGTAAACTAGAACTTAAGGTAATGAATTCAGAGAGACAGCAGTGGGTGATGGCTAAAAGTGAGATCTGCTCAGGAATTGAACCTGGGCAGCCTGGATGAAAACCAGGAATTCTAGCCACTAGACTAACTAGAGGCTAAAGGTGGAATTGCCCTGATTCTTGCCCCCTGTTGAAAGCAAGGGTGTTTCAAGGAGGCAAAGGATGTAAAAACAGGTGTAACATTTATTGTTAGAAATAAAGTATGACGTGAGAGAGCACAAAAATACAGAGTATTAGTCTGTTTCTCTAAGACAGAAGTAAAGCAGTAATACACAGCCAAAGGAGAAGTGAGTGTGGGTCCCCCTGAATGAGGTGTGTGCCAGAGAGGTGATTTAAATTACTTACATAGGACAGTTCTTCTGGGTCTTTGTCTTCATTGTCCAGTTATCTTGTTTTATCCTTCACACCTGACCAGATCCAGGGCCCTCCCCTGATGTGCATGAGCATCATTTGGCCAAGATGGATTCCGAAGCAGAGCATGGCAGGAACGTTATCCAGACTTATTATGGCCTGGTACTCCCTCCCTTTCTGATTCAGAAGGGTCTTTCTGTGCATGTGTAGTTGGGGTCTCCCCAATCCTGAGGATGGGGAGTATGTAACCTCTTTTTTCTCTCCAAGCAGGGCTCAGCCCCTTATTTGATCCTGTCATCATGTGACATTGTTTACAAATTCACAGAAGACAAGTACCAGTGATTTGCCTTGTGCCTGTTATTTCTGTCTTGAAGCATAGATAGGTGGCTGGTTGTAAATATTTATCCTGGAGCCCATGTATCTCCTTCCTCAGGAAGTGTAAATAAGAGGCTAGTTGTACCTGTCACCTGCGTCAAGAAGTGCAAATAAGAGCCCATCTATCTCCTGCCTCGGTCATGTCTTGTGGTTGAAAAGGACTTTTTTGAATTACTGCTTAACTCAGAGCTGATCATTGTTTGCAATATCCTTCAATTAGAAAGCTATCATAATATTTCTTACACTAACAAGCCTATTTTTGCATATGCGCTATTTCTATCAAAAGGTACTCTCTTTAGTTTCCACTCAATGAGCATATTTTTTACAAATATTTCTCAGGAAAATATTTGTGAAGCCAAATAGCATCATGCAAATAAAACAGGTAAATTTTTAATCAAAACAGATAAATTCAGACAATTTGGCATCTCTTACTTGAATAGAAGATGTTGAAACCCTGCTTTATAACAGTGTAGTTTCATATTTGTATCTCACTGTAATAGTTAAATCTTCATAATCCTGATGCTGTCCATTTAAGAGTTTTCTAAGATCTTTAGTGAACATTGAAAACTGTCAGTTAAGGACTGGTATTGGGTATTTAAAATCACATACATTTTTATTGGTTTAAACTTTTAGTTCCAGTAGCCTATGAAAGCCATATCAATTCCTTCTATTCTTACCATCCCTGGCCTTTTAAAGATTTTAGATATAGCTAGGTAATAGATATTTGATTGACAGATGCATGCACAGATAAATCTAAAACTATCCATCCTTTCAGGACTATGTCAGTTAGTCCCAATATTTTATATTCTGTCATTTTATAATATTCTGTCATGACAGGATAGTCCTATATGAATCTATTTGTTACCTAGTTTGCTGGGTTGTTTTATTTTTTAGAGATGTCATTTTAATAACCACCAAATCTTGAAATCCTAATTTTCCATTAAATTCTCATAGTTTGGTGCTGTCATGTACTTGGGATCTGGTACCATTAAATGAAAAGATCAGAGAGATATGGGGGGTAATTAGCAGTGAGTGAGTACAGAACATTCCATAGGGTAAATTAACCTTCCTTAAACCCAGATACCATCAGAAATCGAGAAATTTCTATACCGTCCCTCTGTTGTCTCTAACACCATGGAGAGGCAGTTTTACTAATGCTTGGTTTCTGGTAGTCTCCACAGAGATCTCGGTCAGCTCTTTTCATGTTAGAGTTCTAGGGTGAAACAGAAGCTGCTGCTTCTTGTTTTATGTAGGAGTCTGGGGTCCTGTTTTTTTTTTTTTGTTTGTTTGTTTGTTTTGTCCTTTTAGGGCTGCAACTGCTGTATATGGAGGTTCCCAGGCAAAGGGTCGGACTCCGAGCTACACCTAGGATTCAAGCCACATCTGTGATCTACACCACAGCTCTCTGCAATGCCTGATCCTTAACTTACTGTGCAGGGCCAGGGGTTGAACCTGCATCTTCATGGATACTCGTCAGGTTCCTTACTGCTGAGCCACAATGGGAACTCCTGGGGTTCTGATTTTTAGAAATAAAATGGAGAGAAGAGGAAGATTTCATTCTAGCAGAGCATCCACTTACTAAATACTGCTACTGCTTTTTATTTTGAAGATAGCTCAGATGCCATTTGGTTTACCTAAGTTGATAGAGCAGACTCTTAAGTACATCAGGACTATAAGAATCACTAGAGGCATGAGTATTATACTAATTTAGCATGATTTATTAAACACTCTATTAGCTGAGCTTGCTGCCCCACCACAATCACCTTTATCAGGCAGAAGCACTTATTTGCTAGTCGCTGTAGACTCTGGGATGATAAGAGCTCACAGCTGAACTCTTTTTCTGAGCCGTCCCCTTGGCTGATGGGAACCTGCAGAGGTTATATCCTTTCCCCCAGGGCATCCCTCAGTTTAGGACTGACTGATTCTGCTGCACTAAAGGCCGGCCCCCTGGCCCGTAGGTGGAATATGTCTGAGGTGGTTTTTACATTCCAGCCATCTCTGAAGGATCAGTTTAACCCAGTGGTATGTGAGAGCCAGCTTGCACTGAAAACGACTGTTAAGATTTCCTTTAAACTCTGTGTTCAGTGACATCATGTGCATAACTTAAAACTGGTTATGATGAGAATTTCATAACAGAAATAGACACAAACTAAAAAAAAAAATCATTTTTTTTTCCTTTTTGTAAAATTCTCTCCTAGAGCTATTTACCAGAAAATAACTGAATTGGACTCACCTCTTGGACTAGATTATTATTATTATTATTATTATTTTTTGCCCTGTCCTGTATCCTTCGCTTTAAGTTAGTTTGACCTAAGAAGATACCCTCAACACTCATTTACATAAAATTATAATTTTAGACTGTTTCTTGGGAAACCTACCTAAGAGAAGTACCTGCTATGTGCCAGATGCCATACTATGTGTTTTACATTGATCGTGTGAGATAATTCTTATAGTGCTCTTTTGGGAAAGCTATCACTCTGATTTTCTAGATGAGAAAGGTGAGCCTTATATAGTTTGTTAAATGTCTCCAAAGCACATATCCTTTCTAATATGTCATTCTATGTCCAAAGATGAAAGGAACATTAAAAAATCACTTAGTCCATTCCTCTGTCTTTTGGCGTGGCTTTATATAAAATATTCAGGGGAATTGATTATCCTTCCTACTTTAAATGGGTGGAGTTTTTAATGATGAAAGTAAATCAGTTTAAGTAAAGGTGACAGCCATTTAAAGATGTGCTGTGAGTGAAATATTATACTTTGTTCTGAAAAAGATGATTTTGGTTTTCTGCAGGATCCTAGTTCTTTGTCAAGACTGTCATTGATGTGTCTGACTTTTTTCTGTTAAATATTACCGTCAAGTTCAAATACCGTGATTTACCTCATGGTTAAGAAGAAACAGTAATTGTACATCTTCTGGAGAATGATTGTGGTAAAATTAGACACTGCTCTGAATATTTAATCTGATCGGCATTTTAGTGTAAAAACGAGTTTTTTCTCAGACTTTTAAGTTAGCAAAAAGAAATAAAACATTCTTTGCAGTTATTGTTTAAATTTTTTAAACAAAGAATATCCAAGAGGCAAAAATAATAGAGATTTTATGCCACCTTTATGTAGGAATTTGTATTTAAAAATGACAAATATATGCACTGACTTACAAATTTATTGAATGAAAAGTTGCTTGCTTTATGACAATATTGATGATATGAAATATAAGTATTGATGATATATCTAAACATTTTGTCAGTATTCTTTTTGTTTTGCCTGTCAGCCCTAGGATGTTCCATGATTTCTTAGAGGTTATGAATATGCCAAATATCTTTCTTTAAAACAATTTTTATTAGGTACAGAAATAAAATTATAGGTACACATTTTGTTTATTTTATATGTCATTTGGAAATATAATGATTAAAATCACTTTTCTAGTAATGATTGAATGAGATATTGTATTTCTTAATCATAGCCCAACTTATCCTCTAATTTTTACTATATTACTAATTTTTTATAGTACTCCCTAGTCAACCAAAAGCCAAGGGATTAGATAGGGGCAGTTTTAGCCACAAATGAATTTAGCACATCTGGTTTCCATTTTTAGTATCCTACAATCAATGGTACATAGTTAAAACTCAATTAATTGGCTAGAATTATTTTTTTAATCAAATGCTGTAATTGATTGGCTTTTCTATGTTTTATTTGTCTTAAAATTAACTTGGGTAAAGTGAGTGTATTCTGAAAGTGTGAAATACACAAGGGTTTCTAAGAAAATGAATTTCATTGCTAGTATTATTTGCCTTTACATACCAGGAACTTATATTCTTCAATGGTATATCATGAGAATTATTTTTAAAAATAATCTCGGGGAGTTCCTTTCATGGCTTAGCAGTTAACGAACCTGACTAGGATCCCTCAAAATGGGGGCTCGATCCCTGGCCTTGGTCAGTGAGTTAAGGATCTGGCATTGTTGTGAACTGTTGTGTAGGTCACTGACGTAGCTCAGATCTAGTGCTGTTGGGCTGTGGCTTAGCCTGGCAGCTACAGCTCCGATTCGGCCCCTAGCCTGGGAACCTCTATATGCTGTAGGTGCAGCCCTAAAAAGACAATAAATAAATGAATAAATAAATAAATAAAAATAAAAATAATCTTACTTGTAGTTCTTAATAATAATTTTACTAACAGTTACTGTAATATAGTTATTATTTTAAATGTTAACTTTTTAAAATAAAAGATTATATTTGTTTAAAAAATAATTCCATAAAGTCAAAATTTTGGCTCATAGTGAGTTTGTCATCTCAGTTGATTTTTACAACTTTTGAAAATGGGAGAGATCCTATTATGTTTCTAAACCCAAAATAAAATTCAAAGTGTGTTGGTTTATTGAAGGTCACATTGGTTGTGAGAAAGTCAAGATTGGTGTTTTTAATGCTTTACCTGTGCCAATGTAGAAAGTCTGTTATAAGGCAGCAATTCTATTATTTTTATTTCTTAGTGAATTTTATTGTCCAATCAAAAAATAAAGTCAGTTGAATAGAAGTTAGCTCTTCTTTTTCTACACTTTGCCTGTGGTTTCTCATTTTCTTGTTTCTCCATATTTGGCATTTATTACCAAATCACCTTCCAAAATGAGTTTGTAATGTAAATTCTAGTGGTCCTTGGCATGATCACTTTCAGATTGAGTACTGTATTAAATTTTATTTTTATTTTAATTTAGCAATGAGTGAAAAACTTATTCTTTCCAAATGGATATGATTTTTTTTTTTCATATAACTCGAGCCTCTGTCTAGGTTTTGAGGGACTGACGTTAGAAGTGGTGAGTGGAGAGGCAGTTGTTGAGAGATTACAGATAAACTAAGAACTGAGGGGCTGTAAGCATTAGCTGCCACATTAGAACTGCAGCCTGTCATTCAGCGAAGGAGCAACTCAGCTTAACTTATTGAAGGGGATGGTAAATCAAAATGTAGTGGAGTGATTGAAACACATGCTGCTGGTGACTCTGAGTCGACACAACACCAAATAGGTTACAGGTGATGTTGGCTTAAGCTCATTGTATTTTGGAAGGAAATTGTATTTTAAAAATTCATAAGCAGTGAGTTTTTTTTTTTTTTTTTGCCACAGCTATAGCATATGGAAGTTACTGGGCCAGAGATCAGAGGTCAAATCTGTGCTTCAGCTGTGGCAACGCTGGATCCTTAACCTGCTGTGCCACACGGGAACGTCCATAAGCAGTGATTTTTAAAAAAGGATTCTTCTCAGAATAACTTTCACATATTTGTGAAGTTCATTTAACTAGGATTTCTTATGTATCTATGATACCATAGTAAAGAATCAGTATGCAAACATTTGGTTGACATTTGTAGAATTGATTGCTTGTTGCGTATTTCAAAACTAACTTTTAGAGGCCACTAACTGTGGTGACATTTCTAATACTAAAACTATAGTAGTATATGGAGTTCCAGTCATGGCTCAGTGGTTAGTGAATGCAGTTGGCATCTCTGAAGACGTGGGTTCTATCCCTGGCCTTGCTCGGTGAGTCCAGGATGAGGTGTTGACATGAGCTATGGTGTATATCACAGACGTGACTCAGATCCCACGTTTCTATGGCTCTGGCATAGGCTGGCAGCTACAGTTCCGATTGGCCCTAGCCTGGGAACTTCCGTATGTCATGGGTGAGGACCTAAAAGATAAAAAGGCCAAAGAAACAAAAAACAAAACTGTAGTTAAATAAATACCAAAGATGGAATTATGGCAAGGATATTACATGGTATTTCCAGAATTATCAAGACATTATTTTGAACATTTATAGTCCTGTGTATCAGGGTTTCTTAGAAGGGCCAATGAGAGGCTAATTACACTTTTAAGTATTTCTGAAGTATCTACTTTCTTCAAAAAATTTTCAAATTTCAGATATAAGTACTTTAAACCATGCCTGATTCTTTCCATGAGAACTAAAATTTTGTTTTTGTTCTTTTGATTGTTTCAAGTCATTGCTGCATTGGTTTTCCTGGGACGAATATGTAATGGTATCCACATACTCCTTACTTGTTGCCAGGAATTATCTTGACATCTGGAATGGGGAATGGGCTACTGTAACAGACCTGTGTAGAGAAGAGGCTGCAGCATAGTGCTGAGACTGGGGTCTGTTAGCAGCTCTTTTTCTAACACCAGGAGATTATTTCCCTTGGTGCTTTAGATGTCCATGATCCTTTACAAGTGATCAGCTTTTCTAAGAAAACCACTCTCATATATAAATTCCTATGTTAACTCTAGCTATTGCACATGGTAGAAAAAAGCAAACTGGTTTTGAAACGAAGATGTGTGTCTGTCTAGGCTCATTCGCCAAGCTCAGTGACTTGCTTCCTTCCTATATTTAATACTTTTTCCCTCCCACCTTGAATACTTCCTACAGTATGAATTAAGACTAATTATCCATGTGTTTGTAGATTTTCAAGTAGCCAGGGGCTTTTAGGCATCACAAACAGTAACTTGAGGTTGCCCATTATCTTCTATACTATGTGATCCTGCTCATATATACATAATGCATCTGGCTCCCCAAGTTGCAGGATTCAAATGTTACTTATTTTGGGTGAGATTTTTAGAAAAGTATAAGAGATTTTAGAAATATACATCGTATTTATCTTGCTAATTATTTCTCTTCTATAAAGTGCAGAGAGTTGGAATACATAGAAAGCTTTAGGTATAACAAAGAATTTTCACTATAATGGCAGTCATTGACATGGTCTGCCTTCTAAAGAAGCAAATACTACTGTGGGCACCTCAGCAGATGAAATATGTAATTGAGTTTCTAAAATTGTGCAGGTGGGAATAAATTGATTTAGTTAAGCACTTTATGCGATAGCTTTTTATTCACCAGACTTAAAAAAAATCACTCACAAGCAAAAGAAGTGGAAAAAGCTTATCTGTAAACCCAGTCTTCACTAATGGTTGATATGTAAATATGTAGATTTCCATTCAATTTTATACCCCAAATGAAACTGAAATAGAAAAATGCTATATTTTTTAGTAAAATGGTTCTTCCTGTTATACAGGTAAATCTCACCTAAGTCAAGGATAGAAAATAAGGAGTTTGATGACGTGCACAGTACAGCTTTGCAAATAATTAGGCTCACAAAAATTCTAGTTCTTAAACAGACTTCACAGTAACACATTTTGCAGGTTAGCATTTATTCATGTCACCTGCTTCATTTCCTGGCTAATTCCCCAAACACAGTGTTGGTGCCCACTTCAATAAATTAACATGGATTCAAGCATCTTCCTGTAGCCAAGCTCATGTAATTAACTCTTCATTATCCACATGTTCATTAATTCTAAGATGATTTCCCTTTGCCTCTGTGCATACCTCTAAAAGCCCATTCCTCGTGTCAGCTGATGTCTGCCTAGGGAAGGTGGTCTAATTTTGCTGTTTACCTAAGTAATGTATAATTAGCATATCTACTAATCTGTAAATCAGTGCATTTGTGGCCAAATAGAAAGATGTTTTTAATTTATAGCTTATTTGCTATTAGCTTATATTGTTGAGTATTTATTGAACCCTTGTAAATTCTATAGCCTTTGGAGGCAGGTTACTGTATTTCCTTCAGGCCCAGTGATTGATGCTTTCTGAATCCGTAACTGGAATTTTTAAGCCCACCTGGATTTATTTTAATCTTCTGGAACATGCTTACTTGTATAACCAAGCAAGTGGAAGGTTTCTACATTCTAGTTGCCTAATCTTCCATTTACTAATTGCTTGATTCAACATTTTCTTCCAATCTGAGAAGCATCTCTTGTTTATGTTATAGTGAGATCATCTTTGCAGGTGTGTTTTCTCCCAATTAAGCAATGGAATAATGCAGTTGATAAATGAATGGCTGAATGCTGTGTGGCTGCTGCCGCAATGACTATTGGACTAGGAGTATGAATTCCATGTCTAATGATGTAGAAACAGACAAATATATTTAGTTTTGCAGTGCCTTCCCTGAGCCTTTATGGTTCTCAGGTGCTACGTGTTATCCATAGAAACTCCAGCGATTTTGCTTGCAGCTGCCTAAGTGTGTTTTCCTTTTTAAAAGGATTTATCTTTTCAATCATAGAATCCTCCCTCAGTATTTTATACTTTTAAGTTTTCAAGTGGCTAGAGGAGCAGGACATAAGGAAGAAGATGAAATAGAGAGCTAAAGGTTATTTGACTTTTTCCACAGTGGGTTGTTGCAAGATCAAGAGAAGGATTGCAATGACTTATCTTTGTTATAATGTACTATCAAGCTGGATGCTTATGAATGACTGCTGGCAAATGACAATAGGCCAGAGAAACAAAAGAAAGGTGCAGTTTCCCTTGGATAACTGTCCTTCTCTTTAAGATTTTATTTAGCTTGAGAATTAACATTTTTCTAAAAATAAATAGCTGTATAACCAACCTGTGTTAAGATTTTAAAAGCTTGAATTGTTTTATTTGAAAAAAAATAAAAGGACAATCTGTTTGGGCCTTTAAGTGCTTGAAAAACTTTAATAGCCTTTTATATTCTGGAGGAAATGGGTAGAGAAGACCTTTTTTGAAGGGGTGCCTTCCAGGATGACTTATTTAAATCCTTGACTAAAACTCTTAAGCAAATTGCTTAATAAGAGATTTCTTAAATTTACAAAATTTATAATACAGCATAGAGAATGCATGTTGAATTCAGAATACAAAATATTTTTCATTTTTATGTTCTATAGAAGAAATAATTTAGTGTAAAAGTGCTATTAAATGTAGTACAATCTATGTGAATTGTAAATAGCATTTGAGAAATTCATGAATTTTAACAACAACCATAAATTTCCCTGGCCAGAGCCGGGCATAATTTTATTTCAGTGATAGTATACGAATGGATTAAGCCATTAATGATCAATATAGTATTAAATATAAGAGCATTTATACTGTCAAATGGTGTGTATGGTATGAATAGATGCAAAGGTTTATATTTTGTAGTGTAGCTCATAAGAACAAAAGATTATCTGGGTTTGAAGCGCTCTGGTATTTATTGGTATCCTCTGCCTTCTGAACTGAAATCTCCCTTATCACTGTAACGAAATCGTTGAGATAATACAAGCTTTAGAACAGACCTGACTTTGTTTCTGTACCCATTATTTAATAGCTGTGTGAACTTCATCACATTATTTTCATCAAAACCCTCAATTCTTCCAAAACTCAGTTTCCTCATTTTTAATAAAGAAATTAATTATAACTACTAACCTTGCTTATTGTAAGAATTAAATAAAATCCTTATTTTTTATTTAAAAAATTAACGTACTTTATTGTTACAGCATATAAAGAACATATGAGGTCACAAGAACTCTATTAATAGTTACAATTATTATGGATATTATTTTGCTTAGAGTTTAAGTTCAGTATCGAGAGTTGCCTGCATTCAGTCAGCTCACAACTTGGGTTTAGCCTGTGAAAGGTTTTTGTCTATTTTCCCAGGGCAAATCAAGGATGCATCAAGATAAACAGGGTAACAGCCCTCATTCTAGCTTTATAAGGCACCCTCAGAGAATTTAGTGTATACCATTCTGCCTTATGTGCCTAGGGAATTCCTAATGGAAATTGTTGAGAGTAGACAGTAGCCTAGTAGAAGAAAATGAGTTCCTGGAGCTTTCATGCTTATGGATTCTATTTCCTTATCTAGGGGGTGGGGATAAATAATCTTTGCTGTGTAAGTCTCATAGGGTTAAATACTGCAAGACTCTACCCAAGCATAAGTGAGAGCAGAGTTCTTTTCAGGCAGATTACTGACACTGTGCTGAAACAAGCATACATACCATTTACATTTAAAATAATCCAATCAGGAGTTCCTGTCCTGCTGCAGTGGTTAAGGAATCTGACTAGGAACCATGAGGTTATGGGTTCGATCCCTGGCCTCACTCAATGGATTAAGGATCTGGCTTTGCTGTGAGCAGTGGTGTAGGTCGCAGATGAAGCTAGGATCCAGCATTGCTGTGGCTCTGGTGTAGGCTGGAGGCTGCAGCTCCAATTGAACCCCTAACCTGGGAACCAACATGTGCCGCAGGAGCTGCCCTAGAAAAGGCAGACAAACAAACAAACAAACAAAAAATCCAATCAAGAATATATGAAGTACCTAAATACCTACCACCATATATTTTGTGTCTTGTAGATAATACAAAGTGTATAAAGACTTCGTCTCTTCCTGTATTCCTTTTCTGTTGCTCTGTAGCAAATGACCACATTTAGCTGACTAAAGGAAGGTGCATTTAATATCTTAGAGTTGTCAAGGACCTGGCATGTTTTAACTGGGTTCTCTGCTCAGGGTTAGAGAGTTGAAAGCCTGGTGTTAATTTACACGGGTCCTCATGTAGTCCTTTGATTGGGGAAAGAGCCTCGTGGCAGAATTCATTTTCTTACATTTTTAGGACTAAGGTGCCCGCTTTGGTGCTGGATGTCTTGGGGGGCGGGGTGTGTAGAAGGGGTTGCTCTCCATCCTAGAGGCTTCCCTGGGGTCCTAGCTGCATGACACCTGCATAGGCAGTTCATAGCCTGGCTGTTTACTTTCTTCCAAGACAGCAGGAGAATGTCTAACACTATACTTTTTGTTAAAGCTATAGTGTTAGGTCACACCTACACCAAAGAGGATGATCTCCCTTTTAATTCAAAATCAGTCGATTTGTAACTTAATCACTCCCAGCATAGTCACTGGTCCCAGGGAACACTCAGAAGGCTATTAGGCAGAGCCTTCCACCCCAGGACAGGAACCTCGGGGCCATTTACATTCTCTTTATCAAATTCCCTGTGAATGAGCACTTTGTTTTTTGATGACTGAATTTTTAAAGAGCATACCAGGAGGTCTTTAATTTTTGACTGTTAATTCTTTCAGGTTGGGATCATATAGGGAAACTCACCTTTTTGTTACATGAGAATACACCTGGAATCCTCTAAGTAGTTCTGTGATGCCATCAAACTTGCTCTGTGTAATTAATTCTTGACCAGCCTAAAATAACGTGATGTTCACTTAAATTACATCTCACTGGTTGCTAATATAAAGATTTTTCTTACATTTTACCACTTGTCTTATTTTGACTGTGTGATGTGCCAGTTGCTCAGATGCCTCTTACTTTCTTGCTGCTCAAATGTTTGTGGAGAAATACAACGATAATTTGATGCGTTAAGTTCCTGTTAAGCATGACATTTTTGGTTTTCCAAAATACAAATTAATAGGGTCTTTGGATTTAGGATTCAAAGGTGTGATTCCATTGTCAGCTCTATTGCTGCATTTACTCTCTACCTAAATAGAATCCATTGCATTCCTGCAGCCCCAATTTACCATATATGAAATGAGGCAGCCCCTTTGACACCAACATTTAGTGTAGTTATTGGTATTACTTACATAAATTTGAGATTTTCCTTTAAGGAAAGGTGCTTTCAGTATTTCTATATAGAACATTGACCTTCATAAGAGTATTAGCATTTGAAAACAAGGTCGTAGGTAACTATGGATTTACGTGACAAAATTTTAAAGATGTAGAGTATAAAGGCGCAATATTATAACAGAGAAAAATAGGCTGAATACATTTCCAAATAAAGAATATAACTGCAGAATAAATAAATTTAAAAGTCTGGTAAAAATTGTAACTTCAGGAGGTTTTTACTTTTTGGTATTTCTTCTCCTAAGGAAGATACCATTATTCACTATTTATATTTCATGTCTTTGCTTTCCTTCACCCAAGTGTGTGTTGTTTCAGGTGCCATATTTTCAGTAAATCTTCCAGCCCTTCCTTCTTATTTGGCGTTACACTTAAAAACCAATACTGGTTGTACTGAGCATTGACTGCATGGCAGGCACTGATGTTAATACCTGCACAAGCTACTTTTAATCCTCTTAAATGTGAGAGATGCTCTTGTCCAAATTTAAAGTCAGAAAATGAAGCTCCTGGAGGTGATGGACATCTCCATGAAATGCAGCTATTTAAAGTCATAGCTGGGATTTTTTTTTTTGTCTTTTTGTTGTTGTTGTTATTGTTGTTGTTGTTGTTGTTGTTGTTGCTATTTCTTGGGCCGCTCCCGCGGCATATGGAGGTTCCCAGGCTAGGGGTTGAATCGGAGCTGTAGCCACCGGCCTACGCCAGAGCCACAGCAACGCGGGATCCGAGCCACATCTGCAACCTTCACCACAGCTCATGGCAATGCCGGATCGTTAACCCACTGAGCAAGGGCAGGGACTGAACCTGCAACCTCATGGTTCCTGGTCGGATTCGTTAACCACTGCGCCACGACGGGAACTCCCATAGCTGGGATTTTTAATCTGATTTTTGTTCCATCATTTTCTTTCCTCTGCCTCTTCCATTTCTTTTTTTTTTTTACTATTGATGTACATTGTCTCTATTATAATTATTTAACATTTGAAGAATTGATATGATACATGGCTCTGTGGTATACTCTACCACAACTTCTCATTACTAGTATTGGGTAAGAATGGCAGACTTCATGTCTTTGAGAACAAGAACCTACATCTCAATGATGAACTTCCCTATTAATGGTTTTAATACCATGAAGAAAGACAATACTGATTTTGTTATTTTTCTACATATTAGTGCTGCAATTTCAAGATGTATGTAGATACATAATTTTTTTAAAAAAATTAAGATTATAAACCAGTTACCAAATATCAAATAAAATATAAGAAAGATAATTGTAGAATATAGGTTATTATTTATTATATATTAGTAGCAGGTAAAATAAATTATTTTTGCCCAAATTCAGCCTCTGTCTGCCAGTGCTGAATTGAAACATGGTGACAGAGTTTTGGATAAAGGAGAAAAGATAGCTTTATTGCTTTGCCAGGCAAATGGGGGCTACAGCAGGCTAATGCCATAAAGACTGTGCCCCCCATTGGAAAGAATTTCGAGGAGTTTCATAGTAAAAAAAGAGAAAAACAGGTTTTCAGATAGGAATCAGGATTGGGAAAAACATGCATTCTTCTTTCTTTGGGGGAATCTTAGTCATCAAAGCTGGAGTAAGGAGATCTCAGTATGTTCATAATGGTGGTCTGTCTGGGTTATTTCTGTGGCACAGTGAAAATGAATCCGACTAGGAACCACTATGAGGTTGCAGATTTGATCCCTGGCCTTGCTCAGTGGGTTGGTGATCTGGCATTGCCGTGACCTGTGGTGTAAGTTGCAGAGACATGGCTCGGATCTGGTATTGCTGTGGCTGTGGCTGTGGCACAGACTGGCAGCTACAGCTCCAATTAGACCCCTAGCTTGGGAGCCTCCACATGCCATGGGTGCAGCCCTAAAAAGACAAAAGACAAAAAAAAAAGTTGAAACTATTAAAATGAAGAAATTTTGACCATAGAAAACCTAAAATAAATATGATTTCATCATTTCTTTAAAAATTCCTTCATAAATATAAAACTCATCATGCTGTGTGTGTAGAATCACAAGCGAATTTTTGTGTAGTTTTCCAGCTGCTGTAAAAGCTCTTCATAATTCATGTCAAGTTCAGAGACTGGTAAAAAGATAGTCGTAAGCTAACTCTGAATATTTTCATCTTCTGTGATTTTTTAAAAAATAATTTCAACTCTTGTTAGAGATTATCTTTAGAATATTTTGTGGTTAGGCAAGTGGGTGCTGTGGATAAACTACAGTAGCTATTATAAAAAACTAATGTAGCAAAACAATATTATTACACTAACAAAAAAAGTATAATTTCACTATGTGAAAGTACCACATGATAATAAATCCTTTAAAGTAGTAATCACTGTTTCCCTCAGACCCTAGAATGATCTTACGGAGTAAGTGTACACTCACCCATACACATACATCCACGTATGATACATGATATATACATAAAACCTTCTTCAGTTTTAGATAAAGAACTGAACTTGAACCAGGATATGTGCTAGCTTAAGTTGATATAAGAAGGAAGGGAAACAAATCCTTAGATTTAAGGAACTTCTAGTCTAATGAAACTCAGACCTCATTAGCTTTATGAGTAGTAGTTTTGTGTGTATGTGTGTAAAGAAATTAAGAATCTTTGACAAGTGAAAGAAAGAAAATTTAGTACTAACTTCTCCTATATATTGCGAATCCCCATCGTTCTGTACTGGAGAGAACTAGAATTCTGGAAACAGATTTTATTTCTTTTAAACCTGCAGATGTTATTTACAAATATAGGCATACTTCACTCTCTGATAGATTAATCTCTACTTAATCATTTATAATTTAAAGCTTATATAAAGTACTTAAGCTGATTTAACTAAATAACCTTTTCTAAAGCAGAGAGTCAGCTCATAATATATATAGTGAGTTATTCATCATCTCTGTGTGTGTATATATAAATATGATATAGTGTGTATGTGTGAGTATATATATGCTCACACACATGTTGTCTCAAAGTACACCTGTATCACATTCTTTCACAAGGCATGTGTTTTGGCTAATTTCCAAAAATGAATCAATTTTGTTTGATAGTTCTCTGAATGTAGAAATAAAATTTGCATGTCGTATTTCAGTTATGAGTCCTTTTTCATAGATGTATCCTACACTGAATCTTCACTTTTGCCTCCAACAAGTTGTTATATATTTTTAGAAATGTAGATTGTAGTTTCTTCGCAGCTTTGCCCTACTAGTGCTTTTGATTAATTGCACCAAAGGTAATATAAAGACTGTTACTCCTTTCCGAGTGTCAACACTCTCATCCCATAAAATGTGTGTTTTTCTCATCCCTAAGAAATTAAATGACGTTGCCAAAGTTATGACATCCTTTAGCCATCGAGAGAGTATTTCAGGTTATAAATAATATGACCACTATCTTCCAGTAAGAATGGTGGAAGCTCATGGGAAATAACCCTGTTTATGAACCTGAGCCTTGTCATTTTCACCTTTCCATCCATATCACCATCATTTTCATACAACTTAACATTGTCTTCTGCCTGTTGTTTCTTAACTGGTTTCTCTTTAATTGCTCTTGTCCCACTATATTCACTTCTACTCAGGGCACTCATACATTGTTTTGAATACAAATATGATCACGGTGATAACATTATCCTACAAAAAATTAACCAAGGCATTAAAGTCAAAGTTTATTTTCAGCAGTGTCATGGATTTTAAGCCCCTGCATGATTTAGCTTTGACTGTCTCACTATCTCAACCAGTGCCGCTCCATCCCTATCTCTCTGCACTCTGTCCATAGTGGCCTTTAAAATCTATTCTTTATTTTTTTGGTGGGGTGGGGGTGGGGGTGGTGGCATTAGGATTTTTGCAGTCTGTTGCTTCTGCCAGGATATTGGTCACTCCTCACAAACCCCTGTCCATAGCCTCACTGATATTTTAAATGCTCTTTATCTTTTAGAGCTCAGCTCAGATTTGACCACTCCACCTTTATGATTCTACTTCTTACCACTTCTCATAATTTTGTTAAGTAGTTTATAGAGTAATAATTTGATGATGAGAATACGGGGATAGTGGTTGTCTTGATCAGGGCTATACCCCTACTGCACAATAAGGTACTCAATCACTGTTTGATGGATAAATGAATGAATGAATGAATGTTTGAAAAATAACTCATCAGTATGCAGCTATTGTTTGCTACTATGGGATTCGTGCCCTACTGTTGATAATTTAGATAGAGCCTAGAAGGTTTTTTTTTTCATTCATTCATCGATCAATGATAATTCATCTGTTATGTTCCATCATTGTAGTAGGTCTCAAATTCAAATATAAATAAAACAAATCCCTATATTGTATTCAGATGCTACTTTCCTCTTAGGACTTTGGAGAGGTTTTCATGGATTCACCATAATCATTCTGGTATATATATTAGTGATTATAGTTCTTGTGCTACAGGTGAAAGCATCGAGGATTATTAGCATCACCTTGAACTGTATTCAGAAGCTTTCTTCCTCTTAAATAAGATTAGCTTTCATAGTATTCCTGCTAAAAATATAAATTCCTGAGTCCCATCCCACTAAATCATAATCTCCAGGGAAGAGGTATATGCTGTTGTAGTTTTTTTAACAAGTACCACTAGGTGATTCTTATTAGCCATTTAAAAGTATTAAGAATTTAAAAATATTTGGATTGATATAATTTTCAAAATTATACCATAAAATTTATTTATTTTATTTTTTTAAAATTTTATAGCTCTACCCACAGCATATGAAAGTTCCCAGGCCAGGGATTGAATTGGAACCAAACATGCAACCTATGTCACAGCTGTGGCAACGCCAGATCCTTTAACCCACTGCGTTGGGCCAGAGATCTAATCCATGCCTCTGCAACCCAAGCCGCTACCATTACATTCTTAACCCACTTTGCCACAGCAGGAAGCCAAAATTCATTTTAATAGAATTAGTAATAATTGGCATACAAAAAAATGTCAGTAGTTTTCAGTTTACATTGAAATTTCCAGCATTGTTTAATTTACTTTAAATGACTTGTGTGAAAGAGGGCATGACAAGGAAAATATCAAAGATGGCATATGGAATTAGTTTTAGGATATATATGTGTGTGTGTATATATATATATATATATATATATATATAATTATAGATAAAATTTTAATAGGTCTTGTAACATCAAAAATAGATCAAAAATACTTTTAATTATTCTTCCATTTTTCACTGAAATAAGTTACTGTTTACTTTTTTATGTGTCCCATTTTTCTTAGTGATAAGGTAGAAGCCTTTGTGATGCTGTTTACAAAACCTCTCTGAAGAATAATACATTTAGAATGCATACAGACATTGTCATGATGTATGTTAATAGGGCCAGATTTATTTCTTATTAAATCTATGCACCTCCCCCCACATAGACAATGCCCATGGCATGTGGAATTTCCTGGGCCATAGAATAGAACCTGTGTCACATCAGCTACCTAAGCTGCTACTAGGACAACACTGGATTTTTTAACTCATTGAGCCACGGGAGAACTCCTTCAAAGTAAATTTTTAAATGCTGATGTTTGATATGCGAGAGAAAGCTTGGAATGCTGCTCTCTTGGAATTTTGCAGAATTACCGTATTATGCATCTCATTAACTTATAAAAATTCCATAACAATTTTTTTCTTGTGTGTCCTGCCTATAAGCAAGAGTCATTTGCACAGATTTACAAGCCAAACTTTTAAAGTACATGACTAATAAAAATGAAATCAGTATACTCATCAACACCCTCCTGGCATCCAGTTAATACTATGTTCAGGTGAAGGAAAAAGGAAGCCATGAGCATATTCATCCAGTTGTCACTATTTCCTATACATAATCACCCGAGAAGCCCTTAGTGTTCTGTCTAAAGGGGAAACAAAATGTTATTATTTTATTATTAAAAATAGCAACAAAAACAGACTTTATTAAGTCTTTTCATGGAAAAAGCCTTATAAAATCGACTCAATCTCTCACAGGCTCACAGATCTCCATTAAGGGATGTGAGTTTAAAAAGAATGTAGACACAGTCTAGTTCTACTTTTGGAGTATTTATATTCAGGTTCAGGGAAGAGGTTGGCCGGAAGTTATTTTATAGCAGAACAGACTTTTGTTTTCCAACTCCTTGCTTTAAAAACCAAACAAAAGAGGAGTTCCCATCCTGACTCAGTGTTTAATGAACCCGACCACTGTCCATGGGGACGCGGGTTTGATCCCTGGCCTCACTCAGTGAGTTAACGATCCAAAATTGCCGTGAGCTGTGGTGTAGGTTGCAGATGCGGCCAGGATCCCGAGTTGCTGTGGCTTGTGGCTGGGGCTGGGGCTGTGGCCAGCAGCTGCAGCTCCAGCTCCAGTTTGACCCCTAGCCTGGGAACCTCCATATGCTTCAGGTCCAGCCCAAAAAAGATAAAAAAAGAAACCAAAAAAAAAGCTAAACAAAAAGATGGTGATGCTGTCTTCCTTGTCTTCAGATGTACATCACACAAATAAGAACCTGACCTCACAATGACGTCAGTGGTCACATCATTTTGCAAACAACTCCTGCAGTGGGAATTGCCATGACTGCTTAGTGACTGATGAAACAGAAAAGCCAGAATGATTCCATTTCTAAGGACTAATCATTGCCAGCCACTTCTCAACATCTGTTCCTTGATATCGGTTCTGTATGTCCACCACCCTCACAAGCTTTCAGTAGTCCGCAGGTACTAGAAAATTGAAAAAGAAACACTCTTCTGTGGAATTGTTGGGTACTCCTGTTCTAATATATCAGCAGTACTTAGGAGTTATCTGTGTTAAGCAACTTTTGGATGAGGATGAGTAAAGGGAGTCCCCCTGATTTGTATAAAGTCATTCCAAACCCACACCCTTTTTAGAAGTACTATCTCCCAGTCCTTAGAGAGTACACATCCTCAAAAATTATTTATCAAAGAAGCCTCAACTGTACTAGAAATTTTGGGCAGAATTTAAGGGGAATGTTTATTGCCTGCCCCTATGACATAGTTTTTGCTTTCAAAATATTGGCTCAGTGAGGACGTTTAGATACCATGTTGTCCATGAGGTAAAATGGCTTTAAGGCTAAACCATTGTGCTTTGGGTGTTTTGTTTTTGTTTTTTGTTTTTTGTTTGTTTGTTTGTTTGTTTGTTTTTCCCTTTGTAGTATTCCCAAGACACTCAAATTAATCAATTAATCAATTTTCAGTTTTCAGGAAGAACATGCTTTAACTTTGACTTGTAATATAAACATCATTGTTTTTTCCTTTTGAGAAATGTTGTTAGCTTTTGCCATAGTTTAATAAAAAATCTATTCTTACTGGAATTATCTTCGATTATTCTCCTGTGGCAATGAAAATTCAATACTCTATTTTCCCTTTTAACCCCTTGCTTTGCAAGCGTATATCAAAGAGAGAACTGATCTTGGATTAGAGTTTAGGGAATGACCTCTTAGGATAAGGGACATTAATGCATATGAAGCAAAGTGAGGCCCTCCTTATGAAGGGCAGAGTGTTAATGAACCTGTAAACATGTCTGAAACTAAATAAGTCCATGTTGTTTGGTCTGGTATTTATACCATATACATAGAGACACTAGAATGACAATAGAAAATTTTTCCTTTGAGTAATGAAAAAATATGAATTTTATATAAAAAAAGGACTGTAAGTACTTGGAATCTCAGAAAGATGTATTGCTAAAATAATGTAAAAGGTAATGATCTAGTACAGCGCTGTCAAATAGAAATATAATGTGAGTTCCACACACAATTGTAAAATTTCTGGTGGGGACGTTTAACACAGGTCGAATGAAACAGGTAAAAAGATTGTAATAATGTATTTTTCATTTACTATATCTAAAATATTATCTTTGAACATAGAGTCAGTATAAAAATATTAGTGAGGTATTTAATGTTACATTTTCATAGTAAGTTGCCCAAATCTGGTGTGTGTGTTTGAAAGGAAAAACTCCTCCTCAGTTCCCAGTACTTTTGACACTGAGGGTATGGGTTTCAAACATCAACTGGATGTCCAGCAAGTGTAACTGAATTCTGACACTATCTCTCCACCTGGAAATAGTGCAGATCTCTCATGTTCAGGGCTCAGTCCCACAAGACCACCCTCACTTGAGATGCCAAGTGCAAGTCCAGATGGTCCCCTCTCTGCTGACCAGCCAGTTGTAGAGTGGGGATTCCCATGATTCTGTCCTCATGTTTGGTGATTTGCTAAAAGGGCTCATAGAACTTGGGAAACTTTTCCTTACATTTATTGAATTATGATAAAAAAAAAAATACAGCTCAGAAAGAGCCAGATGGAAGAGATACACGTGGCAGGGTCTGGAGAAGAGGCGTGAAGCTTCCATGCCCTCTCTGGCCCTCCACCCTCCAAGCACCTTCACATGTAGGTACCTACTGGCAAGCTCATCCAATTCCATGGTTCAAGTATAGATGTTA
Source organism: Phacochoerus africanus (assembly GCF_016906955.1). NCBI lineage: Eukaryota > Metazoa > Chordata > Mammalia > Artiodactyla > Suidae > Phacochoerus > Phacochoerus africanus. The sequence goes on from NC_062555.1 coordinate 42,214,609, forward strand.
ATCTCCAGTCCCTCCACCCAGGGTCAATAGCTGGTGCCAAAATTTGGAACCCCCTGACCGCTTGGTATTTCTGACAAGCAGCCTCTATCCTGGGGCTATCTGGAACTCCCCCCACCACCACCACCACCCTGTCACCTTGTTAACATATAATCAACTCTACTCAAAAAGGGCTCCTTATGAATAACAACAGACACTCCTATCACTCAGCGAATTCTTAACAGTTTTAGGAGCTCTGTTCCAGGAACTGGGAACAAAAACTAAATATATTTTTTATTATAGCACCATTTTACACATACATCTCGGTTCCAGTCAGCATGTTTCAGAGGGGGTAACAGTGCGTTCTCTAGTGGCTATTGAACTGGGGAGGTAGAGAAAGAGCCCTGAATATGCCAGCTGTGAGATTTAGGCAACCCATTTAATTGTTCATGGCCTTAGTTTCTTCATTTATGAGATAAATATTTTAGATGAGTTGTTAATGCTATTATTTCCAATATTAAATTCCAGTTTTTCTAGAAAGTTATACCACTTAAGAAAAGGCAATATGATATTCTATTCAGAAGGTTTGTAGAAGGAAAAATAATGGAATAGGATGTGAGATCTTCAGTAAGGTACATTGTATCAAACTAGAATAAAATATCATAATACTCTGTGCATCATTATGAAATGCCTTTAATATATGAGGAAGATTAAATTACTTGTAAACCTTCAAGTCAAAACTAAGTATAATTTTGACTTTAAGGAATGAAAGAATTTTATTAGTACACACATTTGCTTCCCTCGGCTTTTTGTTTTTTAAGGACACTGTTATGCTGAGTGCTTTATCCGATGCCATACCAGTGTGCTCAAATAATTAAACACTCAGGTAGGGCACATTCTTCAGAAATCAGAGGGTCCATGGATGACCTAGCAAGGCAGAATTTTTTTTCTGACTACAAAATGTATATTGAAATTTAGAATTTGTTCTTAATGAATTTTGTTGAACAAAATAATTTGAAAAATCACAGTCAAAATTGGATGACACTTGCAAAAATGTTGCTTATTAAATAGTTCAACACATACAAATCTTTCCTTAGTGCAGAGAAAAAAAAATCTGTGACTTTTGACTATCCTTAGAAATGAAGTTTAATTTCTACTATTTTCTGGCATTTCTCATTTATATATTAATGTTCTTTTTAAAATTCAAGAGACCTTTATAGCTACCTAATGATGCAAATTGCACAGGTGACCTTTTAAATCTGTGCCTGCTGCTGGGTTCCCTGACTACACTCTCGAAAGATTCTTAAATGGTTTAGGGTAAAAATAGCATTTTCTAGTTTTTAATATAAGCAGTATTGTTTAGATGTTACATTTTAAATTGTTTAAATAATGTGGAAAAACAGAAGATTAATTGATTGCTAACTGATTTTGGGGGTAAAATTTTGTATAAAATTGATAGAATACATTATAAAGTAGGGCAGTTAAAAGAGATTTGTGTATGTGAAAGTGTTTTTCAAATGGTAAAATTATATACAAATATGTATTCATTATTATTAAATATAGGATAATGATAAAACTAATTAGTGTAGGATGTCAGATATTTTTATCTTTATACTGGTTTCCAATTTCAGGTGGAAAACAAGGTTTTTGAATTCTTAGTTCTGATAAAACAATTGTCATGATGATTCACAAGTTATTTAACTGCTACGGCCAACTACATTAATCATTTCTATAAGGAGCAGATATAGATGTTAAAATATAAGTCATTATTACAGGATTTTTTTTTGTAAAATATAACAAATGATATGATTCTCTCTAAACAATCCTTTTTATAGATCAGATTATTATTCACCATAATATACAAATCATATTTTTTCAAGTTTTTTTTAAATACACGAATTATATTCTTCTTTACTTTTTAAATATATATCCCTGGCATATAACAGTAAAATTTATCACACTCATATAGTATTTATGTCACTATATGAAGTTAAGTTAGGTGAGCTTGATTAGTGAAAGTAATACTGGGTTTTATAGTTAACTATTGAACTGGTCTTGATTTTGTCCTTGTCTTTTCCTATTTTAGAGCCAATAACTGGTTTAAATATAAAACATTTTCAGAAGTTCCTGAGGATCCTATTGGTCCTAGGCACTTGCTTCAGATACTAGTGAATAAGATGGCATTGGTTCTAGATCTTATTACCTGACTGTGCTCTTTCTGGAACATAATAATGATAAGGAATATAGGCTTTGGAGCTCGGCAGATTTTGGTCTGTAACCTGGCTCCAACTATTAGTCTTGAGGATTTAGATATGTTGCTCAGTCTCTCTAAGCCTCGATTTACTCATCTTCATAATGGAAATATTATTAACACCTATTTTATAGGAATATTGTATTATCCAATATATATTAGGCAGAGATTCTAGCAAAGTGACTGGCACGTAAATAAACACTGAACAACATGGTAGTGACCAACATTCTTCTTTTTTATGGTTATTGTTATAATTTTTGTAGCCATCAAGGATTGTATCACCAAATAAATAGGATATGTTGGGGGGCCATATCTTACACTCAAGTACTTTGAAATACTATATGAAGCATGGGAACTGAGAGTCAAACTACTTGTTAGTCAAGAAAATACTGACCATACCTTTTAATAATGGGAAATAGAACTCAGAACAATAAAATGTATATTTAATCCACTTGTCTGTGAGGCCTTTTAGAAGTTTAGAAACCTATAGGAATTCAGGTCTGAAACTAAGTAGTGGAATTCAGAGTCGACATTATTTAGCTGTTACAGATATCCTCCTGTGTTGTGGCAAAATTGGTATTTGCTGGGATTGTCCTGTGTCCAAGATAGACATTATCTGCAAATTCCCAGGTGATTGAAAGCAGAGACTGTTTAATTCTGCACTGCAGAGGAGGCTTTATTTCTCAGGTGGTCCAGATTTGTAGGTCTAGGGTTATATCTTACAAGCCCTGGAGCATTTTTGTAACTGGTGCTGGCTGAGAGCTGCTTCACTCTCATCTAGCCATTGAGTTTGGATAAGTAGATTCTGGTTTTCTTCACTGCGTATGTTTAGCAAAAACAGTCATTTTGGGAATATTTCTATTTGCATGGAAATACTGTTCTTCCTACTACTTAACAATATTTAATTTTGAATATAATGTCTGTAAATTTAAACATTGGAGGAATATGTTGTTTCTATGGGGGTCCACAGGCATAACTAAAAAACATAAAATAAAGAAAATCAGTAACTCTGTCAGCTGTCCAGATAGGGCATTCATTTGTAGCTTCTGCTTTTTCCTTACAATAATCCTTTGATAATTTCCCAGGAGATGTCATATTTGGAATTGCAATCTTCAGTTATCAAGAAGAATCTAAATTTCAATCAATGTCATGGCTGTCAATGGAAAGGCTAGGCAAGTAGAGAAGATGAAAATCTTACTTCATTTTCCCAGTCATCTTAAGTAGGAACAAAAGAGTTTGTGTTTCATGTCTTTTTATCTGCAAGAAATAAAAAAAATAAATGTATATAGAAATTACAATCAACTGGTGTTTCTTGTGCACAATAATTTCAAGATCATAATTACTGAAATAAGCATCAGATGGTCAGTAAATGACTCCTGAATATATATATATGTTATTATTATGTATATATTATTTGTGTGTACATTTATATATGAATGCTAAAATAGAAAATATTGTTATTATCCCTACGTAGTGAATTTATTATCTAAACACATCAAATAATCACATCAGGGACAGATACCAAACAAGTTTACTGAGATCCTGATTTTAGATTTCATCATTTAGATTGCGTGTCCAATCATTGCTTATGAATTTATGCCCCCGGAATATCTGGGTTGTCACTTATGAATAAATCATAATCAGAATTGATATCATTCATTATGAGCAAAATTAGTGAGAAATGTGTGCAATATGGTACTTTCTAATTACTTTCAGATTATGAGACAATATGTAGCTAAATTGTCATTCATTTAGTTTGCAGCAACTTAGGACTTGATCCTTGTTAAGAACTATGTTAGGCACTTGAGGTAGAAAATGAATAAGAGCAATCGCTGAAGAAACAACAATGGCGGAGACAGACATAGACAGACGTAGCAGCATGTAGCAATTGCTCAGGATATTTGGGAAGGAAACCCTGTATGACTGGTAATGAACAAGTACTGAGGGAGGAATACTTCAGAGAGGGGGACTATTTGGGCAGGACTTTGTCCTTCATGGAATTGGGTAGTGGAATAATGGGATCTATAGGACACATGCCATGTCATGTGACAAGGCATAGAGGATGAAAGAGCATGGTATATATGGGGAATGACAAAATTCATTGCAACACATTGTGACCGATGCTCGGCTGGGGATACAGTAGACAGATATGGGAATAGAATCCCTCTGTGCATCACTCACAGTGCCTGACACATTAAAGACATGTATATGTATTTAATAAACACAGAAGATCCTCATACTTACACATTATTTACATGTAACTTCATATGTAAATAAGTTATAATGATTTATTCTCAGAGAAGAATTAATAGTAATTAATTTTGTTACTGTGTTTTAGCATGAAGAACATTAAAATTATATGAATCATTCAGCATTTATTCAACATATTTTATTGAGCACCTCGTATATGCCAGAAACTGATCTAGGCATGGGGATACAGCAGTCAACAAGAGAAAATGCCTGTTTTCTCATAGAGCTTCCATATAATTCCATGCTCTCTAGGAATCATCAGATAGTGATTGGCATTCATAAAACAATATTGCATATAAAAAAATTCTTTTATCCAAAAACTCTACTGAATTGTAATTATGTACCATATGTTATGCCTAAGGCCTAGAAAACTAGATCAAGAAATAATGGGTGGGCATAATGAGAATATATAGATTTTGGAGTTTATTTGGTTGAAGTAATATCATGATAAAATTGATCTTTATAAGTATTATTTCCTTTCTCTGCCTCTTAGTCTTCATCACTATTTATGTGCAGGTATGCCAGCAGTTTGGAAAGTGTTAAAAATGATAATAGTATTGTTGCTTTACAGCTGTTGGAATTACTGTGAAACATTTGAAAGTCTATGTTCATTTGCTTGACAAAAGAGTATATTACTGTTCAACCATAACTGCTGTCCTCCATCCTAAGAGCGATATTAGCATAATAAATATAAATAGAGCAGACTATAGTATAAGCATTGTGAGTTCAGTGCTGTTTTATGCCTATAACCGAAATCCTAATTATTTTAATTGCTTTATGAAAACTGTATGTTTAGTCTACTCCAATTATGAAGGGGGTGGAATTATTGGAAAAGGGGGATATGTCAGTCTACCTCCAAAAAAGACGTCTAAGCCTTGACCTATTTCCTTAGTAATTGATATTAGCACACACAGAGCAGAAGGCATTTTAGTAACATTGTTTGACATCATATGAGGAACATATATTTCATAATTTAAGTCAGTTGAATTTGGCTGAATGACATATGTTAATAGAGTTGATGGAAATATTTTAGTTGTAATTTTTTCTCTGAAAAATTCTTTTGGCATTCCATGAGTCTTTTTTCTATAGTTTAAGCATTGTATGTTCTTCAAATAAACACATCAACCTTCAGTTAAAATTGAATGATTATGAATCCATAAAGAATATCTTTGAATCAGATTTGGATTTATGTCTGTACTGTATTTACCAAAGAAAAACAATCATCCTCGTAGGTGGTGGTGTTCTTATTTTACCTAGCAAGATGCTGGATTATATTTCCAACCACCTTTTCTGTTAGAAGGTATCATGAAATAGCATAGGGTCAAAATGACCTGCTGTAGTAAGAAATCAAGAACTTGTCTGTGTCACTTGAATAAGAGGTCACAGTGAGGTGACATATAGGGTGAAAAAAGGTCCTCTTGTTCTGTGGTGGCTGTGGGGTGAGAGGGCTGAATCCTAACCACTACATCACAAGCGCCAGCAGGTTTAATGTAAGTCTTCAGTCCTTGTCCCTTTGGAGAGTAGTAGTGTGGCAAATAAAGTGTTTGTTAAGAGAGAAGATAGGTGTGGAGAAAGCACAGGTGGGCTCAGGAGGGGAGGGGGAGAGAGAGAGACAGGCAGAGAAAGGAAGAGAGAGAAAATGTTGTGGGGGTGGTTTAAATCACTTGTATGGGGGCAGTCCTTCTGGGATGCCTCCTGCCAATCATCTTGCTTCATCTGGTCTTGAGCCTGCGTTTGACCTGCCTCAGGTCCCTCCCCTCTGTGTATGTGCATCTTTTAGCCAAGATGGCTTCTAGCACCAGGGTTTCTGGGAAGTTGCCAGGGTGTATTGGGGTCAGCGCTCCTCCCTTCTCTGACCCCTGAGGAACCTTTCTGCACCTGTGTAGGTGGGGAGGTCTCCTTGACCTCAAGAATGAGAAATATGTGGTCTCTTTATCTTTTATCCAAGCAGGACTCATCTCCTCCTTGTTTCTGCCATAATCTATATCTTGAAGTATCTGTTCACAGGAGACAGATTCCAGTTGCTCAGCCTGGGATTCATCTATCTCCTGCCTCCCTCTGGCTCGTGAATGCCTTTGATAGTCATGGCTTTACAGTACATTCATACTTGCCTCTTTAGAGTAAGGTTGTGGTTACAGTTTGCATATGTTCCCTGTTGGAGGGTGTGAGCAGTACTGGTTGCACCAGAAGAGATTTACACATTGGCTTCTAGACTGCAACCTTGGAGAACCAGGCCTACATAATCTGGAACATAGGAAGATGAAGGACCTAAAGCTGCTCTGTGGGGCAGTGGTTTGTGATCTTGAAAGTGATATCACACTTATGATCACACTAATAATACGTTTTTTGACTTTACTATGAAATAACCTCTAAGGATTATACATATATTGTCTCATTGAATCCTCATAGCAATCCTTTGAAATAGGCTGTCCTCAATAGGCATGAGGAAAGGAAGATGCAAAAAGTAAAAATAAATGGAAGTATCAATGATGTACTTAAAAGGACTTTTGGAGTTCCCATTGTGGCTCAGTGGTAACGAACCTGACTAGGATCCATGAGGATGGGAGTTCGATCCCTGGCCTCACTCAGTGGCTTAAGGATCCAGTGTTGACATGAGCTGTGGTGTAGGTTGCAGAAGTGGCTTGGATCTTGCATTGCTGTAGTGTAAGCTGGCAGCTGTAGCTCCAATTGGACCCCTAGCCTGGGAACTTCCATATGCAGCATGTGTGGCTCTAAACAAAATCCGGAAAAAAAAGGACTTTCATTCACTGAGGGCTTAATGGGTGCAAGCACATAACTTATCTCATTTAACCTGTACATTTAATCTTTAGGAGGTGAGTATAATTACTGTACCTGTTTACAAATTAGGGAATTTACTTATTGAGAAACACATGCCCAAGATCTGATGGCTAGTAAATGTCAGAGCTGATGGTATATAAACCCAGACAAAAATGTCTTTTTTTTTCTTTATTTAAATAAAGGCCCATTGTTCTATTTCCTTAGCACCCTTACTTGTCCATACTGGGCATCTATGGAAATATGGATTAAAAGCAAAATACTTGAGCAACTTATTGTCTAATTAGAAATAGCACCAATATATTAGAGATGAAGAGATAACATGAAAAGGAAATGAGTGAGAGAGCTCCAGCCTGGAGAAAGACTGTGGTATGGTCTTGGGAAAAGTGTACTTGGGCTTTAAAATCTAATCGACCTAAGTTTACGTTCCAGTTTCATTATTTTCTGATTATGCACTCATGGGAAAGTTATTTAGTCTCTCTGAACTTCTGTTTTCCCAAATATGTAATGAGTTCCCAAGCCAGTGAAGGTAAATTAATATCGATAGCTTCCACTTATTAAGGGCTTAATGCATACTAGCTATTGATTTTAAGAACTATGCATAATTTATCTCACTTAAGACTTTAAACAGCCTTTCCAGGTAAATATCATCACTGACTGCCATTGTGCAGATGAGAAACTGAGTCTTGGAGAATTTAGCTTAGTCACATCACTGGGGAAACAGTGAAACTAGGATTTAAATCTAAATTATATGATAGAGATCATGGTTCTTGATTACTAAGCAGCTTCCCCAAATTATATGTTGAATGTAACTGGTGGATATATCAGTGGTATGTAAAATTTCTGAGACTAGTTCTAACTTGTTGCTCCTACAGTGGACCCATATACCTCAATTATTTATTTAGCATTCTAGTCTTACTTTTCCATAAGAGCATTGAATAACCATGGGTTTTCTCTGGAAACATTTTTTTTTTTGACTTTTTAGGGCTACACCTGCAGCAATGGAGGTTCCCAGGCTAGGGGTCGAATCAGAGCTACAGCTGCCAGCCTACACCACAGCCACAGGAACATAACATCCGAGCCACATCTGTGATCTATACCACAGTTAACAGCAATGCCAGATCCTTAACCCACTGAGCAAGGCCAGGGATTGAACCCATAACCTCATGGTTCCTAGTCAGATTCATTTCTGCTGCACCACAACAGGAACTCCTCTGGAAACATTCTTAAAGACAATTTTATTTTACTTTATCTTATTTTTGTCTTTTGCCTTTTTGAGGGCCACACTCATGGCATATGGGGTTCCCAGGCAAGGGGTCTAATTAGAGCTGTAGCCTCTGGCCTATGCCAGAGCCACAGCAATGCCAGATCCAAGCCATGTCTGCAACCTATACCACAGCTACGGCAACGCCGGATCCTTAACCCACTGAGCGAGGCCAGGGATCAAACCCGCAACCTCATGGTTCCTAGTCAGACTTGTTTCTGCTGCGCCACGATGGGAACTCCTTTAAAGACAATTTTAACTTGTCTAATCTCCTCGTATTATTGAGAGGGGAACTGAGGGTCAGAGAGCTGAAGACTTACCCAGGTCCAAATCATGCGAGAACTAGGATGAATACTCAGGATTCCAGTGCGTTTGTGTAAATACAGTCTGAATTAGTTAAAACCGTGGGGTGAGAGAGGAGTCCTTTGTAAAGAATAATGTTTCCTAAAATAGCTTAATCCTATTAAAATTTTAGGACTATATCTCATAGAATTTTTGGGGATGAGGAGTTGCAGAGAAATATATATTCTACTGAATTAAGTCATCATTCTCAAGCAGTTAGCTCCTGGATTCCTTACTGGTGTTTCTCATAGCTGCTCTATAAGAGGCATATTAACAGATAGGTTCTCTGACCTATAGATGTTCAGAGCCTGATGTTTCCTAAATTGCCCCGTTTTTGACTTCTTTAATGTGTTCCCTTATACATTCTTCTTTTGTTCTAATGGTCTAATGAGCCAGCAAGGGGAGGTGAAGTGAACCTACCATCCTTTCTTACCTCCTTCACTATGCCCTCTTTATATCCTCCAGAAAAACAAATATGTGTCACTCTTGATTCAGGAGCACATATGCCCTTGGCCATAGTCAGACCACAGTTGTAACTGAAGAAATTGGAGCTAATTATAGGAATATGGAATGTGGAGACTAAGTGCTCGAGTCATGACCTTAGAACTGGATCTGAATCTTGGCTCTGTCATTTAACAGATGTGTCTTAACTGGGCAAGTTATTCCACCTCTGAATCTCCATTTCTTTGTTGATACATTGAGGATAAACATTTATGCAACAGTGCTTATACCATATTTATCTCATAAGCTTAAGTGGGAGATCATGTATATAATGTCCTTGGAACATAATAAGTGCTAGATTGATGTTAGCTATAATTATTAGTGTCACAGTAGTATTTAGTTTCCAAGAATAAAATCATATCTTTTATGTGATATTGCCCTTCATTCAAACCAAAACTGTTAGAAGTTCTGCTTCATTCATTCATTCATTCATTCATGTGCACCTCCAAATTTAGATATTATAGCTCTTTGGTCTTTGATTGCTTCTTTAAAAATTGTTAAAGAGGGTGAAATCCATTTTAAACAATTATTGTGAGGAATAAATGAGCTTGTGTCTTAGTTTCAGCCTTGATACATAGTAAGCAATCAGTTGATGGTCACTGCTATTATTTTTTATCATTAGTTTTATGTTTCTCGAGAGAGCAGACATCTGAATATCTCCATTGGTTTAATTTATGCTTTCCTACCTGTCATAGGACACTTAGTTGCTTCCTGTTGAGTTATTTAATAAGATAGTGACTTTCTACAACTGAAAGACCATGTATAAGATGACTTTTTTGAAAATCAGTGAACCAAGCTGCCAAATATTAATTTTGAATCCTGCAGGTATGAAAATGATGAAATAGATTAATTTAAGAACCAATTCCCACATTCAGTTGAAATGTTATCAAAATACATTTTGTGCGGAAAAGAAGGTGTCAGTGACCAAGGTTTAGAAATAATTTGATGAGTGAGTTGCTAATTGAACAGTAAAAAATAAAGCAAATTACAGCAATAAAACATGTATGTTGAACTTTCCCTCAAGTTCTATCTATTGAGTTATTGCATTTGCTAATTCACACATCCATTCATTTAACTGCAGGTACTGAGTGCCTCCTGTGTGGCAAGTACCCTGGAGTTCTTGGCATCTGGTAGTTCTCAAGGAGCCTGTGATTTAGTGGAATATTCAGACATTAATCAAATTATCATGTAATAAATGCTAAATTTTAATTTTGGGAGATGATGCAAAAGAGAGGTGTGCCTTTAAAAGCAGAATTTGATGTTATCAGGGAGGTCAGAGAAGGACTCTCTGAGAAGATGTGCTTGACCTGAGATCTATAGGACTTTATATGGGGCTCAGGATTGGATTCTGTATCAATTTATTATTTGTCACAGGTCTTTATGGATTGCAGTCTCATTCTCCAAAGTGATTGGTTTGAGAAAATGAAGGGAAAACCTACCCTAATGATCTGATTGTATTTTTACTACTTCTACCTCTAAAATGGAAAACTGCACAGGTAAGAGGTTAAAATTACTTAACCTCTCAGAATTTCTTAGCTATTCTCCTGTAAATTGTGAATCCTCACACATGTCTCCCAAAATTACTGTGAGAAGAGAGTGCCCTGATGTTTGTTAAGATGTTTGCTACAATACGTGGTACACAGAAAGAACTTAATAAATTCTGGCCCTTCTTACTTATGAAATTTGTTAAGCACACGGTATAGTTATTACTCATAACATAGTTGAATTATTTGCTCAGCACATGCTTGTTACTTTTTCTTTATCTTCTATTATTCTCTATTTTCCTTTTCGTATTTACTAGGTTAAAGGGAATCTGATAATGGGCCCACCTTCCCTTATATTTGGATAGGAGTACTTTGCTTATTCGACAGTGCTTATATGTTCTGGACAAGACCTGTAGATAATAGAGCTCTTTAGCTGAGGATTTTTAGCTAAACAAGTTTATGTGTGATCATTATTTTGGTAACATTTTCCATAGGCTTCTCTACCTCAGAATGGAGCACACCTTTTTGAAAACTTTAGGTAAACTAGTATCTAAAGATAGAGAATCAGTTTCATGATGCCATAATATCTGAAATTATGGATATTTTAGACATAAATATTGTTATTTCTATGCTTATCTATATTTAGTAGGAATCACTAAGATAGGTATTTTATAGGGAGTCTATATTCCTTTAAGCAGGTATTTTCCTCTTTGGTCTGTGAGTTTTCATTGCTTCTTTTTTTGTTTATACATATTACATCATTGACTCATGGCAGAACAAGCTAAAGATACTCTTTTTTACTTTCCACCATTTGTCCTTGGCTCCATTTTCAACATACCAAGAAGAGAAAGGAGGGATAAAAGGAAAAGAAGAATTTTTGTGATGATTGTTTTCCAGCTCATGCACAGAACACATCTACCATAGCTTGTTTATCTTGTCAACAAATGGTCCTGTCTATACTCAAATTAGGAAGACGGTAAAATAATGCAGTGGTTTAATGTTTGGACTTTGGAGTCAGATCTGAATTGAATCCTGGCTCTCTAACTGTAGCTGTTTAACAAGGTTATCTGTAAAATAGGGATTCTAATGCAGTGCTTCTTGTTTCATAGATGTAATATAATGATTCAATGAAATAATAACTGTAAAGCACTTATTACAACTTTCTGCACCCTGTAATAATAATTAAAAAGGTCTAGTTTGGGACTTAGGAATATGAGCATCTCTACAGCCATCCCAGGGAATTCTGAGTTAGGTGGTCAGTGGTGCATTCTTCAAGATAATATGACAAATTGCTCTTTGTCAGTCTGGAACCCAGAAGCCATATGTCTATTTTTTATCTATCTGACTTGGTAACTTTCAAAGTAAAAGATTGCTATACACTTAATGGAAGGTTGATTGTGATTTAGACCTGACAGACAATCTAGTTGGCACATATATGTGCATATATCCAAATGTGCAAGAATGAATCAAATTCTGAGAACGAGTCTTAGAATGTTTTGAAAAATGCTGTGTTTATTCATTTAACAGTTCTGAAGCTGACTGATAACAATGCCAATGACAGTGATGTGGTGAAAGTTTATTAAGTCACTGAGTAGAGAAATTTCTTGAGAATAAATTTGTACTTTGGGGCTTTCTCTGGCTCGATTAAGAAATTTCATTTTCTAATTTATGAACACGAAATATAAGACTTTTATTGCCAGTGTGGTTAGTCATGCTACTCCAGATGCTCATCTTCATTGCCTAAACAAGTTATTAAAGTGAGAAACCACTTCCGATTTTCATTTGGTGGCTTTCATTTCAATCTCTTCCCTCTAACTAAATAAAAACCACTCTGCTTATAGAATGTTTACTCTGTCCCTTCTCCTTCATGATTTTTCTCTCCATTATCTTTATAACTTCTATTTCTTTTCCAATCTTTATCTTTTCTTCCCTCCTTCCTAAAGGATTCTGCAAGTGTAATTCCTCTGTTTCATGCAAACTCAGTCCTCTCCTATTCTGAACCTTTGAAAAGTGATGGTTTGGATTTTCAGATTTTAGATGCCTTTCCAGCATGGTATTTGTCTTAACTCCTAGTTCCCATTCTTTGAGAAGTGGTAGCTGCTGCTTGTCTTCAGTTGCATCCTTTTCTCTCCAGGCTTCATTACTTCATTTTTTTTTTCCTTTCCTTTTTTTAGGACCATACCCGGGGCATATGGAGGTTCCCATGCTAGGAGCCAAATCAGAGCTGTAGCTGCTGGCCTGTACTACAGGCATAGCAATGCCAGATGTGAGCCACATCTGCAACCTACCCCACAGCTCACAGCAACTCTGGATCCTTAACCCACTGAGCGAGACCAGGAATCGAACCTGTGTCCTCACGGATGCTAGTCAGATGCATTTCTGTTGAGCCACGACGGGAACTCCAGGTTTCATATTTATATCTAGGTTAGCACTGTTTTTTTTGGAAAGCCAGTATGTCTATGACAGGGTGATATGTTTCCCCATGCTTTTTTTTTGTTTGTTTTTATTGGCATGTCACATATGGGTTTTTATTTTCCTTTAAATTTTTGTAATCTTTCATTTTAATTTGTATTCATTTTCATTTTTTACTTCGGTTTTTTGTTTTTGCTATGGTTTAAATAGAATTGTAATATATTTCAATTTTGATTTGTTTTATAGTTAAGTTCAAGTCAAAATATTTATTGATTTTTCAGTTTAATTGAACAAGCATTAAATATTTGTTAAAGGTTTAATGAACAGCTGTGTAGACAATATTGTTTCCATAGGTAACTTCCTTGATCATTTATACTACATTGTTGGTTGTATCAGATCTCATTTTTTTATGCTATTGACATGAATAACATAAATTCAACATATATTCCAATCAATTAGTGTTTTATAAGGCATAGAAGATTTTTAAAAGAATTTCTTGGGCAGATATTTAAATAAGGGTAAATTTGTTTGTTTCCATTAGTTTGCAGCTTTAAGTTTTCTATATTTTTCTTTAAATATAGGTTAATATATTCATGCAGAGTGACACTCTAATACCGTCTTCTTTCTTCCCTTTTATGATAATTATTTGGAGTTTAGTGGAAACAAATCTGACTAGCATCCATGAGGATGCAGGTTAGATCCCTGGCCTTGCTCAGTGGGTTAAGGATCCGGTGTTGCCGTGAGCTATGATGTAGGTAGCAGACGTGGCTCAGATACTGTGTTGCTGTGACTGTGCCACAGGCCAGTGGCTGTAGTTCTGATTTAACCCCTAACCTGGGAACCTCCGTATGCCATGGGTGTGGCCCTAAGAGGACCAAAAAAAATAATAATAATAATAATTATTTAATTCAAATGGTATCAGTATCTATACACTGCACATTTGCTACTTATTAACAAAAACAATTTAGAAAATGTCTGAAGCATTTTTCTTGGTCTATTTGCCATATTTTCATGTTTCAAAGTAGAGCATGGCAATAAGTACTTTGAATTTACGTAACACCAGACATTGACAGCAGGAAGCAGCATCTAAAGTAGGACGAGAGTGGCAGTGTAGTCCACAGGAGTAGTTAAGAACTTAGGCTATGTAGTCTGTTTGCGTCTTTTCCTCTCCTAAAAAGAAAATTTACTGAAACACGACTGCCATTGCTTCCTCCCTTCTTCCCTTCAACAACTATTTATTTGACACTTACTATATGTAAGAATTGTTTTTAGACACTAGAATTTCAGCAATCAATAAGACAAAGAATAGCCTAGCTTTCAACAGCCTTACATTCTTTCAGTTGTTACTTGTAACTTGTCAGATGTATCACAATATAAGCAATTGTTGAATGTAAACAGTATTTGATGTATTAAAAATTGGGCAGTTAAAATAAAAAAAAATTACTTTAACACTTACATAGTACTTACCAAGTGCCAGGCGTTATTCTAAACACTTTATACATATTACCTACTGTTATTTTCCTTCTACTCACTGAAGCACAGAAAGTTTGTTACTTGTCCAGAGTCACACAGAAATGGTTGAGTCAAGATTGAAACCAATAAGGGGCCCATACATTTAACTACTATGCTTGGCTGCTAGGATTAGAATTCCAGCTTTGCTCATTACATGATGTGACCACCAGAACAAATTTCTGAATATTTCTGGCCTCGGTTTTATCATTTGTATATAATGGGGACAATAGTAATAGCTTCATTATAGTGTTGTTTTTAATGATTAAAATGTGATTGCAGTTCGATCCCCGGCCTCGCTCAGTGGGTTAAGGATCCAGCGTTGCCGTGAGCTGTGGTGTAGGTCGCAGTTGCGGCTTGGATCCCACATTGCTCTGGCTGTGGTGTAGGCTGGCAGCTGTAGCTGTGCTCTGGCATAGGCTGGCGGCTACAGCTCTGATTAGACCCCTAGCCTGGGAACCTCCATATGCTGTGAGGCAAGTGTGGCCCTAAAAAGATAAAAAGAAAAAAAAAAGTCACATTTCCAAATAAAAGGAGGGGTATTGGGGGAAATTTGAGCAGGGGAATCTTACAAAAAATTTCTAAGGTAGTTATTGCAAAGGAGCATTCGTCTCACCACAGAATATCCACCAGTGTCTTGGATATATTTTGGCAAATTCAAACTTTCTTCATGAAAGAATGGAAAAGGTGTGTGTATAAAATTGAATATTCTTTTAGTTAAATCGGAGATATCCTTCATTATTCTATGTAGGAGGACAGTTGCAGTTGTTTGACAAATCATTCTGAGCAAAATCCAGTTCAGAAATTTTCTACATGCATTTGACTTTATTTTGTTTTTAACTGATACTATTAAAATAGAATTTAATGAATGAATAGCCTGAATTCTGCAATTGCCTTTTCAGAATTAGGCAATCTGAAATCACTATTTATGAATACTGTTTTAAATTAAGAACACATTTTCCCAAAATGAGGATACAGTTCCAGGTGTCTTGGGCTAATAAGAAGCATTTCAAATCATGAATTTGTATGTGTATCACAATGTAGTTTGAAAGTAGCAAAAAAAAAAAAAATCGAGAGCATGTTTATTTGCATAAGTGTTTAATGGAAAACAAATACACAGAGTAACATCTGATACATGTTGCCCTCACTTACACTTCTAATTGTAAATCCATGGAAATGCCTTCCTTCCTGTTCCTTTCCCAGCTTTCTGTATGAGGTTTTTTGGAATATTGATGATGAGATGCATTCTATATAGTTTTGATACTAAATGAATAAATAAATTGAAAAAAGGAGCCAGAGGAAGGGTGCATGGAAATTAATGTCGCAACGTTACTTTTTAAGAGTTAGTTTGAATTTGTTGCATTTTAAGTAAAATAAATTTTTACCTAGAGGTGCATATATTTTAAGTAAGAGCTTCTTCCTTATATCAACAGATAAGAATGTCAGTAAATGGTTAGGATAGTATTTAATATGTTGCACCTTTGTTGACTGACTGCATTCAACTTACATATTGATTTATTTGTGTAGATTTATCAAATATGATTCTTCATTAAGACTGCTAGTTGTTGTTGTTGTTGTTGTTGTTTTCCCCAGATTTATACGCACATCTTTGGTTCTACAAAGTAAGGCAACTTGCATTAGAAGGTGTGCTTCATCTCTTTTAGAACAATTGATTAATAGTAACTTGAATGACTATCTACTACTTTTTTAAAAAACAAGAATTCAAGAATTTAACTTTAAAGATAAATTTTTGTGACAGCCCAAGATGTAAATTATAGTCATTGTAGTATTTGGGTATTTTTATGAATAGTTTTCTTAGGTATAGGCCTTTTCGGTACCAAGAATAGGCTATTCAAATTTATTTTTATTTATTTATTTTTTATTTATATATATATATATATATATATATATATTTATTTATTTATTTTCCCACTGTACAGCAAGGGGATCAAGTTATCCTTACATGTATACATTACAATTACATTTTTTTCCCCCACCCTTTGTTCTGTTGCAACATGAGTATCTAGACAAAGTTCTCAATGCTATTCAGCAGGATCTCCTTGTAAATCTATTCTAAATTGTGTCTGATAAGCCCAAGCTCCCGATCCCTCCCACTCCCTCCTCCTCCCATCAGGCAGCCACAAGTCTCTTCTCCAAGTCCATGATTTTCTTTTCTGAGGAGATGTTCATTTGTGCTGGATATTAGATTCCAGTTATAAGTGATATTATATGGTATTTGTCTTTGTCTAAATTTAAAATGATGAAACCTCAGATAGTCAGGGGAATTGAGGCAATGTGAGATTCAGCTTGTAAAATAGTTGGTATACCAGGAAAAAAACTCAGACTAATAGATTGCAGGAAGTTTCTCAGTAGCAAAGATTCAAGGCATTAAGGTTAACCACAAGTTATGTATCTCTGTATCCTCATTTTAGACCAGCAGTTGGGAGACATTTTCTTTATGGGACAAGAGAGTAAATATTTAGTAGGCATATAATCACTGTTGCAATTACCAAACTATATACTATTGTAGCCCGAAAGCAGCCATAGACAAAGCATAAATGAGGAGTGTGTATGTGTTCCAATATAATTGCATTTATCAATGCTTAAATTTTAATGTCCTCTAGTTTTCATGTGTCACAAATATTATTCTTTAATTTTTTCTATTTAGAATTATAAAGTAACCTTTAACTCATAGTACAAAAACAGCAAGTTGAATGAATCCTGTGATCCTAGTTTACTTTCCCTGTCTTAGACTAACAGTTCCTCAAAGGCAGTGAAATGTATCTTGTTTATCTTGATAGCCCCAATATTGAGCATTTAATAGGTACTCAGCAAATATATGGCAAATAGCTACTCTGAATGATATCTTTATTGATTTAATATTTTTTTGTCTTTTTTTTTTTTTTGTTGTTGTTGTTGCTATTTCTTGGGCCGCTCCCCCGGCATATGGAGGTTCCCAGGCTAGGGGTTGAATCGGAGCTGTAGCCACCGGCCTACGCCAGAGCCACAGCAACGCAGGATCCAAGCCGCGTCTGCAACCTACACCACAGCTCACGGCAACGCCGGATCGTTAACCCACTGAGCAAGGGCAGGGACCGAACCTGCAACCTCATGGTTCCTAGTCAGATTCGTTAACCACTGCGCCACAACGGGAACTCCTGATTTAATATTTTTTTTCTAGTGTTGATTTTAGCATAGCAAATACAACTTATGTGGGTTTATTATATATGCATATATAATAAATGAATATATTAATTTCATATATATGTATGTTCATATTTAAGTGGTTTAATTGAGGTATAATTTTTATACAAAAGAAATAACTGACCTATCTTTAATGTATAATCCAGCACTTTTAGCAAAATTTACTGAGTTGGGCAGCTATCACCATGATCTGATTTTTTTGAGCATTTCCATCATTCCCGTCATTCCCCAAAAGATCCTATGTGCCCATTTGCCGTCAGTTTGTTTATATATATATGTGTGTGTGTGTGTGTGTGTGAGTGTGTGTGTATATACATAAAAAAATCAATGGATTAATGTAAGATTCTATTCTGTTCTATGCATCAAAAATTCAGAAGACAAACTTAGCCTTTATGAAGATATGTCAAAGTGTATGCTCTTGACACTTTTTAATTATTAACTCATGTAGTCCTCATCCAATCTAATTGGTTGTTTCTATTGTTATCAACATTATAGTCCTAAGGAACTGAAGTAACTTTCCCAAGTTCACATGCCTATAGGGTGACACCATCCCAGCTGTTGAATAGAGGCACAGAGCTTTAAATTGATGCAGTATGGTTCCAAGGTCCATGATCTTAATCACTTTATGAGTGTAGGATTTTAAAAGCTATTGATAATACTCACAAGCATAATGAAAGCTCTTTTCTAAGAGGCAATTAGGAATTAACTTTTGACTTACCATTTTAGGAAAGCAATAATTTTCATCAAAATCATAACTTACAACCCTCTTTAATCACACCTAAATCAGAATCACTAGAAAGCATAAATCAAACGACATTTTATGTGCATAGTTTCAAGTAGTAAATAGGAGGCAATTATCTGCTGCTCAGGATACGTATGCCTTTAATGTTTCTAGTGTTGTAAGAAACACCAACAGTTATCCTTTTCTCCAAAATGTATCATTTGAAAAGGATTGTTAGAAAACCTGTAAATAGGGAGAGATCAATCAAGACAGCAGAGTAAGAAGACATGGTGCTTACCTCCTCCGATGAACACATCAAAAATACATCTTCAGGCTATACTACCCAAAGCAATCTACAATTTCAGTGCAATCCCTAGTATCCATGATGTTTTTCACAGAACTAGAACAAGAAATCCAGAAACTTATATGGAACAACAAAAGACCTAGAATTGCCAAAGCAATCCTGAGGAACAAAAACTAAGCAGGAGGCTTAACTCTTCCAGACTTCAGGCAATATTACAGAGCCACAGGTATCAAGACAGTGTAGTACTTGTACCAAAAATAGACATATAGACCAATGAAACAGAATGGAGAACTCAGAAATAACCCAGATACCCATGATCAATTAATCATCAACAAAGAAGGCAAGAATATGAAATGGGAAAAAGATAATCTTTTCAGCAAGGGATGCTGGGAAAACTGGACAACTGCATATAAATCAATGAAACTGGAACCATGCACCCCTGGAACCTCACACCATGCACAAAAATAAACTCAAAATGGCTTAAAAACTTAAATATAAGACAAGACACTATCAAACTCCTAGAAGAGAACATAGGCAAGACATCTCTGACATCAACCTTACAAATGTTTTCTCAGGTCAGACTGCCCAGGCAACAAAAATAAAAGCAAAAATAAGCCAATGGGACCTAATCAAACTGACAAATTTTTGCACAGCAAAGGAAACCATAAGAAAAAAAAAAACACACAAAAGACAACTTACAGAATGGGAGAAAATAATTTCAAACAATGCAACTGACAAGGGCTTAATCTCTAAAATATACAAACAGCTTATACAACTCAACAGCAAAAAAGCCAACAACACAATGGAAAAATGGGCAAAAGACCTGAATAGACATTTTTCCAAGGAAGATGTATAGATGGCCAACAAGTACATGAAAAAATGCTCAACATCCCTGATTGTTAGAGAAATACAAATCAAAACTACTATGAGATACCACTTTACACCAGTCAGAATGGTCATCATTAATAAGTCCACAAATAACAAATACTGGAGAAAGTGTGGAGAAAAAGGAACCCATCTGCACTGTTGGTGGGAATGTAAAATTCCACTATGGAAAACAGTATGGAGGTACCTTAGAAAACTAAATATAGAACTACCATATGACTTAGCAATCACACTCTTTGGCATATATCCAGACAAAACTTTCCTTGAAAAAGACACATGTACCCGTATGTTCATTGCAGCACTATTCACAATTGCCAAGACATGGAATCAACCCCAATTACCATAGACAGATGATTGGATTAGGAAGATGTGGTATATATACTACTCAGCCATAAGAAAGAACAAAATAATCCATTTGCAGCAACATGGTTGGAACTAGTGACTCTCATACTGAGCGAAGTAAGTCAGAAAGAGAAAGACAAATACCATATGATATCACTTATACCTGGACTCTAATATACAGCACAAATGAACCTCTCTACAGAAAAGTTAATCATGGACTTGGAGAACAGACTTGTGGTTGCCGAGGGGGAGAGGGAGGGGGAGGGAGTGGGATGGACTGGGAATTTGGGGTTAATAGATACAAACTATTATATATGGAAAGGATAAGCAATGAGATCATGCTGTGTAGCACTGGAAACTATATCAAGACACTTATGATAGAGCATGATAATGTGAGAAAAAGGAATGCATATATGTATGTCTGACAGGGTCACCTTGCTGTACAGTAGAAAATTGACAAAACAATGTAAACCAGCTATGATGGAAAAAATAATAATCATTTAAATAATATATCATCATATGGAAAAATTCATGTGGAAAACGAACTAGAAACTAGCAGAAGGACTCCTGAATATCCCAGGAAACATACACACATAATTTCACAAGAAAGGAAGAAAAATGATCAGTTTAGGACCTGTGCCCCTGGGAGGAGAAGGAGAGGCAAAAGGAGAATTTTTATTCAGACACCTTGCCCTAGAGAGTGAGCAGCGAGAGCCACAGATTGGGTGGCCCTGTCCTGAGTCCTGTGCAGGGGAGGACTTGGAAGGTTGAAGGACTGCTGGGACCAACAGGAGGCCTCTGTGAAGTCCAAGATCTGCTTGTGAGAAGTGGCCACAAGCATAGGCTGCCTTGCCCCCAACACAGGCGGAGAGAGGTCTGCTCTAGCAGCTGCGAGTTTCATGTGACCACCTCCTTCTGTGCTCCAGCCTGAGCCAAATGAGCACCTTAACCCCACTTGTACCTCATCACATCACAGCAGTAGATCTGGGGTGGCTGTGCCCAAGGAGAAGACTATACCATGGGATGTGGAGGCAACCTGGTCCTGGGCAGGAACCTGGGTAGGCCAGCAGTGGCCATTGTTGGTGTTTATTCAAGCAGTGATATTAGATTTCTGATTGTGACCACTCCACCACATTTCAACTCTGATACATGGTGAAAGTCCACTTGACTCCCACCTGCCCTGTGATGTGGCTTCACAGCAGGGTAGGGGCAGCAGAGACTGAGGGCAGTGATCGGACGAGATTGGCTGTGAAGAATGAAGGAGATCTGAACCTGAAGCGGTGTCTGAGTGGAATAAGGGAAACAATTGCAGCTGCCTGCATAGCAGCACATCAGTGACAGCTCAGACCTCTCTCTATAGCCGACATGTGCCAAAATCCCTCACAAGCATCAATTGCTTAGGTGCTCCCCTACTCTGGGGCAAGGGTCCAGGTGCAGAGCGGGAAGCACACACTTAAAGGGAACAGAACCAGCTAGAGCTGACCCTCAGGATTTCTATTCCAGCAATTTGAATCAGACTTTGCCCGAGATAGGTTCATGATGGCAACTGAGAAGAGAGGAGGCCCCACCTCACACCTGGCTCTAGACCTAGGCCCTCTATCTGTAGCCCCACTCTTACCAAAGTGATAACTGCCAAGCCACCCTAAGGGAATACATGATTTACATCCATGTTATTTCCAGTTCTCCCAGCAAAATCACTGGACATATGGGGTCTATATAGGGACACTTCAATATAGAACATTCCTTCAAGAATGCAAAAGATAATTGTTTCACCTAAATTCATAGAGGCAGAAAAAGTTAAGTAAAATAAGAAGGCAGAGGAAATACTCTTAATTGAAAGACAAAAAGGAAAATCCCTGAATAAATGACGAAACAGAAATAAACAACTTACCAGATAAAGTATTTAAAGAATTCACAATAAAAATGTTAACTGAATTAGAGAAAAGAATAGTAGTACACAGTGAAAATTTTAATAATGAACTAAAAAGTATAAAAATGTCTCAATCAAAAATGAAGAATTCAATAGCTGAAATTAAAAAAAAAACACTGGAAGAAATGAATATCAGACTAAGTAACACAGAAGAATGCATAAAAAACATAAAAGCTCTGGAAGACAGAATAATGGATATCACTGAATCAGAACAGCAAAAAGAAAAACAAAATTAAAAATTAAAACAGTTTAAGAAATCTCTAAGATAACATTCACCATGCCAACATTACCGTTTAGAGGGCCCCAGAAGGAGAAGAGAGAGAGAGGAGGGAATTGAAAATATATTTTGAGGAAATTATGGCTGAAAACTTCCTAAGCCTGAAGAAGGAAACAGATATCCAGGTAGAGGAGATACAGAGGTTCCAAGCAAGATGAATCCAAATAGATCCACCCCAAAACACACCATAATTAAAATGGTAAAGCAAGAGAAAAAAAAAGAGTCAGTTACAAAGGAACCCCCATAAGTCTATCAGCTGATTTCTCTACAGAAACATTGTAGAGTCAGAAGGAAAGAACATGATGTATTCAAAGTACTAAAGGGAAAAACCTGCAACCTAGAATACTCTGCCCAGAAAGATTATCATTTAGAATAGGAGAGATAAAAAACTTATCATATTAGCAAAAAAAAAAAAAAAAAAAAAACCATCATGGGCAAAATTAAAAATAGCCTATAGAATGGGAGAAAATATTTGTAAATCATATGATTGACAGGGGGTTAATATCCAAAATATATAAGCAGATCATACAACTCAATATAAGAAGCAAACACACAACACAATCAAAAAATGGACAAAAGACCTGAGTAGATATTTTTCCAAAAAAGATATACAGATGTCTATTATGAAAAGATACTTAGCATTCCTAATTACTAGAAAATACAAGTCAAAACAACAATGGGGTATCATCTCACACCTCTCAGAAAAACTATCACCAAAAATTCTACAAATAAATTCTGGGGAGGATGTGGAGAACAAAGAATCTGTACACTGCTGGTAGAAATGTATATTTGCCACAGCCACTATGAGTAGTATGGAGGTTCCTCAAAATTCTCAAAATTGAACTAGTATGGGGAGGCATGAACTGGAGGTTTGGGATTTGCATATCATACTGTGGTATGTGGAATGGTTGGCCAATGGGGACCTGCTGTATAGAACAGGGAACTCTACCCAATATTCTGTGATAATCTATGTGGGGAAAGAATGTGAAAGTGAATGGATGTGTGTACATGTATAACTGAATTACATTATTGTACATCAGAAAATATCACAACACTGTAAATCAGCTATACTGCCGTAAAACTTTAATAAATGAAAAAAATACAACCTTTTTGGAAAAAAAAATAGAACTAGCATATGATCCAGCAATTCCACTCCTGGATATATTTCTGAAAAAATTGAAAACACTAATTTAAAAAGATACATGCACCTCAGTGTTCATAGCAGCACTATTTACAATAGCCAAGTTAGGGAAGCCACTCCAAGTATCCATCCACAGATGAATGGATAAAGAATTGGTACCTAGATATGCAGTGGATTGCTACTCTGTCATGAAAAAGAATGAGTGTTGCCATTTATAACAATATGGATGAACCTTGAGATTATTATGGTTAGTGAAATGTAAGACAGAGATTAATAATGTTATGATATCATGTGTGGAATCTAAAAAATAAAAAAAGACAACCATATATAGCAAAAAATAAACATACAGATTTAGAAAACAAACTAGTGGTTACCAGTGAGGAGAGGAAAAAGGGCAGGGCAAGATATGGGTATGGAATTAAGCATTTCTAAATTATGTTGTATGATATAGGTAAGCAACAAAGATGTGTTGTGTAACAGAGAATTATAGCGAGTAGAGTGATAACTTAGGATAACTTTTAATGGAGTATAATCTGTAAAACTTCTGAATCACTATTTTATATATCTGAAAGTAATATAATATTGTAAGTCAACTCTGCTGAAAAAATTAAGAAAAACTATAACTAGAACTGATTTTGCCTAGCATAAAACTTTGACCTCAGTACTTTGCTTACATACATAACAATATGTATTTTTGTCAGTGCCTAAAATGTCTGTTTAAAATTATTTTATACTTCAAATTGTATTCTGGTCCTTTGATAAATTTTTCAAAAATATTACAGAGAACGGTTAATAAGCCATCAGCAATAGCTGGGTATTCTATTCTTTCTAAGCATAGAAATCCCAAAAATGTCTTTGAAGAAAATGTTAAATGACATCATGATATATTTAAAATTGTTTTGGTATTATCTGATTGATTGTGAAGTTTATCTACTCTGGGAAGTTCTCATTGCGGTGCAGTAGAAACACATCTGACTAGTATCCATGAGGATGCAGGTTGATCCCTGGCCTCACTTGGTGGATCAGGAATGCAGCATTGCCCTGAGCTGTGGTGCAGGTTACAAATGCAGCTCAGATCACACATTGCTCTGGCTGTGGTATAGGCTGGCAGCTGTAGCTCTGATTTGACCCCTAGCCTGGGAACTTCCATATGCTATGGGTGTGACCGTAAAAAGCAAAAACAAACAAACAAACAAAAAACCCCAAAACTATGTACTGTGCACGTTTTCTTTGTGCTTCTAAGAATAAATAATTTCATTGTAAACAAAATTTGCCCTCATTTTATTTTGATGCAAGTTATAGGCATGAAAATTTAGGAGATTGCTAGTTTTCTGATTCCTTTGGAGAAAAATAATGTTTTATCAGGTGAAGTTAATGATCAGAGTTGGGAAAGATCTCACAATAACAGGTTACTATCATCTGCTTTAAGAATTTTGCCTATGATGGAGTTCCCGTCGTGGCGTAGTGGTTAACGAATCTGACTAGGAACCATGAGGTTGCGGGTTCGATCCCTGCCTTTGCTCAGTGGGTCAAGGTTCTGGTTTTGCCGGGAGCTATGGTGTAGGTCACAGACGCTGCTCGGATCCTGCGTTGCTGTGGCTCTGGCGTAGGCAGGCAGCTATAGCTCCGATTCGATCCCTAGCCCGGGAACCTTCATATGCCGCAGGAGTGGCCCAAGAAATGGCAAAAAAACAAAAAAAAAAAAAAAGAAAGAATTTTGCCTATGTTGTCTCTAGGAACCTCATCCCATCTGCAGCCACCGGATTCCCAGTGGATGTTCTCTGGAACTTTCTACCACATCCTTTCTCTCAGACATCAACCTATGCTGTGATTGCAGCACTTTTCTTGAGGCATTTCTCCCCACTGATTAGCTCCACTGTTCCTTTTGTCATCAAGTTGAAGCTCATTCTGCTCTCCACAAAATAGGCCAATAAGTTGGGAGATGGGTTGTCGGTGCAAGCAATAACAACTTTATTCAGAAAGCCAGTAGACCGAGGAGATGGCAGACTAACTCTCAGAGAGCCATCTCCTCTCAGTCAGAATTCAGGCTCCTCTCATATGTGAAAGAGGAGGGCAAGTGGTTAGTTGTTGCAAACTTCCTGGTGCAGAAATCCTTTGTTGTTATAGCTGTCCATGTAGGTCAGGTCACGATGTTCCTGTTAACTTCCAACAAAACAGATGTTGCTCTCTGTTCTGCAACTTTTTAAATCTAAAAATGTAATGCCCTTAAAAGTTATAGCCTTAAGAATAGATTATCCTGTATATTTCAGGTTATAGGTAGCATCCGTTTGCAAAAGGTGTAGAGACAGGATGACTAAGCACAAGTGACAGAGGACAAAAGCTAGAGTAAAGTTAAGGGACAAGGAACAGATCTAGTATGGAGTCCGGTTTGTTCTTCCCTATTACACTTACTCTCTTTGTTCTCATTATCACTGCCACCCATGAGAACAGTGGAGGAAGGCTTGAAGCCATCACATTGCTTCTGTCTCCAAATTGGAGGTGGTGAGGCACCATAGATTTTCTAAAGGAATTTTCTGCTCAATTCCATCTCAGTATTCTTCCTTGCTAAAGAAACAGGAACCCTGAAGATGTAATAAGTAGTAGTGCTGTGGTTATGGCTGTGTTTTCTATTATCTCTGCTATTTGTTAACTGTGATCTTTATTAAATTATGAAACTTATTTAAGCTTAAGTTTCCTCATCTGCTTAATAGGAGCTAATAGGAGGTACTTTGAGTCTTAAGTGAGATTGCAGTAGTTGGTGAAGTGCTTGGTACAGAGTGAGCAATCAATGAATGTAAACACAAAAACTGATTTTTGTGTTTTTTTCTCATGTATTTAGTATTACTATCCTATCTGGTATTTTTGAGCTCTTAAACACTATGCCGCCTATACTATAAAACCTGTTATGCAAATGTGAATATCTTGATACCTACCAAGTATAGTCTTGGCTATCAATTACAAGTAGAATAATAAAAATATTACATAGAATAATAAAACGGTTTCTTTTCCATGAAACCTCAAATTGTATTTCCGAATGAACAGTCCTGAGAAAATTACCTTGTAAAAGAGTTGCACGATGTGGGGAACGCAGCATATAATCTTCTGTTCATGGGGAGAACTATATGTTCACCATAAATATTATCAAATTTCCTCTAACAATGTGTTTTATAAAACTTATTGGACTAGAATACCTTATACTAACAGATATCTGATAACACTAATTGATACCTGTTTTAAGAAATTTTGTCTTAGTGAAAGGAAATTCAGCATTAGAGAAGTCTATCTCATTATGAGATAGTTCTTGTTAGACTATTCTCTATTTAGGACAAAATATACCTTATAACTTTTTTATTGATTCTATTTTTTACTCATGTATATTTTTGTTGAATATGTAATTTTGGAACCTGCTTTTTAAAAACATGAAATATGCATATTTTTATTAGTAAAAGTGTTTAAAACCACATTTTTAAACAGCCGAAGAATATTCCATTAATTGACATCATTTATGCAACCAGTTTTCATAGTATTCACATTTAGATTGTTTCTGAATTTCCAATTACTATAAATTAAACTTCAATGAAATTATTAAATACAAACCTTTGTCTGCATCTCTGTATTCTCAGCCTAGATTCCGCTAAGGGGAATTATCAGATCAAGGTGTATTAACATTTCTGGGACTTTCAAAACAGTAAAACATTGCACAGTTACTTTCTTGCAGTTGTACCATAAAACTTCGAACTTTCTACACCAGTTGTGTCTTCTGGAACGGTAGAAGAAAGCTGCTTTGGAAATAAATACTGTACGCCCGCTTATACTTCCTACTTCTTCACTGAATAGGAAGACTTCCTCAAATCATGTGGTATATATGTGCCTTACCACTCTGGTTTCTGATTTCTAAGCTTAAGTAATCACTACTCACTGCTGAATGCAGTACTCTCTATATATTGTGACAGTAATTAAGACCAATGAACAGTGGAATTTTTCAGCTTTGGAAATGCTTATAGTTCACTTAACAAAAAGTTATATTACCCTTTGGTTTACATTTAATTTATATTTAAAAGGAAAAAAACACCTTCCATGTCTTGCAGCCAAATATAGAACTTTATATATATCCATGTACTATTTACTTTTTATTGATATTTACTCATTGTAATTGGTAAGTTTGAATTTGAATTCTGATTTTGAAATTGCATAGCTGTCTTTCATATCTTTCCACTGATCAGAGAAGGGCTATCTATGTATTAGGTTGAAATGGAAACACTTAACACATTATTTGCATGCAATTGCTAAAATTTTGTTGAAATGCGATTTTATTCAATTTGCATTCACTCTTTTTTTTTTTTTTTTTTTGTCTTTTTAGGGCCTCACCATGGCATATGGAAGTTCCTAGACTAGGGATCCGTTGGAGCTGTAGCTGCAGGCCTACACCACAGCCACAGCAGTATGGGGTTGAAGCTGCATCTGTGACCTCCACCACAGCTCAGGGCAGCATTCACCCTTATTGAACATAAGAAGAAATATCTCAGATGCTTTGTTACAATTGAGAGATACTTACATCAACATCATAAGCCTGATTTACCAGTCTAAAAACAGTATCAAGCAAGGAGGTTCAGGTTACTTGTTTTAAGTGATTTTATATTGGTTTTTACTATTGGTGATTTTTAAAATAATTACCTACAAAATATGGTATTATTATTATTATTATTTTCTTTTTAGGGTTGCACCTGTGACATATGGAAGTTACCAGTCTAGGGGTCAAATCAGAGCTGCAGCTGCTGGCCTGTGCCCTAGCCACAGCCACATCAATGCAGGATCTGAGCTACTTCTGAGACCTACTCCAGAGCTCACAGCAATGCCAGATCCTTAACCCACTGAGTGGGGCCAGGGATCTAACCCAAATCCTCATGGATACTAGTTGGGTTTGTTTCCACTGAATAATGATGGGACTCCCATACAAAATATATTATTAATTATTTTTAAAAGCCACTGGGCATCTATCCCCAAATTAGCAGTTTATAGTATCCTTTCTATTAATAGATTTCTGCCCCTCTCATAATCTCTATGATGTACTGAATGTTACTGATCTTCCTTCTTCCCTCCTACCCTCCCTTCTTTCCTTCCTTCTTTTCTTTTTTTGCAAGGTGTGGTCAGACCCTTGGAGACATGAATTTATTTGCAATGGTTAGTTAGATACTTTGTTGTGGTTTTTCCATCAGTATTATCCAGGAGACTAAAATGCTGAAAAACTTCGCTGTCTAATGTTCTTTTACTTTGATGGAGAAATACAAAAGGAATATAACATTTTAAAAATTCATATTTTCCTCTGTCTTGTTATTAATATTATGTAATGTTATGCCATCTTGCCCTAAGCAACATTCTCAAGTAGAAATAGCTTTCAAAGCCTCCTGTTTGCTCTCTTTAGCAATTTTCAGAAAACTCAATTCATTCTGGACTTACTTCTTGGAGCTATCACTTAATATTTGTGTCACTCCTGGAGTATGTGTCCCTTTTATATTTCTTTAAAAATATGTCTATTAGCCCTTACATGTTTTTATTTAAATGCACCCTGTTTTACTTTTACATGACCTTGTGTAATAGAAATTGTCCCTTCTATCTATCCTGAGCTTCTGAATTATGGAATCGGTCATATCCTTTTTTTAAAATAAGGTTTTCTAATATGTAAGGTAACTGTCTTTTTATAATTGAAAATTTAAGTGTGTATAAATGTATATATGTATATTTATATTTTTCTTAAAATTCTAATAACATTTATGTCACCAATTGCTCCTTTTTTGTTGATCCAAATTATACTGAGACCAGCAGTTGCCCTCATACACATGAAAATTTTGGTCAGGGATATAAAGAAATTCCAGGGTTTTCTCAGTTTAATGGACTACTTCTATAAACCTATTTCATAGTTTATATTCTCTTTGACTTCGTTCTTATCTGTTCAATTTCAGGAATAGACTTGTCCATATTCTTCACTTACAGTATCTCACTTTTACTTCCCTTTTAGTCTTTTTATTTCTTGAAATTTATTTGATGTATTGTGTAAGTTTAGGGTGTACATTCTGACAATTCTGTACATAGGTAATGTGAGATGATTATCACAAGAATGGTAGTTTAACACATCTGTCACCGCACACTTATGTGTGTTAAATTTTAAGATCTTTTCTTTTAGCAACTTTCAAGTATATATAGTACAGTATTGTTAACTACAGACACTGTGCTGTACATTAGGTGTAAATAAGACTCCTAGAACTTATTTAAATTATAACTCAAGTTTGTAGTCTTTGAACACCTTTTCCCTACTCTCCACTCACCCCTGGCAGCCACCATTCTACTCTCTGTATTTTTTTTTTTTTTTAGATTCTACATATAAGTGAGATTGTATGGTATTTGTCTTTCTCTGTCTGACTTATTTCCCTCAGCTGGCCATGAGGTTCATCCACGTTGTTGCAAATGGCTTTATTTCCTTCCTTTTTGTAGCTGTATAATATTCCACCATAAATATGAAAATATACCACTTTTTCTTTATCTATCATCCATTGATAGACACTTAGGTCATTTCCATGTCTTTATTATGAATAATACCACAATGAACTTATATCTCTTCTCTGAGATAGTGATTTTATTTCCTTTGGATGTATATCCAGGATTGCTGGATTATATGATAATTCTATTTTTAATATTTTTGAAGAACTTCCATACTATTTTCCATAGTTGCTCTCCTGCAATGCACACATACTCCCTTTTACCTCCATCCTTGCCAGTACTTAATATCTTTTCATTTTGAATATAAACATCTAGACAGGTGTGAGGTGGTTTTGGTTTTCATCTCCGTGATGATTAGGAATGTTGAACACCTTTTAATTTGGCCATTTGTGTGTCTTCTTTGGAAAAATGTCTATTCAAGTCTTTTGTCCATTTTTTAATTCAATTATAATCATCATTATTATTGACTTTTGATGTATAAGAGTTCCTTATATATTCTGGACATTAGCCCCTTATTAGATATATGGTTTGCAGATATTGCTCCAATTCAGTAGATTGCCTTTTATTTCTATAGATTTTTTTCTGTGCATATGCTATTTAGTTTGATGTAGTTCCAGTTGTTTAATTTTACCTTTGTTGTCTATACTTTTTGGTGTCATATCCAAAATTCATTGCCAAAACCAATGTCCAGTAGCTTTCCCCTATATTTTCTTAAAGAAGTTTATGGTTTCTGGTCTTACATTTAAGGCTTTAATCCACTTTTGATTAATTTTTGTTGGTGGTATCAGATTGGACTCCAGTTTCATTCTTTTTCAACTGAGTATGCAGTTTTCCCACCACTCCAATTATTAAAGAGACTATGTTTCCCCATTGAATATTCTTGGCAAATATTAATCGATCACTTTTAGTCTCATCTGAATGCTTTATAGTGTGTTCTCAGCTTTAGTTTTTGATATTTTGTTCCCTGATCCTATGTTTCTCAGGATTTAAAATTACATACTAGGGCTAATAAGTTACTTGTGAGATTCTTTCTATTGGCATTTTCTTGAAGCGTTAGAACACATATGACCTCTTGCACAAAGCTCAGTTCAGTGACTTTTGATTCTCCCTGTATTAAAGTACACTTAACCTTCTTCCAGTGTATTATTAGATAATTAAATTGCCCTTCCAAGCCTGTAGAGTTAGTTCTGATAATTTCTATGTGCATATTTGCAATTGGCTAACTTAAAAATGTGTAAGGAGTAAGATGTGGGGGGGTCTGGTTAAGAAAAGCACTATAAATCTTTTTTTTCATTTCTAAAAGCAAAGGAGTAAAGATTGCATCTTAAGACTATAAACATGATGTAAATTATGTCCTAAGTTATAAATAATTGATACTGTACAATTAGCTTGGACTTCTACATTCTTTGTTAATGAGAAATTTTGGCTTTTATATGTCCTCATTCCCCATACCAGCACCCTTGCTTCAGTTTTAGTTAGTTTCTTATAAATTCATTTTGCTTTGTTGTGTACTAAGAAGCATTTTAACACTGTAATTTTTTCCTCCATTCAAATATTCAGTGTCTTTCAGTTTTATGACTCAGGGATAGTAGTAGCTCTTGTCTCCAGGGTGCCACTATGATCTCAGATACACTGAGTAACCTGGATGCTTGCAGTGCAAGATACTTTGAATAACCTTTATATAATCTAGTTGGCATAGCTGCGTGTGTATGTCTCAAAGTCCTTCCTCAGTAAGCAGGATTATTAAGACTCAGTTGTGCCACAGTAACTGCATGCTATGGCACCTGCCATCAGCCCTGCTAAAACATGAGTCAGCTCTCTCGCTTCTCTGCATTCTGGAGGGGAGAATCCCGGTTCTGAGTTATTATTACCTCATCTTAGATGTTCTCTGCACTGCCTTTAAATCAGCTAAATTCTGTGTTCTCCTTTTCCTCGATATTTCCAACAAAAGTGACTACCACTTGAAAAATAATTGAAAGTACACACAGCTGAGTAAAATACATGCAGAAAGAAATCTTTCATATTTTCATTTTTGTAGAAGGATGTTGGGAATAATTTTTTTAATATAGATTTTCTTTTAAGGGAATTTCCACTTATATGGGAAAAAACATTTTTTTTGCAGGGATGGGAAAACATTTACATGTGCTCTTAAATTTGTCTCGATTGTTGAATACAATTGAAGACAACTTCAGAGACACACTAATAAAAATACTGTCACTGGAGCCAGGCAGATTGTAGGTTTAATGCTGGTCCTGCATTAACTAGCTATGTAACATAGGACAAGCTAGCTAACTCTTAATTTTCCTTACACTGAAAACAAAGGTAATTATCCCTATTGGGACTGACAGTTGGTGGGATTTAATGATACAGTGTATGTGTAGCACAGAGCAAAATGTCTGACATGTAATACCTGTTCCATACATTGTTACACTTTGGAATTTCCAAGCTCTGTTACAATGGAGGTATGCATGTGATGCCTGTCAGGATCCATTGCAAACATATTTAAGCATTAGAATATCACTACTTAACTTTTGATGGAAAAAGAAACCTAAGATCATTTTGATTTCTGTTCAAATTTTGTGCCAATATCCTTTAGCTTTTCAAGCTGTCAACGGTACATATACCTGGTTCCCAGAGTGTGCAAATTTAAGGTTTTATGATAAAAAAATGTGCCAACACACACACACAATTTTGGACTTTGGTAGGGTGATAGTGACTAGACTTTATGTATGATAGAAATAACCCCATTTACTCCTTCAATTAAAAAAGGAGACTCATAGAGTTGCTGTGATGATGAGGTGGAAGACAATCTGAAAATTGGGTCAAAAATTCCTTTGTTTGTGCCCTTGCTCTACCACCTATGAAATGCATGGCCTTGGACAGACCCCTTTCCTTTGAAGGGAAAATGATATTTATCCTCTAAAGATGTTGAGAGTGTTAAGTGTGATTGTGTAGCAGAGGTGCTGTGTAAGCTGTAAACTTGTGGTGGCAGTTGGGCAGTGTTAGAAAAGGCTTCCATGTTTCACTTCCACATCTCAAGTCAGGAACTTCCAACATAGTTCATATTTGTATTAGGCCACATAAAGTGAGGTTCCTTCTCCCTTGTTTGCTTTCTTTTTCCTTTCTTTCTCGCCAAAGAACTTGGGTGTATTAAATCATGAGCTCATGCTAAGAGGTAAAATAACCCATGATCTAATCATGTCTCCTAAAACCTTTTAAATATTTGCAAGCCGTATGAAGTATTTTTTTTTGTCTTTTTGTCTTTTCTAGGGCTGCTCCTGTGGCATATGGAGGTTCCCAGGTTGGGGTCCAGTTGGAGCTGTAGCCACCCACCTATTCCAGAGCCACAGCAATGCGGGATCCGAGCCGCGTCTGCAACCTACACCACAGCTCACGGCAACACTGGATTCCTTAACCCACTGAGCAAGATCAGGGATCGAACCTGCAGCCTCATGGTTCCTAGTCAGATTTGTCAACCACTGCACCACGATGGGAACTCCCTGTATGAAGTATTTTAAATCACATTTAACTAAAATTATCTGAGAATTTCTGATAATTTATAAACACATTATGTGACATAGGAATACATCTCTGTAAGAAATTCCTACTAGCTGGGTTTATTTCTGAGAAAATATGTAGTTTTGTAATTTAAAATGATACAATCTTTTCTGCCTTATCTAGTATACAGGATTTGTTGAGATTAGGTGAGATGAGAGAAATAAAAATATATTTGCAACTAGAAAAGTTAATGCAAATTTATTTTTTACTTATTTCCCTATGCTGCAATTTTAGTATCCTTTTCCTCCTTTGAATCTCGGTGTTCTGGGACTCCTGTCCTAAAACTAAGAAAGAAGACTTATTCCCACTATAATATCTGAAAAAAAAGTATCTCCCAATATTTTGGTATGAAATCTTAACTGATTTTTTGCCTTTTTTTTTTTAGGTCTACCTAAAAACATTGCGCAATGAGCAGTTAAATTCCGACAGTTCTGTTTATGCTCTTATTATATATTTGTAACTCAACTGATGATTGAAATGAAAATGCCACTGGTGATTAAATGTATTCAGTTCTGAAAACAGTGCCTTGCTCAGGATTTCTTAATCCTTTGGATATAAGTATGCATGGAAGGGGAGCCCTTTCCTTGAGCATTTTAA
Source organism: Phacochoerus africanus (assembly GCF_016906955.1). Classification (NCBI taxonomy): domain Eukaryota; kingdom Metazoa; phylum Chordata; class Mammalia; order Artiodactyla; family Suidae; genus Phacochoerus; species Phacochoerus africanus. Next base: position 42,248,848 of record NC_062555.1, read on the forward strand.
GGTGATTTTGAAAATAATATTCTCCATTCTTTTAACCAACACAGAGACAGCATATATAGTGCTTTTTCCCTTTAAAAGTAATTTGTTTTAATCATTTTTTAATAGAAATTGTCACAGAAAATTAGCTTCCACAGAGGGTCATGGCCATAATATATTTATTTACTTATATATATATTTTTGTCTTTTTGTCTTTTCTAGGGCCATTACATGAAGCATATGGAGGTTCCCAGGCTAGGGGTCTAATTGGAGCTGTAGCCATTGGCCTACGCCAGAGCCACAGCAACGCGGGATCCAAGCCGCGTCTGCAGCCTACACCACAGCTCACAGCACCGGATCCATAACTCACTGAGCAAGGCCAGGGATGGAACCTGCAACCTCATGGTTCCTAGTCGGATTCGTTAACCACTGCACCACGACAGGAACTCCCATAATATATTTCTTACAGATATATTCTGAAAGAGCATAATGGTGATAAAAATAATGTACATAGTTTCCTTTTAATATAGACAACTCTACGATGTCTGATTTCTACAAAATGTTAAAGGAAATCATAAAAAAGGGAAATGTAAACCACAAGCTTCCATTTGTTCTTTTATACTCTTAAAACATACTTTTTTTCTAGTAAATTACCAGTAGGAAGGACCAAATTAAAATAAATATTTTTCCGTGGTGATGATGATTGCTGATAATACATAGTGAGTTCTGTCCTGTCTCATTTGATATTCTCAGTTCTCCACGTTTTAAAACATGAAATGATGAATAGGTTAACTTGAGTAAGGTGACACAGCTTGTAGTTTGTTAGAGCCATGATCTGAAGTCAGCTGATATGACTCTATTGGCCCTGCTGAAATCTTTCTTAATATTTATGTGTAGATCGATTTTCAAATAATAATGTAAACCAGTATCACATGATGACACTGTACATATACTTCTTTAAACACCTTTGTTTTGAAGTAAAGTAAGATATTTTAAGCTTTCATCCTATTTGTTAATACTCCTTAATGAAGCTTCTCCTATCTGAAATCTCTTATGGGACATTCTAATGCAATATCATATATGGAAACCAATTAAAAATTAATTCTGTAGAAAAATACCCCTAAGTATTATATTTTCTCATACCTAGAAGTGCTACATGGTGTAAAAGAAAATGAATGCATTCACATTTCACTTAGACCAAACTTCCTGTTTAAATGTATGATCTGCCTTAGTAGTATGAACAAAGAGTTCTCTGTTTTGGGGCACTATCTGCTGATAATGGTTGCTTATCCATGTCACACTAACTTTCCTAACTCCTCTATTGTTTTTTGTAGTCTGTTATATCTAAACCCCTTTCCTGAGCTGACCTGCTTCACATTCACACCCTAAATCCTACTGGATCACAGCAGGAGCCTGCAATTCCAGCTAGTTTCCTTGTCTTCATATTCTCCTCACTTCTAATGATCAGGCCTTTCTCCATATTTTTTATTTATGTTCTTCCCCCAGCCATGTGGTTATTGTTCTTTCTTCTCTTTCCTCTTCAAAATCCTATCCATCTTTTTTTCAAAAAAAGTTGGCCAGCTTAACTGAAATCACACTCAACTCTCATTCCTCTCAAATCCTATTGTATTTTTATTAGAAGATCCAGTTCTTGAATGTAAATTATATTAGACTATTTATGAATTTTTGGTTCAAAATACTTACCTACCTAATAGATGATACATTTACTAAATTAGAGGTAATAAATTTGCCAGATTTTATACAGAATCTTCTCACCTACAGACTTGCAGTTAATGCACTTTATTGACAAGTAGAAATGCATGAGTCAAGGAAGCATACTCCAACTTTGCTGACCACCTGCAGATGGTTTTATACATTGTGAAAAGTCCTTTTAGTTTTGTCCATCTGCATCAACATTCTCTAAAATATTAGGGATAACGTCTTGTTTTAATCTTACTTGTGACAGACACAAGAAAGTTAAAATACATTCTTTGCAGAGTTAAAAAGCAGCAGTAATTGTGTATGTATTGGTACTTTTCAAGTATTACATTGGAGTTATGAGCATATGAATTTAGAATCACGTTTGTAGGATCTAACCTGTTTCTAACACTAATCTGTGTCCCACAAGTGGAGACCCAAAAATAGTCAGTCCCTGGCTGCTTGTTTTCCTTTGTGGCAAAGCTTCTTGACAATATAAGCTAATGGTTCCTTTATAAACAAATATTTTCCCCATGAAACTGGTTAAATTAAAAAAAAATTTAAAAAATGCTGTGCATTTCTGATGTAGGCACATAAGTTCCAATAGTGTATGTATATTATACTGAACAAATATAGCTATATAACATCACTACTGTATTGTATCTGAATTACAGTGGGAGACATGGTGGGTATCACTTTCTACTTCTCTGTCAGTTTGTTTTTCTGGTTGTCTTCATTCCTCTTACTCACCAAAAGTGTGTCCTTATTATGGGTGCTGCCACGGAAGATTGGTTTGCCTCAGAGCATGATCCAAATCATGGCCCAGGAAACTATATTCAATGTTAAGATTTCTTCACTCTACACTTTCACCTTTTTATATTTAAAGAAAATAACCCTATTGTATTGCATCTTTTAGGTGGTCAGTATTAGGAATATTATTTGCGTTTGGTCATTCTCTAAAAATAAGTGTAGCTGTACCTGATGTCGACAGATAGATATGCAGAGAGTGTTATTTAGGGCTGAATTCCCCTGGGAGCAAATACGTCTCAGATGTTTGGGGGAAATGAGGCTGAGTGAAAATGTTGTGTATCCCACATGCATGTGGCCCTTTCCCTTGAAGGGCCTTCTTCACTCCCTTAGGACTCTTACATTCTTTAATGGAATTTAGGGACATTCCCCAGATAAACTCACAGCTGAATTATTTCTCCAGATCTAAGACACTTCATTCATTCATTAAGTAAGCACAGGCATAAATATGTCAGTACAAATTAGAATAGTAAAAGAAAGAAAAAAAAAAGAGAATCTAATTCAGGTTGGAAAAATCAGTGCTCTGACTTTGTCATCAGGTATTATTCATACTGTCTACTCTTTGTCATCAGGTATTGTTCATACTATCTATTGTAGGTCATTTGGTATTGTCTTCATTTTTTTTTCTTATTACAGCCTCACCTGGACATAAGGAGGTTCCCAAGCTAGGAGTCAAATCGGAGCTGCAGCTGATGCCTATGCCACAGCCATGGCAACATCACATCCAAGCCACATCTGCCACCTGAGCCAGGGCTTGTGGCAATGCTGGATCTTTAATCCACTGAACAAGGCCAGGTATTGAACCTGCATCCTCATGGAGACTATATCAGTTTCTTAACCCACTGAGCCATGATGGGAACTCCAATCTTCATTTTTTAATCCATCAGTTTAGTTGCTAAGAAGTATCCCTAAATTCTTAATATGTAGTAATATCATAATTATATGTATTATTTATATAAAGCTTTTCAGATAATTATTGTATTTTTTTTCTGCTTCAGTGTTTTCTAATTGCTGACTCATAGAAATATAAGTGAAAGAAGCTTGAGGAGTATTTTTTAAACAGTTGAGTAGCTGACTTTTATAGAAATTACCTAATCATGATAGAAGTTTATAGTTGAAAATTTAATTGGATAAAATTACTAGGTGGATGGCAGTGCTGTCATATATGATTTTAATTACATATTTATTACAACCATTAATCATACTAAAGTAATTGTTTTGTATAACATTGAAGTAGAGAGATAAATAGTATTAATATTTGAGTCATGATTCTAGCAAAGCCTTTAAAACTACAGATAGAGCATATTCCATGTTAAATGTTTTGGTGTGATTTGTGGACTTACAGCTAGATTCTTATACTTACTGCTGTAAGGATTTTGTGATCATTTTTTTGGTTTCCAAATCATTGTTACTTTAGGGCCACATGTTCTTTAGTCTGGTCCATTGAACAATGTATAGAATTTCTTTGTGTCACAAAAATATCTGCATGATTATTGATCTTGTTTAACCCTCATTAAATAAAAATATAGATCTTCAACCAGACAGTTGGAAATTTACTAATATTTATTTTTAATATAAATAAGCTAAGCTTCTAATTAAGTCATAAAACTTTTGAGTTGGATGATAGTCATAATAATAAATACCATTCATTGAGAACCATATGTCAGCCAATCATTATTACAGGTGTTTAACATATGTCACCACCAGTCTTTATAGCATTCTTGCAATGCAGTTGTTTTATTCATTTTATTAAAAAGTTTAATTAAAATCATAAAATATATGATTACCAACTTGTTGCAAAACATGCTAAAATTATAGAAGAACTATGAAGTGAAAGCCTGATGCACTCACCTTGTAATGAAGAAATATGACCACCACCAAGTTCAACAAGTAATATTTGGGAGGATGCAAATGCATTGCTGTGAGATTAAAAGTCCTTCACTGAAGCTATCACTTGAAGCAATAATTATTGAGAATATGAATTTATACCTGTACCGCCTGAGAGAAAGCCCAGCTTCTTAAACTCCATGCTATCTTGTTTTTTTTTTTTTTTTTCTTTTTTATAACGCTCAGTATATGGAGGTTCCCAGGTTAGGGGTCTAATCAGAGCTACAGCTGTGGGCCTACACCACAGCCAGAGCAATGTGGGATCCGAGCCGCATCTTCAACCTATACCATAGCTCATTGCAATGCTGGATCTTTAACCCACTAAGCAAGGCCAGGGATCAAACTCGCAACCTCATGGTTCCTAGTCAGATTCGTTTCCACTATGCCGATGGGAACTCCAACTCCATGCTATCTTGCCTGTGTATCTGGTGCCTTCTTTCATTTTTCATCTTTGGGATGTGTTCAGGGCATTTGGAAAGCACAGTTGACCTTTGCAGGTTTTTGCTGTAACACTCATGGTTGACCAGATATCTCCTATTCTAATTTGTTTAGTCTTAGACCAAAAACTAGCTTTCTAATCTGTCCATTGCTTCCCCACATAGATCTGTTGATGTGACTGAATCCTAAGGCAAATTGCCAGCTTCTGGATGTACATGTGAGATCCTCTAAGGCTGAGCGGCCAACAAAGCCCAGAACCTAGTCTGGGCTTTGATTAGTTTCCGGGAAGTGGGTGTATTGGTAGCAAAGAAACAGGTGATGGTGCAGAGAAGTTGTAAAGGTATTGCCTCCTAGAAATGGGGAAAATGTTATCTCAAAGGGCCAAGAAAGGTCATGATAAAAGTGACAATACTTCTTTTCTTTATAACCTGGATAAGGTAAGGGAAAATGGAGCCGGTCTTCTCTACCAAAATAATCTTCTTCGGAACTGAGAATATTAGGTAGTCACCAAAATATTTGGTTTACCTTAAGGTGATAATTTAGAAATTAGAAAGAAATATAAATGGATGTGTGTGTGTGTGTTTACTATATATACACATAGTATACAAACAATAAAAATAATGTAGTGAATTTACATGGCACCACAAATCAGCTTAAGACAACAGTACCATTTTTGAGGCCGCAAACTTTTTTCTCCTTAATCCTTTTCTTTAGTATCTCAGTTATAAATTACCATTTTGGGATTACTACAGTTTATCCTAAATAAAGTATTACTTAGTCATGAATGTTCTTAATATATCTAACTGGAACTTATTTTTCTTATTCTTGACTGTTCTCTCTTATCATTATCTCTAATGACATTGTTTCTGGAGTTCCCTTGATGGCACAATGGTTAACGAATGGTGGGTTCGATCCCTGGCCTTGCTCAGTGGGTTAAGGATCTGGTGTTGCCCTGAGCTGTGGTCTAGTTTGCAGACACGGCTCAGATCCTGTGTGGCTGTGGCTCTGGCGTAGGCTGGCGGCTACAGCTCCGATTTGACCCCTAACCTGGAAACCTCCATATGCCATGGGAGTAGTCCTAGAAAAGGCAAAAAGACAAAAAAAAAAAAAGACGTTTCTGATGCATGAATATGTAGTTTATTTCCACTGCATACAGCATTTCTCTATATGAGTAGACTACACATTATTTACCATTCTCCTATTGATAGACATTTGGTTTATTTCTAGTTTTTGCTTTTGCAGGCAATGCCCTGAACATTCTTTATTTCTCTTGAAGGACATTTGCAAGAATTTATCTAGTATATATACTTAAGAGTAGAGTTGTTACATTCTAAGATATGGACATAGACAGCTTTAAAAGATGGTGTTACTTGACTTTTTAACATATAAAAATATGTATGCCAGTCAATAGTGTATAAGAGTTCTCTTCTTTCTTATCCAACTTCCTCCCTAAAAATTAGAATTGTCTGATTTTAGTATGTGTTTCTTGGGTGGATGTGTTTTTCTATAATTTTAATTAGATTTGATAATTTTAGTGAAGTCGAACATTTTTTTATTGGTTTATTGACCAATAAGATTTCCTCCTTTGTGAAATTCTTGTTTCATCTTATGCCTGTTTTTATATTATCTCATTTTATTAAGAATTTTAGAATTCTTTTTTTGGTCTTTTTGTCTTTTAGGGTCTCACTCATGGCATATAGAGGTTCCCAGGCTGGGAGTCCAATTGGAGCTGTAGCCGCCGGCCTACACCAGAGCCACAGCACCTAGGGATCTGAGCTGCATCTGCATCATACACCATAGCTCATGGCATATGCCAGATCCTTAACCCACTGAACAAAGCCAGGGGTAGAACCTGCATCCTCGTGGATACTAGTTGGGTTCACTAACCACTGAGCCAGGATGGGAAGTTGTAGAATTCTTAATATGTTTTATATTCTAATCCTTTGTTAACAGCATGTAACAAATGTCTTCATCCACTTTTCAAGACCTTTTTAAAATGTTTTGTGTCTTAAAAATGTATCTAGTCTATTGAAATATCCTGTACACACAGTAACATTTACCATTTTAGAAGGATAGTTTGAGGAGTTTTAATAAACATAAGCTGTCATGTGTCTACCAAAACCAAGATACAGAATACAGGTATATCTCACTTTATTGAGCTTCATAGAAACATCATTTTTACAAAGTGAAGATTTGCAGCAACCTGAATTGAGCAAATCTGTAGATACCATTTTCCCAGCAGCATCTGCTCACTTCATGTTTCTGTGTTAACATTTTGGTAATTCTCACATTATTTAAAACTTTTTCATTAGTGCTCTGTTTGTTTATGGTGATCTGTGAGCAAAGTTATAGAAGCAGAAAGTAGATTGGTAGTGGCAGGGGCTGGGGGGAATTGTAAAGTGGGAAGATATTGATGAAAGGGCATACAGTTTCACTTACAAGCTGAGAAAGTTCCAGAAATTGGCTGTATGCATGGTAACTAGAGTTAACAATAACTGTGTATATACTTGGAATTTTCTAGGAAAGTAAATCTTAAATGCTCTCAGAAGGAAAAAAAAAGAGAAGAAAGAAAATGTTAACTCTGAGATGTGGTAGATATGTAAATGAGCTGATTATGGTATGTGCATATATCAGCACATCAGTTTGTACAACGTAAGTGTATATAATTCTCTTTGTCAATTATATCTCAACAAATCTGGAAAAAAAGACTTGGGGGAGCTCTTTAGATTTCTTGTGCTCCTTCTCTGGCTAGCTCCTTTCTCTTTGGACCCTGTCTCAAAAATTCCAGTTGCTCTGTAGCCTTTCAACTTGGTGTCTGTCTTTTCTTTTTCTTTCTTCTTCTTCTTCTTCTTTTTTTTTTTTCTTGTCCTTTTAGGGCCACACCCATGGCATATGGAGGTTCCCAGGCTAGGGGTCTAATTGGAGCTGTTGCCACCAGCCTACACCGCAGCCACAGCCATGCCACATCTGAGCCACATCTAACCCTACACCACAGCTCACAGCAACGCCAGATTCTTAACCTGCTGAGCGAGGCCAGGGATTGAACCTGCAACCTCATGGTTCCTAATTGGATTCATTTCTGCTGTGCCACGACGGGAACTCCGGTCTCTTGTATTTTCAAGTCAGTAATATTCCCATGAACTATCTGGGGCGCTGTCTAAAGTATATGTCTGAAATTTCCCAGATTCTGAAAGGAATTCTTTCCTGTTTTCCCGTTTTATATTTATTGATGGTGGTGGAGGTAATTCAGTTACTCTTTCATGGCTGTGAACCAAAATCTGCTAAATTGACTTATTTTTGAGTGGCATCATCCAGATTATAAAATTTTAAAAACAGCATTTTGATTTGTTCTCTGTTCTTTTTTCTGTTTGCCATTTTTCAACCCACTGAGCTCTAACCTTCTTTCTTCTCCAAGGTCCAGAATTTCTAGCTCTGCTGTGCTCATAGATTAATGCTGCCAAATAAAGCTTCCAACTGCAAAGCTCTAAAATGCGTTGTATCAGAGATGGCATCTGGACATTCAGCTGGCCCATCTGGCAAAACTTTTCATGGGCCTTTTTATCTGGCAGCACACTTGGCTAAGGTGAAAGCTACTAAGCTTTTCCAGAGTTGAGTTGAGGTCTGACCTTTCCCGACTGCCTCAAATTCTTGTATGATAGGCCTTTGGTTGGCTGCCTGCTCTACTTAGAGAAATTGCTTGATATTTAATCTGATAATTGGAGTGCTTTTAAGTTTTATTCTGAAAGCAAGGGTTCATGTCAGTATCTTTGGGCTGGAAATTTAATTATTTGGAAGTTAGGCAGTGCATCAGCAGCTGAAGAGGTGGGATGGAAGGCGTAGTGATTAATTATGCCAAAAGTCCTGCACTGTAGTTTTTAGTATTAAGTGTAAACTTAAAAAAAGAAAGAGCGAGAGAGAAATTTTAGAAGAAAGAAGAAAGGAAAAACAAAATAATCCATATTCACTAAAAGTTTTAGACTCTTTTCATGGTTATATTTCCAGGAACATGGGAGTGTTTTTTTTAGGTATTATATTTTGCCAAAATTTGACCTGGATATTGATACTGGGCCATTTATTTGTATTCTAGAGTTGTTGTTATTAAGATGAAACTATTATTTGTAATAATAAAGCAAGCTGTTGCTTAAAGACAGTCTCTCAGGAAACTATTAATTTCAGTGAAAATATAGGTGTTTTTGCCTTTCATACATTTCTCAGATAGGAATACTTTTGTTATAAATAAGTATTTTGAAAGTATTTTATTAATTTTCTTTTACTAATAGCTTTATGGACTTTTTCAATTGGAGCCAGCCACCCTTAAATACACAATAACAAGTAACCTACTGAGTTCCTGTTATGGCTCAGCAGGTTAAGAACCCAACTAGTATCCATGAGGATGCAGGATCAATCCCTGGCCTCAATCAGTGGGTCACAGGCATGGCTCAGATCCCACGTTGCTGTGGTTGTGGCATAGGCCAGCAGCTGCAGCTGTAGCTATGATATGACTCCTAGCCCAGGAACTTTCATAAGCTGCAAGTAATCCATCCTGTAAAAGCATTATAACTGCATGTTTACTTGAAATTTTATTACATTTCTAATAACATCCGGACTTAGAGAACTTCAGTCTAAAAAGTAGCTTCAGAAAATCCTGCACTATAAAGGCATTTTTTTTTTTGGTACCCATTAAAAGGAAAAACCAAAATCAGAACCACAAATACATATACATACTTCCTATATGCATATCAATTAAAAGATTAATTTCCATGCCTTTGAAAACTTAGATTTAACAAGCTGTAATCGTTTTGTTATAAATTCATTTTGTGCTAACATTGCTATAGAAAAATTAGATATATTCTTGAGGATTTTAAAAACCTGGGAAAGAATTAAATGATGAACTTTACTTAGATATAAGCAAAATAACTGAAGTATACATAAAACGTTGGATTTTAAAGGATGGAGAGGTTAATTCTGATTGCAGGAGTGAGAGAGAGAGATGTCAAATAATTATTCACAAATTAGATGTCAACTTTGCAGGGTAGACGTGTTTTGCCAGTGGTGATGGGATGTCTGAGAATTGTAAGATGAAGAAATAGCATGACCATAAACCCAAGTACTTAAAATTGCATAATAGAGCTGCTAAAATTTGATTCTGGCAAGGCAAAGAGAAAAAATGAGTAATATCTACTTAATTTTTCAGCACAAAGATCAACTGGATTATTTTATATAGGATTATTTTATATCTGCTTTTCTTCTTTTCAAGTGTTACTTCCCTTTTTAAAGATCTGCTGGCATCTCCAACGAAGTTTTCTTTTGTAATCGTTCGAAGAACATTAAACATGAGATATGCCTTCTTAACAAAATGGAATTGCCAGTATGGAGGACAATATGGAAGTTCCTCAAAAAATTAAAAGAACTACCGCATGCTCCAATCATCCCACTTGTGAATATTTACCCAAAATAATTGAAATCAGTTTTTTGAAGATACGGTTCCCCTTTCCCCTGCCATGCCCATTGCAGCATTGTTCACAATAGCCGAGATGTCGAAGTTACCTAAATATACACACAAGGGCCTTGACACACAGACACACACATACATACAGTAGAATATCATCGAGCCTTAAAAAATAAGGAAATCCTTGTGATAATTATCGTACAACTATAAATGTAATAAATGTATTGAGTAAAAAAAAATAAAGAAATCCTGCATATGCTACAACATGGATGAACCTTGAGGATAAATTAGATCATTTTTCTAGTTCTCTTTTATATTCTATTCTAGGTACAAGCTACACAAAAATGTTTTCACTTCTATTCAGATTTTCTCCACTAATACATTTTACTTTTTCATATTCAAAGTCTAGTTTAAATCGTGATTTAATATTCAATTTCTCCAAGAAAACTTTCTTGACTTAATTCATCCTATCTGCATAATCTCAACTTTATCTGTTTTATTTCTTTAAAAATTTTAACATAATATCTCTGTGCTGCTTGCTTGCTTGTTTATTTTCATGGACAGAGCCTCTCTAACTTATGGATGCCTCTGATACATTGAGTATAAAGTCCTCAAGGACAGGAACTATTTCTTCTTCTCTTCTTGACTCCATGTGCCACATCCTGGGTTTCAGAACTATGAATTTGGAAAAAAAGTTTATGAAAAGCATGAGATTGTAGTTGAGGTCCATATTCTCTTATTACTGTGGGAAACTCTTTTTGTTAAGTTTTATTCAAGTACAGTTGATTTACAATGTTGTATAATAAAGCAATTGTTTAAAAACATTTTTGTTGATTTGAAATAAATTTGAATAAGATCAAAAACCCCCAAATTGTATACAAAATCCAAATAAATTTGTAGCCAAAAAATCTTTAAAAAATAAGGCAATGCTTTAATTCATTTAGAAGGGACTCTGAAAAAGCAGTTAACTGCTGTAATTCAGTTCCGTTATTTTTGTTTTTGTTTTTGTTTTGGCTATGTTCATGGCATGTAGAAGTTCCCAGGCTAGGGATTAAACCCACACCACATCACTGACTCAAGCCACAGCAGTGATAATGCCAGATCCTTAAATGCTAGGTACAAGTATACTCTCATTTCCATTTGTTTTTATAATTTGTGATACAAAGTAAACATTGAAGTATGGAATCTTTTCAGTTTTTATTTTTTATTTTTTTTTTTACTGTTTAAAATTTTATTGAAGAATAGTTGATTTACAATTTTGTGGGTGGTCTTTTTAAAAACAGTAATATTTAATATGTTTCAGAAACCTAGGCATGTTTAGTTTTGGTGTTATTGATTTCTTTTCTAGAAATACATAAACTATTAAACACCTAAATGTCTATATATCGTGATAATTTGAAGATCAAATTTGAGCTATGTTTTTCAAAACTATTTTCTATAGGTATGTCTAAATGTTCTTTCCAGAAATTTCACTGACAATACTCTATTTAGCAAAGATAGCATCAAGATGCCTTATTTTCTCATTAGTAGTTAATAGTAGCAGAATATTTTAGGATTATTAATGTGAACTATCAGAGTTTTTCTTTTCTATCTTTCTCTCTATTTTATTCAATTTTTTTAGTTTGCATAATATGTTTTTATTTATTTATTTTTTATTTCCCTAATGCATTATTTTTTTTTCTACTGTACAGCATGGTGACCCAGTTACACATACATGTACACATTCTATTTTCTCACATTATCATGCTCCATCATAAGTGACTAGACATAGTTCCCAGTGCTACACAGCAGGATCTCATTGCCTCTCCATTCCAAAGGCAATAGTCTGCATCTATTAACCGAAAGTTCCCAATCCATCCCACTTGCTCCCCCTCCCCCTTGGCAGCCAGAAGTATATTCTCCAAGTCCATGATTTTCTTTTTTATGGAACAGCAAACACATATAGGAAGGGGTTAACATAAAAAACAGGGCAACCACAAATCAAAACCGAACATTACATTCTCAAAAACTGAAAAGAAAAGTACTCAAGCATAAAATAAATGGAAACCATCCAACTCAAAAAAGAAAAGAAGAAAAGAGAAACATAGAATCAACTGGAAAACAAGGTTTAGAATGGCAATAAATACATATCTATCAATAATTACCTTAAATGTCAATGTACTGAATGCTCCAATCAAAAGACACAGAGTGTCAGATTGGATAAAAAAGCAAAAACCTTCAATCTGCTTACTCTCTCTTTTAATTTAACCTTATAGTGTGTCTTTGTTATAGTATCCTGTGTAGACTGCTGTAAAATATATTCTCTTAATTTTACAAAACTTTTGGTAGAAGGTATTTTCTATAGATATAAGTTTTATTACATAGAAATAACTTAGGTGGCTTTTTCCCTGAGATGCAATGATAACCTATTGACAAAAATGAAAACAAAAGAAGTTTCACTCTAACACTTATTCATGCAACCATTAATACTTCAGAAGAACTGTTTCTGTGTTGATTCTGAAGTAAAGTTACATTGTGCATGAAAAATCATGATCTTTAAAACTCAGTTGAGTTTATAGTCTAACGATATAAAATCTCCTAACATTGTTTAACTCATTTTTCACTTATTTTTAAATGACTTATGAAACTGTTTAATTCTTCACTGTTATTAGTTGCTTTTGCTGATGAGTTTTGCAGGCAGATTCAAGCATAAGGACATGCTCCATAATTTTAGCTTTGAATGATAAATCCAGATGCAAAAGCAACAAAGCTACCAGAAACAAGTAGGATATGCCATTAAAAATATTTCTTTCTTAGAAAATTTAACTGAACTTTCATCACTAGGGCTCCTAAGGCTGAAGGCACTTAAAACAACTATATGATTATCATTAACTTTTTTTTGTTGTTCACGTTTTGGGATATAATTAAAACTATCAGAAAATGTAGGTCTCTTTATGTTCTTTATGTTTTCTCAAAGGGTAACACATGGTAAGAGAGAAATTGCGTCGTCCAACATCTGGAACACTCAGGATAGAAAAGGAAAAAGCTACTTTACAATTAAGATTGGCAGAGAAGCCATAACTTAAACACAGAAACTAAGATCTTTGAATAGTGTTTATCATAAGGGATGGACTGATACATCCACTTCAATACTGGTTTGAATTTCTCAGTAAGAAAGCTTTGTCTTTTTTTTTTTTTTTTCTCCCAGTTTTCCTGGCCATGGGACTTCTTGATACTAATTCTCCTGTGTCTGTCATTTTTCATACTTAATGCTTGCTAAGTTGCCAATTAATATCAATGGTGAATGGAGAGACATGTTCAAGAATCAGACTGAAAGCACCAATGGCCCAGGTCAAAAAAGGTCTTCATTCCACTTCAAGTTTGTCTCTGTTCCAGTCAAAAGGAGTTTGTTCAAGTGAGGCGTGCCAACTTCTCCTTTAGTGGATGTTGGCCGGATGAAGGGAACTGCCAAAAGAGAAATGTAACGTGCCATTTGTGACTTCCATAGAAATAAGCGAAATAGCACACTTTTAATTTCAAAGAATTAAATGATTTTTAAAACAGGATTTTTTCGACGTTAGAATTCTGAAAATAAATCAGGTGCTACATAGAAAGAGGAATGGAGTTTTGCCAATAGACAGTGTCTGACTCCACTGCCCTGGGAGATACTTAGCATAATACGACGGGGCCTTTCTTAGATCCATCATGTAAATCATGTAAAAAAAGACATGGTTACTGTCTGTATTTCCAGGGCAGCAATGATCTTGTTACCGGAAATTGTTTATGCTGGTATGGAAGTGCTGTAATATCATTTCCAGTCAGCATTAGTCTTAGTTGCTAGATGGATGACTAAAAGGGGAGTACAGAGAGAAAAGAGTATTTAAGTTTGAGCCCTAGTTGAAACCAGTGTGATGCTCAGTTCCTTCATCTGTAGAATGATGTGTAGTATCCCATAATTGGGATATTATAAGTAGAGTTTACAGGTATTTATGCATGAGCATGCCAAAATAGCCCAGTTCCTCAGTTTTGTATGAGTTGAATCATAGGAAATACTATTCTTGGGGGTTGGGGATTGTCAGACATCAGCAATTTCCTGTAGGTCAATGAAATCCTTAGTATGCTGTAGAAGGCATTATCTTTAAAATTTTCAAAGTCCACCATCACACATATTTGCATATTATGTGCCACATACTGTGATAAGCACCTTTGAAAGGTTTTCACCTGTAATCATGACAGCAATCCAATGAATAATATTATTATTGCTGTTTTAAAGATGAATAAATTGAAACATAGCAATTTTTTGAACAATAATTGAACAACAGTTGATCAAAAATTAAAGGTCATACAGTAATGAGAGGTGGAGCCAGGAACAAAAGCCAGTCTGTATGATTCCAAAATACACTAAATACTTTGCAATGGGGCCTCTTATGTGTGGTGTATTATAAATATTCTCAAGATAAAGAACTATCTACTGCCATGTGTGTAAGCAGTTTGTGGAAAAGGCTTTCAGACCTCCCAAAGCAGAAGTCCTAATAACAAACAACACACTTCTCTGGAAATTAATAAAGTCAGACTAGAGAAAATATGGACATGGGGGAAAGGAATAGATTAAAAAGTCAATTATTGTAACGGTGCTGAATGGCTTTGAGGTAAAAATATACCTACCACCCAATGACCATTTAAAAATTATAGAAGTAACTAATTTTGTAAAAAGTGACATTTCTTCTACCTTATGTTGTTTCCAGAACATACACACTCACATCCAGAATCACTCACAAACTAGATAAACATATGTATGTTATGTATGTGTTTTTTTTTTTTTTTTTTAAGTTCTCCCCCATTCCACTCACCCATTATAGGTCACCAACCTCAAGAGTTTCTGGATTATCTTTTCTATGTTTATTTTGGCATGAAATGAGCAGACACATGTTTTATTTATGTATTTACATATATTATGTATGTATGTATGAATTTTTATTGAAATATGGTTGATTTAGATTATTGTGCTTTTAAGTGTATAGAAAAGTGATTCTGTTGTGTGTGTGTGTGTATATATATATACATATATATATAATTTACTTTATATTCTTTTCCATTATAGATTATTATAAGATATTGAATATAGTTTCCTGGTACTATACAGTAGGTCCTTGTTGGTTTTCTATTTCCTATATAATAGAGTATATCTGTTAATCCCAAATTCCTGATACATCCTTCTCCCCTTCCCACTTTGGTAACCTTAAGTTTGGTTTCTATGTTTGAGTCTATTTCTGTTTTATAAATAAGTTCATTTGTATCATTTACTTTTAGATTCCACATGCAAGTGATATCATATGATATCTGTCTTACTTTACATGGCATTATGATCTCTATATCATCCATGTTGCTGCAAATGGCATTATTCCTTTTTTATGGCTCAGTAATATTATATTTGTGTATACACACACACACACACACCACACCTTACATGACTTCTTTAACTGTGTATCTGTCTATGGACATTTTGGTTGCTTCCATGTCTTGCCTATTAGTGCTGCCATGAGCATTGGGTTACATGAAGCTTTTTGAATTAGTTTTTATCTTTTCTGGATATATGCCTAGGAATGGGACCATTGGATCACATGGTAGTTCTATTTTTAGCTTTTTAAGGAACCTCTAGGTTGTTTTCCATAATGACTGCACTAATTTACCTTCCTACCAAAAGTGTAAGTGTTACCTTTTCTTCACACCCTTTCCCGCATTCATTTGTAGACTTTTGATAATGGCCATTCTTGGTGGTATGAGATAATAGGCCATTGTGATTTTAATTTGCATTTCTCTAATAATTAGCAATGTGGAGAATCTTTTCATGTGCCTATTCACCATTTGTATGTCTTCTGCCCATTTTTTCATTAAGGTTTTCTGTTTTTTGGTTTTTTATCTGTGGCATATGGAAGATCCCAGGCCAGGGGTCAAATCAGAGCTACAACTGCTGGCCTACACCACAGCCATGGCAATGTGGGATCTGAGCTGAGTCTGTGACTTACACCTCAGCTAGCAGCAATGCCAGATCCTTTAACCCACTTAGCGAGGCCAGAGCTCGAACCCACATCCTCATGGATGCTACTTGGGTTTATTACTGCTGAGCCACAATGGAAACTTACTGTTTTTTTGTTTTGTTTTTGTTTTTTGTTTTTCGATGTTGGAGTTGTGTGATGTGGAGTTTGTAGTTTGATGTTGGAGTTGCGTGAAATGTTTTTACATTTTGGAGATTAATCCCTTCTTGCTCATATCACTTGCAAATGTTTTACCCCAGTCCATTGGCTATCTCATCATTTTGTTTATGGTTTCCTTTGTTGTGCAGAAACTTATAAATTTATTTAGGTCATAATTGTTTATTTTTGTTTTTATTTAGTTTGCCTTGGGAGACTGACTTAAGAAGATATTGTTATGATTAATGTAAGGGAATGCTTTGCCTATGTTCTCTTCTGGGAATTTTATGGTGTCATGTCTTATATTTAAGTATTTAAGCCATTTTGAGTTTATTTTGTGCATAGTTTTTTATTTTCCTTTATGTCTTACACAAAAGGGTATTATAATTTAGAAAATCTTTTGTGCTTTATTGTTTTCCACTCAACAACAAACATATCCTAAAAAATACTCCAACTCAATTCATAGAGATCATCCACATTCCATTTTTCATCTTAGTATTACTCTAGAGTGTGAAGGTATAATTGTTTATTTAAATCAACCTCCTATGTTTGAGGATTTAGGTTACTTGAATATTTTTCAGTCACAAACAATGTTGTTAAGAATAGTCTCCTGGATGTGCATTTTTTGAGGTAAAGCTTCAGGATAAGTTTCTGAAAGTAGAATTTCAGGGACAAAAGGAAAGTCCTTGTATTATTTTTGTTAGATATTGCTAATTCTCCTACAAAACGGTTGCACTAGTTCACATTCAGTGTGTTGTTCATTGTGCTATGTAAGACAGCAATGAATGTGGTACTGTAACACATCATTTGCCATCAATCTTTGCATGTATATCCTAGGGTCACTCCTTCAAATGATTTGTTTCTGATTTTCATTGTTTTGGCCTACCACAAATAACATGATAAAAGGAGTTCAATCTGTAAACATATTAAGTAGTATTATGTGTCTCGAGTTTCATGACTACCATGTAGATTGCATAATCTAGAATTCCTTCACGTGAATCAGATTTTACTGTCTAAGAATGACATGCTTGTCCATAACTAAAAACAAGAAAAATGTAAAAAAAAAGAGAAACATCAAGATAGAACTGAATTAGGAGTTCAGTTGAATGGTGTGGAACCCAGTGGTTCTCAGCATTCAGAGATCTGATTTAAAACCTTTTAAGGAACTGACTCAAACGGTATTAAAGTTTGGCCATTAATCTAATTGTGGACCCTATTTATAGTCCTCTGTATTAGGAAATTGAAGCCCAGATAGCTTAAGTTACTTTACCAGGACCTTACCGCTGAAAATAAAATGGGACAGTGCCTAAGTTTCTTAATTCCTGTGTTGGCACTGTTGCTACATTTGCTTGAGTGTCCAGCCAAGAGCTTCATTACTAACAACCTCTGTTTGACAGATAGGATTGAGAAAAATTATGTGAATTGTGTTTTTTTCCATCATTTCTACTTAGGATCATCTTTGTTCAGTCTACCTTTTTTTGAGTATTGATCTTTAAACAAAACTTTCTGTTTCTGTTTTGTCATTGTAAATTCACATACAGTTGAAAAAATAGAGAGGTTTAGCCTTTACTCAGTTTTCCCCAGTGTTACCCTTTTGCAAAATTGTAGTGACATATCACATCCAGGGTGCTGATTGTTGACACTGATATAGTCGGTAAACAGAAGGTTTACATCCCAAGGATCCCTCATGTTGTCTGTTTATAGCCAAACTCACCACTCACCCTCATGTAGCCCCTTGACTCTAACCCTTGGTGACAGCCAGTCCATTCTTTATTTCTGTAATTTGTTTTAAAATGTTATATTAATGGAATAACACACAGTATAAACTTTTAGGATTGACTGTTTTTCACTCAGCACAGTTCTCAAATTCCATAATTACTCAAACAGTGTGTCAGTATTTCATTCATCTTCAGTGCTGAATAGTATTCCATTGTATGGATGTAGTAACGTTCATTTAATCGACCAACCGCTGAAGGACAAGTGGGTGATTCCATTTTGAGACTATTATGAATTAAGCTGCTGTGAACATTGATGTATAGATATTTATGTAAATGTAGTTGTTATCTCTGGTTTAAAGGATAAAGAGTGCGGTTGCTAGGTTTTATAATAATTACATGTTTACTTTTATAAACTGATTTCCAAAGTGACCACATAATTTTGCATTTTTATCAGCATGTATGAGTGGTCCAGTTTCTCCATATCTTTGCCAGGATTTGGAGTTGTCATAAATTAAAAAAAAAAATTTAGCCATTCTGTAAGATCTAACATCATATCTCACTGTAGTTTTAATTTGCATGCCCTAATGTTATTGATGTTAAATACATCTTCATGTATTTATTTTCCATTTATATATTCCTTTTTTGATATTCTAGTTCTTTTTTTGTTTTTTATTACTCAGTGAATTTTATTACATTTATAGTTGTACAATGATGATCACAACCCAATTTTATAGCATTTCCATCCCAATCCCCCAGGACCCCCTCACCACTCCCAATGTATCTTACTTGATGAAATGTCTACTTAAATTTTTTTCCCATTTCCATCTTCTTTCTCTCTCTTTTTTGGAACATATTTTGAAATCTGACAATATAGATTTTCATTTTTCATTTTACCTTTTGATTATTTTCTAAATATGTATTTTTAACTGCTGAAAATCAAGAGTACTTTATATATTCTGATTACTATTCTTTTGTCACATATGTGGTATGTGAATATTTTCTCCAAATTCATAGTTTCACTTTTCATCTATACCACATGAGCTTTTGCATAGCAAACGTTTTTAATTTTGATAAGATCCAATTTACCATTGCATTTCTTTATGGATTGTCCTTTTAGTCAAGTCTAAGAACTCCTTGGCAATTCCTACATTTTGCTCACAGTTTCGTTGGTTTTAGTTTTACATTTAAGTCCACAATATATTTTTGAATTAATTTCAGTAAAACACGTGAAATTTAAATCAAGTTCCATTTATATTTTTGTTTTTTACTATTGTTGTCCAGTTGCTCTAGCACCATTTGTAGAAAAGGAGAACTTTCCTCTAAAGATGTTTTTATATCTGTGTCAAAATTTTGTTGTGTATATTTTGGTGGTCTATTTCTGGGGTTTTTGTCTTATTCCACTGGTCTGTGGGGATTCTTCCACCAATACCACAAAACCTTGATTATTGTAGTTATATTGTTGGCCTTAATACTAGATAGAGTGATTTCTCACATGTTTTCTTCTTTTTCAAGAATGTTTTAGCTATTATAACTAGCCTACACTTTCCCATATAAACTTTATAATAAATTTTGTGTGTACCAAAAAACCTTGGTGGGATTTTGATAGGAACTAATTAAATGTATAAGTCAATTTGGAAAGATGGGTACATTTATTATGTTGAGTGTTCCAATTCATGGACATAGTATGTCTTTCTATTTATATCTTCTTTGATTTCCATTGAATTTTGATGTATGTCTATTTATCACTGCAGGCATGATGGAACACAGTAAATATGTCTAAGTTCTATTTTTGCCTAAAATGTGTTCTCTAATTTTTAGGTCACCTTTAAATTATTTTACTATTTAAGAAGTAACACAATGCAATAAAAATAGATTTAAATTAATTTGTTTTGAAAGAAGAGGAAACTGATCTTAAAGTGAAGATATTTCAGAGATCTGTCTTAGGGAATGACATTGTTAACGGATTCTATATCTATGATAATGGACTCAGTGCATAGAATTCTGTGCCAGGTTTAAATTTATGCAGTTTGAATTATAATCTATATACTTGTATTATAATCTAAATCCATGGTTACCCATATTTTCCTAATATTTTAAACTAATTAAAAATAAAATCTGGTGTTCCTGCTGTGGTGCAGTGGCTTCAGCAGAGTCTCTGTAGTGCCAGGATGCAGGTTCCATCTCTGGATATGCACAGTAGATTAAAGGATATGGCTGCAACTATGGTGTGGCTTGGATCTGATCCCTGGCTCAGGAATTCCATGCTCTGCAAGGTGGTAAAAAAAAAAAGTGTATTATGTATGACTGAATCACTCTGTGGTACAGCAGAAATTAACACAACATTTTAAATCAACTATACTTCAATAAAATAAAGAAATAGAAAAAATAATAAAATAAAATCTGCTTCTTGGGCAGTATTTTTAGGACTTGCGATTTTAACTGTAGCAATTTTGGAAAGAAAATCCTAAATAATTTAAATATACATGCTGCTGATTTTGTGACATTATAGTAAACCACTCAAAACTATATTGATTTATCCTTTCTATTTTTAAAAACAAACTTTTCAATGATTTATCAAACATTTTAGAAAATATATATGTTATTGATGTCTTATTTATTTTTTTTTTACAAAAAGCATCTAGAGAATTTCCCAACCATCACACCTCAAAGATAATGTAAATTCTAATATGAAATGTGGAGTACATAACCAGTATTACTGTATTAAAAGAATATACTATCATGGAGTTCCCGTCATGGCGCAGTGGTTAAGGAATCCAACTAGGAACCATGAGGTTACGAGTTTGGTCCCTATATCATGAGCTGTGGTGTAGGTCGCAGACGCGGCTCGGATCTGGCATTGCTGTGGCTCTGGTGTAGGCCAGTGGCTACAGCTCTGATTGGACGTCTAGCCTGGGAACCTCCATATGCCATGGGAGCAGCCCTGAAAAGGCAGTAAATAAATAAATAAATAAATAAATAAATAAATAAATAAATAAAAAGAAAGAATATACTACCATGCTGTAATGGACTTTCTGAAATGTACCCAGTTTTACACGGGGGATGACCATTGCAAATCAATGGTATTTCTCGGGTGTTATAATATACCTACTGAATAATTTCAACTTATACTTTAATGACAGTAAGAATAATAATAATTCCAAATATATATTTTACCTTTATGCTCAAAAGATCATGGTAGTTTTATCAATTTAAAAAAATTGCCGGAGTTCCCGTCATGGCTCAATGGTTAATGAATCTGACTAGGAACCATGAGGTTGCGGGTTCGATCCCTGGCCTTGCTTAGTGGGTTAAGGATCCAGCGTTGCTGTGAGCTGTGGTGTAGGTCACAGACACGGCTCAGATACTGCGTTGCTGTGGCTATAGTGTAGGCTGGCAGCTGCAGCTCTGATTCTACCTGTAGCCTGGGAACCTCCATATGCTGAGGGTGCAGCCCTAAAAAGACAAATAAAAAGACAAAAAATAAATTAAAAAATTGCCACTATGAAAGTTCAGCAATCTCTGAGATGCACTTGCTCCATAATATAACAGTCAAGAAAATTATGTAACAGCTTAGGAAGAGAACTAAAGAAAGAATATCATATACAGCAGAAGCCATGGCCAGAGTTAAGTAACCAGTAATATAATTTTTAATTAGCATTTTACCTGGATAGTGTTTCAGAAATATTTCTGTAAAAATAAGTTCCAAATTAGTACCTTAAAATGAAATATTTTTAAACCAGGCCACAGTTTTCTATGAAGATTTTTCAAAGACAATAATAAATGCATCAATCAAGAAAAAAAATGAAATTTTTGACTCTGTTTCAGAGTTGAAAAGGTAGGAAAAAATAAAAATTTAACCAAAAAACTAGCCTAGATGTCAGATGAATTACTATTATTTGAGAATCAAATATTCGTACCACACATTTCCATCAGTGCCCATCTGTCCACCCACCAGCTCCACTCATCTTCTAGTCTCTGTCTTGAAGCAGTGGTAGACATGTTAGTCAACTGTAGTCTGTCCATAACTGGCCAGGTGTCCTGACAAATCCAGGGCTTTTTGTGAATTGAGTAAAGCTTTGGGAAGTGAACCTGAAAGTCTATGGGGTAGACTTAGGGTTAGGAAGGCCAGGGCAGCCATGGGCAAGTCAGAGTAATGACTAACAGAGGGTACACATAATCAGGGAAAGTATACAGTACAAAGATGGGAGTTCCCATAATGGCTTAGCAGTTAAGAAACCGGACTAGCCTCCATGAGGACACGGGTTCGATCCCTGGCCTCGCTCAGTGGGTTAAGGATCCGGCATTGCCGTGAGCTGTGGTGTAGGTCGCAGGCAGCTTTGATCCAGTGTTGCTGTGGCTGTGATGAAGGCCTGCAGCTACAGCTCCGATTAGACCCCTAGCCTTGGAACCTCCACATGCTGCGGGTGCAGCCCTAAAAAGAGAAAAGCAAAAACAAACAAGAGACAGGGAGTGATTGACTCCAACGAGTGAAGAGGCCCGGTCAGAGGAATGGCGATAGTGCAGTCTGTGTATGCTGCTTCAGTTCCTAGTGAGTTCAGGGTTTCGCCAGACTCACTGTAACCCTTTCTGTACATCAGTGATTTGTTACTGAAATGAAACACCCCATTAATCCAAGGAGACCATACAACAAGCACCTTGTTGTGTTGTTTTCTTCTCCCAGGAATATTACCTCACTGTGCTCAGCAGGCTTTTGCATATGTGCAAGGACTGCATTTTTCCATTTCTCCTTATTACATATGTAAGGAAAACTGAAATCAGTATAGATCTATACGCAGATGTAGGGATTTCAAGGAATGTATTTGGTCTTTGGGTGTACATTCCAGTTTTGGTTGGTGTTAGGATTGTTGGAAAAGCCCACCTTAGGATGTGTCAAACTCACAGAACCTGCCTTAATGAGCCAGCATGAACATGTAACTAATTGTCCAACCTGTTGACCTGATCATTTAAATCAGCCTGATAATACAGTCAATTAGCACTAACTAATGATTACTTAAATAGTCACTGATGGCTATCTGACTAATGCATACTGAGCTAAAGCCTAGTGAGCAATGACAAGAAGGTTCCTGAACATTATTCATAAAGACACCATTTATACTCACTACTGAGCCATTGCTAATTAAAGCGTCTTAACATCATCTGTTCTCCCTTTCTTTAAAATAGAAATATTTTATTTAATCTATTTTGCTGTGCTTTTAAAAAATAATTTCTAAAAATTGAAATTGTAAATGAGAATGCACACGAAAAGATCTTACCCTTAAGACCAAACATATCTTTTTACATGTGTCGCTTCTGATTAGTGAGCTCCATTTATTTCTCTTAAGCAGTTATCCTTATCCAATTACAATGGACCATTTCTAAATACGCTGCTGAATTCTGATCAGTGTATAAACTTTACTTTTTCTTTAACTCAGTGTATATATCAGCAAGTTCTGTTAGCTTTTATGTGACAAGAAGTCCAGTGTGTTGCAAGGAAGAAATGAGAAACACAGAATGATGGCATTCAAGAACCAAGAGATGATTGAATTGATTTCATTGTATGTAAACATTTCCTTCAGTGTTAGCAAGTATTTCCACTTAAATGACACTTCTGAATGCAACCGTAAGAAAGTGGATAAGTATGAACACTGTAAAGCCACGGTGAGATAGTTATACTAGAATGGTGATAGTATTATTATTGCTACAAATTTATTTATAATTATTTAGTGTCTAAGGCTTTCAATTGAACCATCAAAAATTGTAGAATTCAAGACTGTGCAGCAAACATAAATAGTTTAAGAATTCTCACTTAAGATATCCTCTTTAATAGATGGATGTGATACTTCATTCAATGAATTTAATGAGAACCTTCAAAGATGCAGGAATCTGAAAACTACACGTTTATTTATTTATTTTTTTGGTAAATTATCTCACCTATGAAATCTTCTAAATTTATAACTCTTATTTCTATGTGTTTCTCCTAAAGAACAGACTCCTAAATGATAACAAGACTAGCAACTAAACACAAGATTATCAATAACAAACAGCCCTTCTTTTTCCCATGTGGAAATTCCCAGGCTGGGAGTCAATTTGGAGCTACAGCTGCCGGCCTAAACCACAGCCAAAACAATGCAGAATCCAAGCCATGTCTGCGACCTACACCACAGCTCATGGCAACGCAATGCTGAATCCTTAACTCACTGAGCAAGGCCAGGGATTGATCCGCATCCTCATGGATACTAGTCGGATTCATTTCCACTGTGCCACAATGGGAACTCCCTGAGAATAGATTTTTATCAACAAAATAGAATAGCATACTTAACATGTCACGTTATTTTTCAGGGCTATATGGAAAAAGAAATTAAAGTGTTTGGCATAGTGCCTGGCATATGATGTACAAGAAAGGAAAATTAGCTATTAACGTAACAAGCTGAATTAACCCGAGGATCTTCAAACTGCCTCAGGTGATGCTTATTTCTTAGTTTATTATAGTTTCTCTTGAAATATCAGAGAAAAACAGAAGGCAAAAAGGAAAATTGGTGAAATACTTCTGATTTTCCATGTTGATTGTAATGCATTGATACTAACTGAAAACCTCATACTGTTTTTTTCTCTTTTTAACACAAAAATCATAAGTTGAAGTAAATATGAAAGAAAATTAAAAAAGAAAAATTAATAAATTGCAGTGGAAGGAGTTGGTGAAGGTTAAGTGGTAGTACCAAGAATTTAGCTTTCAGTAATATGCCCTAGGTGAGTTTTAGTCTGGGGCCTGTCATAAATGAGAGGCATGGGGAGTTCCCATCGTGGCTTCAGCGGAAAACGAATCTGACTAGTAATCATGAGGACACAGGTTTGATCTCTGGCCTAGCTCGTTGGGTTAAGGATCTAGTGTTCTGAGCTGTGATGTAGATCACAGATATGTTTTGCATTCCTGCGTTGCTGTGGCTGTGGCGTGGATCAGTGGCTACAGCTCCAACTCAACCCCTAGCCTGGGAACTATGGGCTGGAGCGCCCCTAAAAAAAGACCGGAAAAAAAAAAAAAAAGTGAGAGGCATGGTAAATTCCCATAATTGATTTGAAGTCCCGCAGGCCTAGATGCAGTAATAGAACAGAGGTTAATTAGCATTCACAAGGACTGAATCCCTGCCTTGAGACATATAGGTAATGCAGGAAATAAATAAATCATTGAAAATGGTCAGTTGTTCCTGGATCAAGATGTTTAGAATAACCATGCAAAAATCCTCTCTGGGTGAAGAGAATATTGTCCCTAGCCTGAAATCATTTCTTTATCTTTAAAAATCTTTTTATTAAAATATAGTTTATTTATAATGTATCAATTTCTGCTATACAGCAAAGTCATATATATATATATGACTGGGTCATATATATACATACATATATATATATATATATATATGTATATGAATGTATATATATATACATTCTTTCTCATTATCTTCCATCATGTTCTATCTCAAGAGATCGGGGAGTTCCCGTCATGGTGCAGTGGTTAACGAAAACGACTAGGAACCATGAGGTTGCGGGTTCGGTCCCTGCCCTTGCTCAGTGGGTTAATGATCCGGCGTGGCCGTGAGCTGTGGTGTAGGTTGCAGACGCGGCTCGGATCCCGCGTTGCTGTGGCTCTGGCGTAGGCCGGTGGCTACAGCTCCGATTCGACCCCTAGCCTGGGAACCTCCATATGCCGCGGGAGCGGCCCAAGAAATAGCAACAAAAAGACAAAAAAAAAAGAGAGAGAGAGAGATCGGAAATAGTTCCCTGTGGTATATATAGCAGGACCTCATTGCTTATCTATTCTAAATGTAATAGTTTGCATCTACTAACCCCAAACTCTCGGTCCATCACATTCCTTCCTCCTCCCCACTGGCAACCCCAGTCCACTCTCCATGTCTCTGAGTCTGTTTCTGTTCTGTAGATAGGTTCATTTGTGCTACATTTTAGATTCCACTTATAAGCAGTATCATAAGGTATTTGTCTTTCTCTTTTAATTATTTCTATAACAGGTTTTCAACTGCAGTGCTTGGCACACAAGCAAGTAAAACTAGCCATACAAGAAGACAATATTCACTAGTGCCAGCAGAAACCAGAGAACAGGATAATTGGTGTTCCAGACATTAGAATTATCAAATGTAGGTATTAAAATAACTACGTTTGCCATATTATAGAGATAAAAGGCATCATTAAATTTTCAGCAAAGTCCTGAAAATTACCAAAAATATGACACAAAAGATCTGAAAAAGAACAGCATTGAAGTTGTAGAATTGAAAAGTAAAATATGTAATTGTTAAATTTCATAGTAGGTTCGCCATAGCTGAAAACAGAAGTAGTGAACTTGAAGGCAGTTTAAAAAAAATATTCAAAATAAAATATGGAAAATAAAAATGGAAAAGAGTAAGACAGGATGCAGTATGAATATGTTTTATATATATATATATATATATAATTGAAGTCTTCAAAGAAGAGAGAAGTGACAAATAGTATTTTAAGAAATACTAGCTGTAAATTTTTAATATTTAAAGATGGTCACTTTCATTAGTTAGGGAGGAAATGCATCTTAAAAACCTCAGTGGGCCCTACCCTTAAAATGTTAGTCATCTTGGAATGTGAGTTAGTAGTGACAATGCAAAGTGTTAGCAAGTTTGAGGAAATATAAGAACTTTTGCCTGATGAAAGTTGTTGTGCAGATTTTACAGTCACTTTACATGTTTTGCATTATCAAAATTTAACAAGTACACTTCTGCTCACAAGACTATACCTGATATAATGTATGTGCTCCAAAAACACAAATAAAAGATTTTATAGCATTTTTTATTATTGCCTATGAGTAAAAATAAGAAAATACCCATTAACAATAGGATTTGATAAATTTTGCTACATTCATGTAATAAAATACTCTACCATAATGAGAATGAATGAGTTAGAACCATACAGAATACATAGGTAAATTTCAATAACATAATGCTGAATAAAAGATAGCAAAGCTATATATATATATATATATATATATATATATATATATATATATATAGTTATATATAGTTATATACAGTAATAATATATATAGTAATAATTACACAAAGTTTAAGAAATAGGTACAAATAAATTATATTAGAAATTTAAATAATGATCACTTAAAAGGTGAAGGTTATATTTGGGAGGGGGCACAAGGTAATTTTCTGTAGCCCTGGAATATCCTATGACTAGATCTAGCTGGTAGATACATGGGAACATTCACTTTCTTTTCTTTCTTTCTCTTTTTTTTTTGCTTTTTGGGGCCATACTTGCAGCATGAGGAAATTCCCAGGCTAGGGGTCAAATTGGAGCTACAGCTACCAGCCTCTGCCGCAGCCATAGCAACGCTGGATCCTCAACCCACTGGTGAGACCAGGGATTGAACCTGCATCCCCATGGATACTAGTTGGATTTGTTTCTGCTGCACTATACTGGGAACTCCCTCTCTTTCTGTTATTTTATTGAGCTATTGTATTACGACTTGTAAAGTTTATGTTTGGGTTACACTTTAATTAAAATGTTTAAAATATAGGCAGTGGCTTGGTCACTTCAAGAAACCACCGGAAAACATATACAAAGATGGTCAACCTCATAGGTAATCTGTAAATTAAACCAAAATGTACTATCCTTAAACACCATCGTGATGCACAAAATTAAAAATGAAAAGACAGTATCCTATGGAACACTTATATATTGATGATTGGATTATGAGTGATATGATCACCTGGGAAACTTAGGCATTTTCTACCAAAGTTGCCAACGCTGAATTTATATGTATCGTAACCTAGCAATTCCCTCTTAGGATACACCCAAGAGAAACCCTCACAGCTGTGCACAAGGAGACATGTACCAGAATATAGCAACATTATGTTTTGTAATATTCACAAACTGGAAATAAGCAAAATGTCATCAAGAGTAGAACATAAATACTTTATGGAGTATTCATACACAGATATCCTATACACCGTACCCCAAAATGGATGAATCTTTCCTATAGGGAGATAATATTTTTCTATTAATATTTTCAAGAGCTAACACTTATATGGTGCTTTCTATATGCTGTGTTCTTCCATGTTTTATATTCCTGAAATTGTTTAATTTTTAACAGTAATGCTATCAAGTAAGTACTTATAAAATCCCCTCTTTATATGTGAGAAACTGGCATAGAGTGTGTAACTTGCTCTAGATTATAGGGTTTATAAATGTAACTAAGAAAATACGTAAAAAAAACAGATTACCGATATGTAATCTATAGAACAGTAAATGAGAGAGTTTAGTTCTTGGCTGAAGAAGGCTGAAATGGAATTCAGTTGGATAATATTTGAACTTCCATATAACTCAGAAGCATATCTAAAATAGAAATACAGAGTAAAAATGAACTGTGGCATCTTTTATCAGTGGCATATTTTATCAGTGTGAACTTTTATCAGTGTGAACTTTTCTTTGACAATATTCAATTTTCTCGGGCAGTACCAATTTTTGTCTTTAAAATTTTTTTATCATATTCTTTGTTCCAGAAAACTGGAGTCTGTTTTGTGAATATCTATTTTGTACATAATAGGAACAATAATTAGGTCTTGCCAAAACCATGATTATAATATAGCAATACACGTAACAAATTTATATTAGAAACTACTTGTTCAAATTTAAAATTCCAGATTAATAAAATTGCTAAATATTTGGCAATGGAAGATTCAGTTGACTCTTACAGCTAAAACTTTTTGATATAAAACCATTGTTTCAAAACTAAATTGATAAAGTGCCCGATTATTAAGACCTCATGGTTAGTATGTTAAGAAAATAACTCCAGAAGAAACTGATATGTGTAGATCATGGTCCACGTATTTAAGGAAAACAACTTCCAACATGATGAGAATATGCTAGTTACTAACACAGGAACAGAGAAAGCAATTGAGTAAGGAGAGAAAATGTATAGAAAGAGAGTCATTAGAAAGTATTAATAGGGAGAATTAATTGGCCTAAGTAAATAAAAACACAACGGTTATGTTGAATTTAACGTATCATCACAAAAAATCTTTTTTTGTGACTAATAAAACCTTAATAATTGATTTTTGAATTCACATATTTTGCTGTCCATATAAGTTAGTGATTTTATCCTTCTCATATAAAGCTTTGTTAAATTTAAACTTTAAGTATGAGAAAAAACATTATAGATTTTTTTTTTCATGACAAAACAATGGATTGGAAGGTAAAAAGAGTCTGTCAAAAGTTTCTCTGAAACTTTCTGTAATAACATTGAACAATTTAAACTGTCTTTTTTTAAAATAATATATATATATTTTTTTTGGTCAGATGGATTGGGTAATACTACTTAGAAATGGAATGACGCCAAAGTTCATTGCTTTGCTCTGTACTCTGGCCATATTTCCCTTAATCACCCTCTTCTATGTTGATTTCAGTTGTTTTACATGCAGGATATCCTTCTTGCTAGTAATACAGCATGTCACTTTTCTAATTTCCAGTTTCTTTTTAAAAAATGTTATCTAAAAGTCTTAAGACCCTCAGTTAGTTTTAAACTTCTAAAATGTTTTAAATCTTTCATGAGGTAAATGTGTTCCAAATCTCACAGGTCTTTGACGTAAAAAAAAATGAAAGTTCAGAAAAATCCATTTAATTCTTACTGTAACTTTTATGCATTGTTTGTAAGATTACACATTTAAATCTGAGCTTAATATAAAATATATAATATAAAATGTGCAAATGCCTGGAACCAGTTAATATCTGCTTTTCATCTCTAAGTGTCCATATTTATAAATGAATACTTACGGTTTTCATTTGGTCACTGACTTTTTCTATGTTCGTAATCTGGAGTAATTATTGGAGACTGTATAAAACAAATATTACTTAACCTTCTAAGGGAAGTAACATATCCCTCGCCATTCTGCTGATTTAAATCTTACCTTATTCCAAAAGAGGGTTTAGTATAGTGATTCCACATCCCTTTCACACTTGGCTTCCCAAATTGTCTCACCAAAATCTTCCATGCTTTCTTTGCCTCACTGCTACAAAGGTTTCTCAGTCATTTGAACATTTTTCCACCTTTTTATGTATCCCTGCTTCCATGACAATTTGCCTACCTCTCTGATTCCATTTCCTTGGAGGACAAATTGGAGCTAAAATGCTCATGGTATTTAATAATGGCTCTGTATCACTTACAAGAACTTTTTATCCTTTGTCTTCTTCTTCTTACCCCGCCTTCCCTCTCTCTTCTTTCCCCACCTGTGCACAAGCCATGTTGCATCTTATTCTCTTTCTCTAATATACCTTGCTTGGTTTTGCCTCAGGGCTTTTGTACCTGCTAACCTCTTTACTTTAAACACTCTTCCCTCTTTGCTTTTACATCTCTGCCTGCCATGAAACCATCTTAAATGCTGGTGCAGTCAATACAAATTCAACTAGGTGTAGGCTGAAGAAATTAAGTTTTTTCTTAGTAGGACAGTGTTTTCTCCAGAAATTTTAAATGAGGAAGAATATTGTTAAACCAAAAGAAAAGATAGTGGTCTATTAAGAGCTAAGTCATCTGTACCACCACTTCTATCTTAAATAAGATAAATGACCACAGTCTGTGTGACTCCTTGATCCCATGGACCACTTTCTTTTCTTTTCTTTTCTTTTTGTTTTGGACCACAATTTATTCATAAAATAAGTTTTGATTATCCGGCTTCTCAGGGCCTTTCTAATCCTGATAGGTGATGATTTAGTAATTTTTAAAATAGATCAAACTATGCCTTTTCTCTATTTTTCTTCATGTTTGAGATATATTCTGTATAGCTTTTATGGCTTTACTATTAAATAACCTCCAGAGGCTTTAGCAGAGGTGAAATTGAATATGTGGTTTCTCCACTTTAAAGTGAAGATAGTAATGATAGTTAACACTTATTGAGTGCAAAGATTCCAAACACCTTCTATGTGTTATTTAAAATTGACTTTTGTTCACCTTTTCTAAACCTGGGACAATGAAATGAAGCTCTCATTAACTTTTTTTGATATTTTAGAACAAGCTCTAAGGCGAGTTCATTAACTCTCTGTCGGTAAATCAATGGTGCTGAAGGCAGCAGCGGTGAAGGGTGAAGGACTTACCCCAGGGTCGCTATAAACAGAGACTGGATACTAGTAGAAGGATGATACCCCTTCTGAACTTCCTCATCTCAGTAATGCTTGATAATGTTCTATTTTAATGATTAATGATCAAATGGATGTCTTAAAAATAGCCACCAATACATGCACTTGTATTTAGAGCAAAGTATCGATCAGACAAGTGCTGAAAGTCATAGTCATGGGCCTTTTATTCATTTTTTAATAGAAAGAAGAAAGCCCCTCTCTCCAAAAAAGGAACAACCTGACACAATCATGGCAGAGATTAATTTATGGTTGGTATTTTTAAGCTGCGGCTTGCAAACTCACATGCTTTCAGTGGGTAAGATTACCTGCCCAAGGTCATACAGTAGGTTGGTGACAAAGCATGGTCTAGCCTAGAGTATTCAGATAGGGAGCTTCTACAGTTAAATGCATCTTGATATTAATGCCACATATAATGCTGTATTAAACACCCTTTTACAATGAGATAGGAGTTAAATCAATGAAATATGTATGTTTTATATGTATATTTATGTGTGTTTATGTAGGTTTATTAATCTGAGTGTTTTTTTAGCCTTTAACAATTTAGAGTCAATATATGCATTCATTTATCCATTCATTCATTCATCCACTTACCCATCTTTCTAAATATTTAACAAATACAGCAGGATTACTTTCATCTCTGGAACTTTACACAATGTTGAATATATGTCATATACTATGAACTCAGGAAATAAGAATATTAGAGTAATAACATTCTAACACTTCTCAATGAGCAGGTGTTTATTTATACTGGCATTTTACCCTCACAGTAGTTCCACTGAGGGAGGTAGTACCAGGAGAATTTTTATTTTAATTTTTTATATTTTTAAAAAGAATTTTTTAATTTTTTTTTCCTTTTAGGGCTGCTCCTATGGCATATGGAAGTTACTGGGATAGGGGTCGAATCTGAACTACAGATGTTGGCCTACACCAGAGCCACAGCAATGCAGGATCTGAGCCATGTCTGCAATGTACACCACAGCTCATGGCAACACTGGATCCTTGATTCACTGAGCAAGGCCAGGGATTGAACCCACATCTTCATGGATACTAGTCAGGTTCTTAACCCTCTGAGCCACAAGGGAACTTGAATTATTTTTATTTTATGAAGGCAGAAGAAAACAGAGAATGAATTTGGAGACTTAGTCCAAGTTTCAAAGCAAGTTAGCATGAGAAATTAAACCTGTATCTCTTGACTTAAATGTTAATGATTCTTCCAAAGAACAACATAATAAAAATGATGCTTATGACTATTAAAAAAGTATTTCAACCCCATCCACTTGTCCCATGCCAGTCATCAAAAATAATGGTTATGTAGTAAAGCAGATTTACATAGAAGGAGAAATCACACCTCTACAAAGCAACTAAAACCAGGAATTTTCTTTCTTTTTTTTCTATTTCACATGCACCAGGTAAGATTAACAATGAACTATAGTAATGATCCCTGAAATATAGTCTTAGGTAAGAATAACAAGGAATGAAACATTCAAGGCTCCTGGGGGTGGGGGATGAAGGTTTCTTTTAGTATGACCTTATATGAACTTTGCAAATGGATGAAAGCAGAATAAAGCATTGGAGTAAGTTGTTCACCCCCATGAGAATGGAATTTTAAATAAAATCCAGAAAAGATTCCAAAGCAAGGATAAGAATCTATGCCAATTTCATAAGGCAAGGAAATAGCCTGAAATGATGAGATAAATGGTATGTGAAAAAAGCATTAAGGTATGATTAGAGTTTTCTCCACAACCTATATGACATAAATTTAGTAAAACCTATTTTACAAGTCCCATGTTTGGGTTAATTAGGCTAGGTTAAACACACTGGTAAATGCATGGGGGTTGTTCTAGAGGAGTGTTCCCTAAAGGAATTTTTTGGAATGATGAAAAGGTTCTACACATGCACTCTCCAATATAGTGGCCACTATCCACATGCGGTTATAAAAATACCTGAAAGGTGTCTGGTGTAACCAAAGAATGGAATATTTAATTTCATTTTAATTATAACTGATTTACAGTACAGAGTCACATGTGGCTAATTAATGGCTGTTATATCAACCTCTGCAGTTCCAGATCCCTCAGCATCTGTTCCTAAATGAAGTGGTTTAAATGCTCACTTGACATAATTTAGCATATACCACAGGATTTAAGGCTAGACTCATTCCTAGAGATGATGTAATCCATTAACTTTTACATTAACTTTTAGACTTTATTGACAGTGCCTCCCAGTAAGAAATTAAGTTAAATTGAGACATTATGCTCATAGACCTGAATACACATAGAACAAAATTCTACTAAAATTTCATTAGGAAAACAATTACCTTTAGTAATAACAGTCTTATTCAATTCCACTCCATTTTACAAAGTGGCTGTGCCTAAATTTCAAAAAAAAAAAAAAAACCAACAAAAAAAGTAAGTTTGCTCTTTTTAGTTACTTCATTTTACAGCTGAAGGAACCGTGTCCTGGAAACATTGGATGTACATCAAATTATACTAGGAAAGTCAGGATGAAAACCATTGTTTTGCATTTGGCAGATCATCATAAAAATAGACATTGATTTCCTTTGACTTCGATTCAGTGTATAGTGGTAGCCGGAAATAAACCCCTGAATATGCCTACTGTATTTTGTTTCTTCCCATATGAAGCATATTTATGGACCAAGTATACTATATTTGAAAATATTTAAACGTGTGGATTATTACCACCCAACCCAGGTTTCCCACTTGCCCAGTAAAAGGCTAAATGTAAAACACTGGCAATGTAACTTCCGTCAACTGATAATCTGTTAGCACCTTTCAGAAGGGAAGCTGTTCCAGGCACAAAAACTCATAGCATGTCTGAGTTTTTGCAAAATGAAATCCTAATCCTCACCTAAAATGGGGGTCACCTTCAATTCAGTACTTTGCTACATCAGTAAAATAAAAGCCAAAGAGGAATTCCCATTGTGGCTCAGCAGAAACAAACCTGACTAGCATCCATGAG
The DNA here is from genome assembly GCF_016906955.1 of Phacochoerus africanus. Lineage (NCBI taxonomy): Eukaryota > Metazoa > Chordata > Mammalia > Artiodactyla > Suidae > Phacochoerus > Phacochoerus africanus. The sequence goes on from NC_062555.1 coordinate 42,283,137, forward strand.
GACATAGATTCAATTTCTGGACTTGCTCAATGGGTTAAGGATCCAGCAAGCTGTGGTGTTAACGATTGCAGCAAGCTGTGGTGTAGGCCACAGACTTGGCTCAGATGCTGCATTACTGTGGCTGTGGCATAGGCCGGTGGCTACAGCTCCTGATGTGACCCCTAGCCTTGGAACTTCCATATGTCTGGGTGCAGCTCTAAAAAGACAGATAGATAGATAGATAGATAGATAGATAGATAGATAGATAGATAGATGTCAATGATTAAAAGATATTTCATTTTTAAGAGATAGTTCAAAGATGCTGAAGAAAGAGTAAACACTTTAAAACCAGTAGTACAGTGGTCTATCATTTAGTGTTTCATACTTACTGGAAGAAGTATTCTAGACTAATTTATGCAGTTTTTAAAATGATACATTATTTTGATGTCAGTATTAAAAAAGGAAACACATTAGTTAAGGTATTCCTTTCCTAAACAGCCAAGAACTTTAGGTAGGTCTCACATTTTTAATTACATTTTGACTGTTTTATAGATATAGATTTTTTACAAAACACTTTATTGCACTCTGTTCTCTCATAGTCATTGGGATACAGCCTATTGCAAAATCTCTTTTCTGCTAGATTTTCTTCACACCTGCTGACCTCCATTCTATACTGTTTGTTGTTGACACCATCTTGATTTTACCAGATAATGAGAATGGGAGGTTTTCATAGGGCAACCAGATTCCTTTCCTGCCTCAATTAATCTATAAACGATTTTTCACTTAAAATGCACAGTGGTCGCCTTTGTCCTTTTGTGAAACCAGAAATAAGAAACACATTTGATCATTTCCAGGCAATGACAGCAGTGCTGCCCACTGATCGCACGTATGAAGGGTCATCTATTTTAAGGTACATCTTCATTATAGATATGTCCAAATGTTTCTAAAAATGCCCAGATCAGCAATAATTGTTACCAATAAGGTGCACTGATGATTGATACAGTTATTAAGAAAAAGTTTAAGAAGAAATAAGAAATGTGCCTACTTTCAAAGTGTTACTCTAAAATATATTTAATATTTAAAAAGGTAAAAAATCTCGACAGTGCAGAAATCCGATAGATAATCACCTTAACCAAGTGACTAGTATTAACATCAGCATTTGTAAGATGAAACAACATGGTGAACCCTTGAAATGATGGACTGAGAGGATCTAATCATGGACAAATATCAGAAAGATACAAATGGAGGGGCCTTCTACAAAATAGGTGGCTAGGACTCTTCAAAACTGTCAAGATCATAAAAGATAAAATAAGGCCGAGGAACTATCATAGGTAGGAGGGAACTAGAGAGAAAAAACAATGAAATGTAATATTGGATCCCTTGTAGCTTAGCAGCTTAGTGGATTAAGAGCCCAACATAGTGTTTGTGAGGATGCAAGTTCTATCCTTGGCTTTGCTCAGTGGGTTAAGGATCTGGTGTTGCCACAAGCTGTGGTGCAGGTTGCAGGTCCAGCTCGGATCTGGGATCTGGTGTTGCTGTGGTTGCAGTGTAGCAGCTGCAGCTCTGATTCAGCCACTAGCCTGGGAACCTCCATATGCTGCAGGTACATATGTTCAAAAAATAAAAAAAGAAAGAAAAGGAAAAACTGATGAAATCTGAATCAACTTTAAGGGAAGCTGAGTAAAGGATATATGGGAATTCTATTATTTTACACCCTTTCCGTAACCCTAACTTAAAATTTAAAATAATAAAAATATGCATTATGGAATTGATGAATAATGTCATTTTGTCCCAATATTTCAATGTGGAGGCATTTTAGACTTTTCAGATTTTTTTCTGACACAATAATTTTCCTTAGAGAATGTCAAATGTCTTTACAAGCTTGCTGCAATTTAAAGTATAAATAACTAGCCCAACTAAAATAAGGCTCAATTTGGTACAAATGAATTTACACTAGTATTCTACAGGACACTCAGTAGTCTTTCACTTTTTTTCTTGAAAGATAACACACTGAAGCTTATACTGGAACACCAATCATTGCCAAGTTTTAACTTCTAAGTGGCGACATATTATCATGGCAGTTGGTGCAAAAACATTTCCTAACCCAGTCTAGTGATTATAAATATAGTCCAGAAGTTCTGGGAAATGTGCATGGAAAGTATACAAATCACTTCTTGAGAGGAAAAAAAAAAAAGAGCTTAGTTTCAGTAGGACTTCTGCATCCATTCCGATGATAGATAATCCAACATCATTTTACATATTCAAAATGGGATAGTTTCAGAGAATAACTGAGGCAACAGCTTACTTGAGGAGAAAGGAGGACATTGCCCATCATCCTAATCCACCTCCTGGTTTATGTAAAAATATATTAGGTGACTTAACAACATCCACCAACTTTTGACAGCTGTCTATCAAAGTGCTGAATTTTTTGTATTTAATGGACTGAGTACTCATGTAAAGTATATGAGTTCAAAGATATCAGCATGACAGTCTTCATGTAAATCTATCACTGTGGTTCTTATCCTCAATCCAACGGGAAATCATTCTAAGCATGACTAGTCAAATAGTACTGAGTTTCCCGAGGGGGGTATATTGAAATCTATAATTACTGGGCCACAGATGATAAAGACCACAGAGTTCTCTGCTTGCCCATTTTAAAGGTTGATTTTAGCAATACTTTTTTGAGCATCTAGCGATAATTAACGTAATTATGCATGCTGTGCATCAGCATCAGTCATTGTGCTGGTTGTGTAATTTAGGATTATTATCCTAGTATTAGCGATTATGAAAATTTGGGCTTATAAGCATTAAGCAATTTACCTAAGGTCATTCAGGCAGGTTTTGACCTAGAAAATCTAATCTCAAAGCCCATATTCTTAACCCCTGCATCCCACTCTAAATAGGGGTTGAACATTCAAAGATGGATAAAACAATCATGTAGCATTTAAAGAGTTCAGAGATGAAAAGTTAAATCCTCTTCTTTTGGCAGGACAAATGTCAAGGAAGTAAGAAGGGCTGAGAGTTTTCATTTAACCATGAAATTAGCTAGAACATTTATTTCTTCCCAAGTTATGTTATAAACCTCATACTCTGTATCTAGCTGTTGCTATGTAGCAAAGTACCCACAGTTTATCTTCAAATAGCAAGCCTTTATTATAGCCCAAGAATCTGTGGGTTTGCTGGGTAGTTCTTAGGTTATGCTGGGTGGCTCATGATCCTTCTAACTTCTGCTGACAGCCATTCAGGGTGGCTTCAGTCACATATCTGGCTGTTGACTAGCTGACTGTTGGGGTGAAGGGAGAGATTGGGCCTCATGCCACACAGTTAGCAGGACTCCGAGAGAGAGTGCAAGGCTTGTTCAGAACAGGCACATCATCATTTCTTCCACGTTTCATTGGCCATAATGTTAACCCAGACTTAGATCTGCTTGCTGGCATGTGGTAAAGCCAACCCACTGACACTGGGTGGTGGTGAAGGACAGGGCAGCATATAGTGCAGGTGCCAAGCAAGGAGTCCAGGGCAGCTAGTGCTTAAAAGACTTGAACTCTCCTGGAAGGCTTTCATGAAAAGGTTTATAAAGACAGGGTGAGAGAGGGGATTTGTGACGTGTGTAATCAGCTTGTAGACACTCTTCTGATTGGTTAGTGGTGAGGTCATCAGGAATCAGGATCGTCAACCTTCTGTTTTCAACCAGTCTGGGGTCTACGTGCTTGTGGACAGCATACAACGTCTTCCACCTGGTGGGCGTGTTTCAGTATCTGCAAAACAGCTCAAAGGACATTACTCAGAATATTATCTAAAGCCCTGGAAAAGAAACTGAAGGTCCTTGACTTTGTTTAGTGGCTAAACTATTATTATCTTGTCTTGTTTGACTGTTTTACTTCCTTTCAGCATGTTTTCACTTTTCTGATTAAATTTATTATTTGACTAAATTTTATCTACAGACAAAAGACAGGCAGAGGACATGGCCTCCAGGGGGCAGGGGCAGTTTTGCTTCTGGAAAGACCCCATAGGGTCCTGCTTGGTTACAAGAGCAAGTCAAAGACTAGCCTCAGTGCAAAGGAAGGATAAATACACTCCATCTGTTGATGAGAAGAGCAGTAAAGTCACATTTCAAGGGGAATGTGAACTGAGAATATATTTGCAGTCAGTTTCACACACACACACACACACACACACACACACACACACATGCACACAGATACCCACTTGTATAATAATGTATCCATCTTCTGTGTGGATAATTCTGTGACTTCATCACCTGAAACATTCCCTCAACTGCACACGCCTTCCATCTCATCTTCAGAGAGTTCACTAGTACTGACCTGACTTCTTGACGCAGATGAAGTGATTAAATCTGTAGTTGTAACTTTCATGGGAGTAGCTAGTAGATAGGCTCTGGAAGATTGATTGGTTCCTGCCTAGTCTCAAATGTTTTGTGTAGCAAGTTTGTGAGTTTACTGAGAGTGGGAGGGCCTTTCTGAAGAGCTATATTTAAGATACACTGCATTCCATGATTGGGCTGAAAAGTGATAAACTAGTACAGCTTGTTTGCCAAAAGCATCAGGAGAGTTTGGTGTTCTTTCTAAAAATGTTTAACCTCTTGGAAGTGGGGAGGAGAGGTCTGCCCCTACTCCACCTTCTGAGTTTCTCAATGTACTGTGTCGGTCACTCTACATACAGTGCTTCGTGCCTTCCTTCCAGACTCACCATGAGTTTGGCATTATTCCCCCTTTATTGATGGAAAAGTGAAGTTGAGAGAAATTGAATAAATTGGCTAGGACACAGCTAAGTTTTTAAACAGAGTTTGAATCCAAATCTGTTGAACATAGAAGTTCATTTCCAAAAAATGAAATGGTACTGTAGAAATCTTAAAACACTCAAACATTTAGAATAATAAATTCTAATATATATGTTCTATATGATAAGTTCTACATAATAATTCTATATAATAAAGATTCTACATGGTAAATTCTATATAATAATTCTATATAATAAAATAATATAGAAATTATACAGAATTCTATATATTAAAATTCTATGTAATAAAATAATATATATAGTCATCTCTGCCTTACAGAGTCAGAGGTTATAATTTATGTTTGAAAACAATTCTTCAGTTGATGATAGAACAGTCTTAATATTCTGAGTAAAATCTGGACCTCAGCTTTTCAAGACAATGAGTTAATCTGTTATTACACCTCATTTTTTTCAATCTCCTTTAATTTCTCTTTGTGTTGTTTATTGCACATTATACAAGGTGTTATCATATATATTTTTTAATCCACTTTCTAGATTGTCCATTTTCTCCTTAAAACTAATCATTAATTTATAGCTCGGGTTGGAACATGACTTAATGTTTTCATTTTTATTTTTAAATATCTCACTAATTTGTAAATTAGTGTTCTTGATACGCATTTGTTTTGTAGTTATTTTGTGCAGTTTAAATGTATTGCTGCTAAATATTGGAATATATTCTAGCCATATTGTCCCAATACATGGACTGGTAATGACTTCATTTATTTTGAATGAAGAATATATGATTTTATAGGAAACCAAGGCCAAAGCCTCTATAGAGGTAGTTCATGTGACAATGAGTGCTTATCACAGCTTAGATTGGTCAGACCAGTGAGAATTATCATGAGTTGTTTTAATAAAATATTTTCACTTATTACAAAATCATTATATGTTAATTATAGAAACAATATTAACAAAAAGTAAAGAGAATAAAAATAAATGCCAGAGATTCAATACTCAGAAGTAATTTCTAATACTAAAGGGTTTGACTACCTGTAGACAGTGATATGACACTGAAAACTAATATGATCAAATCTGCGCCTTAGAAAATTCTAACAGAGTGTGGAGGGCAATTTAAAGGACTTTATGGATGTTGGAATTAGGGAGACTGATTATTTTGTTCCCTTAGCAGCAGGGAAACTGAGGTTTGTATTTTAGTGGGTGGAAGGAGGGCCTAAGGTATTACAGAAGGAGAAAAAAGGGAATATTGCTATTTCTCTGGATGCAAGGAGGTGTTAACATTTAGCAAAGAAAAATTAATCCTTCATTGGAAAACATTAAACTTTATTTTATATACTGTTTGATACCATGGATGCAGGCAGCTTTCTTAATATGTATCTTCATACCTAAAAGGATAATATATATATTTTGTCTTTTGTCTTTTTAGGGCCGCACCTGTGGCATATGGAGTTTCCCAGGTTAGGGGTTGAATTGGAGCTGTAGCTGCCAGCTGCCAGCCTAGACCACAGCCACAGCCACACCAGGTCTGAGCCGCATCTGTGACCTACGCCATAGCTCACGCCAATGCTAGATCCTTAACCCACTGAGTAAGGCCAGGGATCAAACATGGATACCAGTCGGGTTCGTAAATCATTGAGCCACGACAGGAACTCCAAAGAATAATATAATTTTTTAATCTATGACCTTAGATCACAAAGATTTCAGGTATTCTGAAATTATTTCCCTTCAGATTGAGTATTTGATTGGCAGATTTTTTTTTTATAAGTGCTAGTGGGCTTTAGACGAAAACTATAGAAATATTTCTTTATTTTTACTCTATAAAATGAATATAGGTATTTAATGACTTGAATTTCTAGAGGAAGCCCTTTTTAACACTGAGATTAACATAAAAGACTCTATGTATAATTTCATATTTTATAAGCATTATTTTGTAGCCTTTATATCTGCATTTTAGTCACATCAAAGATTAATTTTAAAAAGACCCTTTAAATAATGGCAACCAAAAGCAAATGGCTCTCATATTTCATTTACATTTATAATGTAATTTCTCAAATGGTAGGTAATTTTAACCAGGTACCCATGATTACAATCGCTAAAATGTAAATTTTAAAAAATTTTAAAAGAATATGCAGTATTCCGTTGTCCTCAGATTTTTAGACATTTGCATTATACTGTATCATAAATGTTCTTTGTTCCTTCATTTTCCAAAATAAGTCTCATATTCATTTTCAAAATATTTTATTTTAGGAGATAAAGTATGGATACTTGTCTGTATATCATATAGTCCATTTTCAAATTTTCGAAGACTGCGTAATTTGATCAGCCAGATCCTTTTCTTTCACCTTGGCCATATGGTTGTGTCCAGGTCTGTCCTAGTTGTGAGGTTACTCAGGCTGTTGGATATTTAATTAGTGAGCCAACAAGTATTTATTTAAATGCTTTGTAGGCTGCATGGTGTTAGAATATAAGGCCCTTTATAATAATTTTTGGCTCAAAGAGAATAGTTTGACTTTCCTTGATTCTCTGATTGTTTAGGTTGACTTATTCAGGAATGTATATTGTATGCCCATCAAGTACCAGGTATTATGCTTTTTTTTTTTTAATATAATGATTTTTATTTTTTTCCATTATATCTGGTTTACAGTGTTCTGCCAATTTTCTACTACACAGCATGGTGACCCAATTACACTTACATGTATACATTGTTTTTTCTCTCATTATCAGGCTCCATCATAAGTGACTAGACATAGTTCCCAGTGCTACATAGAAGGATCTCCTTGCTAATCCATTCCAAAGGCAATAGTTTGCATCTATTAATCCCAAGCTCCCCATCCATCCCATTCCCTCCCCCTCCCCCTCCCCCTCCCCCTTGGCAACCACAAGTCTATTCTCCAAGTCCATGATTTTCTTTTCTGTGGAAAAGTTCATTGGTGCCATATATTGGACTCCAGAGAACCTGTGTCTTCATGGATGTCAGCAGGGTTCCTTACTGCTGAGCCACAAGGGGAAACCCCCCTCTGCTTATTTTTTTAATGCTGAATTTCAAGTTCTCAGATATCATTTCCTGAAATAAGGCTCATAACTAGACCTTACTTCCCTATATGCTGGTTTTTTATATGTATTGTAGTGAATTTTTTACCATATCAAAGGTACCAAGCAATTAAACATGTTCTCCTAAGTTCATCACTCTCTTCTCCATGAATCAAACAGAACTGTCTTCACCGTGATAGAAGAGCACTTATCAAAGGGCCTTGCTGCTCACTGTGAACACTCTCCCTTACCAACAGTGAGTGCCGAAGACAGCCTTATTCCCAATACCAATCTAAGAAAATGATAATCTGTTAATATTTTTAATGAAATATATTTAAACATACATGGGGGGGGATTGTTGACCCAACTATGGTCAAATTAGCAATAACAAATGGGAAGTAATTTCATTAGGTCTCCATTTGCCTGTGATTTATATATTCATCACATATTTTGACAAACATTCATTGATTACTTACTATGTATTCACATCTAGAAATGAAATGATGAATGAGACACAATCCCTTTCCTCAAAGGATTTTATTTGCCCAAGGTTCTGCAAATATAGGTAACTATTATAATATGTTAATAATTCTATAATAGATGAATTACAGAATTCTAAGAAATAACATATGCAATCTGTGAAGGGGACATTATATTAAAAAAAAAAAAAAGGCACAGGTTCGATCCCTTGCCTCATTCAGTAGGTGGGTTAAGGATCTGTCATTACCATGAACTGCGATATAGGCTGCAGATGCCACTTGGATCTGGCATTGCTGTGGCTGTGGCATAGGTCGGCAGCTGCAGCTCCAGTTCTGACCTCTAGCCCAGGAACTTCCATACGCTATGGGTCACAGGTGCTTAAGAAACTCAGACTAGTAAAATTATAATTTTATGATAAAGCAGCAATGATAGAAATATCTGCAGTATTCTGTGGATAATAGAGAGGAGGGAATGTTGTCTGGGAAATCAGTTATTATCAATTAATGTGACTTAGAATTCTCTTTGTGATTTTCTGTGTGTTATTTTGCTTGACATTTAAACATACATTCTAAACTTGAGTTCTTACTATAATACATAAAAGTAACCCAATATTTCACTAAAGAGCCAGAAGTTTTAATATTTAGTATTTGCAAAGGGAAGCTGTAACATGGCTTGACTGAGATGCAATTCCTCAGGGTGTTTATGAGATTCACATCATTCTTTATTTTGCTTCTATTCTCAGTAATCAGAGGTTTTCAGTTTATTCCATTTTTTCCTTTGTTTCTTTGTTCTCTTTTATTAAGCTGAGAACCCACAGATGTTTGAAAAAAAAAAGAAAAGATGCAATCTGTGAAGGGAACATTTTTCTCATCTGTTAGTGGTGATCCTATGAAAGGGCCATCAGAGATCTGTACTTGGTGTTCTTTTAACAAAAAAAGATTCTCCTTTTTGTGGTGAATAGTGTGTCATTGTATGGCTTCAGGGAGGGAGGAGGCCATTCATTTTGCCCCTGGACAGGTTTAATACAACTAAAGTCAACAACAAAGTGGTAGAAATAAGATTGGTAGTAAAGTTGGACTGAAATCTTTTAGACTGAAATACACATTCCATCCAAGCAGATTTCCTGTTAAGCAACCATCTCAGCAAATTCATACAACTCTAGTAGGAAAATGATCCCAATGTATACGATAGCAGGTGAGGGGTTATGGCATCGTGTAGGAGACAGATTTCAATAACACTCCCTCTTCCTGCTCTTCCTCTGTTTCTTCTCCCATTCTCATCAGGCACCAGATCGTTAATATAGATCATTTTCTCAGGTTGCACTTGTTTCCATGGTTAATCTGTTTTTTAAAATGATAACCTGGATGAGGTCCTACTGTACAGCTCAGGAAACTATACTTAATCTATGGGATAGACCACAGTAGAGATAGTAGGAGAAAAATAAGTATACGTGTACACTATGCTGAGCTGATATGCTGTACAGCAGAAACTGACACAACACTGTAAATCAACCGCTTTAATAAAAATTTAAAAAAGAAACTAAGCTGACTTAATTACTATCCTTGAGCAAGCCACATGACCATTTGGTGCCTGGGTTTCTTCCCTTATAAATCTGAAAATGTTTTCAAAATACTTTCATATCCAAAATTGTATTTTTCTCATCCTACCAAGGAGAAAATCAATAGATTCTCAGGGAAAAAAAAATAGATTCTAAGAAACTTTGTAATGTGAGAGTCAATTTTCAGTGGCAGGATCAGCAATAATTTAAAAAGTAGGATAATCTAAAATTTGAACCCCTCCCCCCAAAAAAAGCATAAATATTTTTCCTTAATTACTTCAACTTTACTGGCAATGCAGCATTGACTTACCTCTAATATTTGGGCTACTTCATGATAAATAGACACTTTCCTGGAAGAGTTATATATTGTATCAATCCATTTAAAACTCTAATTCTTTCATATTGAGACTCAGGAAATAGTTCAGGAAATACATTTTTTAAAAAAGGCAGTCGTTCCTGTTGTGGCTCAACAGGTTAAAAATCTGACTAGTATCCAGGAGGATGCAGATTTAATCCCTGGCTTCACTCAGTGAGTTAAGGATCCAGTGTTGCCACAAGCTACAACGTAGAGTACAGATGTGACCCAGATCTTATGTTGCTGTGGCTCTGTGTAGGCTATAGCTGCAGTTCCAGTTGGACCCCTAGCACGGGAATTTCTATGTGCTGCAGGCACAGCCCTAAAAAAGAAAAAATAAATTAAAAAGAAGGCAAACAAAATGTAAACATTCATTTTATTGATCTGTAGTAAAAATAGTAGAATTACTATTTAAGGTCAATTATACTAATCTGGTTGTTATGCTAGTCTGGTAGTCATTTGATACTCCTCCTATTTTAAAGATGAGGAAACTGAGGCACAGAGACACTCAAATAGTTTCAGTGATGGTTTCATTGCTTTACCAATTGTCTGGATTTTTCTTATGAATTTCTGTAATTACGGATCTCTGGGTACCAGTTTCATCATCAATGTGAGTGAACTGGATTAAATAATATTTTAGGCCCTTAGGGTTTTTTCCTACTGGGATTTACATAAACTACATTCACATGTTCTGCTGTAGTGTTGTGCGGATTATCGAAAATATATGGGCAGGCTTCAAATTTGGCTCATCCCCTTGGAGTTCTGTTTGCACTGCCACACATTGGCCAAGCTGCCATCGTATGTGTGAACTTAAATTATCATTGTGGGCCTCTTTTTTCCCTCCTCCTCCCCTCCTTCCCTTCTTCCCTTCTGTAATAACCCATCTGGGGTTTGGTATGAACAAAGAAAAGCATTGTCATTGTGTTGTTGGGTTAGAAACTTGTTTCAAATATTCTCTGTTCTTGAGTAGTGTATGGTCTAGTAGAAACTATAGAAATAACTGTACCGAAGCTAGTGTTTTAACATCAGCTCTGAGATAACTTCATTGACTCCCCTTTCTTCTACAATTCACATAGCTAGGCTAATCTTTTTTTTTTTCTTTTCTTTCTTTTTTTTAATGCTCCCTGGCTGTCATGACTCTACCTAAAATCCTCATTGCCTCCTTGATTTTTCTTACAGTAAATTTCAGTTCCTGTGCTTCACCCTAAATGGTTGCCCATTGCAGCCACATTTCTCCACAGCACACCTTTTGCTCAAATTAGCAGTCTCCTCATCACTCTCTGGGTTCCTTAGCTCCCATTGTCATGTTCACTTTTGGACCATTACTCCCATTGTTCTAGCTTTCTCAGTGAATGACAGAATCCTTCCCCTGTATCAGAAAGAGATTGGTTCCAGATCCCCAAATCCTGAGCTACCAAAATTCTTGGATGCTCAAGTCCCTTTTATAAAGTGGTATATTAAAGATACTGAGGTCCCCTGTATGCCATTTCTGAGGGACCCGGCTCTCTTCTTACCTTCATGACCAGAGTCACCTTTCTAGCTTCTTGCAGTCAAGTAATGGATCTAATCACTGTCTTCTCATGGTGATGGTGTTCCCACATAGCTTTCTCTCTTTCCATGTCTTTTAGAAACTTAGGAATAGGGCTCACCTATTAAATCCACTGTCTAGTTTCGTTTGTTTGTTTGTTTAAGCCAAGCCTATGCTATGCAAACTGTAAACAGACAAGGCAGACATCCCTGCTTTTGAAGTAGACTCACTTGATAATACAATCATTGTTTCTAAGGTTGGATTATGAAAAAAAGGATTGAGGTTTTGAGGTTTTGATGTAGGTTATTGGTTTAAAAAGTAGCTCTACTACTTATAATGACCTGTATCACTACCATCTGGTCTTTGTGTTTGTCTCTTGGCTCCACTGTTCAGTTGATTTGTTCCAGGGCTTTGGATTCCATAATGCATTTCTTTGCCAGAGAGAAAGAGCTATATGCCCAAGAAGATGAGTGTCTAAATCATTTTGAGCATATGTTAGCCATTTCAGTGTTTTACCTTAAGCATTCAGGTGTAAGTGGAATTTTATCTTGGCGCTCCCATTAAACTGTGAAAGGGAGCTCTCAGCAAAACATACATCTGTTAAACATATGCCTTCAGTGGTCCTGTGCTCTCTCTTCCTTAAGTTCATTCTTTCCTTCCTATAGTAAATGGCTGAATTTGCAAGTTCTGTCCCAGAGATTTTTATCATTCCTGCAGATTCACTTAAAGTCTTTCTGCTGGGCATTGTTTCTTCAGTGAATAGCTTCTTTGATTAAATAGGATTCAACCTGTGTGGTGGAAACTGACCTCCTGTGATTCTTCAGGAAGGAATAGACACCTAGTAATCAATGGTTTGAAATGTCATGTATGCCCCAAAGTTTTTGGTTTTTGTTTTTATTTGTTTTTGGTATTGATCATTGTTTGCTTGCATTCTAGAAATAATAATGAATATTTGACTTTAAATCCAGTGTGACTAACGTTTCCTGAGCACCCATTATAGTCAAAAGGTATTGGGCTACTCAGCATGGAGTGCTACAGATGAGAATGACATAGTGTCTGCTCCTCAAAAAGCAGAGTAAGTGACGGACTTGAGCTGAACTCTTCAGTTTCAGTAGATTAACTATGATCAGTACCAGGACGAGATGATCAGTAGGAGAGAAGACCAGAAGAGGAAGTAACTGATTCTGCTAGCGCATTCCTTTGTCACCTTTTCATCATGCCACCATGCACTAATGGCAGGCGTAAATAACAGAAGTTTGCCATAAGGTTAAACCATAAACTTAAAACTGGAATGCCTACTCTATGCTGAGAGATATAAAACTCATGGATTTGTAGATGCAACACATATCACATGTGTGGCTGCTTCCCCTGAAGAACTGGTATATTTCTTCCTTCACCACAAACAGTGAAAAATATAGTTTGAAGTCTAAACCCTATGTTATTATATCACTTCAATGGTAGTAAAACATGTGACCTGTATAACATGATACGTTCTTTCCTTCTTTAGCCTCATTGATGGGAGAATTTTATTATTTGTTATTAGATTCTGTATCACAGGATTCATTACTATTTGGTGAAAATCACTACACTTGTTTAGTTTCTCTTGTTGATAGGTCTTTTTGTTTAGGGTGTTTTTTGTTTTGTTTTGTTTTCTTTTTAGGGCTAAATTCGTGGCATGTGGAAGTTCCCAGGCTAGAGACTGAAAATTCAACAAATGAAAGAATTTCTTGAAAGAGCCTCGTTACTTGACTAAAGAATTTATATGCCAGAACTAAAAACTCTAAAGAATAGTATTTTTAAAAGTGCCACTATGATATGCAATAGGTTAGTTATGGCACAATATTAAGGTTGGAGAGATACACATAGGAAGAGAAGAGACTTGGACGTTAGGAAAATTGCATTGACCATTATGTGTTACGAACGTAATATGGTGGCTGTGGTTGAGAATATGAAGGGATTTGAATTCTTTGTGGGCATTAGCAAATCAGAGAGAATAAAAATTGTATATTGCATGAAAAAATACTTCATGGAATATTCAAAGATATGGAGAGTCTAATAAAGTAGATCACAATAGGCACTTCCAATTATGAAGGTGGTGAGCGTAGTCCAGCACCTCCCAACTGAAGCCAGAAATCAATATGAGACTCTTCAAATAGAGAAGGAATCCTGATATTCTGTGAGAAATGAGAAGGCTGTATAAGCATTAGCCTCCTTTTTTTTTTTTTTTTTTTAATGTAGGTTGTCCTGATGGAGGAAGAAGTACTATGGTTTGATATTGACTTTATATATGTCAGGGGATTGCAAATTATATCTGTTAGCCAAATCCAACTTGCCACCTATTTTGTAAATAGTTGTATTGAAACACAGCCACTCTTGTTCTTTACATATTTTCTGTAGCTGCTTTTGTACTACAATTGCAAAGTTGAGTAGCAGCAGAGCTGTATAATCTGTAAAGCTAAAAGTATTTACTATTTGGCCTTTTATAGAACAAATGTGCTGACCCTTGATACAGAAAACAACGCAGAGCACATGTGTTAAATGTTCAAACACACATGCAGAATTTAACATTTCAGCAGGCCTTTCAAGACCTTTCCAGTCCAGTAGACTCCAAATTGTCCACCTAGTTAGTATATAGTGAATGATAGTTCTAAAACAAATAGGGGAACCATCCTTAGAAGCCACTAAGACTGTTGAGAAGTGTAGCAAGGGTGAGCACCATTGGGAGCAGTAGAATGTATTCCTTTTTAAAATAAATAGTATATCTCTGGAACTTATTTTGCATAATTGAAACTTTGTACTATTTGACCAACACCTCCCCATTTCCCCCTACCCGAGGCCTTGGTACACACTATTCTACTCTTTTCTTCTATGTGTTCAACTATTTTAAATTCCACATAAAAATGAAATCATGCAGTATTTGCTCTCCATGTCTAGCTTATTTCACTTACCTTAATGTCTTCCAGGGCCACCCAGTGTATTACAAACAGCAGTTTTATTTCTTTAAAGAAAGAAAACTACTATTCTTTTTCATATTTTTTCTTTATTTATTCATCCACCAATGGACATTTAATTGTTTCCCTGTCTTGGCTACTGTGGATAATGCTGCAATGAATGCAAAGATTGAACACATTTGTAAGAAAGGTTTCCTTTGGTTTCTATGACGATGTGGGTCAGGTTGATTGTGAAGACCCTGACTAGAAGATGTTAGAGGAACAAGATGAAAGCAAGAAGTTAATCATAGCGTCATTTATTACTTCTTTACATGCTTACTACTCACCCATGGGGCAGGCCCTGCATCCTCCTTCCCCCTTGAGAAGTAGGTACAATCACAGTACCAAATCTCCACTCTACCTCCCAGCCAGCTCCCCAGATGGGAGAACTTGACTATCTTAATTCCTCTTCTGCTCTATTTAAGTGTGCTTCTGTAAATCAGACACACAGTAGCATTTTATTAGGGACATTTGACCAGAAATTAGTTTAGGATAATATTTATTAATTGGGTTCTGAGCAAGAGGCTTACTCTTAATTGGTCTTTGTTTCCTTGTATAAAAGATGGCTATAATATTTTGGATTTTTTTTCCTCTAAATCTTTTACTTAACTTTATAGTTTTATGAACAAGAAAAGAGATGATGTATGTAAAAGTGTTTTAAAGCATGTTAAACACCATTCAGATATAAGCTGCTCTGTATTTGCAGTGTATGTTGTTATTTTATAGCATTGACACCTCAGACTAGTCCTGAGGTGCTAACTCAACATAGCCTAATGCAGTGTCATCTGATTCAGCCTGAGCTGATGACAGTTTATGCTGGAAGTCTTTGAGACAAGGTATTTCAGTTATTTATGTCCATTTTAGTCTGCCTTAGACATCAAATGTGAATTGCTGCTCAGACATGGCAGTGGGAAAGACTCATTCACATGGATTTAGCTGTCCTGCATTTTCACATCATCTTCTTTAGAGATGAGATAGAAATAAGAAACTTCTACATGTTAGGCCTCCATAATATATATGTTGCATAGCTTATTAGCGAGTAAGCCAGTTTTATTGAAGGAATGACTAGGGAGAAATGAATAAATTTGTACTTACTTGTGGTTAAAGAAAGAGAAGGAAATTCAGAGAAAGAAAATTGAGGAGTTCCCATCATGGCTTAGTGGTAACGAACCCAACTAGATCCATGAGGACAAGGGTTCGATCTCTGGCCTTGCACAGTGGGTTAAAGGATCTGGTGTTGCTGGTGTAGGTCGAAAAGGCAGCTCAGATCCTGTGTTGCTGTGGCTGTGTCATAGGCTGGCAGCTGCAGCTCCAATTCAACCCTTAGCCTGGGAACTTCCATATACTATGGGTGTGGCCATAAAAAGACAAAAAAAAAATTGAGAAAAAGAACCAATAAGAAAATGTTAAATGTCAAAAAGTTGAATAAACAATAAAGATTTTGAGGAATGTATAAAGGAGAATTAGTAAGAGAATGAAGTGTCTGATAAGGAATTAATATTAAGATGTCTAGATAGTCGAGAACATATTAGGCATGGCACATAAAATTCACTTGTCAAAGTCTTTTCCTGTTAGTGGAAGTATAACATGGACATCCATCTAAGATGTTGAAATTTCTGTGCTCCCACTGGAAATATGATGAGATTTATTTAAATCCTGTCAATATGCTTCTACACTTCAATAAGGATATAATATGTTAATTGAATCTGAGGCTGAGGCCCTTTTCATTTTGTCACCTACTCAACTACTAGTTAATTATGAGTTCTTTGTTCTTTTCCTGCAATAAAAGCAAAGTTCTCATAACATCATATTTGAAAGGCATCCAGCACTCAAGAGACTATATTACCATGTAAGGAATGACACCACTGTTGAAAACGTATTAGGGTTCTTTACATTATTGTCTTGGGATGCTCTATGCTAATCTAGATCACTTTATAACTATAGCAACTAAAGAGCTATAAAGTGAGCCTCCAAGAGAAACTCGTAATAAAATATTAAATTAGATGCTCCCTCTAAAGTATAAGCTACATCTGAAAAGCGAGTGGGGTACTTTGTGAGGAACATGCATTTTCAGAGCTCACAGGGGTGCCATTTAGCACATTGGAGCAGTTCTTGCAAACTTCCCAAGAGGTCTGAAAAAAGGGAATGAGTTTCTCAAAGTGCCTGTGTTTTACTCTGGGGAACAATGGAAGTTAGAAGAATCTGGCTGAATAAATGGCTTCTCCCTCCTTGTGTATGAACAGAAGAGTTGTAGTCAATATAAGAGTTTCTCATTTCACCAGTCAGGGTGGGGAGAAGTAATCTAAAACTTGTGTCTAAGACGTCCCTTGCCAAAAGCTCTTTTAATTGTAGTCATTTTGGGATGGCTGAAATTAAGAATTTGGGGGAAACAAGAAGTTGAACTGACTGGATGAACTGTAGAGATTTTATCCAGAAAAATATATCTTTCACTAATAGAAAAGAACTTTTCCTGAAATCCTAAAATTACATATGGTTTTCACAGGGTCAGTGTATAATATGGATAGATTTAGTCATTGTTTCAAACCAAACCTATGAAATATATATGCAGGTGACTAAAAATAGAAGGAGCTCTTTCAGATACAAAAAAATTCCAGTTAATTGGGATAGGAATAACAGTTAGTGATAATGTTATACATATCTATATTATTTATCATTTTGCTAATTACCAATGTTAGAATGATAGTACTCTAACACATGAAAAAGAAAAAAAAAGTGGAACTCACTTGGAGACAGTAAGCTGGAATGGTTAAGGGGAAATTTTGCAGTTGGTTCATTTGTGATGAAAATTCAATTCCACCATTTACCATCTAGGTGAACTTGGGTAACTGTTAAGTTTTTAAATCCTATATCTCCAATTATGCATGATTAAATAATACTTCCTAAGTTGTTTCCACCATTAAATTGAGTGATGCAGCTAAAGGGCTTATCACAGTGTCTGACACAAAGTTAGCGCTCATAAAGGTGAACACTTATTGTCATTTCTATCATTACTCATTTTCTCTCTTTTCACCATAAATTTTCAGCACCATTTACAAGTTTTGCCATTAGCCTTTAAGTTGTCTGAGCCATTAAAAATGATTTCCTGTTTATAAGCTAATGAAAAGATCTTAACCAATGCCTTTGTATAAAGAAAGGCATCATGAGGTATGAGGCTTCTTACTTTAAATAATTCTGTCAAATGAATGGTAAAGTGATAAAGGAACTGAGCCTAATTTGTTCACGTACCATGGAAACGGATTACGTCCATGTAGATGAGGGATGCTGATTTAAAGGGGGCTAAGGGATCATGGCCAATTATTAAATTCATTTATATTTTCAATATTTTATGAAATCAATAATCCCTGGATGCTCTTTCTAATGTTTCTTGAGACACAATTGGCTAGAGTATAGATAATGACCATTACTTCTTGAATAATTTTATTCTCTTCCCTTTTTTCAATTGTACGTGTCTTGGGATAGACCTACAGACAACAAGAAGTTTCTTACAATCATATTGAGTGAGGCTTGTCTCTCCCAATAGACTAAGAGGGAGAAAGTTAGGATGCCAATTCTTAAAACCTGGAGACAGTGCAAATATGTCCCCGGAGGTGCCAGACCAAGGCATGGAGACCCCACATGGCTGGGGCTTACTGAAGAAGAAATTAACTCATCTACAAATGGTGCTTATGCTCAGCTACCTCTGAATAGAAGGGGTATTTATTTGGTTTGCATCCACTTATTGGGAAGCATTTAACTTTGCTTCTAATAATTAATTTATATATGGACAATAATGCAAATTTAGTGTACATATATAGAAAACATAGTGATGACTTTGCACTTTAGAAGTGCAGCACGTTCTAGATTGAGATTGATGTTTGAGTTGACTTTTAAAACCATTGTGAGGATAGATGTTTCCATTTTACAGATAAAGAGATTGAGTCTTAGGTAGGTCAGATAAATTGCTTATTGCTGAACGATTACTGAATAGTAGAGTTTTGGTGCAAAATAACAGACTTTCTTCCTTTTCTCCTATACGACTATGCCTTATAAAGCAAGCAATTTTATATGACTTTTCTTGATCATGTATGTAGGCCATGCCATTCTTATTTTAAATAATTCAGCATTTTCTAAAAGAATGATGTGTTCTTTTAATGACTAATTAGGTATTATACTCCTATTGTCTGCATCCAGATACCAGTTTCACTGCTTAGTAACTGTGACAACTTGCATAACTTAATCCCTCTAAGACTCTGTTTTGGTTTTCTTTTCTGCAAAATGAAAATTCTCAGAATCCTTACTTAAAATCCAGATTCCTTCTTAGATCTCTTATATGTAGCTTATAAGATGATTCTCATGTACATTACAATTTGAAGTTAATCACATTTACCAAAATTTTAGCTTCACACTTTCCCTGGTGATAGCCATTTTAGAGAAAGCTAAAAATATGTAGCCTATAAATTAATTCACAGAAAAGTTTCTCTTAATTGTATATTGCATAGTAATATTAGATTATGTAATAAGTAAGAAAATCATGGATTTGAGTGAAAAGGGATATTTATCTTAGTCATTTTGGGAGCATAAAATGTTACCTGCTTAAATTTTTTAATAGGAATTGATGTCCATTTTTAAAAGTTTTAATTTTTTTTAAAGTAGACAAAAACACAGACTCTTCTGTTTTGGTCCTTTTCCTGCTTCATTCCCCGCTTCTTCTCCGTATCCTTTGCTATTTCATCCTCACCATCCACATCTGTGAATGTTGATATGTTCAGTCCTCAAGAAGTCTTCTCTATCGACCTCCCTCCACATGATTGCATCACGTCTTAGGGCTTTCAAGTTACCTCTGCATGCTGAAAACTCATATACACCAGCCTGTGACTCTTAAGAATTTCTAGATTCTTATGTCTCCCTGCATGTCAAGTGGCACTTAGGCTGAGCATGTCCATAATCAAATTCCTGGTCATTCTCTGGTTCCCCTTATCTCCTGCAATCTAGCTACTGAGATTAAAAAATTTAGGAATATCCCTGAATTCTCTCTGTCTTTCCCACCTCATTTTCATCTCTTTAGCAAGTCCTTTTGATTTTTCCATCAAAATGTGCCTAGCATCCCACAGCCTGATCTCAGTACTGCAAGGTGATGGTGTTAAAACTGAAGTCAAATCACATTACTGCTGTCTTTCTTTTTCGTTTTTTGTCTTTTTGTCTTTTCCAGTGCTAAACTCATGGCATATGGAAGTTCCCAGGCTAGGGATCTAATCGGAGCTGTAGCCGCCAGCCTATACCACATCCACAGCAACGTGGGATCCGAGCCGCATCTGTGACCTATGCTATACCACAGCTCACAGCAACACCAGATCCTTAACCCACTGAGCAAGGCCAGGGATCGAACCTGCAACCTCATGGTTCCGAGTCAGATTTGTTAACCACTGAGCCACGACGGGAACTCCCATAATACTGCTCTCATCAGAACCTTCTGTGGCCTCTCTTTTTGTTTAGCATATAAGCCAAAGCCCTTAAGCTGTTCTTACAAAATATTTCCTGACTTCTTCTTAGCACTCTCCTTG
The DNA here is from genome assembly GCF_016906955.1 of Phacochoerus africanus. NCBI lineage: Eukaryota > Metazoa > Chordata > Mammalia > Artiodactyla > Suidae > Phacochoerus > Phacochoerus africanus. The sequence continues at coordinate 42,303,376 of NC_062555.1, forward strand.
TTTACCTCATCTCAGAAATGTTTGTCTCCTTGCTCTTCATCTATAATGTCAGCATATTTCTGAATTCAGATATTTCCATCACTGTTTATTAAGCCAAGAACATTTCTTCTACCAACACTCCCATCAATAAGCTGTTTATTTCCTTCAGTTTCTGTTCCCATATCATCTTATTGGGACTTCTCTGGTCATCATAACCCTATTCCCCATCCTTTGTACTCTCTTGATTTCCTATGCATTTATTTTCTCCTTCCTTCCTTCTTTCCTTCCCTCCCTCCCTCCTCCCTCCCTTCCTTCCTTCCCTTCTCTCTCCTGTATTTCCTTCTTTTCTTCCTTTCTCCATCTCTCCATCCCTTTCTTCTTCTCTCTTACCCTTCCTCTCTCTTAATATTTTTTCTCTCTATTTTTATCCACCAGAATGGCAATTTCCATTAAAGCAAGGACTTTTTGACCATATTGTCGATTGCTGTATTTCTAGTAACTAGAACATATGAGATGCTTGACAAATGTTTATTTAAAGAATGTAGAGGCGCATTGTCTACACTTTAGTTCTTTCAGGAGCAGAATTCGAGCGTAAGTAGTTTATTTGGAAAGTGCATGGAACACAAGAAGGGAAATAGAGAGGTACCATAAGGAAGAGATGATAGCTGGCTTCCACACTGATGACAAAAACTTAGTCACCCTGGGAAATGCTGCAAAGCACATGCCTTGATTCATCTGCTTATGGCAAGGACATATTTACACACCAGCTTCTGAGAATATTAGTTGAAGGCAATTCCCAGGGAGGTGTTAATTGCCTTATATTTCTGGCCTGCCTCTCTGTCCTAACCTTCCAAGGTTCAAAAGAGCTTTCAGGTATACAAATGTAGATAACCTGAGGTGAGGGGAGCACACATACATACACACACACACACACACACACACACACACCACACTCTGATATGGGTGTGAGCACTTTCAATAAGTGGTAAACATGTTAAAACTCTCTTAAATTATAGGTATACTTGCCATCCTGTTTGTCATCCTATTGGAGGAGCCTTTTTCAGGCCTGTGTTTGGGAACATTTTATATATATATATATATAATTAATACTTATATATTAAATTATATATATAATATAATTAATACTTATATATTTAAAATATATAATTTATATATTATATATATATTTTTCAAAACACTACAAAATGAAAATTCCCAAAGCCCGAAAGTTTACAACTGGATGTACTGAGTAAAGTACCCTATCAAATGGAATTCAACAGATGACCCCAATATTTCGCTGGCAGCTAGTGAAATTCCTTACAGATTGCATGTCCTGTGAAGAGATGTACAGTATCAAGTACATAGTTTACTACAACTTTGTTGATCTTTCAAAATCATTTTGCCATTACCTTCTACAAACTTCCTAGACTATAAATCCGTTAGTTTTTTTTTTTAAATCATCGCTAATATCAAAGTAATTGCAGTAGAATTTTGCAACCAAAATTAATTTTTCTCCAACTCAGCATTCAGAGATCTCATGCTTGTTTAGTAAGATCACTTGTAGAGAGTATAACCTCTTTTGCTATAGAGTTGCTGATTGAACTAGCGTGAGCAGTGGTGTTTAGCACTGATCTGTCATGCCTGATTTCTATCACTACTTCCTTACCATTTGACAAGGCTGATACTGCTAATGCTGCATCAAAGCATCAAGGGACAAGGGGGAGTATCTGGTGTCCAGCCTCTGATTTATAGATGAGTTTGTTCCTTCATTTGTTTTGGCCTTTCTTATGTTTGATTTAGTCTCTGGCTCATTTAATCTTGTAAGGTGACATAACTCTACTCTGCTTATTGTTGAATATTTAATCAAAAAAGATGGTTAAGAAAACTCACCCTTACTCTGTTAAGGTCTATTACTCTGTATTTTGCTGCAAGAGAGGAAGAAAAAAAAAAAGAAAGGAAAGGTAATTGAAATAAACCAATGATTACTTGTTCATTCAGAGTCCAGAGGACATTCCTAAACTACATGCCCAAAGATTATATTTCCTTTTTACTAATAATTTTTATGCCTTGACTGTGAATCATATCTTATAAGATATAGGTACCAGACTAATCCTCAAAGCTTTTCTTAAAGAGATGGATACTAGACACTTAGGGACATTTTAGACTAAATCAAGCGATGTATAAGTTATATGGCTTTTCATATTGTAGATGAGTCTTTCTTTAGACTGAGAGAAAAAAGTAAGAATTGATGTAGTAGCATTAATTGGCGTAGCAATCATAGCCCTGAATTGGAAATATTCTTCTTTTTTTTTTCCTGAAGGAAAAGAATATGGGGCAAGAAACTGGCAATGGTGTTATTAAATAGTTCCCTGTTTGGGTGTATAATGAAGATTATGTCATTATCATTGACATACATGTTATAATTCCCTTAAAAGCCTACTAAATACCTTCTGAGCCTTGACTATATGCTAGGTATTATACCAGGCATCAAAAAGTGTGAGACATTAAAATATTAGCCCTTTTAAATATAATAGCAGTCATTTGCTATTTGATTAGTCTGGGCTGAAGCAGAGGAACAGAGGTTAAATTCAAATTTCCTAAAATTAAGCATATTTTCAATCAATCTGGATAGATTTTCTAGTTTTCCCATAGTTTATCATATATAACATATATGTTCACATATGTATATGTAGCATATATAAAGGAGTATTCTATAATAACATTTCAAAGATAATCCTGACTTGTTAAATTTTTATAGTTGAATCTTTATGTCTATGCTAAGAAATTCTGTTGCCTTTTTTGCAATATTTTTATACAGTGCTTTAACTTGTGAAAACAATACATTTTATACTGACAATGACTCTGTATTTATGTTTTATGGTTTGTGTAATTACTATCGTGATAATTCTGTACACACAAAGAAACATAAATATTTGTGTTGTGTGAATAAACTAATACTTATAGCTTAAGTATTATGATTTCAATGCTTAATATGAGGCAGGTGCCTTCTAAATACTATAGAAATATGAACTTATTTATTGTTTACAACAGTCCTACAAAGAATGTTCTGTTATTAGTCCCATTTTATAGCCTAGGAAACTGAGCCACATAAAGATTAATTAACTTGCCCAAGGACACATAGATAATACATGGAGCTGTGATTTGGATCCAAGGAAACTAAGTTGAGTCATTGTTCTTAATCACTGGTTTGTGTGTGTGTGTGTGTTGTAATATTTAAATATATTTATATTTATATTATGCACATGATATTTATATTATGTCTATTATATAATGTATTTTATAGATATTATATTAAAAGGGTAAATGAGTATATATTCATATAAATTGAAATTTTAAATGAAAGGTAATAGATCTAAGCTCTATACATGGGATAATTCCTCTCTTTTATATACCTTATTTAATGCAATATTTATGGAAAATATTTATTTTAGCTGGTACTTTAGGGGATTTTCTTAGCTTAGAATATAAGGTGTAAGAAGCTTGCAATGAAAGAGGAAGGGATGAAAGTGTCTTTTTAAATAGGAATGGAGCCAATTTCAATTTTGTAGATCATGAAATAGCTTGGAGCTATTAGGGAGATTGTTCCATGGGGAACTTTTCTAGGCAAATAATAAAGAGTACAATGAAATAAAACCTAGTGAGAGCGATTTTCTTCTTTAAATGTGGGCTTTCTTTTCAGTGTGACCTAGCATTGACCTACAGGATGCATAACCAAGATTAACTTTGGGATTAGTGAAAAGACAAAGCCTCCTAGATCCTAAGATCCAATGGAGCTCCTGCTTGACCCTAGATTAGATTCTGTTAAGAGCATAAAGTGTCCCAGATCCAATCACTACACTTTTTAAGCTTCTAAGTCTCAGAAAAAGTAGAGGACAGGCACCTTCCCAGTTGTCAGCTCTGGAAGGGAGGAAACCTAACTTCACTGCTCACAGTTATGTCAGCCCTTCCTTCTCTTTATTTAGTGTGTGTGTGTGTGTGTGTGTGTGTGTGTGTGTGTGTGTCTTCCCCATCCTTCCTCTAGCAGCCATTTTAGTCCTTAGTCTCTTTCTTGTTAATAGCACTAAAAAAGTTGGTCAAAATTCTGAGTTCCTATAGAGTAACAGCTTAACCCTAACCTTTCACACATGCTGCAAAATCACACCACTCAGTAAGAACAAATAAAATTGTAATAATACATAGAACATAAATGTACACCTATGCTAGTATCCTAGAACTGCCATAACAAATTACCAAAAACTGGGTGGCTCAAAACACCAAAATTCATTATCTCATGAAGGCTAAAATTCTGGAATCAAGGTGTCAATAAGCTCATGCTCTTCCTGAAGGCTCTAGGGAAGAATCTGTTACATGCCTTTTTCTTAGCTTCTGAGGTAGTTTTCCATCTTTTTTATCCTTTACTTGCATATGCATCACTCCTCCTGCCTCTGTCTCTTGTGCGTTGTATGGTGTTCTTCCTATATGCCTGTTTCTCCTCCTTTTCTTTTATTCTTTCCTTTCTTGGGGGGTCTTTTTAGGGCTGCACCTGTGGCATATGGAAACTCCCAGGCTAAGGGGCAAATCAGGGCTTCAACTGCTGGCAGACACCATAGTTACAGCAATGCAGGAGCCATGTCTGCAACCTATACCACGGCTCACGGAAATGCCGGATCCTTAACCCACCGAATAAAGCCAGGGATCGAACCCACGTCCTCATGGATACTAGTCAGGTTCATTATTCCTGAGCCACCATGGGAACTCCTATCTCCTCCTTTTCTTATGAGGGCAGCAGTCAGCTTGGATTTAGGGTCTAACCTATTCCATTGTGACCTCACTTGATTACAGCTGCGAAGACCTTATTCCAAGTAAAGTCATATTTAAAGTTACCAGGGCTTTGGACATGAATATATCCTTTGTGGAAACATGGTTCTACTTGTAAAAACACCTCTGATAAAAGTAGGAGTTCAAGAATACTACACACTAATTTAAAAGTAAATGGGGCAAATAAAAATCTGGAGCTGGCAGAATCAGCTTCAGAGCAGTTACCTGAACAGCATCCTGAAGACTTAAAAGAAAAAAATAAAAAAGAGTCCAGCAAGGGTATTATATTGGCAGAGCACCAGTAAATTCAAAGCCGGGAAGACTTTCTCCACACTGGCTGCATAAAACTGACATCAGATCTGAGACCAGGTTGTTCACCAAATATTAAATTCTGACAAAGTGCTGTCCTTGTGTGAACTCTGTCCTCAAAACTTTGGCTATTCTGTGCAGCAGCGGTGCAAATGCTCTCCTGAGTACTCCTTCCCTATGTCAAAGCAGCCACATCTGGCACAGGAACCACAAGACTGACTGACTGACCAACCGACAGCCATCTTGCCCGGAGTAAATTCTTATTATTTGCTCAGTTCTGTCTATGCACTATTCATATGTCAAATTCATCCTGGACTCCCCTGACACACGAGTTCTAATTCTTGTCTATACAAAATATTTTTGTTCAATACATGTTTAAATAAGCATCGCTGCCATCTCTTGGGAGCCATATAGAAAATCAATACTTGTGTTGTTTGAGGTGGAAGTGAGTCACATCGCTGAATATTTTAAAAGCATTGTTTCAGAAAGAAAGCTGTACTCTTAAACTTTTTAAATCACTTGAAAATCGATAGGAAGCATATCATTTCCACAAACATTGTCCCAGAGTATTCAATACTGATGAGGATCATCAGGAATAGCCATGATAAATTTATTATTTTACTTTTTTTAAAGAAAATCAATCATGTTGTTATTATGTTCACACACACTTACACATACAAGCATGATATTATGTGCTACGATAGAAGAATTTAAAAGAAAGTAGGGAGAATTCCCAACTGTGGCACCGGGAAACGAATCTGACTAGTACCCATGAGGACACAGGTTCAATCCCTGGCCTTGCTCAGTGGGTTGGGGATCTGGCATTGCTGTGAGCTGTGGTGTAGGTCACAGATGCAGCTTAGATCCCGCACTGCTGTGGCTGTGGTGTAGGCTAGCAGCTGTAGCTCTGATTTGACCCCCAGCCTGGGAACTTCCATATGCTGCAAGTGCAGCCCTGAAAAACAAAAAAAGAAAAAAGAAAGAAAGAAGGAAAGAAAGGAAGGAAGGGAGGGAGGGAAAAAAGAAAGTAGGGATGTAAAGATTGGACAGGCAGTGAAGGTACTGGAGGATCATGTGGGGTAGGAGTACCTCTGAGACAGAAAAACCAGTGGAGATTTTAATGGCATTGTCTTATATCTTCTCAGAAAGGGGAAGGAAAAGGAGACATTACTCCAGCAATCAAAAAGGTGAAATCAAGTAACATAGGAAAAAGAAACAATTATGTCAAGACAAACATTATCAAAAGAATTCCAGTCCAGTTTCAAGATTTAACATCTGTTTGGCAACCTTGTAAATGTAAAGGGCTAAATAGCGAAGCAACTGCATCTTGACTCTCACAGCCCATGTAACAAAAAAATAAAATACCTTTTCCACATGATGAAGGAAATGGAGTTGGCCACTTGAGGTTGCCAAGGAAACCATACTGTTTATTTTGCAGTTAGTTTATGTGCCCTTAGTACTTGCTACATATGCTGTCAGGTGTTTTTAGTTAAATAAACTTCTTTTTTTTTTTTTTGTCTTTTTGCTATCTCTTTGGGCCGCGCCCACGGCATATGGAGGTTCCCAGGCTAGGGGTCGAATCGGAGCTGGAGCCGCCGGCCTACGCCAGAGCCGCAGCAACGCGGGATCCCAGCCATGTCTGCAACCTACACCACAGCTCACGGCAACGCCGGATCGTTAACCCACTGAGCAAGGGCAGGGACCGAACCCGCAACCTCATGGTTCCTAGTCGGATTCGTTAACCACTGCGCCACGACGGGCCCTAAATAAACTTCTTAAAAGAAAATGGATAATAAAGATCCTTATTCTTAGGTCAGATTCATGAATAATTGTGTGGCTTAGGATTTTATATATATATATATATATATATATATATATATATATATATATATAATTAAAATCTATTTCATTTGAGATGTGGATGTGATTATCTTTACTCTTGACCAAACGGCCTAAGTAGTGAGGTAGTGAAGTTGCTGATCATGTGAGAGCTGAAATCTCACATTGAGGTCAGCACCTTCTTTCCCTCAAAAGAAGATTCTCATTTTTATGATCTCCTCATGAATGCAGGGAGTAGTGTAATACACTCTTTTCGTTCAAACTTTGTTAAGAGTTGCATGTGGTTAAAAATAATAGTGTAGGGAGTTCCTTTGTGGGGCAGCAGGTTAAGCATCCTGTGTTGTCACTGCAGGGGCTTGGGTCACTGCAGAGTGCAAATTCGATCCCTGGCTCAGGAACTTCACATGCAGCCAAATAAATAAATAAATAAATACATAAATAAATAAAATAACAGTATAAAACTAGCTGAGTAAACAAACTAATCACACAGACTATCAAAAATCATATTTCAATGTGTTTATCCATAGGAGGGAAAAGCTAGTTATAAACTATATTGGGTTATAAAGAGGGAACACGATTTGTATGTAATGCAGTAGATTTCACCATTATTAAGACTGTAATTGCGTCTCATTTCCTTAATTAAAGTGACTTTTTTTGTTTGTTTGTTTTTAATGGCCGCTCCTGTGGCGTATGGAAGTTTGCAGGCTAGGGCTAGGGGTCAAATCAGAGCTGCAGCTGCAACTGACAGGCCTTCGCCACAGCCACAGCCAGGCTGGATCTGAGCTGCATCTGCCACCCACACCTCAGCTTGTGGCAACAGCAGATCCTTAATCCACTGAGCGACCTGAGGGATTGAACCTGCCTCCTCACAGTGACAACCTCAGGTCTTTAATCCACTGAGCCACAAAGGGAACTCTTAAAATGGCTTTCACGTCTCTTTGACTATGAGCCAGAATAAGTAACATATCTCACAACAGACACACGCTCACTCTGATTCAAAAGTTTCATTGAGCCATAGTTACCCTTTATCCCTAGAAATGGAATGTCTCTTGTGGGTGTTCTTCCCATCCCCTTCCAATCTATTCTATGTCTTAAGAAATTGTCTAATTCTTCTTTAAATTGCTTTCATAATCTATTAATGACACAAGCTACAATGTATGGTTTTCAGTGCACTGCTCTACACACGCCCAGGAGAAGGGAGCGTGACATGTGCCCTCTTGCGACTATCCCTCATGCTCAGCAAAGGCTCAGCACAGCAGGAACACAGAAGACAGTCAATTACACATTAGAAGAGGGTGAAGGAAATCTAATTAAGGGAAGAAGAAAAAGGGAAAAAGTATCTGTGGCGCTTCCTTTCTTAAAATTGGCGGGAATGAAGCTGTCAGTTTGGACTCCTTCCTCCTGCTGGGAAAATACCTCTTTCTGTGTGAGTCCACATAGATGTATTTTCAGAATGTGAGAGTGCACAGCAGCTTCATGACCATAATTCTAAAGCTCCAAAAGTTTCTAAGTAGTTTTGTTTTCAGGAAGGAGAAACTGTGTAATCTGATTAAATTAATTGGCTGAGGATGGTTGATGTGTTCACATTTCAGAAAGGTAGTTTAAAAATACCTATTGTGGAGTTCCCGTTGTGGCTCAGTGGTTAACGAATCCGACTAGGAACCATGAGGTTGTGGGTTTGATCCCTGGCCTTGCTCAGTGGGCTAAGGATCCGGTGTTGCCGTGAACTGTGGTGTGGGCCACAGACGCGGCTCGGATCCCGCTTTGCTGTGGCTCTGGTGTAGGCCGGCGGCTACAGCTCCAATTAGACCCCTAGCCTGGGAACCTCCACATGCCGAGAGAGCGGCCCTAGAAATGGCAAAAAGACAAAAAAAAAAATTACCTATTGTACATAGCTCATGGTGTGTGTGTGTGTGTGTTCCCCAGAAAATTCATTCCTGAAAAGTTAAATTGGAATGCTATATTGTGTACTTCGGGTATTTTTATACGGTACATAGTGAATTTATGTTTAATATTAAGATAGACTAATAATTAATAGAAAAAATAAGTACATTGTTGAAAACTAGGACTTGGTTAAATCATAGCCAACAGAGGTAAATCAATCACGTTTATAAGGCCACCTCCAAGAATACTTGTTGCGATGCCTAAAACTTTGTGATTAGGCATTTACATGGGTGGGTAAGCAGCTATCCTGAAAAAGAACAAATGCTTCTTGGAAAATTAACTTCTTAATTATGCTCAAGTGAAGGGAGATTAGCAAAATCATATTGTTTTCTTTAATTCTGAGTTAAAATAAGCTGCGTAGAAAAACATGGAATTTGGGGGATGAAGTTTGACAGATGGATGAGGTACACAGCACATGGGGCTTTTTTGATGCCTGAATACTAGAGAGAAGCATGCATACACTTATTTAGGAATGTATCAGAGGATTAGAACATATCAGAGACGTAAGAGGAAAGCTTTAAATTTGCAAACCATGGTGAAGATGTTTTCTATGGAGAATATTTTTTTTTTAGTTTTTTTCTCTTTAAGATCGCCTGACATATATACAGTACATCAAGATGCATTTTTCAACAAAATTGCTCCCATGTTTTTCCAAAGCATTTACATTTTTACTACACTCATGTTTGTAATTTATACTATCAAGTATTTAGAAATAGATTTTAGAGAATTTAACAGGAGCCTAGGCTTTTTACCACATTACCAGTTGCAGAAATGAGAGATGCTGAAGGAAGTAGGAAGGAAACTCTTTTCATAGATTGTACAGTTCTTACAAGAATTCTTACATAGTTATGGAATGGATAATTTCTCACTCAAAAATAATTCTTGAGGAGTTCCCGTCGTGGCACAGTGGTTAACGAATCCGACTAGGAACCATGAGGTTGCGGGTTCGGTCTCTGCCCTTGCTCAGTGGGTTAACGATCCGGCGTTGCCGTGAGCTGTGGTGTAGGTTGCAGACGCGGCTCGGATCCTGCATTGCTGTGGCTCTGGCATAGGCCGGTGGCTCCAGCTCCGATTCGACCCCTAGCCTGGGAACCTCCATATGCCGCGGGAGCGGCCCAAAGAAATAGCAAAGACAAAAAAATAATAATAATAATTCCTGAACTCCTTCTATATCAAAGACCTACACTAGATAAACATATATACAGAGATAAATACTGCTTTTATTACTCAAGGGAATCTCCACCAGGTAAGGAATTTCCAAGATATGCCCCAGTTTCTCTGTTGGCTCCTTTGAGAATGTGTAAGCAACCACACCAGCCCTGGAGAAGTGGCACGTGCATGTCTGGCAGAGCTAGACAAATAGAATCAGTCATCTGTTTGTCTCTGATCAGATAGAGTTATCATTATGCTGACAGCAAACTCCTGGCTTTATGTTTTTTTCCTGCACAATATGATTAAAAGCTTGGGTACACTGACAACACAGTATATCTTAATTAAGAACTTTGTTTAAAGGCATAATCCCATCTACGGTACCCTCAGGAATAAATGATCACTGAAATTCATTTAGCCACTGGAAACATGTCTGTGAAGAACCACATGTGCCTATGTATTATATCTAACAACTAGCTCTTGTTTTTGACTCCTAGTAGGATTTGGCTAGTATCTGTGGTATTAAAAGGGTTCTATAACAAATTTAAAGATTTCATAGACCTCCTAAAATCATAGATGCCAAAGAAAAGTGTTACCTTCATTGAATTTGGAACTTCTATATTGTCCCATGACCTGTGCAGAATAGGAAGAAAATAGTAACCTGAGTAAGAATTAGTGGAGCTTAAGAATTCCTATTAAAAAAAGCAGGTGATTCTGATGTATCATTTTATGACTCAGAGCCATAAAATATTGCACTACAGTTACCTACCCTCAGGATGTAGAATAGCATTCCTATCTAGTATTCTGTGGCAATAAGCTAGGAAACTAATAGCTTAAACTAAATTGAAAATGGAATGATTTCTCTTTTTCTGTAAAGGAATTATTTCAAGAAGAATATTCTCATTTTCTTATTTCCCTTCTTTGTATTCTATAAGAAAAAAAAAAAAAAAAAAAGCTTGCATTCAGACCAGAAACCAGATCACAAATTATATTTGTGTTTAGTGACAGGGTAGCCTGGCTGTGGTATCGAGTTTGTGGTTAGGCCTATGAATAACATACTAATCAAGACTAAACTCTTGTTGTTAAAAAAGGGGAAAAAAAGAATTAAAGAAAACAGATATTTGAGCAGTATCTCAACTTCAACTTCCTAATCCCGCCTACTTTAAACATAACGTACAGTTCACCATTTTCCCTCCTCATCCTCACATTTCGTGTGCATGGTATGGCCATGAGAGGTAACATGCTTCGAATATAATCTCAGCTACGGTATTTGTGATGTCATTCTTCTGTTCTATGTTTGTAACAGACATTAACAATATATCATGCCAGGAGTTCCCGTCGTGGTGCAGCGGTTAACGAATCCGACTAGGAACCATGAGGTTGAGGGTTCGGTCCCTGCCCTTGCTCAGTGGGTTAATGATCCGGCGTTGCCGTGAGCTGTGGTGTAGGTTGCAGACGCGGCTTCGGATCCCGCGTTGCTGTGGCTCTGGCGTAGGCCAGTGGCTACAGTTCTGATTCAACCCCTAGCCTGGGAACCTCCATATGCCGTGGGCGTGGCCCAAAGAAATAGCAAAAAGACAAAATCATGCCACTCTTTCCTATTGAATTTTTGTTTTTGTTTTTGGTTTTTTTTAAGGCCACACCTGCTGCATACGGCAGTTGCCAGGCTAGGGATTGAATCTGAGCTATAGCTGCCCGCCTACACCACAGCCACAGCAACTATAGGTCTGAGCCATGTCTGTGACCTATACCTCACCTCACAGCGATGCTGGATTCTTAACCCACTGAGTGGGGATGAATTGAAACTGCATCCTCAAGGATTCTAGTTGGGTTTGTGAAGCACTGAGCTATGAAGGGAACTCCAGCTATCCCTGCTTCTTAAGTATGGGTTTTGGGATTAAGAGGCCTGTGTTCAAATCTCAGCTCTGCTATTCACTAGCTCCATGGGATTGGGAAAGCTATAGAGCCTTTTCTCTTCTTTATTTGACTCTCTGCTAAAGTATGCTAATAGCAGCTTTTTCATTGGCTTGTTAGGAAAGGTAGAATGAGTTAAGATTTGTGAAGAAAACAGTGTATAATGGATGATAAGTGACAGATAGATTACAACATTCATTATTTAGGAGACCCACATGTATTACCAGGGCGTTCAGTACAAATCACTTTATAGTATTTAGCAAATGGTTTTATTTGTCATTGTCAATGTCCCGGTAGCCTTTACTTTCCATGAGGGTGGGGGCCATTTAGTCCCACCTTAGTGTTTTGCATGGTGCCTGGTTAATGTTTGATACAGAGTAATATTTGTTGAACAACTGTCTGAACATACCACCCATCATTCTTTCCCCATTTTGATTCCTATTTAATTCTTTGCTTCAAAGCAAAATTTAGCAGTCATTTCAATGCATCGCTTGCAACAACAATCTAAAGTACTTTCAGATGATAGATTAGGCACACTAAGATCAATCACTATTATCTAATTTGTAGTCCTTGCCTGAGGTGCGGGAACACATGTTAACAGAATGAAACTTTTAAAAGAACACAGACATGCATTCTCCTTAACTTTTTATTTATTTATTTATTTATTTATTTATTAATTTATTATTACTCAAATGAATTTATCACATCTGTAGTTGTATAATGATCATAACAATTTGATCTCCTTAACTTCTGATGGCCCAGTAAACTTAGATTTTAAAATTGTCCTCTATCCTCCTGCTGTATAGCACAGGGAACTATATCCAGTCACTTGTCACAGGACATGATAGAAGATAATGTGAGAAAAAGAATGTGTATGTATGAATGACTGGGTCACTTTGCCGCACGGCAGAAATTGTAATTTACGGGATGTTGTAAATCAGTTATAATGAAAATTAAAAAAAATAAATAAAGCATATGTAATGAAAAAAATTATCCTGTATCTATTCAAAAGTTCTTCATTTTGACCAATTTCCTTGCTCTGTGGTACTTTCAGTTCCCTTCCATGCCTAGGGTTTTATCTTGTATTCTAAGATACCAACATTAGGTATCATTGAATTGTAGGATAAATCTGAAAGTAAAACCTAGTGGTCACAAGTCCCTTCTCCTTGATACACCTTAGACACCTGAATCATGTTGGAATTCAGAATCCATACACTAATGACTATCAAGAGACAACAACAAGAAAATGAATTACAAGAAATACTATATATAGTTTAATGTAGAAAGTGTAGGTGTTCCATTTCTGCTATGGTTGCCTTATTCAGACTCTGACCCAGAATCTATATTCCCTAGGCCCTGCCTGCAAAAGGCAGTACCACGTCATAGGTGGTTTATCTAACTTGTGGCCCTTTACCATCTGGCATGTTCTGTCTTACCAGCCAGAAAATGGTATGATTCCCGGTCTGTAGTGAACCTGGTGTTCTTCCTAGAATTTCTAAAATCCCATTACAGAGCTCAACATTCTCCACTATGGACCTAGTGAATGGCATTCTCAGCCCTCAGTGACACAGATGACCTACAGTCAGTACTGTGTCTCTGCCACCCCCTTCCCTCCAGATTCTCATGTTGTCTTCCATACCCTTACAGGTGATGGGATTAGTAGGTGACCTTTGGGGAGTGATTAGGTCAGGAGTGTAGAGCCTTCATGGAATAACATTAGTGCTCCAGAAAGATCTCTAGCCTTTTTCTACCAAATGAAGACACCTTGAGAAAGCCCTAGCTGTAAACCAGGGAGAGGACCCTTGTGAAAATACGCCCATGCTGTGACCTTGGTCCTGGACTTCCAGCATCTGGGACTGTGAGAGATGCGTTTCTGCTGTTTATGAGCTACCTGGTCTATAGTGTTTGCTTGCGGCAGCCTTAGCAGAATATCAGTTAAGGTGCTAGTTATTATAATAAAAGTGCTATTTATTATAACAAAAATACTGACTATTTCAGTGACTTTAACATAATAGAGACCATTTCTCATTTGGGCCATGATCTGAGGTCCAGGGATGGTTTCTCAAAAGAGCCGTCATCCACACAGTCATCAACTCCTGGCTTTCCAGGTTGCCATGGTCATCTGCATGCCAGTTAGGTAGAATGTGGAGGATTGTATGGACATACATCATATCTGTTCATCTTCCATTGTCCAAAGCTCAGTTTTATGGCCACACTTAATTGCTAGGAAAGCAGGAAATACAGTCTGCTGTGCACCAAGGAAGAAGAGGCTGTGTTTGTGATGAACATTTTGCCGTCTTTGCCATAATAACCATACCTTGACACAAAGGGCTAGAATCTAGACACATGGTCTCTATAAAAGGAATCACACATATGTTAATGGTGGATGAGTCCATACTACTCTAAAGGTCAAGCAACTGCTAAAAAAACCATATTGCTAATTAGTAGAAGATTCTAGGAGATTAAGGCTCTAGTCACCCATCTAGCATTTTCTTTTTCCTACTATGTCATTTGGTAATAGAGTTATAAAAGTGGTATGCAATTAAGAACAAATGAATAGAGCAGAAGGTTAAAAAAAAAAAACCAGAGATTCCTGATAGGGCTAGGCATTTATGATTTTTAGAACCCAGCCTCATTCCTGCCTTTGGATTCCAGTCATTCCCAGATCCTTGAACAAAATAAATCATTGTCATTAAACCAGGCTGTATGATTCTTGGAATGCAAAAAAATCTTAACTGATGCACACCTATATAGACTAAAATGAGATTATCACTTTTTTTTTAAGGAAGTATCTAATTTATTCAACACTTTCTCTTCAGATTGTCTATTGCTGGGAAGTATTTTTTCCTAGGGTAAAATGGAAGAATAATTTTGTTTCATTTGTTATTTGTGTTCTTTGTGTTCTAAGATTCAGTTGAAATTCCTGGCATTGATCAAAGAAGAAAAAAGCTTTTGGGAAAGAAGAATTAGTGGTAATAAATTCCACTGTGGTACTCAACATTACCATTTGATTCCCTCTAAGTTTAAAAGGAAACAAAATACTCAACATTTACTGAGCACTTAATGTGTGTCAGACAGTGTACAAAGTACTAATCTATTTTAATCCCATTTTCCTGTTAACAATCTCAAAGGTGTTATTCCTATTTTATAAGAGGAAACTGAGAACTCATTGGGTTTCTTCCCTGAAGGTCTCCCAGTCAGTTGTTGGCTGGAAAGAAGATACACGGCCTCAGTAACCACTGCAGAATACCTTAACATGGGCACAGAAATTTCCAGGAAATTTTGTTGCATGAATATACTGTTGCTTGACTGCGAATACAGTCCTGAAGTACTAATTTCAGTTACCATTTTATTCATTCCACCCTGGGAAGATGAAAATTAATGTAGGCTATCCAAACAGTTGATTTCACATTCATCATAATAATCCATTCCAGTATTTGACAATGCAATGACCCCAATATTTAATGACTTTGGGCTTCGGGGAGTTTTGATATTATTCTTAATTCCCTAAAGAGTATTTTCCTTGTTATGTACGTAGTGGAAATGGGAAAAAACTTGGTTACTGTAGTCTAAACAATACCTTTTAACATCAAAATGACATAAAAGAAAATTGTACTTTCTGCCATCACATACTGAATAAAATTGGACTCCTTCATTCTTCCAGCAGTTCTGGTGATCACAGAAACAGCTCCCCACTGATCCTCTCTAGGTCTCCATAGATCCTGTCAGTCGTGGAATACAGAAGGTGTCAAGATAACTCAGTTAGAAATTCAGGTTGCAGTGAACCTGATGCCAGATTCCTACTCAGCTCAACGTGTCACAAGCACGTTTTTGACACTAGAGTATAAAATCTTCAGAGTCAAGTGTAGTTGGACCAGGTGCATTCTGGCTGAGACTAAACTCACACATGTCCATCCAGTTTTGGGGCGGGGGAGGAAATGGGGTCTTATGAAGCCATTCCACACATGGATAGATACTTATATGCAAATTTGTTTTAAACTCTGATTTAGCCATATCTTAACGTTTAAAAATTATACATAAGGACAACATGGTAAAACTGTGCCATAACACTGTAAATGATGTCCATGAAATTCAATAGCATGAATTATAGGGCACTATTCCTGCAAAATTATAGTAAATCATTATTTTTCAATCAGTCTGTGTTTTTGAGATGTATAAATTCATTATAAGGTACTTGTATACACATAGTCAGTATACATTATGTACTGAACTGAGAAGGTCTCTAACGATCTTGAAGTAACCACTTCTGAAGCCCACTTCTTTCCCATGAACGATAAGAACTTTAGCCTGTGTTGACTAAGAAGAGAGCTGATGCAGCCAGGAGCCAATCTCTAATTACACTGCAGTGTATCCAAACTTCCCTTATCAGGTTGTGCATAACATGGTTGCATTACTGTTGGCCACTGTGTTGCTGGGCGAGTTATCCTAAGAATGCATGCTTGTTTGTAAAATCCTTTTCTGTTCATTGTCTCTGAGTTTCAGGAAGATGGGTAGTTGTATCTAGTACATTGTTGATGTAAATTAAAGAACTCCTAATCTGCAAAAGAGGGCAAATTGACCCGTGTCAGGTTTTCAGTGTTAGCATCTTTTTTTAATATTTATAAACACTGAGTGAAATGGCCCTCTATCACTATGGTTATTTCCTCCTAAAGCAGTATAAATTGCTACTAAACCCTAACTCACATTTTCTGACTAATTCAAGCCATCTGCCAGTAAGTCCAACAGATATTTTTACATTGTCTGTTAATGAGAATTGATGGGCCATTTCATTTCTTTTCTCCTCAGACCTTGAGTGTAAATACTAGCTTGGCAAGGGACCTTTCTAATTTTTTTTTTTTTTAATGATACAGGCTTCTTTTAACTGCAACTTAGAGAATAGTTTTCTTTGCTTTTTTGGAGCTCAGTGATTTTTATGACTTAATGTGGTTGTCTTATAAAAGTGATCTTACAAGTGTTTTAAAATGGGTTCACTATGGATAACATAGTAGAGAAATTCAACACGTGCTGCCTTTTTGTCACAGAATGCACTTCAAATTTCAGTCTAGTAAGAAGTGTCTAAAAATAGTTGCCATTGCCACTGCTTAGTTCATGAGAATCAGTTCTTGTGCGATATTATGTTTACGTTCTTATGGGATGGACTTCTCTGCTTGTCTGTATCAATTGGCATGAACTTCCCAAAGTACAGATTTTAGATTCAGTTTTCTCCAGATCACAGCATGAAACTGAATGATCTAAATCTTTATTGCCTCTGATATGCTTTGGGAAAAAACATTTACATTAGGCATTAGAAAAAGTATAACTGAGGTGAGCAGTTGAGGATTCTAAATTATAACTATATTTAAAGAAAAAATATAGCTCAAGTATTCTCAAAGGTATTAGGGCCTCTTGCTTATGGGGTACTGAGAAAGGAGCCTCTGGACCTTTACTGATGTGTCAGTTCTACTGTTTATCCTCTGATAAAGGATTTTAAACTTGTCAAAGGAGGATCATAGACTACTAGTAGATGCAGGGAGAACAATGGACTTTATTTCTTTATGTGACAACAGTTCTATTAAGAACCTGAAAGAAAGACAATTGAAAAATTAACTCAGGCTGAGCTCAGTAAAAAGCCATCACTTAAAACATCCCATAAAGGATGTGGTGAGTGCTAAAGACTTTGTTACTTAAGTAATTTATATATGATCAGGAAAACGGCATTCAGTCATCTATAATTTCACATGCCTGTTGCTGACAATAGATTATTAACACATTTATGGGGAATACTTGTGAAACTTCTGGGAAGCTTGCTGACGTAGATTACTAATTTGTAATGCTATAGGGCAATGGAGTTCCTAGGGTGATGGTTTGAGCCAATTTAAGCAAAAGCTTAATCTTGAGGTCCTTAAGTGGATGGAAAAGTATTGAAGCAAATGAATGAAAGAATATTAAGGCTTGTTGTAATTCTCTATAATGAAAGTATCGGGTGTATGTAACGCCATTGGGTTGGAAGTTGAACATAATCTTGACTATCAGACCTACATTTGAAGGTGGAAAGGAGTGTTGTTTCATTACCACATGCCATAGAGCAGCTGGTACTAGGCACTAGCAAGTGCCAGGCCTTGAGGCTGGGTTAAGAAATTAAAAAGTTTAGGTTATGCCACAGCCATCCTGGAAATTCCCTGTTATTCCTGCATTTATTTTGCATTAGTTATCTGAATCATTATCGGAGTTTCAGAGGTGAGTATAAATTTCAACCTTAAAATATAGAGTTAAGTATATTAATTGAGGGCATTATCTTTCTATTAGCCTGATCTGTTTTAGTGGTGGAGGCGCCAGCCTCTGATACATGTCTTT
The DNA here is from genome assembly GCF_016906955.1 of Phacochoerus africanus. Lineage (NCBI taxonomy): Eukaryota > Metazoa > Chordata > Mammalia > Artiodactyla > Suidae > Phacochoerus > Phacochoerus africanus. The sequence continues at coordinate 42,321,682 of NC_062555.1, forward strand.
ATTCATCCTCTTCCTTTTATCTTCCACTTTGATGGACAATCCTTTCCTTCGGTCCTTCTCCAGAAGTGAAGCCTCACTCTGTGCATCTTATTGCCCATATCCACTCTCACTAACATTCTTCAGGTTGATAGCAACCATGTGTTTAGAGTTAGGAACCTAAACCCCAGATATCCCAGGTGACTTACTGAGGTTACCAGGTCGTTTGTAGCAAAGCAAGAGATACAGCCCAAGAAATTCTGACTCCTAGTCCATCGGAAAAGAATTCCAGACCTGACTCTGTTACTTACTGTCTGCTTGGCAACAGAAATATCATTCAATGTCTGAATCAAAGGTTTCTCATCTTTAAAATAGAAGTAATTATTTTATTCCCCAGAATTTTGCAGGAGGATGGCTAAATATGAGATCATACAAATACACATAACAGGTCCTCAATAAAAAGTAATTGTATTTGTTCCAGATGTTAGTTTGATTATGACCATATTGTATTGTTTCTTCTTTGTAGACCAAAAGTTATATGTTGTTTTTCCCACCTGACTCTCTCCAAGATTTTTAGTGCATTTATTTTAACCTTCGGAAAAACTGCTAGGCCAAGATACTCTTGCTTTCTCCAATTGGGACTACAAGTAATTCTTTTTTCTAAAATAGCAGATTTATATATGGCAGGTAAGTTATATAAATATGATCCCAATTGCATACTTAGTACATTATGAGACAACTGTGATTTAGATGACGGAACCTAATACCTTTGGCTTTAAATGGAAAAAAATCCACTCAATCTATATGTCCAAATAAACTGTCCTGTTTTCACTTTGCTTTGTGAGCTAGAAATTGCCATTGGCAAAACCCTCAGTGTTCTGTGAAATTTTGCAGTCTTTGGGCTTGAAATGCTTAGAATGCTTTAAAGATCTGAAATGAAAGCTAAATTTCAAAATGGCCAATAAAGTGGCTTCCTTATCCTACAAGCATTTTTTTTTCCACTTGGCTTCCAGGACCCCAGACTCTCCAGTGACCAGTCTCATTAGTCTTTTCTTCTCAGTTTCTTTTCTCTGAACCTCCTAATATTGACATAATCAGGGTTGGTACTAGGACCCCTTCTGTTCTCTTCTCTTCTTTCCCCTTCTCTCCCCTTCACTTCCCTTCTCTTCTTACCTACATCAATTTTGTCACATGTGATTTTGAGCAATCCCAACTATAGGCTGATGACTTATCAATATATATCTCTAAATCAAAGTATCCCTTGATTTCCATATTTTCTAAATTCAGTTGCCTACTTAAAATATCCAGTAGACATCCTAAATTCATTGTACACAAACATGAACTTTTCAGTTTCTAAACATACAGGAAAAGAAATTTAAAAGAAAGGATAGGAAAGGAAAAAAAAATCTGCTTTACATTCTATACACTTCATGTCTTTTAGAGGCAACTACATTCTTGAATGCCCCAGATGAAAATTCTCAGAATCACTCTTGAACTGTCTTTTTCCCTCAGACTTCCATCAATTCATCAGCAAATCCTTCTAATTCTTCTGTGAAAACATATCCTAAAGCCAACCATGTCTCATTATCCCTACTGCTACTCTCCTGGTCCTCCCCTACACTATTATAGCAGCCTCTGACTGGTCTCCCTGCTTCTAGCTTTGCCTCTTTATATACTTTTCTCAACATAAAAGCCAGAGTAATTTTGTTAAATCTCAAACCATTCAGCTCAAAACTATCTAATGGCTCTTCATTTCTCTCAGGTCAAAAGCTAAAGACCTCTGGCATTCTATTACCTTTTAGACTTTTATCTTCTACTTGTACTCCTCTTGCTGACTCTACTTTAGCCTGCAGTTGCCTTCACTGGGCACACTGCTTGCCTCGGTTCTCTGCATTTGCTGTGACTTTTGCTTGGAAAGCTTCCTCAAGTATCTTTCCTTCCTTTGAAGACTTTGTTCAAATGGTACCTTCTCATCGAGGCACATTCTGGCCATTCTATCTAACACTGACTCTTAGGACTTCCCATATGCCTCAGCCTGCTTTTTATTTACTTTTACCATGGTGTTAATCTCCATCTAATGTGCAGAGACTTTCCTAATATGTTTATTCTTATTCTTCTTTATTTATATCCCTTCACTAAAATGTGATCTCCACAAGGGCAGATATTTTTGTCTTTGTTCACAGATGAATAATATCCATATATAACTCTTGTTTAATGAAGGAATGCATATGCTGTATCTTGCACTGCCGTGTTCTCTTCCAGTTCTGACTTCTAATGAGAATCGCTTGTGTTCTCTTGGGATGACATGTCTACAGAAAAATGTTACCTTCAGGCATATCCCTTAATTATACCGTTTTCTGGTTTGCTAATAATAAAGAGCTGATTGCCATGGCTGTCTTTTTTTTTCCTCATCAGCTTTACTAAATTTGTGCTTTACAATTCAAAATTAATGCAAGTACCAAGAAACATAAGGATGATATACACCTTCTCTATTTTGAAAATGAAACTGGTTATAGAGTCATGTTTTTTTGTTTTTGTTTTTGTTTTACCTAAAAAAGGACTTCTGGGATCTAATCCATTGCCTAAATTTACACTTAGAGAAGTCCAACTCATCCAGAAGTTATGACTTACCTGCCTATTATATATTAGGCCCTGTCATAGGCTTTAGGAATACGAAAATGATTCTGACATTATTTTTACCTTGAAGAAACTTCCACTCTTGTAGGTAAGACCAGTAAGTAAATATTAAATTCATTGTTGTGTGAGTTCCACTTTAAAGGGAAACACTTGAAGAAGTCCTGCTTGAGATTGAGCCCTGGAAAAGTCACTGCAAACCAACCATGCTTCTTCATCTCCTGGTTCAGTGTTCAGGATGAAAGAGGAACCATTTTATAACAACAGAAACAGAGAGAGTATTTTTAAGTAGGGAGTATTTGAAAGAGAGAAAGAGAGTATCTTCATAGTCAATGTCTAGAGTAAAAATTTAGCATGTATGATTTAAGTCTAAAAGATTTTGTTATTCAATTAACCATTTATCAATTGCATATTGAAAGCTGCGCTGTGATATATGGCATATAAAGTGTTGCAAATTGGTTGTATCTTACAATATTCTTCTTGATTCCATTAGTACATTGCAGTGTTTAGATAAAAGTATGACTGAAAATGCTATTTTGAGTTGTCAAAGTAGTACAAACTTGAGAGTTTAATGCAGTGTTTAATATGATAAATATGACTTCATTAATATATTCATATTGTTTGCATAAAGCAAAGCAGTGTATACTTAAAATGTTAGGGTTTTGATAAAGCCTTTTTATGAAAACTTACTGGAAAATGTTGTTTTAGTTGCATAAGTCTTCTTTAAATCTCTTTATCTTCCTTTGCTGCTCTCCCTCTCTCTCTTTTAGATAAAGAGTTTAAAAAGATGAAACATTGTATGCCACACATCTTACATTTTGAGTGATGTGGAAACACCTGTTCCTTTCGTGTCTATCAGAAGTAAATCCTAACCCAGTCTGACAAGTCTGTGTACATGGAATATTAGTTTTTTCTCTTAGGTCTCCACAGACAACTCAGACTAATAGTCGATCCTCTTGCCCAGGGGAATAGAAAGTGATAAAGCATCACTGGATGAGGTAGGTAGAGAGAAGTCAGAAATTAAATAGTAATCACATAACAGGCCCATGCCACTGGCCTCTCCTTTTCGGAAGGAAAAGGTGACCAAAACTAGAAGAATGCCCCAGGTCATGGTTGCTTTTATTGTTCTCACATTCACTTCTGGAAATGAAACAAGGATTCTTTCCTTCTGCTTTAGTTTCCCCTTTTTCTTCAGTCTCCTAGGAACTGGTTCGGGGCCTAGTAGTCAAATAACTTCTATTCTCCAACACTGATATCCTTCCAATATTCCCTTCAGTTAATTTCTTTAGGCTCTAATTCATGACATTTTCCTAAATCTGTAAATAATTATTTGGGAACTATGTTAGGTATAAGATGTAGCCTTGGAGTTCCCATCGTGGCTCAGTGGTTAACAAATCTGACTAGGAACCATAAGGTTGTAGGTTCGATCCCTGACCTTGCTCAGAGGGTTGAGGATCCGGCATTGCTGTCAGCTGTGGTGTAGTTTGCAGACGCAGCTCAGATCGCTCATTGCCGTGGCTCTGGCATAGACAGGCGGCTGCAGCTCTGATTAGACCCCTAGCGTGGGAACCCCCATATGCTGTGGGTGCAGCCCTAGAAAAAGACAAAAAAAAAAGACAAAAAAAAAAAAAGAAAAGATCTAGGCTAAGCCTCAGTTTGGAGTGTGAAATTAGGACAAGTCCTCAGTGCAGATTCACAAAAGGCAGGTGGAAACAAGATCTGGCTCTGGGGTTCTTGCAGTAGAAGCTTTTCATTGTGAGGTGGTGGGCGTTGGAGATAATGTCCAGCCCCACAGCAAGAAGATCATGGGCAAAGTTCTCTCTGAACCTTGTGTTTTCCTTTGTAAAATGGGTACAATGTTGAAGGGTAATGCTGATAATAAGCATTGGGCATGTACTCAACTCATGATATGTGTTAGTTCCTATATTCCTTAAAGTCAAGGGAAGACTCAATTTAACGAATCAGTAACTGGGTACAGTTAAAAGTATTCCCCTTTGTAAATAAAAGGAACTATATAATAAATATAGTTTATTTCTCTACTTCTAGAGTTCTGCCTTTGACTCTTATTGAAGAATTCTTCTTAACACTGAAAGCAGTCCATCCTAAGAATTCCCCTTATGAAATACAACAATCTCTCTCATGGGAAGCAATGTGGTATACTGAAAAATATACACACACACACACACACACACACAGAGCCAGTGTTACAAGTCATGATGCTTAAATTTTTTTTATCCTACTTAGATTTCTTTTTATCCTTAACTCTGTTACATATTAAGTGATTTATTTTATTTTATTTTATTTTATTTTTTTTGTCTTTTTTGTTGTTGTTGCTGTTGCTATTTCTTGGGCCGCTCCCGCGGCATATGGAGGTTCCCAGGCTAGGGGTTGAATCGGAGCTGTAGCCACCGGCCTACACCAGAGTCACAGCAACACGGGATCCGAGCCACGTCTGCAACCTATACCACAGCTCACGGCCACGCCGGATTGTTAACCCACTGAGCAAGGGCAGGGACCGAACCCGCAACCTCATGGTTCCTAGTCGGATTCGTTAACCACTGCGCCACGACGGGAACTCCGAGTGATTTAAATTCCTTGGTATCTACATACATCAGTTCATTTATTAAACAGGAATGATACTGATTTCGAGGACTGATATGTCATCAGCGCATGGTGGCTACTTATTTGAATGCTAGTTTTGACTCCAACCTTACTTCTCTGGGGAAGAAAAAATCTCTGCCTACCTGATGAGGTTGATGTGACAGATCATATTAGATGCACATGTGGAAGCATTTGGAAGAGTCTACCTCTAAACAATAACAGCACTGTTCAATATCATCATGTGATCCTCTAACCATTTGTTCATAGTCTTTCAAAGGCAAAGAAGCCCTGAGTCTTATGCTGCTTCTCAAATTCAGTTGTACTTTTTTCTTAAACTACTTTCCATCTCTCATCATTTTGATTTCACAGGATAAGGACAGTCAGCAGAGACTTGAGAGAATATAAGCTTTCCTTCTCAAGTTTTATGTCAGGAAGACTTTAGGGCTTTAACCAATCAACTTCCTCTGGCCAGACTCTGGAGAAGCTGCTGAAAGGAGGATTTCCATCCATGCAGAGATTACCTAAATCAATAGGTCTGTGGAGCTGAGCTCCCGTAGACACACAGTGGGATAAAGCTGGGAGTCAATCAAACTGGCTTTGGAAGCTTTCAAGTTTTGCTTCCTACAAACATCCTGTCCAGAGAAATCCCTACTTAAATTTCCTGTATGTAACCCTTATGCCTGGGAATTCCATGCCTGGGAATTGCTCTGCTGAGTTGATATACTATGTTTATATTTGTTTATTTACAGTTTTTTTTTCTTTTATGTTGTTAATTCTACTTCAGTCAGGGGTGAGTGATCATTATTTCCAGTTGGTAAGGATATAGTGTGAAGACTAAAGGTATTTTAAGCTAATACAAATCAAACAAGAGAGCCCAGGTGATTAAAAAAGATAGTGACTGGGTTGTTCTCGTTAATTCAATTAACTCAGGAAAACCTGCTGTTTTGACCCTCCTTGAGTATATTTTAATATGCATTTAAGACTTTTTTTTTCCTTAGGAAGAAGGGTATAGTGGTGGTAATTAAATCATCTCATTACAAAATTGGGCATGATGCAGAATCATAATTCTGAACACTAATGCTCATTGTCCAGTGATTTAAATACATAGTGGTGAATGTTTCCTTACACTTGACTGTACTTGGGACTTTGCTTTTGATATTGTCCTGAAATAAAATCTAGATCTTAGTTTGTTTCCTTGGAGAGGAAGAGGGCCAGAGAAATCCATATTCTCATTAATTGATTTGGATGTTCAGATTTGAACACTCTGCTTTGAATAAAAGTATTCAGATCACATTTTTTTGTAAATATTTTATTATTCACTCTTCATTTACAAGCAAAATAATTCTTGTTATTTGATAAATAATTTAAATAAAATTTGAAATCTGCCTTCTTATTCAGTTGAAACTCATGACATGTTTATTCTTTAACTGTTTTTGATTCACAAAATGGCAATTTATCTCCAAAAGAGAGATGATTTAGCTGGCTTATACTCTATTTATAAAATTTGTATTTTTTATTGTCTGGGTCTTTTCAGGCCACTATAACAAAATACTAAAAACTGAGTGACTTAACAAAAAATAGAAATGGAGTTCCCATCGTTGCTCAGTGGTTAACGAATCCGACTAGGAACTATGAGGTTGCGGGTTCGGTCCCTGGCCTTGCTCAGTGGGTTGGGGATCCAGTGTTGCCGTGAGGTGTAGTGTAGGCTGCAGACACGGCTTGGATCCTGTGTTGCTGTGGCTGTGGTGTAGGCCAGCAGCAACAGCTACAATTAGACCCATTGCCTGGGTACCTCCATATGTGGCAGGAACGGCCCTAGAAATGGCAAAAAGACAAAGAAAAAAAAATAGAAATGGATTTCTCACAGTTCTGAAGGTTGTGATGTCCAAGATAATGGTGCCAACAGATTCATTGTCAGGCAAGAGCTCATTTCCTCATTAATGACCTGCCAATTCACTGGAACTGTAGCCTGTGGAAGGGACTGTTTTTTAAGGATGCTAATCCCGTTCATGAAGGTTCCAACCTCATGAGCTAATCAACTCTCAAAGGCCCTACTTCCTAATATGATCATCTTCAGGGTTTGGATTTCAACACATGAATTTTGAAGGGACACAAATATTCAGGCCATGACATTGATCAGAAGCAAGAAGCTTGGTTGACACATCGTATTATTTTGAAATTCGCAAAATTGCACTAGAAGTATATTCTTCTTTCTGGTTGCTTCTTACCCCTGTCTCAGACCATGTGTATGGTTCCTAACATCTCTACTCAATTTACCTGAAATCCAATTTCTCTAAACTACTAAACCTTGATATTATACCAAAGATGAATCTCACCAGTTCTCTCCTCTATTTCCTGATATGGTTCAAGCCCCCTCCAGATGTCTCTTTTGGTCTGCTGCAAGTTTTCTTAACTAGTTTCCTTGTCTCTACAATGATCTGATCATATCACTCCTTGCTTAAAACTCCTTGGTGGCTTCACATTCCTAGAGAATAAATGTCAAGTTTCTTAAAAGGACATATGCAGTTCTCAGTGATCTTGCTCTGAGATCTTTTGCATCTTTCTTATCTCAAACTAGTGAGAAAAACATCTTTTGCATCTTTCTTATCTCAAACCAGTGAGAAGAACAGAACTGCTTAGAAATTTCTATATGAATCATAGTACTTCTTATCTCAATATTTTTGCTAAAATCCCTGCTTGGTTTAAGTCTTCCTTTACCTTTTTCCTCTGGTTTAGGTTTTCTTTCAGAAGTTTTCCTGACATAGTTCCTCTGTTCTTCATAGATGCTGGGAACTGGGTTGGCTGCCCCTTTCTGTTCTCCAATAAGGGTACAGTGCGTTTCCATATAATTTCCAAACTGGATGTTATATCTCACTAATTGCCTTTTACTGTGTGAGCTCTTTGAAATGATTTATTTATCTTTGCATCTCCAGCACCTGGCAGAGTGTACAGAGTAGATGCTGAATAAATGTGTTGACTGAGTGAAGATAATAATGTGAAAGTCCCTAGGAAACCTTCAAATGTGTCTAGATCACATTTAATCATCAGTTACATCCATATGCTCCAGAAAGGGTTTCTCTGTGGGATAGCACATTGGATTGGTAACGTCCGCTTTCCTTTGGAATGTCAGATTCCTTGATGTTCCCCAAACTAGAGGTACAGAAACAGGTAAGGGGTGAGAATACTGGCCTTTGCCCATACAGCCTTATGAGTTTTAATTATCTGAAACAATAGTTAGGGATATGGTAATAAATGTAAACCTTTTACATACAGAGCAAGTCAGATAATTAGGATTTACTGATATTTATGTAGTGTTCAGTATAATCCTGACTATTGAAAAGGTTATGCTAACATCATCACAGGAATAATTCATGATATCTCCTTCTATCCCTGTCATCTGCATCAATGTCATTATCAACCTGCAGGCATTTATGAGTTATTTTCATGTGTCTAGGAAAGTACCAGGAGTTCAGGTGAGTAAAAGTCCAGGATTAGGCTTGAGCATGACCTCCTGAATGGATGGGTAAATCATTTTAAGGGAAGTAAATAGAGTGTGTTTAGGATTAATCTAAGATAATATATAAATTAAGGTAAGGAGAGATAAGGAGAATGGGCTACACTAAGGAATGTGTAGATGACTTTGCAGACAACTAAAATGATGTGACACAACAATGGACATTCTTATAAGGATACAATGATGGATAAATATATGATAAACAAAATACAGTAAAATGTTAATGGTAAAATGTAGGTGTATGAGTGTTAACATTTCTCTGTGCTTGAGACCTTTCATGGTAAAATATTTGAAAATGTGCATGCACATGATAATTTAAGCTTATATCAAGATTATATAGAAGAAAAACTGGAAGGAAATGGCACAAATGGGTATTGGTGCTAATTAAAATATTAGACTTATTTTTCTTGATTTTTAAAACTTAAGAACATTTAAAAGTGAAGGCAAAAATGTTTTATCTGAGTTTGGTTCAGAACTAAGAAATTCTTGATCAAAATAGAAGAGAGTGAAAATTTGAACATTTACTCCCTACATGATCGTGGATAAATTATTTAGTCTTTAATTCTCTGAACCTCAGTTTCTCTTTAGTACACTCTAACATTACTGTCAACTTCCTGAGGCTGTCATGAGGATTGAATGTTTTTACAGGGACAGTGCAAAGACAGGGCTTGGTACCTAGTAAATAATGGCTAATATTTTAAAGAAATGGACAGTTTAGGAATGCTTGTTTAGTTGGACATTTAGGAATGCTTGTTTAGTAGGTAGTACACTCTTTAATCCTTGGAGCCAGATATTTTTTTTTTTTTAAATGAACTTTTTTTTTTTTTTTCTAAAAGCTTAAGTATTTGGAAGAGCTTGGGGTGGAGACTTGAAGTAGCATCAGAAGTGATGGTTGAAGTGAAAAAAAAGTGTGTTGGGGGAAATAACTATAAAAAATAAATTAAAAAATAAAATCAAATAAAAAAGAAGTGATGGTTGAAGGATAGCAACCCCCTGAGGAAGTTGGAAGCACATTAAGTTTTCCACCCAGCACCCCTTGATCCTGCTGGTTTAGAGAACAGAACAGACATTGGTCGATGTTCACCTATTAGTACTCCCTGGGGAAACAACCTGATCAGAAATGAGACACTCTATAGAAAAGCAAAGCACAGGAAACAAGGCATCTCTTCAGGCTCACTGGCAGATTTTTGTGCTGTCATTGATTCCTTCCCCTTGAGCAATAGCTTGAGTCTGTGTGAATTCAGCACAGAGCTCTCCATGCAGTTGTTTATAGTTCCAGTGTACAGACTTTTCATTATAGAAGGCTCGTTTTCTCTTTCTGGGCCATGTTTACACTGAGATGATAAATAGCTCCGCTGGGGTTGGAAGAGGTTCTAAGATAATAAATTGTGGTTTAAGTACATATCCTATCTTTTCCTGAGCCCAAAGGAAAGAATATGGATGTTTCCTTTGATTCATTTACTTCTTTTAAATAAACATGCAAAACACAATCATGGTCTATCTTTTATGGATTACTTTACAAGGATTCCTTGGTTATGAATCGCTAAACCAGATATATCCCAAATGCAGAAATCACCAAATTCTGCCAGGGGCAAGGGCTTGCCTGGGTGTCCTCATTCGGCTCCTGGGACCTAAGCCAAGGGCTATCTGCCAGGATGAGACAATGAGGAAGTGGAAGACAGACCTGCACGTGTTATGTTTCTCAGTCCCATTCTTGCCATGGACTGAACTCTTGCTGAGGATTCTAAGGTTGTAAGGTTGGATAGCCACCTAAAAAATTATGCCTACCCCAAGGTTACCTCACCTGACAGCATATAGTTTGGTTTGTGATATTAAGAGTATCAAAATGCTTCCTAGACCATAGGTCTGAGTATAATCTTTCTTTTTCATTTTCTGATTTCATGACTTTCCTTAAAGGCAGACATGCTACTTCTCCTACTCCGAATACCCGAAGCGTAGTGTTTGACATGTGATGAATGTTACATAAAGTTGTATTTTGTGAATGAATAAATGAATGGATGAGGGGACTAATTAATCTGTTTCAATTATGATATCAACATATTCTAGAAATATGGGCTCTTCTAATATTTCAACTATCCTTCTTTTACATAAAGATGTTTTTGGCATATTACAAAGTAGACTTGCAATCTATTTATAAGTGAGACCTATATGTTTTTGGAAATAACATTTTCCAGCTGTAAATGTAATATATACCTATAATCAATAAATAGGTCATATTAAATATTTATAATGAAAACTATATGTTCTTCCTGTACCCACACTTGACTAGAGTTGACATTTTTGTACACTTTCTTTTTTTTTTTTTAATCTTTTTAGAGCTGCATCCACAGCATATGGAGGTTCCCAGGCTAGGGGTCAAATTGGAGCTGTAGCTGCTGGCCTACACCACAGCCACAGAAATGTGGGATCTGAGCTGCAACTGTGACCTACTCCACAACTCATGGCAATGCCAGATCCTTAACACACTGAGCAAGGCCAGGGGTCGAACCTACTCCTCATGGATATTAGGTTTGTTACTGCTGAGCCACAATAGGAACTCCCCACACTTGGGGGCCCTTATGTACTTTCTTCTATACTTTTATACACACACACATTTTAAATAATGTAATTTTCTGAGTGATGAATGTGCCATGATTTATTTTAATCAATCCCCTGTTGATGAACACTTAAATTTTTTTCTACACTTTTGCTACATTTTATTAAAAGTAAATATGATTCTAGTTAAATTTCTGCATATACCAAGGATATATTCACTAAAGTAGAATTTCTGTGTGCTTTTTCTCTTCTAAAAATAAGGGATTCTCTTACTTTCGAGTCTGATTATTTTGAAAAATCTAATTCACTTATGCTGAATATCTTAATACTAGCATTAAAGATTTAAAATTCAATTGTTCAAACATTAAATTTAGCATTGAAAGTATCCTAGGAGGAACATTTCTGTTATTATCTTTGAGATGTGCCCTGTATTTACCCACATGGTTATTGCCATCACATAACCGCAGCGTATACAGTTTGGTATGTATTAAAAATCTGAGCTCTAACATCCTAAATGCCTTTTATGTTTCACAACTCTAGACGACATTTATCCTCTCCTCCAAGCTTTGAAAATTGCCACAAAGCAGTAGCTATTTGTAAATAAATAGTCACAGAACTTCACTGCTATTCAAAAGTTGACATGGTGGACTAGTAGACTAATTGTTCATATGTTTATGTGTGTGTATATACATGCTTGTGAAAGCATTGAAAATGGCAAAATAAATATAACAAACTAAATCTTGGCATTCATTGCTCACTGTGAGTGTGAGACAGAGAGGCAAGGAGGCAAGGCATCAGGGGGAGAGAATATGATGAATAATGAGAAAATGTAATTTCTTGTCCCTTGAGGCATTTTTGTCCCCTGTGCTTCTCCTACACTGTACTATCTTCTACACTTCCGCACACACACAAACATATTTTAATGATGTAATTTTCTCAGTGATGAATGTGCCATGATTTATTTTAATCAGTCACCTATTGATTGATGAACACTTAAACTTTTTCTACTTTTTTGCTATCTTTTATTATTAAAATTAGGTATGCTTCTAGTCAAATTTCTGCATATGTCATTTGCTCCTATCCTTCCATTCCCATCTTGCCGCAGTATCGGATTATTCTAATGGCATCTAGAACGAATGGCCTGGTAAGGGAGAGAGTGATTCCTAGAAGCCTGTAGATCCAGTCAGATCTACTTGGTATTTTTTAAAACATTCTTCTCACACAGGAAAGGCTGTAGACATATGATAAGGCAGCTGCACTCTCTCTGCATTGTCTCAGGAGAACTTTTGGAATCTCCCTGCTGTTCTTTCATACCTGCTTTTATGTCATTGTATCTCCTTTGCTCCCATTGTCTAAACTCATTTGTTGTCTTCTTGCCTAGATCTTTTAGGTAGATACTTTGTACATCATCACAGTTTCATTCTTTATTGCAGGGTCACCACTAAACATTATCTTTACATTTTCCTCATCTTTACATTCTACCCACAGAGGTCAGTCCCATCTGTAGATCCCAGAACCCAATTCATATTAAATGCAGAGTTCAGACAGATCATATGACATGAGACTTAATGTTTGATTTTTTTTTTTTGCTACTATGATTACATTGTATAAAAAATAATTAGCAATGGAGCAACATCACTAAGAATTGACTTTGGAATCAGACAAACCTAGGTTTGATGATAAGATCTGCCTTTTGAAAACAGCATGGCTTTGAGAAAGCTTCTGTAACTCTGAGGCCTATTATAGGTATTAAGGTGCTGTAAGTAGTTGTATTACTTAGAACATAGAATGTGCTTAATAAATGATCTGTAGCGTTTTTGTTCCTTTTCAAATAGATGAGATTTGAATTGGAGTGGTCATTGAAAATTCTTGGGCAAAGTGAGGTATGAATGAACTAATTGTTATCATTGAATGTTAAAATCTTTAGGTAAATTTCATTTTCCCAGATCCTCTTCTTTTACGGTGACTTTTGGGGCTTTTTCACATAAAGTGATATAACCAATCAAAATACCAAAAATATGAAGAAATATTTCATATCCTGAAAATGGAACCTGCTGTATTTGTATAAATGGGGATTTTATATTCTACAGATTAAGGATATTGAGAGATCTTTGAACATGGACTTAATTATTGCTGCCTGGAATTGTGAAGTCTCACCTGTAAAAGACAATAGTCAAACCAGAATCGTAAAGTTTAGGAGAATCTAGGGGACGCTATGCTAAAGGGAAGAACATACCCATAAAATAAAACATTAATGTTTACTTCAGGTACAGCATTTTCATTCTGCTTTTCCTCCAAGGGAAAGCTTCCTAATTCTGCCAGATTTCATTGCATTTGTGCGTATGTTGCAGTTTGGCATTGCACTGCTTGGATGGAAGGTAGCTAATTCCTATAATCTTCCTTTTCTTCCCTGATCTTTCTAAAAGAAAATTTCCCCTTGTGCTCATTTACCTAAAAATTAAGTGGGTAAGTAAAGAGTACCATCCTGGAGAGGTTTAAACACACAGTATTTTAATGTGAGATTTACTACATCCAAAATCTGAGTCATAGACCATTCTCCATAGCCTTCAGCCACTGGACTCCTGAATATGCTTACTCAAAACACCTGAAATACAGAGGCAGCTAGAGCTCTTTTAGGGCACCATCTTATTTGGTATTAAACAGCTCCTCTGCCTGGAATTACAGAATTCTAGAGTCATAAAATAGGGGGCACCAAGTTCACCATTTCCCAAACTGTGTTCCAAAGTAATGCTGTCACCCAAAGAAATGGCCATGTGGAAAAACAGGGAGGAGACTCTGTGCTCAAAGAAGTTAGCTAAACATTAAAGTTTCATTGTTGGATCCTTGCAACCTTTGCAATGTTAAGGGGGCTCTGAATCTCAATGAAATGTAGAGATGAAATAGAGTTTCCCAAATTTCACTACATAACTTTAGCATCTTCTGGTGCACACTCATTGTTCAGATTCGTTTGGAAAATACCACTGTGGTTCCATGACTTTATTTTACAAATAAAGAAACAGTGCCATTGATCAAGACAAAAAGCCTATCACTTTAAGAAAAATCAGGGTCCAATTCATAAGTAGTGGAAACTCACCAGAATTGGCAGGAGCACATTGATAGCTCATCTTCCTTTTTTGGCATCATAACGGCTGACATTAGTATATATTTCATGTTCCCAGCTCATTTTCTCCCATCTCCACAAAAGTACATACAGCCTCATACAATCTGAGGTGTCCCTGGTATCACCTTTTATTTCCACAGTGGACAAAGACTCCCTTGTCCTCAGCTGATTTGAGACCTAAATCTATTCACCACCATCCACGTGCTCATCTCATTCATCACAAACGCTGACAGTGACATAGGGTCATTTCATCTTTTAACTGCTGCTTGAGTTAGTCATTTATAATGAAGGTAGCATTGTATCTTTACACACATTTCACAATAATAGTGTGAAGAGTTAGGAATTAGTTCTCTTGATTTTGCAATTAAATGCTGAGTGGATCTTTACTGTGTGTTTAAGAATCTGGACATGAGAAATGTATGCATCACCCAACTCAGGTTTGGCTGCTAGCCTCTCAAAAGCCAGTAATTCAGGGGCTAGTGTCAGTAGAAAGGAAAGGTGCTTTATTCAGAAAAGCTGGCCCTCTGGGGAGAAGGTGGACTCTTGTCCAATGACCAGTTCTGAAGATTCTGCTCAGCCATGACAATTTTTCAAGGGAAAAAGGGGACACAATCTCAGTTAATCATTAAAGACAAGAGGTCAGATTCTCTGCCATTATTCTATCGTGTTAAGACTGCTGACATCTCCTGATCTTCCTTTGCATGCTCTCTAGCCTGTGTGGTTCCCCTGCAGATTTGCTAAGGACAAGCTGTGGGTAAAACGTCAGTCATTCCTTAATGACTTAATTCTTCATTCTCACTCCTTTTAATCCAGGAAAGAAATCAACACGTTAGGCAAGGCATTGCATATGTTCAGTAAAGCAGAAGTCAGGAGTATGGTTAAATGTTACCTAGTGATCTCATTTTTATAACTAAGGTCTGAGAAAACAGAGATGAACATACAGAAAAGGAGCAGAAGAGCTGCTTACATGCAGTAGTGAAGACCAGTGGTGGTTCAGGTTAGGAAGAAATCATGCTTTTATCATCTTAAATTTACAAGTCACGTGTGATTATGGTTAGAGGGGAACATTATTTTTTGAAGTCTCTATTTGTATAAGCTGAGTTTCTTCTTTTCTAACCTATAAGTGACAAAGTAAAAGCACCGATGATAGACTCTAAGCCTCAGGACCCTCTCCTCCATATTGCAGATGCAAAGATCTGTATTCATCCAATGCGGGGCATCCTTCATTGCTTCCATCAGCAGTCAGCGTGGCTTTCTGGTCATGACAGAAGGAAAGAGAAACCCAAATACCGCAGACACTGGCACACACCCACATATTCTTTAGTTGTAGGGCTCACAAGATATCTAAGATGTGAAATGTAATTTAACCTCAACTTCAATTCTCCAACCATAAAATAAATCTTAAGCACTCCATTTTAGAATGTTTTTGGATATTAAAAGGGATGCTATATGCAAAGATAACATGACATAATAACATGTCAATAGATATTATCACTCTTTATATTAATATAAATGCTTGTGATGGGAGTTCCTGTCGTGGCGCAGTGGTTAACGAATCCGACTAGGAACCATGAGGTTGCGGGTTCGGTCCCTGCCCTTGCTCAGTGGGTTAACGATCCGCGTTGCCGTGAGCTGTGGTGTAGGTTGCAGACTCGGCTTGGATCCCGTGTTGTTGTGGCTCTGGCGTAGGCCGGTGGCTACAGCTCCATTTTGACCCCTAGCCTGGGAACCTCCATATGCCGCAGGAGTGGCCCTAGAAAGGGCAAAAAGACAAAAAGACAAAAAAAAAAAAAAAGCTTGTGATAACCATACATCTTTCTTAGGCTTTTTTTGGAGGTTAGGTAATAAAACAAATGAAAAACATCTCAAGGAAGGTTAGATTCTTCCATTCTCCCCACTTCCAATCTAAAAATAAAATATGTGTGCTATAACAGATTCCAGTCAGGAAAGCAGAAGTTATACCCATTGTTTTCCCACAGAGGTGGGAATTCCCATTGTGCCTCAGCAGGTTAAGGACCCAATGTAATCTCTGTGAAAATGCGGGTTTGATCCCTGGCCTCTCTCAGTGGGTTAAGTATCCAGTGCTGCCGCAAGTCATGGCATAGGTTGCAGATGCATCTCAGATTTGTGTCTATAAAGAAGAGGTTAAACACTTGCTGGAGAACTGGAAGAGGAGGGGGCACCTGGGGTTGTACAGATAGTGGCTTCGGGAAGCATCTCCACTCTTAGGGCTTGGGGAATTAAAGCGAGAATTGAGGTACTAGGAACTTGGAAGAGGAACCCTGTAGTTCTGAGGTCCATACATGTTGGAGATGGTGCCGTGCAACCAGTGATGGTCTCTAAGGAGCTCAATGGAGAGGCCTTTGGAGGCACAGACTCAGGAATTCTCAGAAAGGGATACTGGCAGCCCAGTGCTGGCACCTCTGAGAGGACAGAGGGAGCCTATTCTGGGAGGGCTTGCAAAATCTGGACAGAAACGGCTTTCTGCCTGCAAAGACTGATTGCTAAGGCAATGCTGGCAGCAAGTGAACATGAAGTAATATCTCCATTGCCCTTTCTCCTGTCCCCCTCCTCCCAAAATCTCTTCAGTGCCCCTGATTACAGAACCTAATCAGAAAACAGCTGGCAAAAGAGGATTGGGGTGTGCAGAGACCCAGTACTAGAATCTCAGTGGAGACCGTAGATGCTACTTTGGGGGCTGTGAGACTATAGCTAAGAAACTAGCAAAATTCTTACCTGTTTTCTATTGAGAGGGAAATTAGAACAACCTTCTTTGTTCAAAGTCTGTACCTAAAATGAACCTCTCCAGAGGACTTGAGATGCCAGTATTATTTAATGGACCCAGTAGTCTGGTTTTCAAATCTAGATTTTGGGAAGAGAGACTCACTTGTTCCATCCAGTACAATTATAATTACTATTTTTGCAGAAATAGAAATCCAAGAAGCCACCAGGAGAGTGAAGCAAAAGAATTTGCTCTAAAGTGGCTAATTTAAAATTGATCACTATGACATGCCTTCTTAAGCTTGAGATGTTTCACACAATCAGGTTTTTAGTATTTTCATTAGTGTCATTTGCATAACTGAGATTTTATTTAATTCTTTTTGTAGAGGATTCTTTTTGTAATGAAACCAACATAGCTATTAAAGAGATAGACCTGGTCTGATGAATAAATGTGATTTCATTGTATTTTATGTGACTGCACTGTAATTTCTTGCAATAAATTTGGCCTGTAAGGCGTGTGTGCATATGCATGTGTGTGAGAGAAAGAGAGAGAAAGGTATGTAGTAGGAACCATTAAAATTGGCAGATTTCTTTCCACAGAGCTTAGTGCCTTATACATTTATTGATGAGTTTTCAGTTCACAAAATGTCAATGCTAGAATATGTACATACATGTATATGTACATATATATGTACATATATAAACTTTGTTTTTCATAATTTAAATGATTTAAGGGCAAGAAATAAATATGTTTCAGTATCACATGATGGTTCTATTTTTAGCATTAGTCTTTTAGAAGGACATCCACAAGTATCTTAAAAAGAGAAAAGCTGTAACATTCAAATTATTTCCTTCTCTGACACACTTGATATATCTTGATTGTCCTCATATGTTCATCTTTTGTCTGCTATTACTGACATTTAGATGATTTATTTCAAAACAGATTGAGTAAAAATAGTGTTTGATGCATAAGTTGTGTATATCCCAATCTTTATTTTTTAATATCTGTTTTAGAATACCCATTGGCTTATAAAAACAAATAGAATGAAATCCATTATCCAAAAATATGTAAGCCATAGTGTTGTCAGGGATGGGTACATCACATAGAACTGTGAATCTGCAGTCTAGAAATACATATGCGATTTTTTTTGTTGTTCAGAATTAGAGGAAAAGCTGCCAGATGGAAAATGACACAAAGAATTTGAGATGAGTGTTGTTGGAAGGCGCTAAGGTTTATTTATTTTTTTCCATATTCCCAAGAGTTTTTGTTTTGTTTCATTTAGAGAATCCTTTGGCGAATATTTCAAGATGTAGAACCCTTATCTGTGAAGTATCCCGATCGAAGTTGAGGCATCCACGTTGGCAGTGCTTCATGTTGGGGTAAGATGTCATGATTCTTAATATACTGGAATGGCCTTTGAAAGATATGATGAGGAAATATATGTTTGTGTGTGTAAATAAAAATTGTGAAGGCTTGTAACCAGGTGCATAAATTTGGATTTCAAAACAACTCTTTTTAATTATTTTTCAATGATTATGTTGTGACTCCCTAAGAGGAGTGGGACAAAACAGGGAACTTAGATTTGTTATTGTTAACTTCCCACTTTGCATATTTCCATTATTTACCTTAGTCAGTATGTCAACATAACAGCCATTGGGAGAGGGTGTGATTGTCATAGCACAGATGTGGAACATGGGCGTTCAGAGAAATTAAAACCTTGTCCAAGATCATGCAGCTAGTAAAGGGTACAGGAGTGATCTGACTCTTTGCTCTACTATTTTTGCTGCCTCTCTCATCATTCGTGATGACTGAGGAGCCAGAGGATTAAAATAGGCTGAGGGCAAGACCCTCAAGTTTTAAATTGCTATTGAGCAAGGTCATAATTGCCATCCCTCACATAGAAAGCCAAAGCGAAGGAATTTCTTTTATATTTTCACTACTCTTGAAAAGAGAAAGATTTCTGAAAGTCATTGACTAGTTACATAGATGATGGTGTTTCAAAGAAATCGAAAGTTACAGAAAAACTGACATAGGAAATATGTGCTATAATTTTCCCATTCACCTTTGCTATAAAATGAAAATCTGTAGTAGGCTTTGTCTGTACAAATACCCTGACATGACCAACCACATCATTTAATGGAGCTGGTACCAATTCTTCCTTTATGCATTACTGATATGTGACTCAAGTAACTTGAGCCTCTTCCCTTTTCTGTTACTTGTACCATGAAGTTGTTGCAAGATTCTATTAAAATAAGAGAGAACATATAAAAAGCACCTGTAATTCTGCCTGGTATACTAAATAGCAGCCTTATAGAAGACCTTATCATGTCACAGCTATCAAAATGTAAGCCATTATTTTATCCAACATCTATCCATGAAGATTTGTAATTAAAGGAATGTTGAATGTGTAAAAGATTCCCTCCATTCGCCATTACTTAAAGTTAGGCCCAAATGTATTTTATTTATATAAAAGTCATTTGTTTGGGGGCAATTCAGATGGCTGATTGAAACCTTTAGAATTCCAGTACACTTTAGGTGCATTCATTTATATATGGCAATACGCAGGCTCTTTTGTTCAGGGGTTCAGCAGTACTATTGGATTTTGCTGATCTAGCTTTCTTACCTGAAAGTTTTCAAACAAAACTTCACTATTAATTGCAAACTAGATGCCCACTGTGTCTCTGTGAGTCAGATTTGTTTGGGCTATTGAACAGTGACACCCTGGGATCTATAAAGCATTCTCTCATGGACTTCATGCTTTCAGTCTTGCTTCTGTGTTGGATATAATCAGCAACATTTCTGTGGGGACAGATACCACACCTGAAGTTGAAGATTACATTTTCTCTTTGTATGTTGTGAAATGGAAAAATAAAAATGAACAACTTTCAAGGTGAGATTCTGATAAGAAGGCTTCAATCATCCTTGCATTCCAATGTGTGTTTTCACTTTTTTATGGTAAAGTAAGAGCCTATAAAATTAATGAATGCAGTGAAGGTCTTAGTCTAGAATCTCCAACATAAATAGACAAAGGCTCCCCCCAGAGCACCAGGGGAAAGGAATCTAGGCCATTCTGTACTTAAGCTACTTTCAATTAGTTTACGTTCTGAAAACACCTGCAAAATTGTCCATGTTCCTCCTACGCTGTATTACTCCTCAATTCAAGAGTTTGCATGTGAATGTATGCTCTTAAATAAATAATCCCAAATTCCCACTTTACACCCAGCTTTGGATGGAGTTAAGAAGTTGTTATTATTTCTTAGGGATAGAGTATTCTTTGCTTAGGCCCTCATTTCTTTCTGCCTTTTCTCTAATAACCATATATTTGCATCATGGTCTTTGCTAAATTTACGATAATGATCAAGTTACTCAACCTCTTTTAAGCCCAGTATTATTCATCATAATATGAGAATCATAATAATTATATTACAGACACTTTCAGACTCAACCAAGAATATGTATACATCTCTGACTGCTTAGAGCATTGCTGATGGTTTTAAATGCCAGCTTTATATCCGGATCTGCTTGTAGGTTTGATAGCATGTCACTCTCCCAAATATTCATCAAGAATTACTTGTAATCTTCCAAAAGAAGAACAAAATTAATTTAAAAGATGAGTTTGACTCATGGAGAGGGACCTGAGTGTTAGAGGAAGCCTCACCTTGCATATATGTGCCTACCCAGGAAAATAAGCATTTTATTTGTGAATTATCAAGCCAAGGAAAACAAATATTTCCCATTTGTTTGTTCATATTACCTGCATGGTAATGCTCCTTTTCATATTTGTATATCTAGGCCAATAGTTCTTAACCATATAAGTGTTTATAAGAACAAATAAGAAGGTGATAAAGTGAAAAGAAAGAAGTCCCAGTTAATGACAACAGGAACTCTGAATTGGCTAACATTTATTAAAAGCCTTCTGGTAACCAGTTGCTTTCATATGTATTGTTTGTCAAATCTTGATTCTAGTCCTTCTCAGCAGTTAATATCCCCATTCTACAGATGCATGAAAATAGACAAAAATTACTGGCTCATCAAGTCATGGAGTTAGGAAATGATAGGGCCGGGATTCAGTCTTGGCACCACATCAGCGTGTGACTGCTACATCTGCTTCCTAATCCTAGGATAATTCAATTTCCTAGTCACGAAAGGTTTTGTTTTATGGCAGCCAGCAGCATAAGCACATATGGGAACAATCAGCCTGTATTTGTTTTGTTTAAGCTCCTGAACACTTAATTCACCATCACCTGCTGAGTTAGGCTTTGAAAGGCATCAGTTGAGCAGACCTATCTCATCTGCTTTGCAAAACTACACAGAAATTTTCTGAGGAAAAAAAAATGCCTCAAGTATTTTCTGAAAATTCTTCTTGTCTTGCACCTGTGTGCTTCTTGAATTGCATCAATTCAGCCAGTCTCCTTTTCATCTAGATCTGGCTAGTTGTCCAAGTTCTAGGTAATAGGGGATGAGCTACTGTAAATGTGTGCCATGTCCAGGTTAAGTCCTCAAGGGCACATGTGCAGGCTTCTCCTTCTTCCTCTAGTAACTAAGAAATGAAGGTGGCATAGTATGACCTGGTGAGCCATCTTATATCATGCAGACAAGGATAGTTGTCTGAAGGTAGAACTGCAGAGAGGAGCCTGGCTTCCTGGCTTACTTTACAGAGCAGAACAGTTCAGAATGGCTTCTCTGCTAAATGTCGTATGAACGGTGGAATAGCTTCACTTGTTTAACCATTGCCATTAAGCCATTACACACGGTGGAAGAGGTGCTCTAGTGAAATGCCTTCTTCCATAAATGTGTTAGCCATGAATGCCTGGCATGCCGTGACTCATTTGGGAAATCCATCTAAGCCTGAAGAGAAGCACCGAGCTCTTAAATAAAGAACACTGGGGTGGTTATCTCAATGTCATTAATTTAAACTTTGAAGCATCTCACCTCACCCCTCTTACTCCTTATACTATTCTCCTGAATACCTTCCCCTATCTCCATTTTCCTTTTAGCCCATGCCCTTCCAGAGAAGTGCATAAAGGTGTAACTTTTATCAGCTCTCCTAACTATCTCCTTGATAGTTTATGCATTTACAGTGTGGAGGAGACAAGCTTGAAACAACAGGAATAATGAACCCTGAGAGGAACTTCAGAGTTCTGGCCCTGCTTAAAGACATTCAAAGTAAACTTAATACATACACATACATACATATCAGGCTATCCAAATAAAACTATCAACAGGATAACATTAAGTAAACTTCTTGAGCTTCAAGATAACAATGCCCACATCTACACAATCTATAAGATTTTCTTCATTGTTCTTTTACCTTTCACGTAATTCCTCACCTAGTCTATCCTCATTCTGCATGCAGGACAAAACTGATTTTTTTTTTCTCACATTTAGTAATCTCCTTGGATCTTAATTTTAGAGAAGATTTTAAATCTATAGTTATTTTCATCATAGCCAAAAAATATCTTGGTGTCTTATGGACACCGTGTTCTCCTAGCTTCATAATCTAGTCTTGTATTACTCTTTAACTGCAGTTTTGCTACAGAGAATGCTCCCTACCAAAATAGAGTTTTGATGGTTGTATTGGCACTCTGGGACCCAGACTGAGATCCCTTGGCTCTTTATCTTGCCTCTTAACACTTTAATTTGTGTACCTTCTGACTAGCAGAGTTCATGCTTAGTATATGCCTTGAAATGTCTCATGGTTGATTGGCTACTATCAGGCAGTATTTTGTCATTCTCTCTGTCACTCCCTTAATGGCGTCTTCTCCCTCCAAGTGTACTTGCAGGTATTTTCACCTCAATGGTCTGCACAGAGTATCTCATTTATTCCCCTACACCGCTGAGATAAGTAAAATGACCTCACTTTAGTCACTGACTCAGCAAAAAATATACTTAGCATTTATTTATGCCAGGCATTGTTTTAAGCAAATGAGTAAGAAGGTAATAATAAGCCTCTCAATTGCTCACTCTGTAATAGGGATGATAAATAAATTAAAAAAGAAAAAAAAAAACAACTTTTGGAGTTCCTGTTATGGTTCTGTGGTAATGAATACGACTAGTATCCATGAATTTTCAGGTTCAATCTATGGCCTCACTCCGTGGGTTGAAGATCCAGCATTGCCATGAGCAGTGGTGTAGGTTGCAGACATGGCTTGGATCCCAGGATCCTGTGTTGCTGTGGCTGTGGTGTAGGCAGGTAGCCACAGCTCAAGTTTGACCCCTAGCCTGGGAACTTGCATGCTGAGGGTGCAGCCCTAAAACGAACAGCAACAACAAAAATACAACTTTTAGGTATAACAGTATACAATTTAAGTCTTAAGGGCTGGGATCAGATGAGAAAACTGCTCATTGTTATTGAAGGGGAAGAAGGGCTAAGATGAGGAAATATTTCATGGAAATTCTATTTCATTTGAATGTGGAAACATGAGGAGACAGACTTGGGCAAATTAAAAGCTTTTTCCGTAATGTCACAGCTGGCTAATGGCAGAGTGGGGATAGGGATTCATACTCGGGTTGTTCTGATATCAGAGCCCAAGCAGTCAGCATTTCTCACTGCAGAGTTCTTTGGTTCTGGGCCATTTCTGGGATTTAGTGCCATTCATAAGTTGGTGCCTTTCGCTACTGACCCCGTCCCTTATTCTACTTGCCCTTCAGTGATAGTCATACTATAACTTAGAAGTAATGATGATATGCATTTTTAGATGTTTTTCAAGGAAGTAATTTCCAGATCGTTAGCTTCCATATGTAGTCTTTCCTAAAAGTGGTCCAATTGAGATTCCACTTAAGGATCTGATCTGCCAGTTCTGCTTTCCCACCTCCCCTTTCACAGTTGTTCCTCTTTCACTTTATAATGCAAAGGCATGCTTCTCACTGTTGTCTTTTCCTTCTAAGGCTATGCTTAAGGAAGAAATGAAGGGGAGGTACTTATTTCTTTCAGATGACAAATTTAAGGCAATTCTACTGTCTTAATCTACCTTAATCACTTGGCCAGTCTTCTCTCCATCCACCTCCACTTCCTTCAAGATTCCTTTTTATAAGATGACATCTTCAAATACTATCTCGCTAAGGTTTTAAAGGATACATATTTAAACCTTATGTCAATTATGTAATAAGCCAGAAATTATATGTTTTGAAGCTATATAAACACAGGCTAAATTGATATTTGCTGTCAACCTTTTAAAAATTGGGGGAGTATATATAGCGTGCACCTGTGTATGCTTGTTTCAAAAAATATTTCAAGGAGGAGTTCCCGTTATGGCTCAGAGGGTTAAGGAACAGACATACTGTTCATGAGGATGCACGTTCCATCACTGGCTTTGCTCAGTCAGTTAAGGATCCAGTGTTGCCACAAGCTGCAGCATACATAGGTCACAGAGGCAGCTTGGATCTCGTGTTGCTGTGGCTGTGGCATAGGCCTGCAGCTGCAGCTCCAGCTGGATCACTAGCCCAGGAACTGCCACATGCTACAGGTGTGGTGGTAAAATATATATAAATATAAATATATATCAAAGAGAAATACGTGTAAGGCATCTCTATCAATTATTGTTTCTCCAAGAAACTGCAAAGCTGCTGAGAGTGAGTAAGAGGACACATATTCCCAGGTCTCCATTCTTCCTCTTTCTCCCTACCTCCAGGTGTTTTTAGGCTTATTCTTGAGGTTGATGTATATGTGTCTTTGGATAATGCAAACATTAGCAGCCAATGCTTTTAAGATAAGTGTCACCCAAGTGTTTTGGCAATGCTATTATTCTCTAGTTGATTTTACTGTCATTTCTCATTGAAAAAATTAACAGATAATATATAGGCCATTATTTTTATCTGAGTTGAAAAACTGTGATGCGTGTAATAGATTTCAGGACTTATAAATGAGTGAAAGGTGTATCCTAATGTAAAAAGCAAAAGGATAAGAGTTTTAGATATTTCTTGAGAACCTGAGAGAAGTCATACTATTATAAGTATTTGTCTATGTTGAAGGTTTATTTCTGATTTAGTGAACTTATTTTATCTTGCCTGGGCTTATCGCACAGTATTAGGTAATTTAATTGCATATTATCATTACCATGTAAGTGCCAGGGAGGCACTTGTGCTGTTGTCATTATCTGATGCTCCAAGCTATGTCACACGGTCGTTGAGAATTAGAGAAAAATGTGTTTCTTCTCAATTTTGAAGAATGACATTAAAATTGTGATTGCAGCATAATTAAATCTGTATATCTAGATACTAATAAATGCCCTGTTGTCCTAAAATTCAAAAGAAGTGTCAGGCCTTGTCTGGCACTGGTCATAATCTCTAAAATTTTTTTTTAATAGCTTTTGCCTCTAATGATTAGCTTGAAAAATTTCAAGGAAATTTTGCCACTTCGTATCCATACTAAACATCATTACAAAGTCAGTTTATTTCCCTTCAACTTTATTTTTCTTTTCCTTTCCATTTTCTATTCTCTCTGCCTCCCCCCACACACATACCCCTTTCACTCTTTCTCTCTCTCCTGTTTTGTATGTATTTGTGAGGGGGGAGTGGTGGTAATTTGTGATGAAGAGCTAGATATGAGTGTTCCTTTTAAGATGCATTAGTCAATTTTCTGCTTTTCAGGGACATTTAAAGCAGAAAGTGCATAAATAAAATTAATTGCGTAACTCTGTAGACACCTGTCAAAATCTTGACATGTTCGGTCCTTATAATTGGCATTGTATGTTCAAAGTCAGTTTTGCAAACAGCAGGAGCACAGACTGCCTGAGAGCTGCCTGTTAAAGGGGCAGTCTGCAGTAATGGAGGCTCTGTCAGCAATCCTTTATAGTTATAGCCGCCACTAGCCAGAGTCTCACAAACCGCCTTCCCCATTACAATTACTTACACATATACACATACAAAGTTTTAGGGCCTGTTTTATGAGTTTATTACGTCTCACTGCAGTCTTGCTGAATGTCTTGACATCTAACCAAAGTAAAACATCTGTGTTCGTTAAGATGCCACTAGCATCAATAACAAACAAACTCCAAGATGTATAATAGCTTAAGCAGAATGAAATTTTATTTTAGTCACTTAAAGTCAAAAATGAGGTGGCTGGTAGATGCAAACTAATACATTTAGAATGGATGAGCAATGAGGTCCTACTGTACAGCACAGGGAACTATATCCAGTCTCTTAGGAAAGGACGTGATGGAAGATAGTCTGAGAAAAGAATGTGTGTGTGTGTGTGTGGTGTGTGACTAGATCACTATGCTATACAGCCGAAGTTGACACAACACTGTAAATCAACTATACTTTAATAAAAAAGTATTTTTAAATGTGGTGGCTGGCATATGGTCAACTCTCATTCAAGCAGGGATTCAAAGATCAGTCTCCTTCCATCTGCTGGTTTTCTCTTTTCAAAATGCGACTTCCAAGACCACTTTGTTCAGTTTCATTTAGCTGATAGGAGGAGGAAAGGGCATAAGGAAAACATGTGAGGGTTTTGTGGGCCAGGTTCAGAAGTTTTGCTCCATACTGTCACTCAAGTTCCATGGGCTTCAAATCCCCAGTGCACTGGAGGCTGGGATATATAGCCTAGCTATATGTCCAGGAAGGGAAGAACACAGTTTTGATGAATAGCTCACCAGCAGCATGTAAAATTTTGAAACTGCATTCATAATCACCTCTATAAAGGGGAAGAGGATGACCCAAAGCAAAGGCTGAAGGTGATGGAAAAATTGTAAAATGTAACACAGTACTTCATAAATGATTGTTATAATTATATTGATCTTTTCATGCAGAGGGAAACATGCTGATTAGTTCTGCAATGAGTTAAACACAGCCACAAATAATGCTGGGCCCACTAATGAAGAGAGCTTAATTCTTATAGAGACTGAAAGAGAAGTTGGTCCATTGATGATGCTTCTCATTCCGGACTGGGTTGTAGAGAGAATGACCTACAAGTCTCAAAAAAAGTAAACACCAGCTTTTATTTCAGAATAAAAAATATCAGGAAGGTGGGGATAAAATGCACTGCAGTCATTCATTTATCCTGCACACATTTATTAAACCCCTTCTGTATGCCAGATACTGTACTGACCTTTGAAAACAGAGCAGTTAGTAAGACAGAACCTTCCAGACCTCTCATGTGAATGGGAGAAACAAACCTGGAAACTTTGTAGTCATTATCATAGTTAAAATTCTATGATGACATAGTTGGGGAGTGGTGACCTCTGCTTAGAGGTATCAGTGAAGATTGGGTAGAGGAGATGCCATTTAACCAGGGGCTGGAAGTATTGAGTCATTTCAGATAGAAGTGAGGCTTTTAGGAAGTATTAAATCATAATTAAATATCTGTAAAAGCATGGAATCCCAGGGGTACTTTGTGGAGTTCTCTTGCCACAGCAGGTTAAGGATCTGGCAGCAATGGTTAACAGCAATGGTTTGGGTCGCTGCTGTGTTGCAGGTTTTATCCCTGGCCTGGGAACTTCCACATGCTGCTGACACGGCCAAAAAAAAAGTACTTTGATTTTCTGGAAAATAGAAACTTTATAGTAGGATGCATCAGTCTGGAGAAGCCAGTTTGTGAAAAATGGCTTCAAACTTCAGGGTGAATGGAATAGTAGGTCTTTGAGTGAGGTCTTAGGAAAGAGTGGATAATCACTGTGTATGGCAATTCTTTGCTGTCAACCCTCTTAGAATCTTCTAACTACAGACCAGAAGGCACACCTGCTCACTCACTTCCATGGTCACTCTTTTTGTATCATGTATGTTCCCAAGGAATTACGAAAGGATACAGTAACACAGATGAAATTTACTGAAATAAGTGCTGGGAGATAATGAAAAAAAAAAGCAGTTTCTTGTCTTTAAATATAAGCTGTCTTTACATAAACAGGATGAAGCACAGTGTCCTGCTGTTGACCAGTCCCTACTTGGTAGCTCAATTTATGACTGAGATGCTTGTTTATTAGTGTTATATATTCCAAGGAAAACAGGATGGGCAAGGTCACAGAGATGTGACTAATATAATGTGTGTTAGATATACTACTTGTAATAAATTGTGAGAGGAGAGAGATGATTCGATTCAAAGAAGGAATAATTAAACAAAAGGAATAATTAAATAATTAAACAAAAGGAACCAGAATTTAAAGATTTGGAAAATTTGTTTGCCTACCAACATCGCAGAATATGAGAAAGCCTTCTTTGGTGAGAGTACTAAAGGTGTAGCTGGACAGTCACTTTATAAAGAGATTATCTATGGAGTTCATTGGCCACTCAGCAGAAGTTAGGACTAGAGATAGAATTGTATCCAAATAGACACTGGCTACCCATTGGGACTAAAGGAGACAGAGACGTTATAAAAAAAAAGGTTTGTGGACTTCTTGCATTCTACAAGAAAAGAACAATAGAATTATCCACTATCCAGCTATGAATGTAGCCTTCCTTTAAGAAAAGGAAAGAATGACTCTGAAGGTAATTCAGAGATCAGCCGTGACCCCAGGAGCAAGGCTGCCACCCTTCTTCAGTAGAGAAGGGCCTCCACCAAGGGCCCAAGGGCAGAAGGGGGAAGGCCCAAGAGAACTGGAAGGTGGAACTCTGCCCAAATGGACCTAGAAGTCAGAACATTAAGCTAAAGAGGATTATTCTCCATCCTTAAGAACTACCTTGCTAGATTTTGGACTTGCTTGGGACTCCTCACCCCTTCCTTCTTTCTGATGTCTCCCTCGTGGGATGTAATGTCTACCCTACATCATCTTCACCACTGTATTTTGGAAGGACATAATGTATTTGGTTTCACAGGTTCACATCTAGAGAGGAGTTTTGCCTCAGGACAGATCATACCTAGAGTCTCACTCATACCTAATTTAGAAGATATTTAGATAAGATGTTGAACTTGGAGTTGATGGTGGGATAGGTTCAGACTTTGGGATAGGGTGCATGTATTTTGCATGCCAAAAGAACAGGAATTTGGGGAGCCAGAAAGCAGAATATTATGGACTGACTTCAAAATCCTTGTGTTGCAGCCCTGTCAGTATATCTGTATTTACAAATAGACATTTTTTTGGAGGTAATTAAGGTTAATTGAGGTCATAAGGACAGGACCTTCATCCAATAGCACTGGTGTTCTTAAAAGAAGAGCAAGAGATGTCAGGAGTGTGTACCAACTAAGGAAAGGCTGAATCAGGACATCGTGAGAAGGTGCTGGTCTGCAAGGTAGGGATAAGATCAGAAATGGAATCTGCCAGAACCCTGACCTTGGACTTCTAGCCCCATGACTATGCAAAAAATACATTTTTATTGTTTCTACTACCTAAAGGTGGTATTTTGTTATGATAGCCCTAGTTAACTAATAATATGTGTTTATATGTGATGGACAAGTTATATCATGATGATGATAGTTTATCATATGCAATAATATATAAATCCCCATTTATACATTATCTCATTGGTATATTCTTAAAAAAAAAAATCCTTGGTGATAGTCATTATTACCACTGTTTTACAGGTTAAGAAATTCAAGTCAAACAGGAAAAATTTAAGCAGCAGAGAGCATGTTGTTATTCCACTGTAGTTTGGTTCCATGTGACTTCTCTGAGCTTCAGTTTCATTGTCCCTTAAGAGGTGATGGCATGTGTGCTGCCCTCTTCAGAGGGTTATTTGCATGGCTTAAATAAAATGACTTAGAGTAAATCTATTATTTGTACTCTGGTCATAAATGTCTTCATCAGCATCATATCATATTTTGGTAACTTTCTATTTCCACTCAACTCACTGACTTTTCACAAGACTTTTCTCAAGCTATCCCAACACCATCGTCAGTTTCTTCCTTTAGAAGTTTCGATGCAGGTTTTTGTTCTGAATGCTGATGTGTCATTAGAAAAAGGATTTGAATATAAGACTCTTTTTAATGACCTCCTTCTAGTCAGCGGTGGAAGAAGAATGGTTTCCTAATGATTTCATTGAATTTACACCTGAAGGGTATTAATAGAAATATTGTGAAAACTTATTTGTCTTGAATAGTTAAAAGGACTGAACCATGAAAGCAACATATAGGTCATAATATTAATCTTATTCGTGTTGAGTGCCAGGCCTTTTTGCCCCTTGCTATCTGTTGTTTTCCTAAAGTCTAACAAGGTTTATCAGCCCTTCTTTTTCCCATGTAACAGTAGCTTTTTTTGTTTTTTTAATACTTCAGGTTGAACTTTAATTCAACAGGTTTTCTAAATCGAGTCAAAGATTTCAACTTCTGGCAAATATCTGAATTGTAATGTATCAAATAGCTTAACAATAGGAAATAACTTTCAAAGATGTTAAAACAATAAAGCAGATTCAAAAAAAAAAATCCCACATACACACACATTATAGGTAAACCCTTTTTGTCTCCAATACATATAGTCCTTAGCCAACTTGATTTAGTACAGCTGCTGATGCTTTTTCACAAACAAATGAGAATAGACTTCTTGTTACTGAACTCAGGTCCTGCTACTTGCCACTCAAAAAATCAATACCTGAGAGGCAGTTGTTGATAGAGAGGAAAGATGCTTGAATCAAAAAAGCTGGCAGGGAGTTCCCATCGTGGCTCAGAGGTAATGAACCCAACTAGTGTCCATGAGAACATGGATCTCTGGCTTTGCTCCATGGGTTAAGGATCTGGTGTTGCCATGGACTGTGGTGTAAGTTGCATAGGAGGCTTGGATCCCAGGTTGCCGTGACTGTGGCATAGACCAACAGCTGCAGCTCCAATTTGACCCCCAGCCTGGGAACTTCCATATGCCGAGGGTGCAGCCCTAAAATGACCAAAAAAAAAAAAAAATCTGGGGAGAAGATGGACTCCAGTTCTCCCAAAAACCACCTGGGAATATTCTGCTCAGCCATGAACGTTTATAAAGGGAAAAAGGGAAGTAATCACAGTTAATCTTTGAGATGGGGGGGTCAGAGTCATATCCATCCCTTGGAATCTTCAGGTTTCCAACTTCTTGTGATCTTTCTTTAGATACTATCTTGTTCACATGGTTTGTTTAGATTACTAAAGGGTAATTATTAGAGTAGAGATCTGGTCATCTGTTAATTACCTATTCTTCATTTCTACTTCTTTGATCTTCTGAAAGAACCAGTGGGTGGGGAAAGGTATTGTATGAATGATCAAAGGATTTGAAAGGTGTGCTGGGACCAGAGGTGAGTGAGTAGAGCCAAGGGTTGCTAGGTTTAAGGTTAATTAAATATAGCTCCGCTAAAGTGACAAAGTGAAAAAGGGTTTCCTGCTGAGGGCAGTTGTTGCAAAGAGCTGCTTATATTCTCACTATGCATATGTTGACCCCTATAAATATGCAAATGAAAACATTAAGAATTAAAGTATTCTTAGTTTTTATACAGAGACTTAAAAAGGAAGTTCAAGTGTTTGTTTTCATTGAGGTTTATTATGTTATTTAACTTTATAGTGTTTCTTAACTTTTATAGTGTTTCTTTATTTAATTTTTATAGTGTTTCTTTCCTATGGTCCCAATCTAAATCTTTTTTCTGTATCTTTACAGCAGAGCCACAAAATAGAATTAAAAAAAAAATTAGGTCATATAACACAGTAGTACACCAAGAGCCCTTTTTAGCACAGACTGTTTTGTCAGTTCCATGTTTGAAATTACCAGTAAGGATAAGAAAAAAAAAAGGGGGAGGGAGGCATGCTTTTATCATATTTAAGTGTCCTCATAGTTGGAGAACTATTGGGACATTTGAAAAATTAAAATCCATTACCTTGTTTAACATGTTAACTCCTTTCTCAATGTCAGTTGCTGAAAACATCTTCCAAGAATTTGTAGGTCACAAATACATCTTGTTTTT
Source organism: Phacochoerus africanus (assembly GCF_016906955.1). Taxonomy (NCBI): domain Eukaryota; kingdom Metazoa; phylum Chordata; class Mammalia; order Artiodactyla; family Suidae; genus Phacochoerus; species Phacochoerus africanus. The sequence goes on from NC_062555.1 coordinate 42,353,590, forward strand.
TTAATTCAATTTTGGGAAAAGAGGTATTTTTTTTTTATTACTGAAATGAATTTATCACATCTGTAGTTGTATAATGATCATAACAATCTAACTTCACAGGATTTCCATCCCACAACCCAGGCACATGCCCCCACCCCCCCAACCTGTCTCCTCCAGAGACCATAAGTTTTTCAATGTCTGTGAGTCAGCATCTGTTCTGCAAAGAAGTTCCGTCTGTCCTTTTTTCAGATTCCACATGTCAGTGAAAGCATTTGATGTTAGTGTCTCATTGTATGGCTGACTTCACTTAGCATGATAGTTTCTAGGTCCATCTATGTTGCAAAAAATGCTGGTATTTCGTTCTTTTTAATGGCTGAGTAATATTCCATTGTGTATATGTACCACATCTTCTTGATCCACTCCTCTGTCGATGGTCATTTAGGTTGTTTCCATGTCTTGGCTATTGTAAATAGTGCTGCAATGAACATTGAAGTACATGTGTCTTTACGAGTCATGGTTTTCTCTGGGTAGATGCCCAGGAGTGGGATTGCTGGATCAAATGGTAGTTCTATGTTTAGTTTTCTGAGGAATCTCCATACTGCTTTCCACAGTGGTCGCACCAATTTACAATCCCACCAACAGTGTCATAGGGTTCCTTTTTCTCCACACCCTCTCTAGCACTTATTGTTTGTAGACTTTTGGATGATGGCCATTCTGGCTGGTGTAAGGAGGTACCTCATCGTGATTTTGATTTGCATCTCTCTAATAATGAGTGACGCTGAACATCTTTTCATGTGTTTCTCCGCCATCTGTATGTCTTCTTTGGAGAATTGTCTGTTTAGATCTTCTGCCCATGTTTGGATGGGGTTGTTTGTTTTTTTGGTATGGAGCTGCAGAAGGCGTTTATAAATTTTGGAGATTAATCCCTTGTCAGTCGATTCACTTGCAAAGATTTTCTCCCATTCTGTGGGTTGTCTTTTTGTGTTGTTTAGGGTTTCCTTTGCTGTGCAGAAACATTGAAGTTTGAGTAGGTCCCATTTGTTTATTTTTCTTTTTATTGTCAATACTCTGATGGTTGGATCTGAGAAGATGTTGCTGTCATTTATGTCAGAGAGTGTTTGGCCTATGTTTTCCTCTAGGAGTTTGATAGTGTCTGGTGTTATATCTAGGTCTTTAATCCATTTGGAGATGATTTTTGTGTATGGTGTTAGGGAGTGTTCTAATTTCATTCTTTTCTATGTGGCTGTCCAGTTTTCCCAGCACCACTTATTGAACAAGCTGCCCTTTCTCCATTGTATAGTCTTGCCTCCTTTGTCATAGATTAGTTGGCTGTAAGTGCATGGGTTTAATTCTGGGCTTTCTATCCTGTTCCACTGATCTATATGTCTGTCTTTGTGCCAGTACCATGCAGTTTTGACGACTGTTGCTTTGTAGTATAGTCTGAAGTCTGGGAGCCTGATTCCTCCAGTTCCATTTCTCTTTTTCAGTATGTCTTTGGCTATTTGGGTCTTTTGTGTTTCCAAACAAACTTTAAAATATTTTGTTCGAGTTCTGTGAAAAACATCCTTGGTAATTTGATAGGGATTGCATTGAATCTGTAGATTGCCTTGGGTAGTATAGTCATTTTGATAATATTAACTCTTCCAATCCACGAGCATGGTATATTTTTCCATGTCTTTGTGTCACCTTTGATTTCTTTCATCAGTGGCTTATAGTTTTCAGAGTACAGGTCTTTTGTTTCTTTAGGTAGGTTTACTCCTAGGTATTTTATTCTTTTCGAGGCAATGGTAAACGGGATTGCTTCCCTAATTTCCATTTCTGCTTTTTCATTGTTAGTATATAGAAAAGCTATCGATTTCTGTGTATTGATTTTGTATCCTGCGACTTTGCCAAATTGGTGGATGAGCTCTAACAGTTTTCTGGTAGAATCTTTAGGATTCTCTAGGTATAGTATCTGCAAATTTGCAATTTGGATTCCTTTTATTTCTTTTACTTCTCTGATTGCTGTGGCTAGGACTTCCAGAACTATGTTGAAGAGTAGTTGTAAGAACGGATATCCTTGTCTTGTTCCTGATCTCAGCAGGAATTCTTTCAGCTTTTCACCATTGAGAATGATGTTTGCTCTGGGTTTGTCAGATATGGCCTTTATCATGTTGAGGTAGGTTCCCTCTGTGCCCATTTTCTGAAGGGTTTTTATCAGAAATGGGAGTTGGATTTTGTCAAAGGCTTTTTCCACGTCTATTGAGAAGATCATATGGTTTTTATTCTTCAATTTGTTAATGTGGTATATCACACTCATGGATTTGCAGATATTGAAGAACCCTTGCATCCCTGGGATAAATCCCACTTGATCATGATGTACAATCCTTTTAATGTACTGTTGGATGTGGTTTGTTAATATTTTGTTGAGGATTTTTGCATCGATGTTCATCAGTGATACTGGCCTGTAGTTTTCTTTTTTTGTGGAGTCTTTGTCTGGTTTTGGTACCAGGGTGATGGTGGCCTCATAGAATGAGTTTGGGAGTATCCCTTCCACTGCAATTTTTTGAAAAAGTTTCAGAAGGAGAGGTGTTATCTCTTCTCTAAATGTTTGATAGAATTCGCCTGTAAAGCCATCTGGTCCTGGACTTTTGTTTGTTGGAAGTTTTTTAATCACAGTTTCAATTTCAGTTCTTGTGATGGGTCCATTCATCTTTTCTATTTCATCTTGGTTTAGTCTTGGAAGATTGTACTTTTCTAAGAAGTTGTCCATTTCTTCTAGGTTTTCCATTTTATTGGCATATAGTTGCATATAGTAGTCTCTTATGATCCTTTGTATTTCTGTGATGTCCGTTGTTACTTCGCCTTTTTCATTTCCAATTACATTGATTTGAGTCCTCTCTCTTTTTTGCTTGATAAGTCTGGCTAGGGGTTTATCAATTTTGTTGATCTTTTCAAAGAACCAGCTTTTCGTTTCATTGATATTTTCTATGGTTTTCTTTGATTCTATTTCATTGACTTCTGCTCTGATCTTTATGATTTCTTTCCTTCTACTAACTTTAGGTCTTGTCTGTTCTTCTCTCTCAAGACGCTTTGGATGTAAAGTTAGCTTGTTTATTTGAGCTTTTTCTTGTTTCCTGAGGTGGGCTTGTTTAGCTATAAACTTTCCTCTTAGAACGGCTTTTTCTGCATCCCATAGGTTTTGGAGTGTCATATCTTCATTGTCATTTGCTGCTAGGTATTTTTTAATTTCCTCTTTGATTTCTTCAGTGATTCATTGGTTGTTTAGTAGCATGTTGTTGAGTCTCCACGTGTTTATTTTTTTTGCAGTTTTTTTCTTGTTGATTTCCAGTCGTATAGCGTTGTGGTCGGAAAAGATGCTTGATATGATTTCAATTTTCTTAAAGTTACTGAGGTTGGATTTGTAGCCCAGGATATGATCAATCTTAGAGAATGTTCCATGTGCACTTGAGAAGAATGTGTATTCTGTTGCTTCTGGATGGAATGTCCTATAAACATCTACTAAGTCCATCTGGTTTAATGCATCATTCAGGGCCTGTGTTTCCTTATTGATTTTCTGTCTGGTTGATCTGTCCATTGCTGTAAGTGGGGTGTTAAAGTCCCCCAATATGATAGTGTTATTGTCCATTTCTCCTTTTAAGGTTGTTAGCAATAGCCTTATATATTGTGATGAACCTGTGTTGGGTGCGTATATATTTCAAATTGTTATATCATCTTCTTGGATTGATCCTTTGATCATTATGTAATGTCTTTCTTTGTCCCTGAAAATATTCTTCATTTTAAAGTCTATTTTGTCTGATATGAGTATTGCTACTCCAGCTTTCTTTTGATCCCCGTTTGCATGAAATATTTTCTTCCATCCTCTCACTTTCCATTTGTATGTGTCCCTAGAAGTGAAATGGGTCTCTTGAAGACAGCGTATATATGGGTCTTGTTTTTGTATCCATTCAGCCAGTCTATGTCTTTTGGTTGGGGCGTTTAGTCCATTAACATTTAAGGTAATTATTGATGTGTATATTCTTATTGCCATTTTATTAATTGCTTTGGATTTGTTTTTGCTGCTCTTTTTCCTTTCCTTCTTCTCTTGTTCTTTTATGCCTATAGAAGTTCCTTTAGTATTTGTTGTAAGGCTAGTTTAGTGTTGCTGAATTCTCTCAGCTTTTGCCTATCTGTGAAGGTTTTCATTTCTCCTTCAAATCTGAACGAGAGCCTTGCTGGGTAGAGTAATCTTGGTTGCAGGTTTTTTCCTTTCATCACATTAAGTATATCATGCCACTCCCTTTTGTCCTGCAGAGTTTCTGTTGGTAAATCTGCCGATAGCCTTATCGGGGTTCCCTTGTATGTTATTTGTTTCTTTTCCCTAGCTGCTTTCAAGATTTTCTCTTTGTCTTTAATTTTGGTCACTTTGATTAGTATGTGTCTCGGGGTGTTCCTCCTTGGGTTTATTTTATATGGTACTCCTTGTGCTTTCTGGATTTGAGTGAGTGATTCCTTCCCCATGTTAGGGAAGTTTTTGGCTATTATCTCTTTGAATATTTTTTCTGTCTCCTTCTCTCTCTCTTCTCCTTCTGGCACCCCTATAATATGGATGTTGGTGTGGTTCATGTTGTCCCAGAGCTCTCTGAGACTCTCTTCATTTGTTTTCAATCTTTTTTCTCTTTTCTGTTCTGCATCCGTCACTTCCACTAATCTGTCCTCCACCTCACTTATTCATTCTTCTGCCTCCTGTATTCTGCTGTTAGCTGCTTCTAGTGAATTTTTTATTTCAGTTATTTTATTTTGCATCTCTTCTTTTTTAAGTTGTATATCTTGTATCTCTTTGGTCAGTGTTTCCTGGAAGTTATCCATCTTTGCCTCCAGTTTATTTCCAATGTCTTGCATCATCTTCAGCATCAACAGTCTAAAGTCTTTTTCCTGGAGGCTGAGAATCTCCTCATGGCTTAGCTGTTTTTCTGGGGTTTTTCCTTTCTCCCTCATCTGAGTTATAGTCCTCTGTCTTTTCATTTTTAAAGGTTTTTGGTGGGGTGACCTTTTCACAGATAATAGAGTTGTAGCCTCTCTTACTTCTGATGTCTGCCCCCCTGTGGCTGAAGTCATTATGGAGGCTTGGTGTAGGCTTCCTGATGGGAGGGGCTGATGTCTGCCCCCTGGTAGGAGGAGCTGATTCTAATCCCTCTGGTGGGTGGAGCTTAGTCTCTGGATGGAATTAGAGGCAGCTGTGTGCCTGAGGGGTCTTTAGGTAGCCTGATTACTGAAGGCTGGGGCTGTTATCCCAGCTGGGTTGTTGTTTGCCCTGGGGCTTCTCAGCAGCTGACTGACAGGTGGGGCCAGATTTTGCAAAATGGCCACCTCCAGAGAAAGGCACTGCTGCTGAATATTCCTGAGAGCTTTGCTTTCAATGTCCTTCCCTCACAACAAACCACGTTCACTTCTGTTTTCCCAGGATGTCCTCTAAGAATTGCGTTCAGGTTTGACCCAGATTCCCATGGAGTCTTTGCTTTGCCCTGGGACCCAGTGCACTGCGAAAGTCTCTGTGCACCCTTTAAAACAAAAACTATAGACCAGTGTTGGGGAGGGAGACATTTTCCCCTTGAGTTTTTGAATTCCTGTGGCTGGACTAATAATTGACCCAAGATGCACTAACAGGAGAAAAGCAAGCACAGTTTAATTCATGATCACAGGAGTCTCAGTGCAATAGGACCTAAAAAGTGACCAAAACAAGCAGCTTTTATACTTTTTGACAAAGAGACAATACATTTGTGAGGAATTTCAGGATTAAAAAAAAAAACAAACCTACAAAACTTAGGGTTCAGATGCTTAATTAGTGAAGAGAATAAACAGAGTTTGGGCTTAGGTAGTAAATTAAAGAAGTAAGAAGGTTTGTTTCTGGAGGTTTCTAGTCCTGAATCCCTGTCTCTGGTGATAAGTGTCCTTCTTATTTTTTGCCTTCAGGGAGACAGAAAAGGAGGGTCAGGGTGTCTCTCTTGCAGTGGCTCTTTCTCAAGTAACTTTAATTCAAGATAATCAATATGCCATTGAGACACATTTTGGGGTGTCCAACTTTGGGTCCCAAGACCAGTGTTGATGAATATCATTCTGTTGGATTATTGACGTGGTTTCTGTTAAAGAAAGATAATTATAAAGCAATGGTATAATTCTTTAGCAAAATCAAAACCAATATCAAACCTCAGATCTCAGAAAACAGAGAACATTCCACTTTAAATGGACATCAATGTTATCATGATGAATTTATTCAGCAGACAACAAATAGCTCCATTACCAAGGCAATCTGAACTAATCTGAAATTGAATCACCCCTTGCTCAAACATTGGGGAAATTGAAGCAATTTTAGATTAAAACATATAAATATCATGCTCTAATCTTTAAATTGAATTCAAAATAAATTGAACTCTTTATTGTCTTACTTTTATGGTTTTACCTTTTTATCCCTTTGTTGCAAAGAGTAAAGTTAAAGGAGTTTTGTTTTGTTTTAAATATGTGGAAGTGTATACTGGAATGCCAAATACAAGTATCTAGAATAAAAAAAAAAATCTGAACTTTTTGGCAGTTATTTCCTTCTTTTTTAATATGGAAAGTTTCATTTTATCCTACTCAGCATGAGATTGTGTACAGCTTGTGACAGAATGAAAGAGACAGAGAGACATAAACCCTTGACATCAAAGTTACTAGTCAATGTGTCCGTCAAAGTCAATTAAAGAAGATGCACACAAGTAGGCATTTATCTGACAGACCCTCCTAGCTCCCGTTAGTCATTTAGAGGCTCTTTCTAAGAGGCACATTAGCTTGACTCTTTGCAAATGACTGCAGCTATCTGGGCATCCTGCCTTTAGGTCCTGTTTTGCTGAAGGATAGTGTGCTCTTGAAAGACAGCCATGTGGATCAGCATAAAGCAATGTAATCAGAGTTGAACATCACGTGAGGGCCAAAAATGATTCAAAGAGAAACAAAACACGTTGCAGTCACCGAGTTCAGCTACTTCAGCAATGATTTCGCATCTTCAGAGAGCTAAATCTTTTTCTCTCCCAATCTTCACATTGCCCAGGAAGGGCTGTCATACTCCTATTAGTCCTCCCCTACAAAATGGTTCTACATCCTCATAAAATCTTTGGTGCCTGCCTGTAGATCTGCTCTGTGCCCCCATCAGATTTGTGTCCATATTGCCTGCACTCTGCTGTCTTCTCCTGCTGATATCTCACTGGTGCCTGAAAACAGAAGAAAGCAATGTGTTCATACCAAGGTCTATATTTAGAGATTGCTAGTGATGGGTTAATAAAGAGTCCTTATCCAATCGGTGGGTGAAAAGTCTAGAGCCTTGGGTTTAAAAAATCTTTTAAACCTTACAAAGGAGTTTGGGCTTAAACAGAGGACTTTGGGGGAACTGTATGAAGCAGGGGTGTGGCATGTTGCGAATTATTTTTTTAAGAAGATACCTCTGTCAGTAATATTATTATAGGCTTCAAGTCTTCTTCAAGGAGATAAAATCTAAAAGCCTCTGGCCATGTCTCATTGTAATGCCCCTCCCTCCACCTTGAATAGCCTGGTAGGACAGGGATGTCACCCATTCCTCATCCAGCCTCTATAGAACCTGTTCCCCATGCAAATAAGGTATCCTGCCCGAAGCCAATCAGATCACATATGCCCCCTACAGAGATAAAACAACCCTCAGCCTTTATGCACAGTGTAGGGGGCTGGGGCAGGAGAAATTGGGTCTCCACTCAGTTCCACTGGGGGTAGGAGGTATAAGAAAAATTGTAAAATGTTTTTAACCTGTGCACATGTGAGTTCTTGCTCTTGCTCTCTCTCTGGAAATGTACTTTTGCTTTAATAAATTTGTAAAACATCTGCCACTCCAATGTTTTTCTACCGAGAGATAGGGACCCAGGAAACTGTGACTTTATCAATATGGGGGATAATTTGGAAAGTGGTAACTAAAGGCAAATCAACTGTGAAACAGAAAGTTGTTATTATGTTTGAGAGAAGTGCGTATGGTCTAAATTAAAGCCGAATCAATGAAAATGGAAATTAAGTAATAGAGCTGAGAAATATCTAGGTGGTACATTCATAAAGCTTTGTAACAAAATGCTGGGCAGGCTGGTGAAGGAGACGAGAATGGACCCTTGGTTCTTGCCTTAGCTTAAGCCACTGCTATGGGAGGAAAATACAGGCTTAGTTAGAGAAAACTTACATTTTTAGGCTCTTGATAAACACCTAGAGGAAATATTCTGGAAGTCCGGAAGTTCTGAATCGACGTAAAGATTTGAAAGTACCTATGTCATTGGGTCTCTCTGAGTATGAAGTGAGGTAACATTCTTAGCACAGTGTGTTAAATACAGTGAGTGCTCAAACAGTGGTGGCAGTTGTTCCTGGTGATGGAATGGAAAATGTGACTATTTCAACTGAACTAGGATGGAAGCTTGTCTCCAGTACTGAATCGAAAAGAGCTATAGAGAAAAAGGGTTGTGATTATAGGAAAGGGTGACTGACGGAGCTATGCTACATCAGACGTGAAAGGAAAAAAGGCTGTTCAACTGTAGGAAAAAGGAGTGAATGTTCATAAATCTATCTTGAATATAATACCTTCTTGATTTATGAAAATCTATCATATCACCAAACCCTCTTCCAGCCTTTTATTGTTTTTAATCTTTTAAATTTTAAAATATTTTTTGTCATTATTGCCTTAACATAAAAACCTTTTGTGGAGTTCCTGTCGTGGCACAGCAGAAACGAATCTGACTAGGAACCATGAGGTTGCGGTTCGATCCCTGGCCTCACTCATTGGGTTGAGGATCCGGCATTGCCGTGAGCTGTGGTGTAGGTTGCAGATGCGGCTTGGATCCCATGTTGCTGTGGCTGTGGTATAGGCCAGCAACTGTAGCTCTAATTAGACTCCTAGCCTGGGAACCTCCATGTGCCACGGATGTGGCTCTCAAAAAAAAAAAAAAAAACCTTTTGCATTTGACATCATTAACCAATAGTATATACTTACAATTATATTCCTGCCCTATGTTTCTTCGACCTAACCTTGAGGCCAAACAATTAGAAAAGCGCTTTTATTTTGTGCCATGCCTCATACGAGCATCTTCATTTTTCTTCATTTACCGTATGAACTGATGAAACACAGGGCGGTTAAGCACAGCCCCACATCACAGCAACACACCTTTATTAGAAAGAAGTCAGGCCAGCCAATCTCTCCTTGCATTGCAAATGTGTGTGATGGCAATGAGAAATTCAGTAGCAGACAAAAATGGATTGTACCTGCCCAGACGGAAGCAGAAATGCTCATGGAGGAGTTGTAAAACACGCTTCTAAACAGCAAAGAGACACTGAGCTGTCTGCAGGGAAATGAAAGAGAACTGCAAATTAAGCATGGCATGGTTATTCAGTGTTTTATATTAGTACCTCTAACTCCTATAAATGCTGTTTAGGGTTTTCACATGCTCAAAACTGTCATTTAATCTGGAATGATGTCATTACCTATTTGAGAGTCATTTTGAAAACTTACTGAAAAGAATCTGACATCCATACCTTAGCATATATGTCTGGGGACATGGTGGCAGTTTATTTGCCACTGCAAGTTTAATCTAAATCACCACATACCTAATTTATTGTGAAAAATGAAATTCCAGGAGTTTTCTTCCTCCTCCGTGTTACTAAACAATCTGAGTTCTGCCAAAGAAGGAATGGCTCATGTGGAAAATATTTAATTGCCTGCATTCATATAACAGGAATGTTCTGAATCTAAAACAACATATATTGGGAAAAAACTGGTGGAGTAATATTGCCAAGAAACCTCTTCTTATGGGTAATTTTCCAATCTTGAAACACTCTGGAAAGTCACTGGGCTAGTAGTGGTCAGAGGGAGTTGAGCCTGGTCCTAAATCTGCCATTAATTAAGCACAGCAACTTCAAGTCTCTCCCCCCATCCCAGTCTTCTTTCTCTTCTCTCCACTTCCCTTCTTCCCTTCCCCTATTTTCCCATACTTTCTCTTTCCCCTTTTCCCTCCCTTCCTTCCTCAATCATTTCCAAAGTGTCTGCTATATACTATCATGTTGGTTCCTGAGATACAAAGATAAAAGATACTTTGACCTTGAAAGAAGGTTGGGGAAGATTCAGTGGGAGTCTGATCATGTGACTCATGTCCCTTGCCATTCTGATAGTCCATGATTATCTCTAGGTCAAAATCTTATCACACAGTCAGTGTTGTTCTTTCATTTGATGACTTGGAGAAAAAGAATGTTGAATACAGGGTCATAAAGCTGTCTCACAAGTATCATTAGTATATTTCATAAATATTTACTGAGCACGACTCTGTGCCAAGCATGGTGTTGGGAGACCATCACAGAAATAAACACTGACTTAAATAAGAGCACAGCCCAACTGTTCTCCTAGGAATTTGAGGGAGGATTTCTGGAGAGTGGAGGTGGGAATCAATTTCTGAAAGCTGAGTAGGTGTTAGACTCAAGAGCAGGTAGGCAGACGGAGAACTCTGGTGTCTACCAGGTAAGTGAAGGATGTCCAGGGCAGAGAAAAGCTAGCTATAGGGAATGCAAACTATGTTTGTCAACTTGCCAGTCCTCTGGCATGCCTGAAGCACTGAGTGAACAGGGGCAGAAAAGGGATAGATGACCTTGAAGTTAATGCAGAGAAGTCGTCATGAGGAGCCATTCAAAGGCATTTCGACTTTATCTTGAGAACATGCAGAGGTTTGAAGCAGATGTTGCATGATCAGATTTGCCTTCAGAATAATAATTTAAAAAAATGCTTTCTTATGAGAAAGGAATTAAGGGAATGGGATATAGATCAGACATTTATAAATGAGTTCCTTCCAAGCAAGATAACCTTATGTTTTAGTTATGGATCTTAGCCTCAATCTCAGGAGTGCTAAAATTTACTTTTCGTGGCTCACATAATTTGTATTCTGAATTTGTATGTCCACCGACCGGAAAAAGATTAACTATAAGTCATTGGTAAAGTATGAATGCTTCCTCAACTCTGCAGGTTATGCCGTGACCCCCAGATTTCCACTGTGCCATACTGTCACACAGGAAAGAAAGGGAGAAAATGGCCATTTACTTATGCATATATTGAAATATGCATAATTTCCTCTGTACTGTTCCTGTATTAGATTTGGGGACTAGGGCTGTTTGCTGAGGCCTTAATCGAGGGCCTCAGGTCCCTTTGTTCTCAGGTGGCTGTGAGGTGAGAATACTGAACCCTAACCACTTGATATAGGTCCCCAGAGAAAGAATTTGGCAAAGTCACCAAGGGTAGTGAGGCAAATAAGTATTTATTAAGGGAGAAGAGAGGAGGTCCCATTGTGGCTCAGCAGTTAATGAATCCAACTGGCATCCATGAGGACGTGGGTTCAATCCCTGGTCTAGCTCAGAGGGTTAAGGGTCTTGCATTTCTGGGGCTATGGTGTAGGCTGGCAGCTATAGCTCCAATTTGACCCCTAACCTGGGAACCTCGATATGCTGTGGCTGAGGCCCTAAAAAGGCAAAAGGGAGAGAGAGAGAGAGAGAGAATATAGGTGTGGAGAAAGCAGAGGCAGGCTGGGGGAGGGGGGAGGGAGACAGACAGAGACAGAAAGAGCAAGAGAGGAAGAGGATAACACATGCTTTGGAGGTCATTTAAATCACTTGTATGGGGGCAATTTTTCCAAGCTTCCTCTGGCCAATCATCTTGCTTTGTCTGAACTTGAGCCCACATTTGTCCTAACTCAGGGCCCTCCCCTGTGCACATGCATCTTTTAACCAAGATGGATTCAAGTACCAGGGTTTTGGGGAAGTTGATTGGATGTACTATGGTCTGGTGCTCCTCTCTTCTCCGACCCTCTAAGAAACCTTTCTGCAAATGTGTGGTTCCATTCTGGAGGTCTCCTTGACTTCAAGAATGAGAAATAGGTGGTCTCTATCTTTTATTCAAGCAGGATGCAGCTCCTGCCATAATCTTTATCTTGAAGTTATCTGTTCATGGGAAGCAGATTACAGTTGCTTAGCTTGGTACCCATCTATCTCCTGCTTTACCTTGGCCATCCTACATTATGTAGCTGCCACACCTGAGGGTTCCATGGGTACCTGTGCTCAGGATCTGGAGTCCTCTTACCATACCTTTCCTCTCCTCAGCCAGCCCAGCTAAAACACTTAAGCCTGAGGTTAACTTTTCCTTCCTTTATATTTCTTCCACTCTGCTTTTTATGATACTCTTTCATCCTTCCTCTCATCAACAAACATTTTTAATTCCCTTAAGCATTCAGACTTTTGAAAAAAAAAACAAAAGCCAGAAGAGCTGGACTGTACCTGGACTTTCCCATGTGATATGTACATCCCCTGAGACAGTGAAGTGCAGAACAGACAACCTACCTGAATGGGGCTAAAAGTAAGGGAAACATAGGCTAAAATACACAAAGAAAATAAACCAAAACTCTCAAAAAAATCATCTAGCTCTGCCTGCTTCGCACAATGTTTTCTAAACTGCTGCCATTGAATTTATCCGTTTACACACAGTCTCTGCTTTAAAGGATCTTACTTAATGAAAGTTTCCTTTGTGTAGTCTTCTGTGTGGTCTATTTATTTGCTGATTTGGTTTTCTGATCTTCTCTCCCCACCATGAGCTACTTCCTAGAAGCTCCATCCCAGTATCACAGAAACTCACTTGAGCCCAGTATTCATACTGGGCTGGTTACCCTGCCTGGGATTCACTGCTCACTGAGGCAGTTCTTAGTTTCTGCATCATTAAATGAGGGGATTGCAGTGTGTCATATCGAAAGTACTAGCTGGTTTGAAATATATTAGTATTCTAGGACTCTCTTTTTAATGATTTTTCTACTGCCATGGAAACCCTTTTCCCCTAACCACTGTTGTTTTCATGTTGTGGCCAGTGTAAAAATCTCGTACATGTAAGTTCCTACTTTCACACCTTCTTTTGACAGAGAAATATACTTGGTGTTGGAGCCAGGGCCTGCGTGGGAGCCTCTAAATCTATGTGATGGGATGTTCTATGGCATTTTTGCCGCTCTAGATCAGCTACTTTATGAACCAAACAGACCTTGGCAACTGACCTGAAACTTAGCTATGACATGGTTTTCTGCGGAGAAATGAGCCTGGGTTCTGAATAACCACACTATGCATTCCTTCCTCAAGTCCAGAACTGCCATTACCGAATATGTTTTCTCCCTTTCCCTTTTCCAGTAGAATGTCCAATAAGTCAATCTGCTTTACAATTTAAAGTGGAGTGTTTTTTTTTTGAGATCAAGATCCACAAAAAGTTTTCACACACCTTGATGTAGTGATCTCATTCTAAACAAACAAACAAAAAACTATCCTAAGAAAATAATCCGTGTAGAAAAAGCTGTATTTATCAAATGTATGAAAGCATGTTTATTAAAGCTTGTTTAAGAAAACAACAAATAAAGAACTACAGTTAAGTATTTACCAAAATAGGATGATAATAGGGTAATGATCAAGTAAACTATGGCCCTTTCCTTAATGAAATATTACGAAATTATAAAATGATACTTTAGAAGACAGTGATACTGTGCAAGGTCTATAATTTAATTCATATAGTGTAGTTAAATTTTAATTTTAAAAAGACTGAAATGACACACCTCAAAAAAGCTGATGAGTTACTTTAAGATGATGAGATTATTGGAGTTTTTCCTCTATTTTCTAAATAGTTCAGTATTATATTTATAATAAATAAAAATAAATGTTATATAACCAATTAATATTCATAAGATATAGAAATAACTGAGCTGAATTCACTAATGAGGGAGCACTAGAAACACTTTGTGGATTACCACATTAGAGGAGTATTACAAAAATATTTAATCCGGTGGTGATGCAGTTCTATCATTGCTAACATAAAGCAGTGAATCAACAAACAAACATAAATTAGTAAGTCACTAAGGTTATGTTTTATAAGTTTTGTCATTGGTCAAAAAAGTAGATGATTTTGACAAATCTATTAGTTGTACTAAGATTTTAGTACTGACTATTATTACCGTTATTAATTGTACTACTATTCTTATTACTGTTACTTAGAAATAATAGTAACAACTGAGCAAGCGTAGAGATAGATAAATTTCAATTTTGGAGAAATAATATTAATAACAGTTTAAAATTAGCAGAAACAATTATACCAGAATTTATTCAGTGAGTAGATTATCTTTTCTTGTCATAATGAGGGTGTCTCTGGGTATGTATATCTTTAGAAATATCTTGGAAGAATTAGTTGTATGTAAGGGCTTTGATAGAAAAAGGAAGGCTTCAATGAAGTCTTCTAAGACAGCAAATACATTTTTTAAGTCATAAATTTAACATACATTTACTCAAGTTCCAGTTCTGTGGCTTATGATCTGAGAAATCTTGGATAAGTCACTGAATTCTGAGTGAGCCTCATGTTCCTGCAAAACTGGAGAATACCTTACTCTATGTCACAGGGACTAGAGCAGATAATGACTAACTCCTGGTAAAAAGTAGATATGTAATAAATAGTTATTAACTTATTTCTGGAAAAGACAGCAGAGCATATTGGGGAAGAGCACAGATGCTGGAGAACTACTTGGCTCTGAAATCCAGCTCTATCATGTGTGAGCTACGTGACCTGAGGCAAGTGTCTGAATGTCAGTGTACCTCAGTTTCCTCATCCATAAAATGGGCATGATAATAATAATAAGATCACTGGCCTGACAGAGTCATTAAAGGGAAATGAGTGAACAACTATAAAGCACTGATGGCAGTTTCTAGCACTAAGCAAGCACTCAGCAGGTGTTGAGTCTTTTAAATATATCACAGAGGAGATGGGGTAAAGGGGACTAATATTTATCAAGTATATTACACGTAAACTATTGTCTTAAACCCGCTGTTTATATTATTTCTTATAATCCTCACTAATCCCAAGGGATCAGGATTCTTTATTTTTCAGACCAAGAAACAGATTCAGAGAACCAAAATCTCTCCTGGACACTAAGGCACCTATCCCATTGCAATTATTTGAATCCTTCTCTCTCCCCTCTTTTGCTGTTAGATTGATTCTCCTCCTAAAGAGTAGGTTCTCCTCCTAAATTTATTTTCTTTACTGGGTTTTCTCAGTCTGCTTCATGAAAAGTACTAGAATTAGTTGGGAAACGCTTTGGTCTCATGCCCTTGGGTTTGCAATGCCCACATGCCTGAAAGCCCACAGAGAAGGCATGGGAAGAAAGGATAATGTATTTGTGACAAATCAAATCTAGTTCGAGCTCATCCACCTGCTCAGTATGCTTATGATGAAGATATAAGGCAAGCCAAATGGACATATCTCTCCTTCAAGAAAAGATGTTTAAGAAACTAAACAGAATATGAACATAGATGTCCAAATTGTGATATTTGCTGTAAGAAGAAAAAACAGGTGCAGTCAAAAAAGAAAAAAAAAAAGAAAAAAAAACATGTCTGTGCAAATGGAGGGCAGTATAATTTGGATAGGCAATGAAGGAAGGCTTCTCCTTGGAGGTAACATTTAAATTGAAACTCGATGAATGAGGAGAGCATAGCCCTGAAAAGGTGGGCAGAGAGTATAAGTGAAGGAGGTGCCTGAACAGCTGGAATAACAGAGACGTACAGCTCACTGGACTTATGTTTTGGCTGAGCTTTAGAGCAAGTGGAAATTGCATGTGGTCTAAATGACTCTTAGAAATTGGTTAAATAGCCCGTGAAGTAAAATACCCTGTATATAGTTATGCACAGTAATTCTTAGGCTCATTAAGAATAGATGTAAATGAAGAGTCTCAGCGTTAAAAACATCATGCATTTAAGACAAATAACAAATTCCTCTATCCTGGAGGCATGGGTGAGAAATTTGAAACTATCCCATTCTGCTCACGGGGCCTGCTGTGCTCTGTTTTAAGAACGTCTTAGCACATGGCTGTTAAATGCTAAAGTGGCGAAAACTTCACGGAAGTCACGTTGACCTGCGAATCAGATGGTTTCTTTTAGGGGCATCCAGATAGAAGGTTGGGTACTGCAGGCCTTCCTCACTTCACTGTACTTCTAGGCTTCCCAGTCCTGCCCAGGGGTAAGGCTAATGTACTCAGGTATTTTCTCTGGACTTAAAGCTCTCTATCTGGTATAAGTACACTGCTTCAGAGTGAAGGAGTTTTGGGTTCTTTAGCTATACTTGAAGAGACAAGCCACCAAAGCCTCTGGAGAGAGCCCTAATCTCTTTATTTTTCTAAAGCCGATTTTAGGGAGAAAAAAAAAAAAACCAACCTGTTCTTAAAAGGTTCAGGGATCCCAACACCACCTTTGGGTTTCATAATTCACTGGAAAGACCAGTGAATTACTATTATAGCAAGGGTGCCAGCTACATGAGCCAAAGGCAGATACCTGAGATGGGGCTTGGTCCAGGAGGGTTCCAAGTGTGAAGCTTCCAGTTATAAAATCCCAGTGGGGCCAGGGACAGCACCAGCTGTTTTTGGTGATCATTTGTGGCAATACACAGGGAGCATTGCCAACCAGGGAAAGATTATCAGAGACTGAGTGTCCAGAGATTTTGTTGGGGCTTGGTCACATAGACATGTTTGATGCTTTCATGGTGGATCTTTAGTCTCCAGCTCCTCCAGATGTCAAGCTGATACCAGGTAGCAGAAAGCTTCCCCCATAAACTACACCTTTAAACTCTCCCCTCTGGTCCAAGGTTCCCAGGTAAACAAAGAACCTTCTTCTCAGGAAGAATATTCTAAAGATTCCAAGAGCTCACCTCCTAGGAACCAAGGACAAAGCAAGACCTCTCTTTGGATTTGGTTAATTCTTTTTTTTTTTTTTTCTTTTTTCTTTTCTTTTCAGGGCTGCACCTGCAGTATATGGAAGTTCCCAGGCTAGGGGTTGAATTGGAGCTGCAGCCACTGGTCTACACCACAGCCACAGTAATGAGGGATCTGAGCCACATCTGTGACCCACACCGCAGCTCACAGATATACCAGATCCTTAACCCACTGAGCAAGGCCAGGGATTCTGCGTCTTCATGGATACTAGTCAGATTCATTTCTGCTGAGCCACGACAGGAACTCCTGGTTTATTCTTTATACCAGTCTGGCTCCAGTATTTCTGACACTTAAAAACATTTATATACAGCAAGGTTATAGCAAACTCTTTTACCATAAACTTGGTAATGAGAGGCATAACATGCGTTGACATTACATAACATTCCCTTCCAAGCATCTGCAGTTGGGACATTCCTAACTGATAAAATTGCTGTCACACTGAGCTCAGTGTAAACTACTTTCTTTTGTTTTCGGAGAGGAGGAATAATTACCTGGCTTGAGCAGTTAGCTTGTGGAAGGGGCAGAGGTGAAGATAAGTTTGAGGGACTGAAAGAAGCCTAGGGTATCAGGAGCTTGGTACACACAATGGGAGTGGCCTCAGGTGGCAGGGATTAGATCATGAAAGGATGTGCTAAGGTGCTTAAATTGTCTTGCAAGTGCAAGGTGACTCCTTGGGAAGGTTTTGAGAAGTGATGTGATCTGATTTACTTAAGAAAATAATAACCTGACTGCTTTGTGCTTCTTTAACTTTTTTAGGTCAAGGGTGATCCTTTGAGTCTGTGGCAGTACCTGCCTCTTTTTCCCCAATACTTTCACATTGTATGTCCTAGTCAGAACTGGGCTGGCCAGGTTTAGCAATCATTTGTTCCTCTTTCCTTTCAAACAATATTTGGCAACTTAGTGGTTAATAATTGGCTTATTTTAGAGAATTAGCTCTAAGGGCCTTTTTGATTCTGTCCAGAAGTTGTCAGCTTTCTTTTATACCTGGACCAGCTTTTCTCCCCTCTGATACCTTTTTTATTAGTAATTGTTAGTTGATAGCTTCTTATGCTGTCTATCTGTATTCAGCTGTCCCCTGAGTGGCCTATTCCCATCTCGTTGTATGCCAAACAATTCATTTCTGTTTTTCCTTCCAGGATTCACTCTTCTAACATGCCAAAGCAAGTCCCAAACAGATGTCTCTCTTTTTCAGATTTTAGGCAAAGTATTTTTGGCTGATTGGGTTTAGTGGTCCACAGGGGTAAAAGATTTGTTGTTCTTGGTTATTTTTAAAGCTTCTAAACATAAATTTGTTCCGTGATAGAATTCAGATTAGTAATCAAGAAACTAATGCTTCTCCAAAAACAATGCCATCATCAAAAACTGGGGTTTAAAAACCACTGGTGAGATTCTGAGAAGTTGGGTCTTTCTGTGAGTGAGCTGACCTGAGCACTCCTTAAAAGCCAGTGTCCTCTGGGAACCCTGCTGGTAATGTTGCTGAGCTAGTTAAAAGAGAATGTGATTACCATCACCTAAGAATGTACAGGATAAAGGATACAGTGATAGGCATACTTTCAAAGTACACCGTCACTAAATCAACATGAAGACATTCTCAAATGAGAAAATATATGCCATTGTTTCCATAGATAAATATATGGAATCACTCGTTGGTGATTATTTTCTTAGAGCCTGTGATTATAGATAGAGACATTTAATCCTTAGGATTTAAATTTAAATGCCACCAGATAGGTACCTGTGTTTTAGTTTCCTGGGGTTACTTTAGCAAATTACCACAAGCTTTTTGGCTTCAAACAACACACATTTTTTTTTTTCCCCCCTCGTGAAGTTCTGGAAGTCCAAAGTCCAAAATCAATTTTACTGAGTGGAAATCAAGGTGCCAGCAGGACCGAGCTCCCTCAAGAGGCATCAGGGAGAATTCATTTCCTTAGCTTTCCCAGTCTCTAGACCCCCATTCATGCTTTGCTTAGCTCCCTGTCCCCTCCTCCATCTTCAGAGCCACCCAGCAGCTAAAGTACTTCAATCTTGCCTTCTTCCATAGGCAAATCTCTCTCTGCTTCCCTCTTACAAGGACTTTTGTAATTACATCTAAGCTCTACCTGGATAGTCCCAAATAATCTCCCCATCTAAATATCCTTAACTCAATCATACCTGCAAAGTCTCTTTTGCCATGTGACGTAATGTATTCACAGATTCCAAGGATTAAGACCTGACTATCTTTGTGAGCCTTTTGGCCAACCGCACTTCTACACAGCCTAGAGTCCTTGCCCTTACCTTTGTCACAGGGTAGTGACAATTAAGAAAAAGTGTGTGAAGCAATTTATAAACTTTAAGTATATATGCCAGTCAATACTCATCTGTTCATTCATTTATCTATTCATTTTGTTCCCATTCGATGTTTTACCTTGGAAATAAATAGCAGGGAATGATTTTAATTTAGTCATGATTTACAATAAGATTGTTAAGCAGCTTAATTATTTCCTGTGGTTAATTGCTCTTTTTACCTAGAGTGGGCATCTGTCGAACCAGAAAATATTTTCACTTTCTTAAAGAACCTTCCTGAATCTTGCCCTCTAAAAGTCTGAGTGTCCCTTTGTCTCATTCATAAAATACATTCAACCCTTTGTGGAGAAGTCAGATTTCTGAATTTATCAGTAAGAGCAGAAACAGTAGTGCTTTCATCTATTAGGATTCTTTCTGTTACAAGTGACAGAAACAGTTTGCACTAGTTTGAACAAAACCAAACAAGGGATGTCCTTGCTCAGGTAATTGAGATGGCCAGTGTAGAACGGGTTTATCATTGGGGGTCGAAACTGGAAACAGATGGAAAACTTAAATTGGAGTTCCCGTCATGGCGCAGTGGTTAACGAATCCGACTAGGAACCATGAGGTTGCAGGTTCAGTCCCTGCCCTTGCTCAGTGGGTTAACGATCCGACGTTGCCCTGAGCTGTGGTATAGGTTGCAGACACTGCTCGGATCCTGCGTTGCTGTGGCTCTGGCGTAGGCCGGCGGCTACAGCTCCGATTATGCCTGGGAACCTCCATATGCTGCAGGAGCGGCCTAAGAAATAGCAAAAAGACAAAAAAAAAAAAAGAAAGTACTAGCATGAGGGTAAGCAGGGATAACACTGAGGAGAGACAATTGACCAAGTCTTGGAAGTTAAGTGGTACCTTCTGGGAGGAAATGGAATCAATGCATATGAAAATGAGAAGTTAACCAGATAAAAGGGAGAAGACATTTCAAGGAGAAAGAAAGAAAAAAAAAAAAAACCCAAAGAATGTATCTGAGGAATGTGTATTCAAAAATATTTAAAAAAAAAAAGAAAACTCAAATTGGATAATTTGGATATGGTTATTAAAGGGAATATGTAGAATGGTGTGGACAGGATAGAAGGAAACCACAAGAGGTTGATAGGACAGAAGCTCAGGGAATGTAAACACAGAGCTGTTACTGAACCTAGAGCCAGAGGTGGTGGGAGTGATGGTAAAGAAACTTAAGGCAGTTTTAAGTGCAAACTTAAACCAGTTGCAGATTTAGCTGGAGAACATCACTTGATGGGAGCTGAGACTTCAGTCAAGGTACACAGCAAACCTGTTTCAACACTACAGGGTCATTAAATAACCTAATTTTATTCTTCCTTCTCTCCCATCTCCTGCTCCTATTTGTAACTGCTGAAACTCACCCGTAGCCAAAGGCAAGAAAGCTCCTTGATATAGTCCTTGGCGATGCATTCCCCAGTCCTTGCATGAAGCATGGTGGGAAATACTGGTGAATGATTGGGGAGGGGCAAATAGAAAGTTTTGATGCACTGGTCTCAGACAAGACTGACTTTGCAATCTCAGCATCAGCTTCCTTCTTTCTCTTACTTCTCCCTTCTGCCTCTGCTTCCTTCTTATGCTTGTCTGTTCAGTGTCAGACAGACTCTCTCCCTCATCCTATGAAGATATTTGCAGCAGGTCCCATCTCATCAGAGCTTCAAAGGCTTGGAAAAGAATACCTTTTTCTCTCTCCAATCAGGTAGTCTCAGCTAAATATTCATCATCTTACTGGTATGAGGGGATGACCTGCCTGTCTTTCAGTCTGTCATTGTGGCTAAGGGGATGGAAGGCTTTCGGTAGCCCTGCCAGACACCATATAGCCTCTGTATATCAGAAGCGGAATCAGCTACATGGGCCTGTGTGCCACGGGAGGGGGACAGAAGGCCTCACAAAGGAAAATTCCATATTTATAGGGAAAAGGTAAATGGATGCTGGATGTGTTTTTTTCTGCCAGTGGTTAATCTAAAATTGCTTATTAAAGATTAACATTTTTCATTAAATTTTTATTGAGTACAGTTGATTTACAGTGTTGTGATAATTTCTGCTGCACAGCAAAGTGATTCAGTTATGCATTTACACACATCCATTCTTTTAAAGATGCTTTTCCCACATAGATATCACAGAATATTGAGTAGAGTTCCCTGTGCTATAGAGCAGTTCCCATCGGCCAGTCATTCCATAGACCTCAGTGTACATCCGTCAAAACGTCTTAATCTTATTATGATCAAGATAAGGTGCTGTTTTTAGTATACCCTCAAGTTAAAGTTGTCTCTAAGTTTTTAAATTTTCCTACATGTGCCCTTAATTGGGAGGAACATTTTTCCTTTATCATTCTAGGTCTTTCTGGCTGGTCTAATAATTAAGTTGAAATGAGACATTAACAGGAAGAAAAACAATTTAATTTCATGAATTTGGGGGCCCCAAAGATATGAGACCCCAAGATAAGTGACCCAAGCAGGCTGCTTTTCTATCTTTTAGACAAACAATTAATTTGTAAAGAACTGACAAGGTAAAGAAGTTTGGGCTAGAACCAGTAAATTAATAAAGAAATTAAATGGTCTGTTTATACATCTTTATTGGCCCTGAATTCCGTATCTCTGATGATAGGGATGTCTTTCTACCTCCTGGTACAGAGAGGGTACCTTCTGCATGAAAGATTTATCTCCTGATTCCAGGGAGATGAAGAAGGTGATTGGAGTATTCTTATACCAAGTCTCTTGAGTAATTTTAATGAAAAATAATCCTTATGCCACTTCCAATATTTTTCTCATAGCCTTCCCTGAGCCCCATCACAATAAAAGTGATTTTGCAGAGTTTCTGTTGTGACTCAGTGGGTTAAGAACCTGCCATAGTATCTGTGAAGATGCAAGTTCAATCCCTGGCCTTGCTCAGTGGATTAAGGATCCAGTGTTACCAGGAGCTACAGTGGAGGTTGCAGATGGGTCTCTGACCTTGTGTTGCTGTTGCTGTTGCTGTTGCTGTGGCATAGGCTTGCCACTGTAGCTTCAATTTGACCCCTAGCCTGGGAACTTTCATATGCCACAGGTGTGGCTATAAATAAATAAATAAAAATAAAGAGCATACTCCTTTCATTTAAAAAATGACTTTGCTTCCATGTCTTGGCCATTGTGAATAGTGCTGCAATGAACATGAAGGTGCATGTGTCTTTTTCAAGGAAAGTTCTGTCCGGATATATGCCTAAGAGTGGGATTGGTGGGTCATATGGTAGTTCTATGCATAGTTTTCTAAGGTACTATATCTAGTCACTTACGACAGAGCATGATAATGTAAGAAAAAAGAATCTATACATGTATGTGTAACTGGGTCACCATGCTGTACAGTAGAAAATTGGCAGAATACTGTAAATCAGCTATAATTAAAAATATATATATATAAAAAAAGAAAAAGAAAGAAAAAATGATTTTGCTGTTATAATTTCATTTTCTATTATTGATTATTGTACAAAAATTTTGTATACAGTTTTACATGTTCTATAACTTTATATGTAATCTCATGACTATCTTATGGGTGGTTTATTTATACTTCACAACTTTGAAAATGTTGCTTAAAAAGAGATTAAGTGACTTACTAAGAGCATTTAAGAACTTGACTAGAAATTTACACTAAGGCTTCAAAAGGCTTCTAAGGTTGAGAAATCCCAGATAAATTATATGTGGAAACAATTTAAGATTTGATTATATAGATTCTAATGTGTGTGTGTGTGTGTGTGTGTGTATGTGCATGTGTAGATGAGATATCAAAGACTAGTGGCTTGAACATTGTATGATGTCATAAGGACTAGCATTCTTGTTTGCAAAATATCTTCCCTAGAGACCACTATCACATAGGAAATGTCCAAAGCATTCTTTAGTAGGAACGTCTTTGAGGATGTTTATATGCACATTTGAGTAAAATAAAAAAGCATTAACTAGGAAAGAGAATTGATATTTTCTAGCCATCATAGCTTTATTGACCAATTTATTGAACTAACATTATTTTGTAATAAAAAATAAAGTTCTTAAGGAATGTGACATAGACACAGACTTTTGATGAAAGATGCAAGAGAAAGTGAAAACAGACATTAACATGTTCAAAAGAGTAAATCCAGATGTATTAATAGCAAATCTGAACTTCCAAATTTAAAAGCCATACTAGATTATATTACCCTCTGTAAATATGCAACTATATTATGAAATGAAATTCTTGATTGATACTAGGCTTTATCAGGTGCTTTAATTTAAGAAGATATTCTGAACCATAAGGGCAGTTTCCTATAACTCAGACTGTGTAGATTTGCTTTAAAATGCCCATGACTTTGACTAGTTCTACATTTGAGAATCTGTTTTAAAATAATCATCTTAAGTGGTTGGAAAAAGTATATATATATATATATATACCTGCAGTGAAACTGTTAGTCATTGTGCTTTTTATAATAGGAAAAAATGGAAATAAATGTTCCAAACAGGCGGACTGGTTAATATATTACATTGCAAGTTTTTGTTGTCACAGTATTTTTACTGATCTCATGTAAACTATGAGAGTATGCTTCAATTTAAACTAAAAGAGGAAAGCATAATGAGGTTACATTATAGTCCTATTATAGCTGTAAAATATATATACTTCTTAGCAAAATAAGTATATAAAAACATAATGTGCAGTGTTGCTTGTGTTGGGGTCATGGAACTATGGGGTTTTTTTTTTTCCTTTCTTATTTTTACTTTTAGAATTATCTGTAATGTACCACATTTATTGAGGACAATAGGTAATCTGTAATGCCCTGCAAAAATAACCTTTGTCCTTATAAATTCATACACTAACCTTTTGCAGAATCCTGTTAAATAAAAGAATTCCCATGTCCCCTCCCTTTGTGTCCTTTGTCTAGGAATGATTTCTCATTGTGGTAGGCTTGTATAAATGATACATGTTCCTGGCTCTTTGAAGATTGACTATAGACCCTTGTGTGCTGTGGTCCCAGGACTTCATCATGAATCGATGTTACTCATTCACAATAATTCACAGTAGCTTGTATGCCATGTTGTTTTGTTTTGTTTTGTTTATATTTTTAGGGCCAGGAGGTTCCCAGGCTAGGGGTCGAATTGGAGCTATAGCTACTGGCCTATGCCACAGCCACAGCAACTACCAGATCTGAGTTGCATCTGTGACCTACACCATAGCTCACAGCAACGCTGGATCCTTAACCCACTGGGTGGAGCCAGGGATCGAACCTGCATCCTCTTGGATACTAGATTCATTTCTGCTGAGCCACGAAGGAAACTCCTGCATACCATGTTATATATGGTGCTTCTTGGGAAAAAAATGTCAGTGAAGAGGGATTCTGTAATGATGGTCCCTGGGATTGGCATGTAGGCTTACTGGCTACTGAGACAGAAAATGTAGTAAATGATAAGCAATGTGCCCCATGATTGTCATCATCACACAGATTCATGGCTGGACCCTCAAGCATGACGGTAGGCGAGGTTAAATGCGAGTAAACTCATTAGGCAAGTCAGCTTCACCTCATTAGTAACAAGGAGGTGTTCAACCAGTGCACATGCATGTCTGGCCATTTTCTGTGGCTCATATATTTTGAGATGTAGGAAGATAAATATCCTCCAGATGCCTGAGGGGAATGTAAGGTAAGCAATGTAGGAATGTCTGTCTTGAACCATTAGTTAGGCAATTCTTAACAACTTTTCATAAATTGAGGCTGGAGCTCTTAGAGTTGAGCGAATGAGAATGTAGTTTATCCATGGAGTTACTCTGCTTAAACCTCTGAGCATATTTTCTGCTTAGCTTAGTCTCTTTGTGGATGCCCTTGAAGTCATATAGCCAGCTCATTGCATTTTGCTTTGTGATTAAAAAAATATTTTGTTGTAGTTTTGTTGTGGTTGCTTATGTTCTTATTTATTTATTTATTACTGATAACAAATATACATGAAGGTCAAGGAATTGTGGAAGCATACAGGGGAAGGGGCAAAAGAGGGTGGAACATTACCTTGTGAGTTGAAATATGATTTTTCAGGTGTGTTGACTGATGTCTCTATTTTATATGCATTTTAGTCTAACTTTCAAATCAGTATCTGAAAAAATGGATGTATTTTTTTATTCATAAATGGACATATATGTGTGTGTGTGTGTATATTCATACATGGATCCTATGTGCTTTTTCCCATATGATTTGTTTTTAATCATACTTAAGTCCTCAGAAAGTTATCAAATCATTGAAGTCCTCACAAAGACTGCACATTCATTGTTTGCTTTCTAGATATATTCTTTTAAGTACTGGAGAAGTTTTAAGGACTCTGAATGCTACAGTGACTCCTAGCAATCATAAGCATATGTCTCATATGAATTTTGAGAATACCTCTTGTGATATTCTTAGGAGATGCTGATTAAGCATTTGCTTCCGTATTCCAGGTAGTGAGAAATTCACTACTTTAGGAAGTGGGCTAGTCTGCTGTGGAATACTCTGTTGAAGGGATAATATCATCATGGGTTATAGTTTTATTCTATAAGTACCATTAAATAGCAACTTTTTTTTTTTTTTCTTTTTAGGGCTGTACCTGAGTCATATGGAAGTTCCTGGGCCAGGGTCAAATAGGAGGTGCAGCCATGGCCTACCCCACAGCCATGGCAACACCAGATCCTTAACCCACTGAGAGAGGTCAGGGATCAAATTCATATCTTCATAGAGACAACGTTGGGTCCTTAACTCGCGGAGCCACAATGGAAACTACAATTATAACATTTTTATGACCATCTTTCAAAAACCATAGCAAGAATTATTTCTGTTCAAATACTATTTCTTAAGTTAAAAATTCCATTTCTACCTCCCCTGTCTAACATGTGACTTAGCTTTCTGGTTCTCAAGACTATTTTGTGAATAGATTCACTGTGATTGGTGAGTATATTCCTTAAAATATTACATAAAGACATGAACATACTTTTCCAGAAGCAGTCTCTCAGGCACATAGTATAAGGGAACGGTTATTTGATTGTTTTTTTATGAGTCAATACCTCTTTACTATAGTCAAACATTATATATTTTTGTAACTAGGTCATTCATTAACTTAGAGAGATTGTAATCACATAAAAAAAGAAAACTCACTGATAAGGCAAGGGTTTCCGTTTGAAATTGCATTTAACCTCTGTGGATGAGGTCTGAAAATAACAGTGACCAAAACACAACAAAGGGAGTTCCTGACATAGCTCAGCAGTAATGAATCCTACTATTATCCATGAGGATGTGTGTGGGTTTAATCCCTGGCCTCTCTTAGTGGGTTAAGGATCTGGCGTTGCCGTGAGCTGTGGTGTAGGTTGCGGACGTGGCTCAAATTCCATGTTGCTGTGGAGTAGGCTGGCAGCTGTGGCTCCAATTTGACCCCTAGCCTGGAACTTCCATATGCTGCCGGTACAGCCCTAGAAAGACAAACAAACAACAACAACAAAAAATAACAGTAATTAATTTTTCTCCCAAGTCATGGAAAACTTTTAAATTAGGTGGCCTTGGGTAATATGTCATGAAGATTCTATGATGTCATCAAGGATGTAGGCGTCTTCTAACTTTGTGCTCTGCAATCTCTAACCCAGGTTTTCCATTGTCATTGCAAGAGAGTTTCTTATCTCTAGATAGTATCCTCATCTAGTCTATGCTTTCTAAATTATCTACATCCCTTTGGATAGAATTGTTTCATTTTATCCTGTACATACATGCTCTTTATTTATATACACGAGTATATTTATTTATTTATTTTGTCTTTTTTTTGCTATTTCTTTGGGCTGCTTCTGTGGCATATGGAGGTTCCCAGGTTAGGGGTCTAATCGGAGCTGTAGCCGCTGGCCTATGCCAGAGCCACAGCAACGCGGGATCCGAGCCGTATCTGCAACCTGCACCACAGCTCACGGCAATGTCGGATCGTTAACCCACTGAGCAAGGGCAGGGACCGAACCCGCAACTTCATGGTTCCTAGTTGGATTCGTTAACCACTGCGCCACGACGAGAACTCCTTTTTTTTTTTTTTTTAACGAGTATATTTAAACCATAAAATTGGTTGGCAAGAATTAAAAATATTGTGTTATTGTAAAAGGTTTTCTACTTTTTAATTTATTCATGTTTTAATGAGCTGTGCTTTTGCTGCAAGCTGTATCACAGGGAAGTCAGCTTGGAAATTGAGAGTAGCATAAATTGTGACTTCTAATTTTTAAAATTGAAATAATGAGGCTAATGTGACAGTATTTAAAACTATAATTCAAGACAGTGACTATCAGATACCTATGTACCATGGTAAATTAAATAAAAAATCCTGTCTTGTCCAAAACATTTGCTGTTATTTGGGATACTCTTCTTTATAAAGAAAATGTATTCACTATCTTACTTGACTTGATTATCAAAACTTTAAATGTTCTGATGGTCTTACTATTTTTGTGAATGTAATTATATCGGTCTTGCTTATGTTCTCATTTGCCAGCTGTCAAAACTAACTATAACTTAGTTTTCTATTTTACTTCATTCCTGTAAGTTTTACATCTTACCTTACCTACTCTCTCACTAGATTGAAAATACTTATATGTTCTTGGCATGTTTAACTGAATAGCTCTTTCTGGCCTTTTATAGTATGGAATTATTTTCACTGTTTGATCAACTTTCAACGAATAGCAACAGCAAACTAGAGTAGACTTGTATTATTACCTCACTAAATTGCTCACCTCCATGTTTTTACAAAGATTCAGCCAGACTCAGGCTAATAGCATGATGGCTGTCACTGAGGTCTCAGAGGAAAAAAAAAATTCATGTGGTTTAAAGAGACAGAGGAGATGGACATAGTGTCATGTTTTGCCTGAGCCCTTTTACCCTACTACCATATATTATGGGGAAAAGTGCAACTAAAAGAGGAATAGAATACTATGCACTCATTAAAAAGAATGAAAAAGTGCCATCTGCAGCAACATGGATGCAACTAGAGATTATCATACTAAGTGAAGTACATTAGAAAGAGAAAAATGCGTATGATAATACTTACATGTGGAATCTAAAATATGGCACAAATTAACCAATGTACAAAAAAGAAACAGACTCACAGACACAGAGAACAGAATTGTGATTTCCAAGGGGGAGTGGGGAGGAGGTAGGATGAACTCAAGAGTTTGGAGTTAGTAGATGGAAACTATTACATTTACATGGATAGGCAATGAGACCCTTACCTACAACACAGGGAACTATATTCAATCTCTTCGCTTAGACCATGATGGAAGATTATGTAAGAAAAGGAATACACACACACACACAAATATATGTGTGTAAAAGTGACTGGGTATGACAGAAAAGTGACCCAGTCACATCAGAAATTGGTATAAAATTATGTCAATGATTCTTAAATAAATAAATAAATAAATAAATAAATAAATAAATAAATAAATAAGAAAGTATATTTTAACCTAGCTTGTATAAGGCATTTGTGCTCTTTGGCAACCCTATGAGGGAAATTCTGTTAGTTCTGACTCAGCTCAAAGAATATACATTTACTGCATTTACACATATATGAGAGAACTTGCAAAATAAAATCTGCAGCTATGTTGAGGCATATGGAGGATAGATGAAATTACCTATAGATAGATAGATAATCAGTATTAGTACATTTTTGAGGCTTTTATGGTTGTTTGCTAAAGGCATCAAAGAATGCCCTTCTGTTAATAATTGTTTTTGTTAGAAGGCAAGAAATTCTACATATTATATGTGTTCTTAATCCAGGACATATGTCTATTACCATGAGTAATAGTAATAGAGTATTACTCTATTAGAGTAGCAAAAACAGATCTAGATGGAATATTCTAGGTTATATTTCCCTCACTGCTTCCAAGTGATACAACATAGGATCTAAAGAACAAATATCACCAACCTAGGTCTATAACGCACATTCTGAATAATGTACACATTAGAAGGAGAAAGTCACGGAGTTCCCATGGTGGCCCAGGGTGTTAAGTGTCCATGAGGATGTGGGTTCAATCCCTGGCCTTGCTCAGTGGCTTAAGGATCTGGTGTTGCTGTGGCTATGGTGTCGGCCAGCAGCTGCAGCTCCAATTCGACACTTAGCCAAGGAACTTCCATATGCCACCAGTACAGCCCTAAAGAGGAAAAAAAAAAAAAAAGTAGAAAGTCATGTTTTCTTATTGTGATATTTTATACTTTGCTCTCAATTTTTATCATTTCCAGCAGTATAACATTTTATATTGCATGAAGAATATGGAGGAAACCTTAGGTGAAATGCTTGTTCTTAGCGGTCCTCTTCTAGATTTTCCTCATGAGCCCCTGAAATGTGATTTATTATGTGCTTTTTGGTGTTGAGTGTCTTGTTTACCAAGGTATTGTTGCATGAAGGTTACTGTGGTTTGGATTTTCCCTTGAGTCCAGATTAATAAATTAGACATGTATCAAAACTATATGCATCCTATTCTTTAATAGTGAATATGTAAAAAGCATTTTAAAATAGTAAGTAACTTCAGATTATTGTGAGAAATGGATGAGTTTAATATTGGGGAAAAGACAGCATAGAAGAGCCTAACACATCTACAACTCATATTACACCTATTACATTGGGTACCTAATATACTTTCCCAATTCTGATTAAAATTGTCTTTACCCTATTTATCCACTGGAGATTTAAAATGCACATCAGCATATTTAAGAGTCTGAATCCTTCAATAAAGATCCTTATATAATATGGTATAAAATAATCTAAAAGTATTTAATTCAAAGTATTTAATCCTAAAAAACATAATTAACATCTTGTGTACAGTACTCCTTTCATTGCATATGATTTGAGTAAAGTGGGCATGGAATATGTACATTATTCTGTTGATGCTATTGTATGGTTACCACTTAAAGATACTCTATTGGGTTCAAATCCACCTGCATGGAAAAAAAAAAAAGGAAAGAGCTTTTATTTTATGCTGTAAGAATTTAGCTCATGAGATGACAGAGGAACAGTAACCCACCAACTGAAAATATTTGGTCAGACAAGAGGAGGGAAGAGGATTTGATAAAAGAAGAGAGGAAATTCCCTGAATCTTTAGACAACTAGTCACTCAGAGCCTTCCTTTGGTTTTCTTGTCAGGATCCTAAAGTACAAGCTGTATGTAAGAAATCTATCTTGAGGGAAAAGAAAAAGAGGTCATTATGCTCTGGAAGACACAGGAGACAAAGTCTTCAGTGAATGAAATCTGCAAATATGCATTGCTTTCAAAATAGTGCAGTTTAGCCCCCTTTTTAGATTCATGCTTTAAGAGAGCTCAGTCTAAACCATGTAGGCACACATTTGCACACACAGAAAGAATTATTCCACTTGGAAGAATTTTACGTGCTCACCTTGAGATGACCTTCCTGCTTCAATGCCGCCTAAGCTCATGATCTCTTAGTATAAATAGTATAAAGACCACTTATCTCCTTTAGTTTTTTTCAAGGTGGACCCAAAGAAGGTGGCAACTGGGGGATTTTAGTATGCAAAGAGCAATTTAATATTAAATTTTTGGTCTTCCTTTGTACAGGTTTTTTTTTTTTTTTCTGTCTTTTTGCCTTTTCTAAGGCCGCACCTGAGACATATGGAGGTTCCTGGCTAGGGGTCTAATTGGAGCTGTAGCCGCCGGCCTATGCCAGAGCCACAGCAACGCAGGATCTGAGCCGCATCTGCAACCTACACTACAGCTCACAGCAACGCCGGATCCCTAACCCACCGAGCAAGACCAGGGATAAAACCCACAACCTCATGGTTCCTAGTCGGATTCGTTAACCACTGCGCCACGACGGGAAAAGTATTTCTCTCTGCCCCTTTCTCCCTAAAATATTCTCTAATAAATCACTCTGTATAGCCCTGTTTCTCTGTGGAGCACCATGTTGTTTCTTTAATTTCACCATAAACAAAAAAAACATTTTTGTATTTATAGTGTGTTCATGACTGTGTGTGTGTGTGTGTGTGTGTGTGTGTGTGTGTATCAGAGGGGAGATATTTCCCCCCCAATCCCTCTTGAGTTCTTGTGACTGGACTAATAATAAAATTAACACAAGATACATTAACAGGAGAAAAAGAAGAAAAAAAAATTCATTCACAGGCATGGAGGGCTCATAGAAATAGGATCTAAGAAATTACCAAAGCAGTGAGCTTTTATACTTTTTTTTTTTTTTGGAACACAGAATACATTTGTGAGGAATTGGCAGGACAAGGAAAGTTAGGAGTCAGATGCTTCATTAGTGAAGAATCTAAACAGTTTGGGTTTGGGGTAGTAAATTAAAGAAGTAAAGAGGTTTGTCTATGCAGGATTCTAGGCTCAAATTCCCTGTCTCTGGTGATAAGAGCGTCCTTCTACTTTCAGACCCAGGGAAGGCATCTTTCACAAGAGATTTATTTCCTGCTCTCAGGGAGAAGAGAGGAGGGTCAGAGTGTTCCTCTTGCAGTGACTTTTCTTAAGTAACTTTAATTCAAAGTAATCAATATCCATTGAGGCACATTTTGGGGTGGCCTGCCCTGGACCCCAGCAGTATGTGTGTGTCTCTGTCCATGAGGGAATAAGTATTGAATCCAGAAGGATTTCTCTACAAATGATAAGTGGTTTGGTTTGATTTGTATTGAAAATGAATTTCTGGCCTAATGAGATGCTTGAAAGGGAGTTTGCTGGGTTTGTATTTATACCAACCCTGAATTTTAAGATGTTGGATTTTTTTTTTTAGTATTTTTACTCTGTTTTATTATAAAATACAACATTTAGAAAAATGTATACAACAAACATGGTTGGTAGAGTGAATAACTACAGAATAAGGTTAACTAAATAGTGGTCTGGACCAGTGTTCTGGGAGGTAAAAGCTTATGGTTCCTGAGATCATTATTTCAGCTTTGCCTTATTTATATATTTTTATTATATCTTTAATTTTTTAAATATAAGTATAGTTTGTTTACATATATATAAGTATGTATGTATATAATATAAGTATAATGTGTGTGTGTGTGTGTATGTATTCTTTTTCAGAACCTTCCCCCTTGTAGGTTATTACAAAATACTGAGTATAGCTGCCGGTGCTATACGGTTAAGTCCTTCTTGATTATCTATTTTCTATATAGTAGTGTGTATATGCTAATCCCAAACTCCTAATTCATTCCACCCCTCATCTCCCTAAGATGTTTGTTTTTTATCTAACTTGTTTACAGGAGAAAAAAAGAAAAGAGAGTGGGTAGGAATGTGATATGCACCTGGCAGGTGTCATAAACTTCAACCTAATTGTAATCATCAAGCTTTTTAAAATTGAAATTTTAAGAAATGAAACTTAATGGGAAATATATTCTCAACCTTTAAAGCAGGTGAGGCTCAGGTTCACAGTCTAAATCAACTGTTCAAATTCCTATTTCACATCATTTTGATTAGTGGCCCTGTTTTATGTTCACTCAAAAATGTTTGGTGTATTTTTGAGGGTGAACACTATGCCTGGTGTCTTAACAACATATTGACCTTTTTAATCTTAACTGAGATAGAAAAATGATTATACTCTAAAGATGTATGATTACCTGCTATGCCAATTTACTAAATAATCATCCCATTTTGTTTTAATTAAGTTTTGTAGATGTTTGATAGTGTGATCTATACATTTATATACACTGGATGTTAATGGCCATGTTTTTCATGGGAGTTGTTACAGGCCTAGGATTTCATATTTTATTCCCATCATTTTGTTCATTGCACATAATTAGTTCTCAATAAGTAATTGTTGGATAAATTTATTTATTCATTAATTTATGTATTTATTTACATATCTATATATCTATCATTTATCTATCTGTGGTATGTACTCTACCATCTTTTATCATTGTAAATCTATAGTTATGTTACTTATTCTAGAATGCACAAGGAATATTTCAGACTGCTATGCTACCCTCCAGTACAATGAAACCTGCCCAATTTGGAGAACTAAGTCAAACGAAGAGTGGTAATGAACATTAATATCTCAGCAAATCTACTGGAAACCTTACATTTGCCTTAGTCTCCCTTTACAGACCATGGTTGGCTAGAACAAGTTCTGTTTCCTTGCATTTTCCAGTATACAAATAGACATCTGGATAAATAAAGTAACTTATAATGATTATTATGGCATATCTTTTATTCATATAAGGAAGTTGCCAGGCCAGGGGTCAAATCAGAGCTACAGCTGTCGCTAATCCCATAGCCACTGCAACACCGATCTGAGCTGCATCAGCAGCCTACACTGCTACTTGCAGCAACACCAGATCCTTAATCCACTGAGGGAGACCAGGGATCAAATCCACATCGTCACAGAGATGTCAGGTCCTTAACCTGCTGAGCCACAACAGGAACTCTGGCATATATTATTAAACTAATTACAGTAGTATAATGATAATGGAGTTGTTTCCACCAAAGTAGGAAAATACATTTGAAATCACCCACCTTAAAATATGGGTTGCATTGTAAATACATAATCCTGAGGAGACACCTCCAAGAGAGATACTTATTAAGTCAGCGGAAATTGAGTGTGAATTTTTACCAAGAATAAAAGATGTGTGTATGGGTCATGTTGGACTAGATTATTTTGGAAAATAAATATCCTCAAAATTAGAGACTGGAACAACAAAAGTTCATCTGACTAGATAGCCCCACTATGAATTGCCCGCGGGCCCCTGTGTAGTTACTCAGCAACCGAGGCTGAACAAGCAGCCACCAGGTGCAATGTTGCTGGCCGTGGTGCCAGAGGTAAACCATCTCTGTGCAAGGTCTAGCCTTAACAATTAACTAGCAAATGGCACTTCTCACAATTCTCTATATTCTAGTTGACCTCAAGAAAGTCAGAGGTGATATCTTATCATGAACCCAGAAGGTGAGGAGTGGGAAATAGTTATACGATATTCACAGTATACGTGTTCGGCTGTGGCAGAAAACAAATACTACGTGATCTACATACACATGGTGTATATTTGAGTGCCTGACTATTTTCTTTATTTTTTGTTCTAGTTTTATTGAGATATAATTGACCTACAGCACTGTACATGTTTAAGATGTACAGCATAATGATTTAAATTACATACATCATGAAATGGTTATCACACAAAGTTTAGTGGACACCTACCATGTTATGCTATTACAAAGTGAAAGAAATAGCAAAAAAGTTCTTTGTGATGAGAACTCTTAGGATTTACTCTTTCATATTATAGCACATAACAGTGTTAATTATATTTATCACGTTGTATGTTACATCCCCAGTACTCAGGTATCTTATAGCTAGAAACTTGTACCTTTTGACTACCTTCATCCAATTCCCCCTCTTCCCAAATCCTGCCTCTAGTAACCATAAATCTGATCTCTTTTTCTTTTTCTTTTCTTTCTTTTTTTTTTCTTATCGTCTTTTTAGGGTCACACCTGTAGCATATGGTAGTTCCCAGGCAAGGGGTCTAATTGGAGGTGCAGCTGCGAGCCTGTGCCACAACCACAACAACCTGGGATCCAGGCTGCATCTGTGACCTCTACCCACCGCAGCTCATGGCAACGCTGGACCCTTAACCCACTGAGTGAGGCCGAGGATCAAACCTGCATCCTCATGGATACTAGTTAGGTTCATTACCACCAAGCTACGATGGGAGTTCCTGATCTCTTTTTCTATAAGTTTTTTGTTTGTTTTTTGAAATATGTTTGACCCATAACACTATGTTAATCCCTTTTACACAACAGTGATCAATATTCCTCTACATTTCAAGAGATCCTCATCAAAGTCCACTATGGAACGTAACCATACAAATACATTACGTAATTATTGATTACCTTCTCTACACTGTCCATTTCATAACTGTGACCCATTTATTTTGCACCTGAAAGTTTGTATCTCTTAATCTCTCTCACCTGTTATTTCCTCTCCCGGTCACCTCCCATCTGGCAACCACCTGTCTCCTCTCTGTATCAGTGACTCCTTTTCATCTTTATTAAGTTTGTTCATTTGTTTTGTTTTTTTTTTTTTAGACTCAAAATAGAGGTGAAATCATAGAGTATTCATCTTTTTCTGTCTTTTGCACTTAGCATAATTCCCTCTATGTCCATACACACAAAATAATCAAGCTATGGATGCAATGTAAGTGGTCATCAATAGATAAATGGATAAATAATATATGATATTCTTAATTATTGATTATTATGAATAATGCTTCGATGACCATAGGAGCACTTGTATCTTTTCTAATTAGTGATTTTGTTTTTTGCAGTTAAATATCCAAGAGTAGAATTATTGGATCATATGGTAGGTCTATTTTTATTATTTTATTTTTTTTGAGGAATCTTCATGCTGTTGCCCATAGTGGCTGAACCAGTTTTCATTCCCACCAACAAAAGGAAACCTTTTCTCCACATTCTTACCAAAACTGGTTATTTATTGTGTTTTTGATAACATTCATTCTCACAAATGTGAGGTGATATCTCATTGTGGTTATTTTTTACATTTTTCTGATGGTGATATTGAGCATCTTTTCATATACCTTTTGATTGTCTGTCTTCTATAGAAAAATATCTATTCAGATCTTCTGCCCATTTTTTATTGATGTGTTTGTTTTTTGGATATTCAGTTGTATGGGTTCTTTGTATATTTTGGATATTAACACCTTATCTGATATATCATTTGCAAATAACTTTCCCATTACATAGGTGGTCTTTTTGTTTTATTGATAGTTTCCTTTGATGTGAAAAAGGTTTTTGGTTTGATGTAGTCCTATTTATTTATTTTCACTTTTGTTTCCCTTGCCTGAGGAGACATATCTGGAAAAAATATTATAAAGACCAAGGTAAAGGAGTGTACTGCCTATGTTTTCTTCTAGAGGTTTTATGGTTTCAGGTTTTACATTTTAGTTTTTAATCCATTCTGAATTTATTTTTGTTCATGGTGTGAGAGAGGAGTCCTGCTTGATTCATTTGCCTGTAGCTGTTTAGTTTTTCGAATTTATTGAAGAGGCTGTCTTTTCCCCACCATATATACTTGCCTCCTTTGTCGTAGATTAATTGCTCATGTAAGTGTGGAACAATTTGGAGGTCTCTTTCTGTTCCATTGATCTGTGTGTCTGTTTTTGTGCCAGTACCATGTAGTATAGCTTGAAATCAGGGAGTGTAATACCCTCATCTTGTTCTTCTTTCTCAAGATTGTTTTGGCCATATGGGGCATTTTGTGTTTCCATACAAATTTTTAAATTGTTTGTTTTAGTTTTATGAAAATTAGCACTGATATTTTAATATGGATTGCACTGAATCTATAGGCTCTCTTGAAGAGTATGGTCATTTTAACAATACTAATTCTTCCAATCCATAAACACAGTATATCTTTCCATCTTTTTGTGTCATCATCAATTTATTTTATCAGTATACTATAATCTTATGTATTTTACCTACTTAGTTATATTTATTCCTAAGTGTTTTCTTCTTTTTAATGTGATAGTAAATGGGGTTGTTTTCTTAATTTCAATGTTGGTATATAGAAATTCAACAGAATTCTGTGTATTCATTTTGATCCTGCAACTTTACCAAATTCATTGATGATGTCTTTAGGATTATCTATGGGTATTATCATGCCATTTGCAAACATTGACAGTGTTACTTCTTTTCCAGTTTGGATTCCCCCCATTTTTTTTTTCTTATCTTATTGCTATGATGAGGACTTCCAATAATATGTTGAATAACAATGGCAAGATTAGACATCCTTGTCTTGTTCCAGGTCTCAGAGGGAATGGTTTCAGCTTTTTAATTTTGAGTATGATGTTAGCTGTAAGCTTATCACATAATGGCCTTTATTATAATGAAGTATGGTCCCTCTATAACCACTTTGTTGAGAATTTTCATCAAAATGAATGTTGATTGATTTGTGGATATTGTACTATCCTTGCATCTCTGGGAGAAATTCCACTTGGTCGTGGTGTGTGATCCTTGTAATGTATTGTTGAATTCTGTTTGTTAATATTTGAAGTTTTTGCATCTATGTTTATCAGTGATATTGACCTATAATTTTTTTTTTGTGACATCTTTGTCTGGTTTTGGTATCTAGATGATGCTGGCCTCATTGAATAAGTTTAGAAGTATTCCTTCCTTCCCAATGTTGTGGAATAGTTTTAGAAGGGTAGGCATTAACTCTTCTCCAGATGTTTGGTAGAATTCACCTGTGAAGCTAACTGGCTCTGGAATTTTTGGTTGGGATTATTATTATTATTATTGATTCAGTTTCATTATTGGTGATTTTTGTGTTGATACTTTCTATTTTTTCCAGGTTCAGTCTTATGGGACTGTAAATTTCTAAGTGTCTATTTCTTCTAGGTTTTTGTTTTTGTGGCATATAATTATTTGTAGTAATCTTTCATAATATTTTGTACTTCTGTAGTTCCAGTTGTAATTACTTCTTTTTCATTTCTGACTTTATGAATCAGGGCTATTTTTCCTGATGAACTTGGCTAAAAGTTTATCAATTTTCTTTATATTTTCAAAGAACCAGCTCTTAGTTTCGTTGATCTTTAAAATTATTTTTAGTCTTAATTTCATTTATTTGTGCTCTAATTTTATAATTTTTTTTACTTCTACTAACACTGGATATTTTTGTTCTTTTTTTCTAAGTTATTTAAATATAAGATTGGGTTGTTCATCTGAGGTATTTCTTGTTTCCTGAGATATGCCTCTATCAGTATAAACTTCCCTCTTAGAACTGCTTTTGAGTTGCCGTATCCCATAGATTTAGATTGTTGTGTTTTTATTTTCATTTGTCTCCAGGTATTTTTAAATTTATTTTTTTTGATTGTTTTAGTGATCCATTGGCTGTTACTAGTGTATTTTTTAGACTCTATATGTTTGTGTTTTCTGCAGGTTTTTTAACAGTTTATTTCTAGTCTCATAGTATTTTGGTTGGAAAAGAAGCTTTGTAAGTTTACTGAGAATTGTTTTGTGGCCTTGTGTGTGATTATTTGGGACAATGTTCTATGCGCATTTGAAAAGAATGTGTATTCTACTGCTTTGGGATTGTTCTCATTCACACTTGTTAAGCTACCTGATCTAATGTGACATGTAAGTCCAGTGTTTCCCTATTCTGTCTGGATGATCTCTCTATTGATGTAAATGTGGTGTTATATTACTGTCAATTTCTTCCTTAATGTCTGTCAGTATTTTATTTGCATATTTAGGTGCTCCTGTGTTGGTATATGTGTGTATATATATATATATGTGTGTGTGTGTGTTTATATATAACAACAC
This sequence comes from Phacochoerus africanus, assembly GCF_016906955.1. Lineage (NCBI taxonomy): Eukaryota > Metazoa > Chordata > Mammalia > Artiodactyla > Suidae > Phacochoerus > Phacochoerus africanus. The sequence continues at coordinate 42,391,956 of NC_062555.1, forward strand.
ACAGTTGTTATCTCTTCTTCTTATCTCTTAATCATTACATAAATTCCTTCTTTGTCTCTCATTACAATCTTTTTTTTTAAAGTTTGTTTTGTCTGATATAAGTATTGCTACCCTGACTTTCTTTTCCTTTTCCATTTGCATGGAATGTGTTGTTACGTTCCCTCATTTTCAGTCTTCGTGTATCTTTAGATCTGAGTTGTGTTCATTGTAGGCAGGTTGTATATGGGTCTTACTTTTTTTTTTTTAATCCATTTGGCCACTTTATGTCTTTTGATTGGAGCATTTAGTCCATTAACTTTCAAAGTGATCATTGATAAGTATGTACCATTTCGTTAATTGTTTTGGTTTGTTTTTATAGTTGCTTTTTCTTCTTCTTTTGCCTTCTTCCTTTGTGATTTGATAACTATCTTTAGCGTTGAGTTTGGATTCCTTTCTTTTTTTGTGTGTATCTATTACAGATTTTTGTGGTTACTATGAAGTTCATATGTAATAATCTCTCCATATATGCATAAGTATGCGTTTTTTTAAAAGTTAACTGATCTTTTAATTTTGAGTGCATTTTTACAATCCTGCATTTTTACTTTGCTCCCCATGATATTCTTTTTGACATTGTATTTGACATATCTTTGTCTTGTGTATCCCTTAACTACTTATTCTGAACATAGATGGTTTTAATACCTTTGCCTTTTAACCTTCTACTTTTCTGAAGCTAAACCTACCACCTTTACATTTTGCCTTTACTGACATGATATTTCTTTTTGCACTTATGTTTCTAGTTGTGCCCTTTTGTTTTCCTCTTAGAGGATTCCCTTTAATGTTTCTGATATAGCTGTTTTGTGCTGCTAAACTCTTTTAATTGTGCTTCTCTATAAAAATTTTGATCTTGGCATCATGTCTGAGAGAAAGGCTTGTTGGGTAGTTTGTTTTTGTTTTTTCCTTCCATTACTTTAAATATAATGTAGCACTCATTTCTGGCTTGCAGAGTTTCTGCTCAAAAGACGACCGACAGCCTTATGGGAGTTTCCTGATACCTAATTTGTTGCTTTTCTCATGCTGGGCTTCTAATTTTCTCTATTTATCTTTAACTTTTGCTATTTTAATTATAATGTGTCTTGGCATGGTCCTTTTCGGGTTGATCTTATTTGGGACTCTTCATGCTTCCTGGACCTGGATGTTTGTTTCTTTTTCCAGGTTAGGGAAGTTATCAACTATTATGTCTTCAAATATCTTTTCTACCACTTTAATCTCTCTTTTCTCCTTCTGGAACTCCTATAATGTGGATGCTAGTACACTGATGTTGTCCTAGAGATATCTAAACGGCCCTCATTTCTTTTTATTCTTTTTTTTTTTTTAATTTTCAACTTCAGTCATTTCCATTACTCTGTCCTCTAGCTGGCTGATATATTCCTCTATCATCTAATCTCCTGTTTATTTCTTCTAGTGTGTTTTAAATTTTAGTTATTGTATTCTTTAGCTCTGTTTGGTACTTTTTTATATTTTCCAATTCTTTTTTTAAACTTCTTATATCTTACTCTCATCAAATTTTCTCCCAAGTTCTTGTACATCTTTACAATCTTTACCTTGAGCTCTTTCTTTGGTAGATTGCTTAACTGCATTTCACTCAGTTCTTCTTCTGGGGTTTTAACTTATTCCTTCATTTGCAGAATATTCCTCTATCACTTCATTTTGTCTAATTTGCTGTTTTTCTTTCTTTGTCCTGCTTATTGGTTACATTTCCTAGCCTTGCAGAAATGGGCTTTTAAGGAGATGTCCTATGCAGTGCACTCCCTTCTGATCATCAGAGCTGTGTGTTATCCACCTGTGGATCCTTCTATTTTGGTAGGGTGACTACTGTGAGTGGTATGGTAGGCATGACTGACCCTTTATCCAGTTGGTTGCTGGTCCTGCTTTGTGCAGAGGCTGCTGGTTACTGGTAGGTGGGGTTCGGTCATGAGGCACTGGGTGTGGAGCTACAGAAGGTCTCAGGTCTCATGCTGGCTCACTGATGGGTGTGGCTTATTCCCAACATGACTATCTATGGGGTCTGGGGTGACCTAAATCCGGTGTTGGCAGATTGGTTAGTGGAGCTGTATACTAGGCTAGATGACTACAGAATCCAAGGTGTCTTGGAGCTGATGTTGGCCTGCTTTGGGGAGGAGCCAAGCCCAAGGGTCTTGGGTCTTGTGTCTGTGTCCTGGTAGAAGGGCTGGATCTAACATAGTAGGCTACAGGGCCACGGGGTTCTAGGGCTGGTGTCTGTCAGCTAATGAGTGGTGCTGGGGCTCAGGATATACGGGGGCTTGTGCCCACACTCTGGTGGGGACAGTTGGGCTCTGGGTTAGTGGTGGCACATTGGTGCATGTAACTGGTCCTTGAGTCTCTGGCTACAGGGTCTTGGTTTTCTAGATCTGGTCTTAGCCTTCTGGTGAGGGGAGGGATCAAAGTTGAGGTGTTTCTGGGGCTGGTGCCTGCCCACTGGTCAGGGAGGCTGGTCCTGGGGCTAGTGCCATCCCAGTGATAGGTGAAGCCAGGCCTCAGGTTTTTGGCTCAAGAACCCTGGAGGTCCTAGAGCTAGTGCCTTGTCACTGGTGTGTCAGGCTAGGCCAGGAGCACCTAACTCTGAAGTCTGAAGCTGAGGTGAATTCATACATGTCTTATGTACATAATATGATGTTTGAAGTCATTAACATGAGAGGTTCACTTGATTGTTGTCAGAGAAATAATTTTGGACCATATGGTTGGATGGACCATATTGTTGGATAAACCATATATCTTTCCCTATGTGGTATTAATTATTTTTGTATTTTATATTGTACCCTTTAATATTATGAATGGCTCTAACTTTTTAATAAATTTGAAAAGAATAGTATCCTATGAAGTTTAATATTCTTTGGGAGTTTGGAACCCCATCAGCAGTCACTTGTTACATACCTGCTCTTATATTAAATTTTAGAAGGTTGAGACACTTTTATATTATTGCTGTTTGATGTAAGAAATGATGAATAATGGGTCAAGAGACATTCATAGTTACATTTCTGTGTTTTTTTCAGACCAGGGAAACCATACTTGTATTGTATTCATAATCCCTTTCTTTCTACTTGTTAGTATAAAAAAATGAATATTGATCCATAACATAACCATGATTCAGATTACAGAAATAATTTCCCATATGTATGTGTAGTGAAAATGAATTTCAAATGGGTTTCTTTGAAGAAAGAAAAGAAAGACCATGTTTTTACCAAACTGGGTCAGAAAATGTTGAGACACTTTTGTTTCATTTATGGAAAAATATATAAAATGCAGTTATATGCAATGGTGTGTATTTAATAATACACCTATATACATATCCATAATTTAAAATGTGTGTATGTAACTCAATGCAATGTGCAATATGTACACATTTAAATTGTTACCACATATGCTTTACTTCTTTATGTTCTATTCCTTAATTGTTTTTGTTTCCTTTATTTACATGATCTACACAAACTATATTTTCCCTCCCTTGCTCTGTTGAATCTCTCTCCCACTACAGTTTTCAGTTCCCTTTGGCTAAATGGTTAGGTGCAGGAAAAAAGCGATATTTTCTTTCATGCTATGGGATACTAGAGACACCTGGTTTTTTTTTTTGTTTGTTTTATATTTTATGTCTGTTCTTTTTATCCATTTCTGTCATTTTCTTTCTACTTTTACTTCCCATGTACATGACTGATATCCTTAGTGTGTCAAAGTTACTCCTTTTCAAGAATATTGTTTGTTATTGATTCCCTTAAGCTTATCTAAAGAAATATATGTCACATGCTCTATATGTATTTATTCATTGATGTATTTGTTTAAATATAATTAAGTTGATCAGTTTGCTGAGCATATATACGTGAGAACTATTGATACTGTGCCAAGTATGGTAGGTAACAGGAATTTAATCAAAATCAATTTTGTGCCCCAAGAGATCACTATTTAATGAAAGATATAAACATATATTATTCATAAAACTTATTCACTTTTGTTTTATAGTTGTTATAGTTTACAATTCTTACAATGCTATATAAACATTGGTTTCAGCTGCTCACAATAAAAATACAAATATCATTGCTCACAATAAAGATACAAACATCATTGTGGTTCCAGGGAGAGGAGTATCATTTTTCCTTGCAATTAACTTAGCATACAGAGCATGTAGTTCAGTTAATGGCACGGCTTTGTTTAGAGTAATATTTAGCTTTGCTTAATATTTGTACCATGTAGAACTGACTTGCTTCTTGTGGTTTTTGATATGCTTTTCTTTTACTTCTTTCCACATTATTTTATTGACTTTGTGTTCATTACTGCCTTCACTGAATAATTTGGTATAAGTTTTGCTTTCTAAGTTTTAAAACAAAATAAAACAACTACACGTATTTTCCACTCTTGAATAATATATGTTTCATCTTTCTGACTCAGAGTTTCAACTTCAGTTGAATGTATAATTCTTTAGCAACTTCCAGTTCTTGCCATTGATTATGATCTCTTCAGGTGATACTGTTACTTGTAAGAAAAAGAAAAAAGTTGACAGGAAATGAGAGTAAATTAACTTTATGAAACTAGATTGATCAGATGCTAGTACATTAATGAGCCTGGGTATTGAAGACCAGGACACTGACATGTATTTCTGGTTATCCTTAATTTTGTTCTGAAATCAAGAGTCAGTGGAGCACGAGAGCCTAAGTACTCTATTTGTTCTTTGCAAATGTAGGCAATAGGCAATCACATACTTAACACTCAGTAATCACTGTATCTTAACATTAAAAAAATATTACCAATGTGCTAAGTAGAAATCAGAGAAAACATTATCTGCATTAGAGAATTACTCTACATTCATTTCTTCATTGTAATGATAGAATGGTAACTTTGGAGGCAACTATGTTGATTTACTTAAGCTAGAATAAGCATTACTACATAAACTAGAGAAACGCTGGATGTGCTATGGTACAAATTATATGTGCAAGGAACATTTGTCTTCATTAAAATAAGTGACATATTTGCATGTCTTACTGTGAAAAGATTACTGCATACATCCTCTCTATCAGATGGAATAGAGTAACATAATCAGGTATATTGTTTTTGCAATGACAAAATAAAATAACCCATAGATACATGATTTGAGAAGCAGAATTACCTGGGAAGATGCATATACATTTAATAATTATCTGCTCATTTATTTGTTATTCTTGCTCCAGTTACTTTTCCAAAGGACTTAAGTTAGGTTATCACCTAAAATATGTATGTACCCAAAGACAGTTAAAGATGAAAATAAACAAAATGAGGAGAGAGGGAGAAATATTTAAAAATATAGACATAGGATGTCTGTGATTTAGCAAAAATTTTAGTTTTGAATTCTTGGTTACCAAGGCTAAAGAGGAACCTTGACAAAGAAATTATTCTTTCTATGATAAAAATAATTAACATACCAGTTTTTATTTTCAAAATTCACTTGAAAATAAGTTATCTTATGGATCCTGATTCCATAGAATTTGAATATGAACCAACCATTTTAAATCACTTTTTCCCTTTAAGTATTCTCTGTTTCAAATATACATATATCCTTCTATGAATTTGTATTCATAATGCTTTTTCCTAACTTTTCTAAGCAAAGTTTTCTTTAGATGAATTCTTAAATTTTGATTTATTTGACCATAACAATCTTCTTGCATTTTTATTAGGGCAGAGGAAATAGGGTAGATAAGCAACCAATAGAGTATTTCTTTTTTTTTTTTCTTTAAGAGTGTTTCTTTTTTATTTTTGAAGGAATTTGATTACATTTATAGTTGTGCAATGATCATTACAACCCAATTTTATAGCATTTCCATCCCAAACCCCCAGCACATTCCCTTACCCCCAACCTGTCTCATTTGGAAACCATAAGTTTTTCAAAGTCTGTGAGTCAGTATCTGTTTGGCAAAGATCATTGTGTCCTTTTTTTTTTAAGATTCCACGTGTAATTGATAGCATGTGATGTTGGTGTCTCACTGTATCATTTAGCATGATAATTTCTAGGTCCATCCATGTTGCTGCAAATGCCATTTTTTCTTTCCTTTTAATGGCTTAATAATATTCCATTGTGTATATGTACCACTTCTTAATCCACTCTTCTGTTGATGGACATTTTGGTTGTTTCTATGTCTTGGCTATTGCATATAGTGCTGCAATGAACACTGGAATATATGTATCTGTTTGAGTCATGGTTTTCTCTGGATAGATGCCAAGGAGTGGGATTGCTGGATCAAATGGTAATTGTATTTTTTGTTTTCTGAGGAATCTCAATACTGTTTTCCACAGTGGTTGCACTGTGCACAATTTCATTCCCACCGACAGTTTAATAGGGTTCCCTTTTATCCACACCCTCTCCAGCATTTATTATTTGTAGACTTTTTGATGATGGCCATTCTGCCTGGTGTAAGGTGGTACCTCATAGTGGTTTTGATTTGCATTTCTCTAATAATGAGTGATGTTGAATATCTTTTCATGTGTTTTTTGGCCATCTGTATTTCTTCTTTGGAGAACTGTCTGTTTAGATCTTCTGCCCATTTTTTGATGGGGTTGTTTGGTTTTTTTGGTATGGAGCTGCAGAAGGTGTTTATAAATTTTCGAGATTAATCCCTTGTCAGTTGATTCATGTGCAAATATTTTCTCCCATTCTGTGGGTTGTCTTTTCATTTTGTTTAGGGTTTCTTTTGCTGTGATGAAACTTTTAAGTTTAATTAAGTCCCATTTGTTTATTTTTGTTTTTACTGTTATTACTCTAGGAGGTGGATCTGAGAAGCTGTTGCTGTGGTTTATGTCAGAGAGTGTTTTTCCTCTAAGAGTTTTATAGTATCTGGTCTTATATTTAGATCTTTAATCCACTGTGAGTTTATTTTTGTGTATGGTTTTAGGAAATGTTCTAATTTCTTTCTTTTACATGTAGCTGTCCAGTTTTCCCATCACCACTTATTGAAGGGGCTGTCTTTTCTTCTTTGTATATTCTTGCCTCCTTTGTCATAGATTAGTTGACTATAGGTGCGTGGGTTTAATTCTGGGCTTTCTATCCTATTCCCCTGATCTATATTTCTGTCTTTGTGCCAGTATCATATGGTTTTGATGACTAGCTTTATAGTGTAGTCTGAAGTTGGGGAGCCGATTCCTCCAGTTCCATTTTTGTTTCTCAGGATGTTTTGGCTATTCTGTGTCTTTTGTGCTTCCAAACAAACTTTAAAATATTTCTTTCTGGTTCTGTGAAAAATGTCCTTAGTAATTTGATTGGGATTGCATGGAATCTGTAGATTGTCTTGTGTCATATAGTCATTTTGATAATATTGATTCTTCCAATCCAAGAGCATGGTACGTCTTTCCATTTGTTTCTGTCATCTTTAATTTCTTTCATCAGCCTCTTATAGTTTTCAGTGTACAGGTCTCTTGTCTCTTTAGGTAGGCTTATTACTAAGTATTTTATTCTTTTTTGAGGCAATGGTAAATGGGATTGTTTCCCTAATTTCTCTTTCTGATCTTTCATTGTTAGTATATAGAAATGCAGTCAATTTCTGTGTATTAATTTTGTATCCTGTGCCTTTGCCAAATTCATTGATGAGCCTTAACAGTTTTCTGGTAGAGTCTTAAGGATTCTCTAGGTATAGTATCATGCCATCTGAAAATAGTGATAGTTTTACTTCTTCCTTTCCAATTTGGATTCTTTTTATTTACTTTTCTTCTCTGATTGCTGTGGCTAGGACTTCCAAAACTATGTTAAATAGTAGTGGTGAGAGCGGACATCTTTGTCTTGTTCCTGATCTCAGTGGGAATTCTTTCAGCTTTTCACCATTGAGAATGATGTTCCCTGTGGGTTTGTAATATATAGCCTTTATTTGTTATGGTAGGTTCCCTCTCTGCCCACTTTTTTTGAAGGGTTTTTATCAGAAATGGGAGTTGGATTTTGTCAAAGGCTTTTTCTGCATCTATTGAGAGGATCGTATGGTTTTTATTCTTCAGTTTGTTAATGTAGTCCAATATCATATTTCTGTTTGTTTTTTCCCACACCCATTTTTTACTTGAGAGAGCAAAATTGAGGACTTAATCAGTGTTATAAAATTTGATGTTCTTTTCACAAGTCATTCCGACTACAATAAAATGAAATTGACTTTCAGGAGAATGTGAAAAGGTCACCATATATCTACAGACCTTCTTTACCCTGCTTATTTATAGTCTATTCCTTACAGCATAGGCTACCACACCTTTGATAATATAGCAGTCCCACCAGCCTGAGAAGTGTTCTGTGCATGTGCATGTGTGTGTGCATGTGTGTGTAGTCTCTTATAACTGGAAATTTAATGGTTTCTATAAAATGCCTGTATTGAATAGATTAATAAGTTGGAAAGCAGTGTTTAAGCCGGAACTATACCTAAATGTGTTTTGGTGTTGAGTAATGCTAAGGAGACCTATTTCCTTCAGCTCTCTTACAGATTTTTCGTCCTGTCCCTTTAATAAAACTATCCTATTTTTAGGTGTCCATTTATCTCCAATGTGTAAATAGCTCCCACATTACTAAAAAAAATTTCCCAGCCATCTAAGTCCACTTTAATTTAGAAGCTCTACAGTCATCTCAAATGCAATTTCTTCAGAAGTAGTTTTCTTTCCATTAGTCCCTATCAACCATATCCTCATTTTACTGGTGATCCTGGTAGGAAAATTCTCATGCATGTTTCTTCCTCATTTGCTGTGCATTAATATGTACTTTTTCATTAAGTCTGGCCCCTTCTACTTTCAGAATGCTTTTCATACGATAACCACCATACTCAGTTGGGCTAATATTACCTTATGCTGGTAAAATGTACTGACCTCTTCTCCTGTGTCCCTGATGCCACATTTTTGTTATTTTATTTTGGGGTACAGCAAATTATGCTTAGAGATTTAAGTTGTATTTTCTAATAGTTTACTTAACACAGATTCAGTTCAGGAAATTAACAATCCAGTAGCACACAGAGTAATATCTCTTTAGTAAGCCCATAAAAGAATAACACACTCAAAAAAAAAAAAAAACACCCCATGATAGATTAATTACACTGTTGATCCAGGCAAGGGGAGATGACAGAAATAAAGTCCAAGCTCACTTGACAGGAACCTTTTCTATGAGGTTGACTCTCCAGAGAGATAGCTTTGCCAACCAAGAGCTGATGTCCATCTGCAAGTGCTCAAATAAAAGCTCCGTGTTGCTAGAATATGTTGCTAGATAACAATGATGTGGTGTTGACCAGCAAGAAGATCTCCTTTGGGGGGGGGGTGGCTGATGCACTGTGACTCCACTGCTGACAATGGAATCCCTTTACCATGGTAAGAGCTAATACCCCACAGTCTTACAAAAGCTAAACCAGGAAAGGGGAGCTTTGCCCCAGCCTGAAACTCTCAGATATTCCTCACAAACTCTAAGTATATATACTCAAAAATCCCCTTGATGGTGTTACTTCTCCACCTGTTCTCATCCATTGGCTCCCAGTTGGGCTCCTCAGCACCTGAGCTTATCAATGACAGCAGATGAGATGATAATATGCAGACTCCACCTATTTTATTCTCATTTCAAACAACTTTACTTCTAAAAACACCTTTTCTTGGTATGTGTTTGTCATAAATATGTGGGTTAAAACAACTTCCCTTAAGTCATAAACAAGTGGATTTGGAATCATATCCAATTGAGACACAAAATCTATGTACTTCTTCCTGAGTGATCTTAAATACTATTTTTATCATCTTGCACCAACATTCAGAATTTTTTTCATTTTCTCCCCATTGCCTGGCAGGCCATTCAAGATAACAACAGGGTATCCAGACTTATCGTACCAACACCTACTGCTCAGTAGCAACCTGCTAGTCTTGTTGATGAGTTTCCTTGCCACCAGTGCAAGAAAAAAAAACTGTCTATTCTCCTTCCCTCTCTACTCTACTTTCTACTCTCTGAATAGCTTTGACTACTCATACATAATATCTGTAGATACAGTTACTATAATCTAGAGATAACAGAAAATCAAGAGCCATGTAAGACTAGCCCCACAAGAAACGGAAATCTGCTGGTGAAACCAATAAAAATTACTCATCAAGCTTTGTACATGCTGTGCCCTCACTTACAAGACTTGCTATAGATGAGTGTTGGTCAGGCATGTGTTAGTTCCCAAAGGTGGGTTAAGTAAAAGTAAGCAAAAATAAACAAAACATCAGTGTTTTTTTTTTGTTGTTGTTGTTTTACTGATGAGGCCCACATACCTGGCATAATCTGAAAATCAAAGATTTTTTTTTTTATTTCAGAGATTGTCTCATATTATTTTATTCTTCATGTATAATCTTATTTCCTAGTGGGAAAACTCATTTAGGACTACAAATATATTATATCTCTTTGGCATCCTTTGCATTTATGATGCTCACTTTCTTTGTTGTTTTGTTTTGTTTTAAGGGCTGCATGTGCGACTAATGGAAGTTCCCAGGCTAGGGGTCGAACTGGTGCTACACCTGCTGCCCTCCACCACAGCAACACTAGATCTGAGCTGCGACTATGAAGTACAGTGAAGCACGTGGCAACACAAGATCCTCAACCCACTGAGTGAGGCCAGAGATCTAACTTCATCCTCAGGGATCCTAGTCGGGTTCATTTCCACTGAGCCACAATGGGAATTCCTGACACTCACTTTTTAGCAGAATAAAATTAATAGAATCAAATGACTAGAAGTAACAGGATTTAATTTTAAATATTTTTTCTAAATTCTCAGATAGATAGCATACGATGCTAGTGACCTTTGTACACAAATTGTGCTGATTAAGCAATCTGCATTTGCCATTATTTGTGTGGGTTTTTGTTTGTTTGTTTGTTTTATAAAAATCAACTTTATTGAAATATACTTTAGATAAATAAAATTCACCCATCTCAAGTGTCCAGTGAGTTTGGCAAATGTCATATCTGTTTAACCACCACCATAATTGTGTGTGTTTGTGTTTATAGGATAGTTTCTTCCTTCCCCCTTTTTCCCTTCAATGTCATTGACCTTTTTATTTATTTTTTTTAAATTTCCCCAATACATCATTTGTAGAACTGGGAACTATGTCTAGTCACTTATGATGGAGCATGATAATGTGAGAAAAAAATGGATACAAGTATGTGTAACTGGGTCACCATGCTGTACAGTAGAAAAAAAAATGATGTATTAGGGAAAAAATTAAATAAAATGTCATTATTTGATTATTTCAAACACATTTTTTTGTAAGCTTACTTTGTACCTAAACTCCTTGCCAGTTTAATTACGTCTGAGAAGAGTTTCATAGTGAGAATTTATACTATATCTACGTTAACAAAAGATTTCAGTGACGGAATTTAAAAGTTTGAATTTGCATATTACTTTTGGAATATTGTAGTGTTTCAGAAGTCAAAATAAATTTGGAAAAAAGTAACTCTATTCCTGTAAATGCTGTGCATATCAAATCTGTGCATTTTCTGACACATATTTAAGGAAGAAAGGAGTGTATCAATTATGATTTAGTCAATATTCACATTTTCAATGAGTAGATAGAGAAAATAAAATCTAGCTGAAGGATAGCCTCAGTGTTAACCATGAACCTCTACCATGGGTAGCTAGTGCTGTGATATTTTATAGGTTTCCACATTCTTTAATATTTTCGTGACTTGTCAAATTTTAATTCTGAGTTTCAGTGTGTTAGTAAAACACCTTATGCTAGTCGTGTGTGTGTGTGTGTGTGTGTGTGTGTGCGGGCACGCTTTTAGAGTTAATGAATATCTTGTCTGGAAGCCATGTTATATTTCCAGTTATTTTAAATGATAATTGCTACAGAAAGTTTTACAATCTTTTTCAGACATAGTTATTTGGTCTATTGTTTCATCAGTCAAGTTCAATGAATTATTAAGAATTATTCAAAGCAATTTCTCAGTCATTACAAGATAGTTCTGTTCCTGTGAAAGGTAATTTTAAAAATCAGACAACTTTAGGGAAGTGCAAAGATACACAACTTTTGAAGTGTGAATCTCAAAGGATTCTTAGAGGTCATTTGTTTTACCCTCCCACCTATGCAAACATCACTTCTTTACTATTATTGGCAAAGTCATTTTTCCTCTTCCAAATATATCTAATGATGAGGAATTAATTTCTTAAATAAGAAAATACTTTATAATATTGGACTGAATTATTAGAAAATTTTGTGCTTTAGTGAAACAAAACTTAAATCTAATTCCAAAAATTTCCATCCTATATATTTCCTTTATCTCAGACAATATAGAGCAATGCATGAGCAGAAAATACTAATGAAAGTAGTTAAAATTTTGAGTGTTTTTTATTTGCTGGTATTATGCTGAAGGCTTTATACATATTTTCTAAATTAATTCAGGTAATGGATTGTGATGTAGAGATAATTATTATTTCTATAATAATAGAAGAAGAAATTAGATGTAGAAGTTTATAATAGCCAGTAGAAAGTGCTAGAGACAGAATTCAAAGCCAGGTAGCCTGGCTCCAGAACACACACTCTTAAAAGGTACAAAACATACAGATGAGCAGAGAAACTGAGCAGGTAATGAGGGCTGAGCACTGAGAATTAGGAAGGAGTTTTTCATTGCTTCAAGGTACTAATGGGGCATATCACTTCCACACAAATTTCATTCGCGATAACACATTACATGATCCCAGCAAGGGGACTAACAAGTTTAAATTCCTTTGTGAATTGGAAGGAAAAATATCAAACACATGGGTGTATCCCTAGCATTGCCTCTGTCATGTCTTTTGGGATGTTACTCAGATACCCAAATCCACCTTTACATCTGTTATCTCCATTCTCCTTTAGCCTCTATATTCTAATCTAGACTGTGTTCAGTTATTAATGGAGATGAGTTTCATTGAATGTTGACAGCTCAGTGTGTATAAGTATGTGTGAGGGTTTAGTACTAGTTATAGACCAAACTATGTGTTAATACATTCATCTTTGAGATAAGAAAGATGGAACACACTTCTCTCTCCGTATATTTCTCTTTCCCATGCAAACATTTTATTTTGGGATTTCCTCACCACCTACTAACACCTTCAAAATTAATTGGATTGTAAGCTGCTAATGAATTCAAAAGATGTATCAGGGACATTTATATGAATGAAGTTTTCTGGAACATTTCACTTATTCATTCATTCATTCATTTATTTACTTATTTTGTCTTTTTGCCTTTTCTAGGGCCACTCCCACAGCATATGGAGATTCCTAGGCTAGGGGTCTAATCAGAGCTGTAGCCACCGGCCTACGCCAGAGCCATAGCAACGCGGGATCCGAGCCTCATCTGCCAGCTACACCACAGCTCACGGCAACGCTGGATCCTTAATCCACTGAGCAAGCCCATGGATCAAATCTGAAACCTCATGGTTCCTAGTCGGATTTATTAACCCCTGCGCCACGACGGGAACTCCTGTAACATCTCATTTATAAAGCCATGTTTGCTTTTTTGAAATCTTTTATATGCTGTCTTGAGTATGTCACAGAAAAAAGAAGAGGATTTGTTTCTACAGATTTTATGTGCTTGTATTTATAAAGAATAAGAGGACAAAAAATGGCATTTGTTTAATGCCCTGAGTTATTTTATATAATTACTGTATTAATAAGATATGGGTATCATTTTAAATATGAGTAAGCAAATTGAATCTCAGAAAAAATTTAGTTGGAATGCAAATTTCAGTCTTTCTGACTACCAGAGCAGTGTATTTTTAACTAAACTACATGGGTTTTAACTAAAGTTTCTAACCTTTGTTTTTTTTTCCTCATTCTTATTTTTTATAACACAAGTACAAAGAGCTAAATCTTCACTATTACACAGAAAAAAAATACAGGTTTATAAGCAGCTTGTTACACAATTGTATGCCAACATCTCATTATGATATTTCTTGCTCATATTCTAGCTGACGTCTTGTACATAAATAGTCACATCTGTCTTGGCTCTGAAATAGTGATACATATGATAAAATTCATAACAGATCTTGGGAAATATTCTCATTGAAAACAGTGGCAGCAAAACATGAAGTCAAATAAAGCCATACATAACATCATAACATAAAGGTACACATTACTGAGTAATTCAAATGTAATTTCATCTCTGGAACTGAGCACAAGAAAAATATTCTAAATTGTCCTGATTTTATAAATGACCAGAAGTATCAACAAAGTTGCCTGAAATGCCTGCTTCCATTGGCTTTCAGATCACACTCTTCTTCATTTCCTCTGCCTTTCTGCTTGGTGTCCACTTTTCCTTTGTTTCTTAAATGTCAGTGCCCATTAATATTCATTCCTGGGCTATTTTGAACACTTAATGTCATTAACTATGAATTGTCATTAACAGTTTATGCTGATAATTTTTCAAATCTTTAGTTTAGATCTTTCCTAAAATGAGAATAAATATATATTTATACTTATTTAAATGTATATGACCTCTATATTTACATGTATATGACCAACAGTCATCTCAGATTTTTTATGCCAACAACTGAAGTCAACACTTATATTCTCAGATCTGTTCAACCATCTTTGTCTCAGATATAAGTACGTACTATCAAAATTCACCCCATTATAAAGTAAGAGGTGTGACCTCACCCTTGGTTTTCAACCTCCTATGGCATCCAGGTAATGCTCAGGTTTTGTCACTTTCAACAGTCTTATAATGTCTACCAAATCTCTACCTCTCAAACCATTTTGAGCCCTCAGAATTCTTCTCAACTTACTACAATTGCCTCCTGATTGATACTTACCCTACCAAACTAAATAACTATATATGGTTATGATAAGGAAAGACTTTGGTACAGATGCAGCAATATTATCATAGATGAATTCAGCAAAATAGGAAGTAATGATTCATATGGATACAAACTTACAGAAATTATAAACTCTTGCATTCCTGTTGTGGCTCAGTGGGTTAAGAGCCTGACTAATGTCCTTGAGGGTATGGATTTGATCCTTGGCCTCGCTCAGTGGATTAAGAATCCAGCGTTGGCACAAGCTATGGTGTAGGTCACAGATGCAGCTCTGATTCCACCCCCAGCCCAGGAACTTCCATATGCTGGGTTGTGACCTTAAAAAGACCAAATAAACAAAAAATTATAAACTCTATCATATCAATAAGCAAATTATGTACTTCTAAATAAAATCTTGTAACAAGCTGATAAACCTATAGCTATTCATTGTCAAAAAAAAAAATACCATTACCTCTCTCTATAAAAGAGATAATTTAGCAGTTCCCACTGTGGTACAGTGGTTTAAGGATCTGGTGTTGCTGCAGCTGTGGCATAGCTTGCAACTCCAGCCGGGATTTAATCCCTGGCCCAGGAACTTCCATTTGCCATAGATGTCACTGAAAAAAAAAAGAGATGATTTAAATTAAGTATCTAAATGTAAAAAATAAACTAAAAGAATAGAAGAAGATGTAGCAGTCTATTTTGATATTAGAGTGAGAAAGTTCCTACTAAGCAAAGAAATGAAACTCAAAGTCATAAAAGAACTGACTGATTGATAAATTTAATTATATAAACATTAAAAATGTCTATAATGTAAGGGACTACAAATAAAGTTAATCATGAAGCTAAAGGCATTTGTAACATATAAGAGAGATTGTTATAACAATAATGAAGATATAAATCATTCCTAAAAATCAATATAAGAGCAACCAATTAGAATAATAGAATTGTCAAATGATATGAATAACTTCTTTACAGTAAAAACACACAAATAACTAAAGGAAATATTAAATATGCTAATATATTTCCAGTTTTATTCTTTATCAGAAATATAAATAAAATAATGACATGAATCTTCTTACCCCAAATTTAAAAAAGCTAAAAGAATGCTAATATCTAGTATTGTTAAAGGCATGAGGAAATGGTCAGTGGTATTCCACACTGATGGCAGTAGAAATTGCCTTTCTGGTGGACAATTCATTGGTATTTAGCAATTTAGGAAAACATTGCACAGAATTTTTCCAGAAAATAATCAGACAATACACAGAAGTAAGCTTACTTAGAGAGATGTTAATTATAATATTGTAATAGGGAAAAACAAAACAGAAAAAAATAAAACTAGCTATTGGAAGAAGAATGTTTAATGATCACAGGTATCCGTATCATGGATTATTACCTGGCTTTAAAAACAGTCAGATGTTGTGACATGAAAAGAAGGCCATCATATGTTAAGAAGTGTCACTAGTAACTTGGAGGACTGGATGGATAGTATGAAACTGGTTCATGTAGGAAAAACAATCAAAAACTCATATTGCATTTCACATGTAAGTGATATCATATGGTATTTGTCTTTCTCTTTCTTATTTCACTTAGTATGACAATCTCTAATTGCATCCATGTTGCTGCACATGGCATTATTTTTTTTTTATGACTGATTAGTATTCCGTTGTATATATGTACCACATCTTCTTAATCCATTCATCTGTAGATGGACATTTAGGTTGTTTCCATGTCTTGGCTATTGTGAATAGTGCTGCTATGAACATTGGGGTGCATGTATCTTTTTGAGTTATAGTTTTGTCCAGGAGTGGTATTGCTGGATAATGTGATAGTTCTATATTTAGTTTTCTGAGGAACCTCCATCCTGTTTTCCATAGTGGCTGTACCAATTTACACTCCTACCAGCAGGAAAGGAAGATTCCCTTTTCTCCACGCCCTCTCAGCATTGTTAAAATGCAACTTATTACATTGAGAATGCGTAAGCAATGAGGTCCTATTGTACAGCACAGGGAACTCTATCCATCTCTTGGGGGTAGAAAATAATGGAAGATAGTGTGAGGAAAAGAATGTATGTGTGTGTGTGTATAAGACCAGGTCATCATGATGTACAGTAGAAACTGACACAACGCTGTAAATCAACTATACTCTAATACAAAATTAAAAAAAAAAAAACAACAACAACCTCATACTAGTAGGAAACATTCTGGAAGGAACGAATTGGAAGGAATTGAGGAGACAAAGTGAAACTGTTACAATATTTACTGCCAAGAAGCCTGTTGAATTGAGTAGATAAAGGAAGATGTAAAGGGAGACTTCCACAGACTCCGAATGCTTCTAAACTATTTGAATCTTCATATAACAAGGATGTATAAGGTTTTTTTTTAATTAAAAAATAGGTATTTGGTACAGAAAATATTTTGAAACATTCCTAATAGTTATTATCAATGCAATCACTGTTTGAATATAATCAAAGCTGCAAACATTTGCATTCTATGAAAAATTTACTAGGGTTATTCATGAGACACTTGCATAGGAATGAATTTTTTTCTAAAAGTGTAATAATAATAATTTAAGTTTTAACTATTCCTGACATTGTAGCACTAGCATAACATTCATTCTTTTAACTAAAACTAATTAAAAATTGTTTAAAGAACATTGTTGGATAATAATTCTTAATGCGTTTAGCATGGCTGAGGATAGAAATTTAAGTATCTGACAAAATAAAACTTAAGAATTTATTGCTGCTTTTTACTTATGCTCTTGAGTTTGTTCAAACATTTTAAATAAATGTATATGAAGAGAGAATGTCTTTTTAATTGTATCTTGTTTTTTCTTTATACTTTATGTTGCTTTTGTTCAGATGTATATATAGGTTTTGTTCATTTATAAGGAATATGTTTTTAATAAAAATATGTGGGTATAGTTTGTAAAAATTATCTTTTTATTTTAGGTTTGATTTTCAGAAGTACAAAAGAGAAATAAGTACAGTTGCACTGGGAACATTTTTACCAGTTGAGAATTTAGTGTCAAACTAAATATCTTTGAAAACATGATTAGATGAACAAATAAATGCATATTTCATCATGACCTTTACAGATGTTATCTACAGTCTATGTACACAATCTCAATCTCTGTGCAAAGTAAGGGGAACCCCTCCCCCCCCAGAACTTAACCTCTTAAAGCTCAGTACAGTCTCTATAACTCTTTTCCTACTTTCCGCAATCTCCATCAGAAGCCTTGCTAGTGTGCTATTAGATTTTACGATGAAAGGTCCACTTTGGAATTCAGATTTATCTCAGCCTATCTCAGCCAGTCATTTCATTTTTCTTGAACATGGTAATTTGATGAGGTAAAAACTTCTGTAAACAAAGGAAGAGTATGTTATTCCTTGAACTTTATTCAGAGATCAGACACTGGGATAAGGATAGAAAATGTTTTCCAACAAAAGAGTAGTGGCATAAACAAGGTAGTGATAGTTGTAGAAAGGAAAAATTCCCTTACTACTTAAAAACTTAAAAAATGACACTTCAGAATTTCTAAGTACCCTACAGCTTCTATTTAGTCTAAATTCCCATTCTAGAATATGTCGCTCTGTGCGTAAGAAATATTTATATTTCTTGCGCCGTCTTTTTTGACCATTTTACTCATTAATTGCATGAGTATTCCCTAGATAATTTCTTTTAGTATTGATGATAAGTAGGAGAAAGGTTAATTGCCAAAGAGCTATAATAATGTCAATGCACAATTTCTTTTAATAGGACATACATGGAATGTGTATAATTTTTCATCATCTTAAATAACTTTGAATTATCTGGGAAACAATTTTCTAGGAATAGAATCCATACTCAACCCAAAGGTACAAGAGTTCATTGAGTTAATAATGGTATTAGTAGGTTTTCATGACGGTAATGAGTCAGGTGTTAATTTGACAGATACCCTTGAGATTTTTCTTCTCTATCCGTTCCTTTCTAGCTTCAGGATTTTAGCATTAATGTCTAAAATCAGTATCAGAGCTGCAGAATCCAATTTGTTCTCTCCCATTTCTTACCTTCAATAATGCTAATGATAATAAGAATGACAGAAACACTACGAGATAGATGATATTGTTATCCTCATTTGAGATGAGCAAATTGAGGCTCAGAAATATTAAATGTCACCCCCACACAAACATATAGTGCATGATGGTTCAAGGACTTAGACATAGGTCCCTAAGTGTAGAACCCTAAACCCTTGTACAGTAAGACATACTGCTACACTATTACTCTAACATTTCCCCTTGTTTCTTAGCTTACACAATTTACCCCTATTTTAGTGTTTCTCCTTGTTCATCTTTGCGTATATGAATCTGTGACATGCATGTGATAGAATAAACCTACATTTCATCATTAATTAAACCTTTAATGCAAACATTATAAGGAAAGGAATTGTGCCATGTTTATTTGGCCACCTAGTCTAAAACTTTGAAATTGTTCAATAAATATACGCTCACTAATTTATTATTTATTTAAGATAAAAATTTCATGTACTGGTCACCATCATAGTTGAATTTGTTTGCTACCAAAGGGTTTTCAGGTGTCAAAACTAAAAGAAAACATAATATGGTGCCTTTGCCTAGTATATATTTATTCCTCAGAGAATGAGATCTCATCTTACTTGTATAAGCTATTTCAAATATTCTTAAATTTTAACTTGGAATTTAGTTGTAGCCTTTCATTAAACTTCCTCATAAGGCATTGCCGTTAGCTCTTATAAGGACTTATAGGTAGCAAAATAAAGGAAATCTGTGAAGTACCCAGTATAAATTTTTACCAGCAATTCACTTTTAGTTTGAAGGGTCATTGGAGACTGTGTGCATGCATGTGTGTGTGTGTGCACACATGTGTGTCTATGTGTATATTGGTATATTTGCTTATACACATGCTTTTTTATGGGGAGAAGGGTGCTAGGATATTTATTTATCCATTTCAAATGAACCACCTGGGGCTGCATTTTCTTCATCCTCAAGTTCAGAAAAACTACAAAGACTGAAATCCAATTTTGAGCAAATGTTCACCTTGATGATTTTCCCTACCTTCCTGGTCAAGAACTAAGCCAGACTATTTATATTGGAGCTAAGAATCTAAGATCTAATAGAGAAATTAGAGCCTGCAGGGGGGAAGTTTCAGTGTGAGAAGCCAGTAAAAAGCAAATTAATGATTTATTTCCATATGAGAAAAATAATTTATATGTTGGCTGCTAGAAAAAGATACCAGTATCAGTTATATATTAAAACTTTTTAGTGATTGCTGAACACAAAGATTTTCATTTCTTTCCTGTAACACTACAACTTCAGTAGTATTGCATTTTATGTATAAATGCTTTGATTCTATTTCCAGTTATATTATAATTAGAATTTATATCCAGATTGGGAAGTAAAAGTAAACTAGTCCAAATAATTATTTGACAAGTAAGAAAATTGAAGCCAAGATGGGTTAAGTGGTTTGACCATGGAACTATGACTAGGTTTTAGCTGCATCAGGAATAGAATTTAGATATTAGTACCCATTCCTAGTTTAATCCCACTGCATCATGACCTCTAATTTCAGTAGTTAAGGAGTTCCCATCATGGCTCAGCAGAAATAAATCTGGCTAGCATCCAGAGAATGCAGGTTCAATTCCTGGCCTCACTCAGTGGGCTAAGGAACTGGTATTGCTGTGAGCTGTGGTCACAGATGTGGCTGGGACCCTGTGTTGCTGTGGCTGTGGTGTAGGCCAGTAGCTACAGCTCTGATTCGACCCCTAGCCTGGGAACCTCCATATGCCATAGGTGTGGCCCTAAGAAGACAAAAAATTTTTAAAAAAGAAGTTAATAATAATTTTAACAATAAATAATTAAATTTTAATTAATAATAATGAATAGTTATTACAAAGGAAGATTAAAATACTCCTGCTTGTCATTTGGCATTGGAGACTGAGGTTTGGACTCAAGCATGATTGAAAATAAACTAGAATATGTTCAATAGAATTGGCATAATGGCAAGAAATTACTCACTGCTGTGGCTCCAGAGACAGGAGAGAAGCTTAGCATAGGAGATGGTCAATTAATATTTGTTGAATAGTTGAATAAAAAAGACCAGTGGACTGTGATGGCCAGCACACTATTTAGACAAAATCACAAGCATCAGCCAAGCTGCTGAGGACACTCCAGAGGGGAAAAGATACTATATTCACTTGATGTGGAGGACATATCAGCATCTGCTTATCTGCCAAGGGTACCTGCTTAAAATATGTTTGTGTGCATTTGCAGGAACTTGTGAGTCTCCTATTGAAAATGAACAGGAGACTGATAAGTTCCCGGGAACACCCACAAATCTTCCTACTCATTTCTTCTGCTTTGCAATGGACAGCATGCTCTGACTGGTGCTTTCAGCTGTTCTTAGTGCCTCCAAGTTTTGAATATAAATTCAAGTGCTAAACAAAAAAGTAATCTTGGAAATATAAAGTAGTTCACCTAAGCAAGGGCCAATTCATCAGTTCATCATGGACACAATTAGGTTCCTTGACCAGCTTCTCAGCTGAGGTATCTGGCCCCAAGGGAATGTGTTTCTTGTGGACTAAGTTTAATAGTATCTTTGTAAATTGAGCAGTTAGTTTATGAAAGCCATGTTAAGTGATATCCTCCCAGGTTTTATAAGACTTAAGTTATTGGATGAAGTGTATGCTAATTATGCTTATATAAATGAGAACTTATTGATCTTGTAGGAAAATGAAAAAATGAAAAATTATATGCCTATATATTAATATTCTGCTAAAATTTTCTCCTGGTTATATTTCATCAGAAATGTGTTTATAAGTGTTTAGAATGTTTTCAAAATTATCCTTGGGAAGTATCTCCTCTGTTCATGTACATTTGTAAAATCAAATTATCTAATTGTGTTTTTATATTTCAGTATTTTTATTGGACTATATTTGGCATCCGTATTTGCAGCTTGAATCTGATTTTAAATTTCTGGAAGCCTCTTTTCATGAAACTACACAAAGCTGATCTTTTTTTTAAAGGTTTTTATCTTTCTTTTTAATTATTTTTTTTCCACTATAATTAGTTTATGGTGTTCTGTCAGTCTGTCAGTTTTCTACTGTACACCACGGTGACTCAGTCGCACATGTACATTCCTTTTTCTCAAATTATCATGTTGCATCATAAGTGACTAGATACATTTCCCAGTGCTCTACAGCAGGATCTCCTTGCTTATCTATTTCAAAGGCAAAAGTTTGCATCTATTGACCCCAAATTCTCAGTCCATCCCTCTCCCTCCCCCGTGGCGATGACAAGTCTGTTCTCCACGTCCATGATTTTCTTTTCTTTGGAAAGGTTCATTTGCGCTTTATATTAGATTCCAGATAGAAGTGATACCATATTTGTCTTTCTCTTTCTGACTTACTTCACTTGGTATGAGAGCCTCTAGTTCCATCCATGTTGCTGCAAATGGCATTATTTTGTTCTTTTAAATGTCTGAGTAGTATTCCATTGTGGATATGTACCACATCTTCCTAATCCAATTGTCTGTCGAAGGATATTGGTTTTTTTTCCATGTCTTGGCTATTTTGAACAGTGCTGGAATGAACATATGGGCGCATGTGTCTTTTTCAAGGAAAGTTTTGTCTGGATATATGCCCAAGAGTGGGATTGCTGAGTTGTATGGTAGTTCTACGTATAGTTTTATAAGGTACCTCCATATTTTTTTCCGTGGTGGTTGTAGCAATTTATATTCCCAACAACAATGCAAGAGGGTTCCTTTTTCTCCACACCATCTCCAGCATTTGTTATGTGTGTACTTATTAATGACGGCCATTCTGACTGGTGTGAGTTGGTATCTTGTGGTAGCTTGATTTGCATTTCTCTAATAATCAGGGATTTGAGCATTTTTTCATGTGCTTGTTGGCCATCTGTATATCTTCTTTGGAGAAATGTCTGTTCAGGTCTTTTGGCCATTTTTCATTTGGGTTGTTGGGTTTTTGCTTTTGAGTTGTATAAGTTGTTTGTATATTTTAGGGATTAAGCCCTTGTCAGTTGCATCATTTGAAACTATTTTCTCCCATTCTGTAAGTTGTCTTTTTGTTGTTGCTTTTTTATGGTTTCCTTTACTGTTTAAAAACTCATCAGTTTGATCAGGTCCCATTGGTTTATTTTTGCTTTTATTGCTGTTGCCTTGGAAGACTGACCTGAGAAAACATTTGTAAGGTTGGTATCAGATAATGTTTTGCCTATGTTCTCTTATAGGAGTTTGATGGTGTCTTATCTTATGTCTAAGTCTTTAAGCTATTTTGAGTTTATTTTTTTGCATTATGTGAAGGTATGTTCTAGTTTCACTGATTTCCATGTGGCTGTCCAGGTTTCCCAGCAATATTTGCTGACAAGACTGTCTTTTTCCCATTTTATGTTCTTGCCTCCTTTGTTGAAGATTAATTGACCATAGGGGTCTGGGTTTATTTCTGGGTTCTCTATTCTGTTCCGTTGGTCTGTATGTCTGTTTTGGTACCAGTACCACACTGTCTTAATGACTCTGGCTTTGTAATATTGCCTGAAATCTGGGAGAGTTATTCCTCCTGCTTGGTTTTTGTTCCTCAGGATTGCTTTGGCAGTTTTGGGTCTTTTGTGGTTCCATATAAATTTTTGGATTGTTTGTTGTAGTTCTGTGAAAAACGTCATGGGCCATTTGATAGGGATTGCATTGAATCTGTAGATTTCTTTGGGTTGTATGGCCATTTTTACAATATTAATTTTTCCCACCCAGGAGCATGAAATATCTTTCCATTTCTTTGAATCCTCTTTAATGTCCTTGATTAATGTTTCATAGTTCTCAGCATGTGAGTCTTTTGCCTCCTTGGTCAGATTTGTTCCCAGGTATTTGATTTTTTGGATGCAATTTTAAAAGATATTGTATTTTTGTATTCCTTTTCTAATATTTCATTGTTAGTATACAGAAATGCGACTGATTTCTGAATGTTAATCTTATATTCTGCTACTTTGCTAAATTTGTTGATCAGTTTGAGTAGTTTTTGTGTTGAGTCCTTAGGGTTTTCTGTATATAGTATCATGTCATCTGCATACAGTGACAGTTTTACCTCTTCTCTTCCAATTTAGATACCTCTTATTTCTTTTGCTTGTCTGATTGCTGTGGCTAGGTCTTCCAATACTATGTTGAATAACAGTGGTGAGAGGAGGCATCCTTGTCTTGTTCCAGATTTTAGTGGGAAGGCTTTAAGCTTTTCTCCATTGATTATTATATTTGCTGTGGTTTTGTCATACAATGCATTTATTATGTTAAGATATGTTCCCTCTATACCCACTTTGGTAAGAGTTTTTATCATGAATGGATGTTGGACTTTGTCAAATGCTTTTTCTGCATCTATTGAGATGATCATGTAGTTTTTTACTTTTCTTTTGTTAATGTGGTGTATAACATTGATTGATTTGCATTATATTGAACCATCCTTGTGCACCTGGGATGAATCCCACTTGGTGATGGTGTATGATCTTTTTGATATGTTGTTGTATTTGGTTGGCTAAAATTTTGTTGAGAATTTTTACATCTATATTCATCAAAGATATTGGCTGATAGTTTTCTTTTCTGGTGTTATCTTTGTCTAGCTTTGCATTTAGGGTAATGGTGGCCTCATAGAATGTCTTTGGGAGTGTTCCTTCTTCTTCAACCTTTTGGAAAGTTTAAGGAGGATAGGTATAAATTCCACTTTGTATGTTTGTTAGAATTCACCTGTGAGCTATTTGGCCCTGTACTTTTATTTGTAGGGAATGTCTTATGACATATTCAATTTCATTTCTAGTGATCAGTCTATTCAGTTGATCTATTTTTTTTTTCTTGATTCAGTTTTGGCAGGCTGTAAGTCTCTAGAAAGTTGTCCATTTTTTTCTAGGTTGTCAAATTTGTTGGCATACAATTGTTTGTAGTATTCAGTCATGGTTTTTTGTATTTCTATAGTATATGTTGTGATTTCTCCTTTTTCATTTCTTATTTGTTTATTTGGGTTTTTTTCCCTCCTCTTCTTGGTGAGCCTAGCCAGAGGTTTGTCAATTTTGTTTATCTTTTCAAAGAACCAGCTCTTGGTTTGATTGATTTTTTTCTATTGTTTTTTGAATCTCTTTATTATTGATTCCTCTTTGATCTTTATGATTTTCTTCCTTCTGCTGAGTTCAGGTTTTGTTTGTTATTTTTCTTTTTCTGATTCATTTAGGTGTTGGGTTAAGTTTTCAATTTGAGATTTTTCTTCTTTTTTGAGGAAAGGCCTGTATTGCTATGAATTTCCCTCTAAGTACTGCTTTTGCAGCATCCCATAGATTTTGATTTGTTGTATCATTATCATTTATCTCAGGGTATTTTTTAATTTCCTTCTTGATTTCCTCATTGACCCATGTTTTTTTTAGTAGCATGTTGTTTAGTCTCTATGTAGTAAGTTTTTTTCTCATTTATTTTCCTATAGTTGATTTCTAGTTTCATGCCATTGTAGTCAGAGAAGATACTTGAAATAATTTCTATACTCTTAAATTTGTTGAGCTTAGCTTCGTGCCCCTGTATGTAATTAATCCTTGAGAATGTTCCATGTGCACTTGAGAAGAATGTATATTCCATTTTTTTTGATATAATATCCTGAAAATGTTAAGTTTAACTTTTCTATTGTTACCTTTAGAATCTCTGTTGCCTTATTGATTTTCTTTCTAGAGGATCTGTCTATTAATGTGAGTTGGGCATTAAAGTATCCTACTGTTATTGTATTGCCATCAATTTCTCCTTTTGCGTCTGTTAGTATTTGTTGTAGGTATCTGGGTGCTCCTATATTAGGGGCATATATATTGATGATTTTAGTAGCCTCTTCTTGAATGGATCATTTTACTGTTAAACAGTGTCCTTCTTTATCTTTCTTTATGGTCTTCATTTTAAATGCTGTTTTGTCTGATATAAGTATTGCAACTCCTATTTTCCTGTCTTGTCCATTAGCATGAAATATCTTTTTCCATCCCCTCACTGTCAATCTAAATGTGTCCTTTGCCTTAAGGTGGGTCTCTTGTAAACAGCATATTGAAGATTTTTGCTTTTTTATCCAATCTTCCACTCTATGTCTTTTGATTGGAGCATTCAGTCCATTGACATTTAAGATAATTATTGATAAATATGTATTTATTGCCATTTTAATCCTTGTTTTCCAGTTTATACTATGTTTCCATGTTTTACAGTTGGTCCTTTCTTTTTCTTTTCATTGAATGATTTCTATTTATTTTATGCTTGAATACTTTTATTTTTTTGTGAGTGTTATGTTTGGTTTTGATTTGTGGTTGCCCTGTTTTTTAATTATGTTAACCCCTTCCTGTATCTGTTTGCTTTAGCCTGATAGTCTTATAGGCTCAAACACATTATTTACAAAAAAAAAAAAAAAGAGTCTGTATTTTCTTACTTTCCTTCCCCACATTATATGAAATCCTTTTTTACATTATCATGTTTGTCCTTTTGCTGTTCCTTGTGTTTATCATCACTATTGTGGTATTTTTTTTCCATTCTTAGATCTATATGCTGGCTTATTTAAGTGATTTATTTCCAATTGTGGTTTCCTCCATTCTATTTCTTCTTTTTTTTATTTACAGAAGGCTTTTCAGTACTTCTTTTAGAATGGATTTAGTACTGCTGTACTCTTTTAGCTTTTGTTTGTTGGAGAAAGTCTTTATTTCCCCTTCTATTTTAAATGATATTCTTTCTGGATAGAGTATTCTAGACTGCATTTGTTTTTCTTTTATATTTTTGAATATATCTTGCCACTCTCTTCTGGCCTGTAGTGTTCTGTAGAGAAATCAGCTGTATCCTTATAGAGGTTCCCTTATAATTAACTCTTTGTTTTTATCTTGCTGGCTTTAGAATCCTCTCTTTAATTTTTGCCATTTTTATTACAACATGTCTTGGTGTGTGCATATTTGAGTTCAGCTTGTTTGGGGCCCTATGTGCTTCCTGTATCTTGATACCTGTTTTTTTTTTTTTAAGATTTGGAAAGTTTTCAGACATAATTTCTTCAAATATATTTTCAACATCCTTTTCTTTTTTGTCTCTTTCTGGAATTCCTATTATGCATAGATTGGCCCACTTTATATTATCCCATAGATCTTATATTGCTTTTGTGTTTTTTTCATTTGATTTTCTGTCTGCTGCCCTGATTGGGTGATTTCCATTATTCTATCTTCCAAGTCACTAATTCGTTCCTCTGCATTATTCATTCTGCTCTTTAGAGCTTTTATCCTAGTTTGTGTCTCTGCAAATGAATTTCGTAATTTTTCCATGTTCCTCCTTATATTTTCCACTTCCTTTCTAAAATAATATACATTATTGTTCATATCCACTCTTAATTCCTTGGTATCCAACCTTAATTCTTTCAGTATTTTCATTATCTCCCTTTTGAACTCAGTTTCTGTCAGACTGCAGAGGTCTGTTTCATTGTTTGCTGCTTCAGGTGAATTCTCCTATACTTTTAACTGGGAATGTTTCCTGAGCTTCTTCATCTTGCTTATATTTTTCTTTTCCTGTTAGTTTAGGGAAGCCAAACTGTAGTCTTAAAGTGCTACTTCTATGCAAGCACACCCCTTTGTATTTTGTGTGTGTTACTATTTATTTTTGGTGTGGGAGTTTGGATATTTGCTGTCTCTTTCTTTGGTGTGAGCAGGCTGTTATCCTGAGGGTGCTGAGTGTGTTTCCAGCAAAAAAGAGGCAATGGGTAGGGCTAGTAGTCAGTGCTTGGTTGCTGGGCTCTTGACAGAAGCAAGGGCCCGAAGGAAGGTTATTCAGGCTACTCCTAGTTGCAGGGCAATGGGAAGTGGTAATGAACCTTAGGTAGATTTACAAGGTGCCTAGAG
Source organism: Phacochoerus africanus (assembly GCF_016906955.1). Taxonomy (NCBI): domain Eukaryota; kingdom Metazoa; phylum Chordata; class Mammalia; order Artiodactyla; family Suidae; genus Phacochoerus; species Phacochoerus africanus. The sequence goes on from NC_062555.1 coordinate 42,419,601, forward strand.
CATTTGGCAGTGGCAGCAGCAGGGTGCATGAGTTCTCAGGGGAGTGACATCAACATCAGGTAGGGTTTGATTGCAATCCCATCCTCTGAGGTGATTGGGGCTTCAAGTGGTGCCTGTTTAGGGACCCCTAGTGGTATTTGCCCCTGCCACCTGTAGACCATGCAAGAAGTGCCCCCTCCAGCTTAGCCCACACAGGAGGTGCTGCACAGGGTGCTCCTACTTGCAGGATCCTGGGAACTGATAATGATCAAGTGTGTGGGCACTGCCTGGAGCATTTGGCAGTGGCAGCACAGGGCTGGTATGCTCTCAGAAGAGTGAGAGTAACAACAGGTGGTGTTTGGTAGCAGCGTCCTCCTCTGTGGTGCCCTCTGAGATAAATGGGGCTACAGCTGGTGCCTGTTTACGGACCCCTAGTGGTTGCACACCACACCCACCTACAGAGTCAAAGGTAACTGAGGTGGTTTGTCTCTGCCACCTGTAGACCATGCAAGAAGCACCCCATCCCTCAGCCCATGCAGGAGGTGCTGCACTAGCTGCTCCTATTTGCAGGGTCTTGGGAAGGAACAGTAATCAAGCCTCTGGGCACTGCATCTCAGCTGATCTTCCTATCGGTTAGGTGGCTTCCCAGGATGTGGGTTCCTTTTCTCCTTCTAGCTCCCTCTCAGGAATGCTAGTCCCATCCCATTCTTTTTTTTCTCTCTCTTTTTTTCTTTTGTTCTACTCAATTACGTCAAGAGTATCTTGCCCTTTTAGAGGTTTAAGTTCTTCTGCCAGCATTCAGTAGATGTTCTGTGAAAATCATTTTACATGTAGATGTGCTTTTTGATGTGATTGTGGGAGAAGATGAGCCTGATGTCTTACTCCTCCAGCATCTTGATCCTTCTCTGATCTTTTATTCATAGTCTATTCATGGTATTTTTTAAAGAAGCATGACAAACTCAAATGTTTTGGAAGACAGTGTAAAGTAAAAAAAGTTTACCATATGTATGCAAAGGGAGTACAAGAGACTATAATTAATATGGCTATATCTAAAAACATTTAAATTAAATTTTAAAAATATATGGTTATATTTCAGTTAAATATTTTATAATAATGAGTGGTAAAATTCATCCCAATGACTTTTCTTTATTCCTCAAAATTTTATTTTCAAAAGGTTCTACAAAATTCCTCACATATAATCTTAGACAATAAACCCTTTCCTTTATTTCCATCTGTTTTCTTTATAAAACAGCATGCAGTTTTTATTATTATTTTTTCTAGTTAAAGTCCAGATTTGGAGCCTCTTTCTTTGGGATTTCTCTAATTGATTTCAATTCTCCTGACATATAAAGGGACAAATATTTAATCAATTGAATATTTGGTGTGAGCAGAAGTATTGTCAGTCACTGATCAGTGTACCTCCTTTTGCCAACATCATGATCTGGTATCAAAGCCTTTTTGTCCCCCAGTATATCCAGACCTATAAGGTGATTGTCCCTATGAGATAATACTGATGAATTTGGCTTAGATACAATAATTTGCAGGCCATGTTCTCTTCCTAGTAGCTTGTCTGTGAGGTGCACTCCGAAAAGTTTATTATTCAGAATGTAACTAGGTGGCATAAGTGTCACCTTGAACATGCACTTTTTTAAAAAGAAAATCATCCGCAAACACTACTCTTTAAATGACTGGTCTCACCAACATAATAGTATCAGGTACAGTCAAGACATAGTGGTTGAGAACACTTTTCTGGGACCTGGAATTTGTCCGAATGCCAACAGTTTTCTTAGACCAGTGACAGGTGATGACAAACTATTGACTTAATTCAGGGAGCATTTCTGACCTTTGCCCTTAATACCTAGAAAGAACAAATTTTCACCCTCTTTTCCAGACACAGATCAATACCATGAAACTTCTATGTCAGTTGATTTCAATTCAACAGACATCTATTGAGCATCTAGTTTAAGCTGCTCTGACAGATTTGGGGATAGAAATTGACAAGGAGAATGTCTGTAAAACTGTGTACATTATTATTATAATAGTATTATGTATATAGATCTGCTTCACTCAAGGTAGATCATACATTAAGTTTTCTTCTTATCCGTACCCTGCCTTGCATCATTTAATGTAATGTGGCTAACCTATTGGTGAACAGATCTTGTGTTTGAAATATTTTAGATCGTCTTCAGTTTAAAAGTCTGTATGTTCTCTCATCTTTATTCTTAATACAGAGGAGCTCTGATTTCCATTTCTGTGTGATTTTTCTCCTCCACTCTTTCTCTCTCCTTTTTTTATTAATGATTTTTTCTCATTATAGCTGGTTTACAGTATTTTGTCAATTTTCTACTGTACAGCATGGTGACCCAGTCACACATACACATATACATTCATTATTCTCCCATTATCTTGCTCCATCATAAGTGACGAGATATAGTTCCCAGGGCTATACAGCAGGATCTCATTGCTTATCCATCCCAAAAGCAATAGTTGGCATCTATTAACCCCAAATTCCCAGTCCATCCCACTCTGTCCACCTCCCCCTTGGCAACCATGAGTCTGTTCTCCATGTCCATATTTTCTTTTCTGTGGAAAGGTTCATTTGTGCCATATATTAGATTCTAGATAGAAGTGGTATCATATGGTATTTGTCTTTCTCTTTCTGACTTACTTTGCTCAATATGAGAGTCACTACTTCCATCCATGTTGCTGCAAATGACATTATTTTGTTCTTTTTTTAAGGCTGAGTAGTATTTCATTGTGTATACATCACATCTTCTTAATGCAATCATCTGTTAATGGACATTTAGGTTGTTTCCATGTTTTGGCTATTGTGAATAGTGTTACAATGAACATACAGGTGCATGTATCTTCTTCGAGGAAATTTTTGTACAGATATGTGCCCAAGAGTGGGATTGCTAAGTCATGTGGTGGTTCTATATGTAGTTTTCTAAGGTACCTCCATAATGTTTTCCACCGTAGTTGTACCAATTTACATTGCCAGAACAGTGTAGGAGGATTCCCTTTTCTTCACACCCCCTCCAGCATTTGTTATTTGTGTACTTATTAATGATGGCCATTCTGACTGGTATGAGGTGGTAGGTACCTCATAGTAGTTTTGATTTGCATTTCTCTAATAATCAGTGAGGTTGAGCATTTTTTTTCCCTGTGCTTGTTGGCCATCTGTAAATCTTCTTTGGAGAAACATCTACTCAGGTCTTTTCCCCATTTTTCCCTTTTTTCCATTAGGTTGTTGCCCTTTTTTTGCTCTTGAGTTGTTTCTCTCTCTTTTAATGATCTCTTTAAAAGTATTACATTCAGTTTAATTCACATTACTCAAGTCATAACTCCTTGAATGTATCTTATGCATTACCTCATTAAAAAAACAAGGTTTTTTTCCCCCTTGTTTTTCCTTGATACTGTTTATTTATTTATTAAATTGTATTGGAGTATATTTGACTTATAATGTTGTATTAGCTTTAGGTATACAGCAAAGTGATATATATAATCTCCATTCTTTTTCAGATTCTTTTCTTATATGGGCCATCACAGTGTATTAATTTCACTGTGCTATACAGTAGGTCCTTGATACTTAACTCTTGATACTATTTAAATATGTGCTCATTGCCTGTCCCCCAAACCCTGAATCTTCAGCTTTAAGAGACCCCTTTCTTAATTCTGAGATTTTTTTTTTAATTTTCACTACCATTTAGATAAGACTTAAAATAATCTGTTTTAAGGCCCCAGCGATTATAGGCATTGCAGCCATCCTAACAAGTAGGTCATGATTTGCTGGTGATATGGCATTCCCTGATTCTTCTTTACTTTTCCATTAAGACCTGCTTTACCCACCTTTGAGCAAAACTTCCATTTCAAAAATAATTCTAACGATGAAAAGTTTTAGAAGGGCAAAAATAATAATGAAAATAATTTTCACCTAGGTACCACAATTGTCTGATGTGAGGATATCATGGGACATGTCAGCAACAGAGGACTATAAGATTTCAGTTGTTGAAGTACATGTTAAGGGTTGAGAGAAGAAACCTCTTCCTGGAAATACAAACTATCTATGAAAAGTTTTACTCTAGTCAATCATATCTGAGAAAATCAGAATATTTGTAAGGAAAGTGGGGCCAAAATAAAATTCCTAGGAAGCCAGGTTTTCTAGTATCAACCCCTTCGGATCTTCAAAGATGATCTTAGCCTCATTAGAATAAATTTGGGATATTAAGAAGAGAGAAAAATCAAAACAAAGACCTTCTATAAAAACAGCAAATCAGAAACAAAATCAGGCATTATATATCTTCATGAAAATTAGAAGAATGGAGAGAGCAATACAAGCAATTGTGTACATAAATATGATATACCCCTTGCAAAAACTCAGTAGCACATGTTCCTGGAAGCTAAGAATCTAATTAAGGCTTCATTTGTCATTGTCTACAAAGCTGAGGAAGCCCTGTCTTTTTAATTAAACACCACTAACTCAGGCACTCCTGCTTACTATGAATTAATTGTCTCTCCAATTGTTCCTTCTAGGAGGACTATGACATTTCAGACCTGCCACTAAAACTTATTTTTCTCTCATAGTGCAGTTTCAGATTGGATTCAGTTTTTTAGTGTCCAATTTTCAACATAATCATAAATATTAGCCAATAAATTCCTTCAAATAGTTCTCAAAATGCCATTGTTTACATTAATGCTTGACCTTCTGGACAACAAATGTGTTCCCTTTGCCCACTATATATTTTATTTGTGATTTTTGCTAAAGGGTGTGTTCGTAAATTAAGAGCATGCTCATCTAGCAGAATAATCCACCTTTAGATTTCCTTGTAATTCTAATGTAACTGATTGATTTAGTAATTCAATGAAAACTTTAGCACATTTAAAGAGATTTTAGGATATACTGTGGATTTGGGTAAATATAGAAAATAACCTTTGGGCTTTTTATTTAGCCACCATAGACCAAAAAACAACAACAAAGGACAAATCTAATAACTGTACAATCTGTCACTCTTACTTGGTGTTCCACCCTGAATTACAGAGAAAATAAATAAATAAAAGGATGCTAAGCAGGTTGAATGGTGCTTCTAGGAACCTCAGTGGAATAGGATCTGGTTTATGCAGAACTGGAAATTCTTTGGGGAGTTCAGTTGTTTGTGCTAACCAAAAATAGTGATTCCAGTGCCAGCATGACATCCCAGATGCCTAACATGCATGAATCCTGTTCAGAAGTTCTACTTCCTAGGCAATTAGGGTAGCTAGTCTATTCAGAAAGAGCACAGTCATATACAACTGGAAAAATCCTGTTTTTTCTTTGAATTATATTTTTGTCCAGGAGTGGGATTTCTGGATCATACAGTAGTTATTTTTCTTTCTTTCTTTTTTTTTTTTTTTTTTTTTTTTTGTCTTTTTAGGGCTGCACCTGTGTCACATGGATGTTCCCAGGCTAGGGGTCCAATTGGAGCTGGCCTACATAACAGTAACTGCTGGCCTCCATAACAGAAATGGGAGATCTGAGCTGCATCTGCGACCTATACCCCAGCTCATGGCAACGCTGGATCCTTAATCCACTGAGTGAGGTCAGGAATTGAACCCACATCTTCATGGATGCTAGTCAGGTTCGTTAACTGCTGAACCATGACAGGAACTCCAAAAATCCCATTTTAACATCTGTTATTATGATGAGTTTCATAACACCCCAATCCTTATAACAGTTTCTCCTAACTTAAAACGTATTTTTATAAATGGATTTTCATACTTGATTGCTAGCAATAAAATTCAGCTCTATACTTAAAGAGTGACATACAGGTCTAAATAGTAATATATATATTATTTTGCATATTTTCCCTAGGGAAACATATTCTGAGTTCTGAACGATTGACTGACTTATGTCTAAACTTCTAAACACAGTTAATTTATGATTTGGAAATTGCCACAGATAGAGAAATTCAGGTAGTTGAACGTTTGTTCTGGTCCTTTGAAATACTCTAAATATTTGTTCTATTTAGATCATTGTTTTAACATTTGAAAAATCCTAACGGATTTTATGCTTTATTATAATAAAGCTCTCTATATTAACAAAATCCAAAACTGTGACCACTCACTCTGATAGTGATTAATGCATGCTGATCAGAAGGACTGTTTGCTACTTAAGCCATAGAAACAGCTATTTTATAATAGGTTAATCATACACAATTATCAAAGATCCATAATAGGTGGACATAGTGCTTGAATTGTATATGTCAGATACAATCCATCTTTGGAAGGAAAAAAAGAGCATAGTGAGAGTGTGTAGGAAGAAAAATATGTTCAAAACAAAAGCCATAGGTAAAAATAACAATGACAAAATAATCCTTGACTTCTTTTTATGTTTTATTCAACTTCTTTTCGTTAAGTGTTAGCTTTGGGTAGATACTGAGTGCTATTCACTAAGAATATGTAATTGAGAAAAATTGACATGATGCTTATCTTCATGGAATTTATATTTTATAGCTAATAAATGATAAATTTGTTAATTTAATTAGCATATGCTAAAACATACATCAATTACCATGATATAGTACCAGTATCTATGCTGATGGAAAAAAATAAGGTGCCATGAGAGCACAGAAGAGAAAGGCCTATGCTGTTCTGAGATGTAGGCCATGAGGGCTTCCCTTAGGAAGGTATGTTTTATGTGGATCTGATAAGTACGGATTAACAGAGTGAGTGAGTTTAGAAGGATGAGAAGTATATTCTAGACAGAAGGAAGAGTAGATGCAAATTCCTTGAGGTTAAATATACCCAGGACATTTACAGCAATTCAAGAAAACTATTATGAATTTAAGCATAAAGAGTACAGAAGAATGTAGCTTAGGTTGAGTTTAACAGGTAGATGATGGTTCCAAATGATGAAGGGTCTTATGGGCTGTATCATTATTCCAAGATCTGGGATGCTGTTGATGCATTTTAAGAAAAGGAGAAGACATTGAACATATTTGTGATTTTAAAAAAGATTACCACTGGAGTTCCCGTCGTGGCGCAGTGGTTAACGAGTCCGACTAGGAACCATGAGGTTGCGGGTTTGGTCCCTGCCCTTGCTCAGTGGGTTAACGATCCGGCGTTGCCGTGAGCTGTGGTGTAGGTCGCAGACGCGGCTCGGATCCCGCGTTGCTGTGGCTCTGGCGTAGGCCGGTGGCTACAGCTCCGATTCAACCCCTAGCCTGGGAAACTCCATATGCTGCGGGAGCGGCCCAAGAAATAGCAACAACAACAACAACAACAACAACAACAACAACAACAACAAAGATTACCACTGTATATATACCAAGTCAGTGGGAGCTATATGTGGATACAAGGGACCAATTTTAGGACTTACTACAGTGGTTTAGAAGAGGGCCATGGCAGCAAAGACACCAGAAAAAAAACAAAAAAAAAAAAAACAAAAAACAAAGAATGGATTCATTGGAGAGATATTTTGCAAAGAAAAATGAATTGATGTAGTGATGATGAATATCAATGGTAAAGGACAAAGAAGGTGGGATGTCATTGAAACTAGCTTTCTGGCATAAGCTACCTAATATGTCTTGATGTGTTTTGTGATCTGAAGGACAATGAAAGAAGACCAGGATTGAAGAGATGTGTTAAGTGGTTATGATGGAAAGGTTGAGAACTACTCTTTTAGAGGAGCAGAACTTTTTTCTAAAAGCTATTTAGTGTAGTGATAGTGAATATCTGCTAACCTGGTTCTGTGGAAGGTTTATTACCCCTAGGCTGATAGAATTTTAATGCTAAAGTATTACTAAGGTTTAAAAATAATTACCGGGAGTTCCCATTGTGGTACAGTGGAAACGAATCTGACTAGGAACCATAAGGTTGTGGGTTCGATCCCTGGCCTTGCTCAGTGGGTTAAGGATCTGGCGTTGCTGGGAGCTGTGGTGTAGGTTGCAGACACAGCTCGGATCTGATGTTGCTGTGGCCCTGGTGTAGGCTGGTGGCTATAGCTCTGATTAGATCCCTAGCTTGGGAACCTCCATATGCAGCCCCCCCCCCAAAAAAAAAGACAAAAAGACCTAAAGAAAGGACAAAAAGACCAAAAAAAAAATCCATTTATTAAATGCCTATAGTGCTCTAGGAACTGCACCAGAAACTTTACATTTTTATCTCCAAACTTCTCAGTACTCCAGATACAAATGTCATCCTCGTTTTGCAGATAAACAAATGCAAAGCTGGAATTCAAGCCCATTATTGTGTGACCCCCACTGTATACTTAAGACATGTTATTTCACATCTCTTCATCCACTGTGAATATGCTCTTAGACAGATATGCCTTTCTAGTGGTTAAGTGAATTTAAGTTATGTATTCTGCCCTTTGGAAGCTTTTTCCAAGAATATAAAACATTTAATTTTATCTGTGATAGAGGAAAATTAGAAGCAACAGGCAGGTTGGGGAATTGAAGGCACAGTGCACAAAGTGGTTACAGGTTTTTAATATTGTTATTATCATGATCATCCATGTGAAAGTTATTAATATGGTGGTGCACTGCTTCAGATGTTAAGTGCTATACAGATAGATTAATCCAAAATACAATTGGTGATATTAAAGTCGCAAAACCAACTGAAAATGGAAATATGATAGTTAACAGGAAGAAAAGATTTTTAGTAATTTTAGCATTTTACACTTAAAGTGCTGTCAAATTAATAAACATGAAAATCTCATTAAAATGACTGTCAAATAACTATTGTTCTGTATTTCTGAAAATGAAATGCTTTCTTGGGAAAGTATTAGTTTCCTTTTGTAGACCACTGACATGTTTAAAACAGAATATTCCTCTATGAGAAGAGTCTAATTTCATTTGAAGTTATTTACATTTTCCCTGTTACTTACCCAATAAAATCATTGGAGTTTGTAGCTGGCAAAAGTCTTGGAAATAATTAAGTTCAATGGCCTTATTTTATTTGGATAAAAAAGTATGAGGAAGATTATGAAACTGGATCTCAAGGAACTTAAAAGACTTAACAGCTGCACACATAGGTTTTCTGTGTCTCAGACCAGTTCTTTTGCTACCCTTCTCTTTTTGAGTCCCTAATCACTTGCCACGGCAGCAGTTCCAGAATTGATTTTTTTTTCCTCAGGAGTTGCTAAGTCTTGCCTAGATCTGCTCACTGTGGTGATACTGAAGTCAACCATCCCTACACACATTAGCACGTTTTCACCGGGGGATGTGGCACTCCATGGAGTAGGGTGTGGGTCAGGGTAGTCATTTACAAAAGTGCCCATGTGAGCCAATTAAAAACTAATGAGGGAGTTCCCGTCGTGGTGCAATGGTTAACGAATCCGACTAGGAACCATGAGGTTGCGGGTTCGATTCCTGCCCTTGCTCAGTGGGTTAACGATCCGGCGTTGCCGTGAGCTGTGGTGTAGGTTGCAGACACGGCTCAGATCCCGCGTTGCTGTGGCTCTGGCGTAGGCCGGTGGCTACAGCTCCAATTCGACCCCTAGCCTGGGAACCTCCATATGCTGAGGGAGCGGCCCAAGAAACAGCAAAAAGACAAAAAAAAAAAAACTAATGAGGCAGAAATGCCTTCCATCAATTGGAGCTCACAGATGAGGTGAAAATGATGGGACAACAAGGCACACATTGCTGCGATAATTGGAAGGAACATTGCTTGGAAGTTAGTCGTATTTGAAATTCCACAGAAAAGATTTTTTAAAGTACACTTGACTTTCTAATGATGTGTATGTTCCCATTTGGGAAAAGCACTGACTGATGTTACTCAAGGATGATGCAGGGTGGTGGAAGAATAATGGCAAAACCAGTATGGCACGGTTGCTCCTAATCCTTTTGGTTAAGTTTGATGTTGCTACTTATTATCCATATGACTTTGGGCAAGTCATTTTTTTTTCTATTTCTTTACTTCTATATCTTAATGATTTATTTGGAGTGGAACCCCAGGGTAGCAAGGATGAGGGAAGAAGGGCAGTAAAGCAGAGAAGGAGGGTAAAGTGTGTTATCAAGCCAGCCACTGCTTCACAATAGAACGTGGCTACTTGCTCAGGTATGGGATATCTGAGAGGCAGTGTAGTTCCACTGTGCCTCAGAACAGACTGTTAGGTTTGGGAAGGAAAAAGAGTAAAGCATGTGTTCATCAGTGGTTTCTTATTTCCTGCTTCTTATTGGCCAAAATTCACTCCATTATTTTAAATTTCCCTGACTTCCAGGTTGTGTTTCCTGGCCCCCTGGGGAAGCTTTGGGGGAAGCCTGAGACATGGTGAATCTGGTCAGATAGAACTTGGGCGATGGAGCTACTGTGGTTCCCACTGGGGTGGACATGATGGAGGCCATGTGGAAACCCAGTCTCCACCCTTCAGGGAGGTTGAGACAGCTCGTACTGTGAGGAGAGGTATCCATGGCAGTAGCTGGTTCTCACTTGAGTAAGCAACTGAGGAGGTCAAGTAGGTAAATTTCATCTGTGATGTTACTGATGAGAGAACTGAGATTATGGAAACAAAGTAAACTGGACAAGTCATTTTAGAACAGAGATATGGTTGAGTCTCCTATATGAAAACAATGCTACATTTTAGTATTAATTCTCACAGGTGTCTTAAAGAACAAATGACATAATTTATACGAAAATATTTTGAAAGCTCTGAATCACTTTTAAGGTACTGTTGTTGAATGAGAAAAGTGGCAATGCTACCGACAACTACTGCATTAGTCCATATACTCATCAGAATAATGTTAATATGATTCACAAAATTGCAAGGGTAAAAGGCCTGGATATACTTGGTTGACTTTCTTTTAGTTGAATTTTTTTGGAGGGAGGGGAAGAAACTATGCAACATGAAAGTTACTAGGGAATTACTAACTGGTTAAGTTAGCAGATTGATCAATTAATACCTCTTCTGGAGTAAATCTTGGATTCTTTTTTCCAAGAATAATGAAAAATAAAAGTATATAAAGCAACAAGGCCAGAAAACATAAAGTTTGATTAGAATAGTCAGTGATACATATTCAAATAAGAGAATTTTAATAGTTAAGTCCGTAGCAACTTCCTAGGGTTTTTTTGTCAAAGTGAATTTCATAATGAAAGATCAATCAGAAAAATCCAAATTTTAGACATTTTAAGAAACAACTGGCCACAACTGTTTAAAAGTATAAATATCAAGAATTCCCACTGTGGCTCAGAGATAATGAACCAGGCTAGTATCCATGAGGATGCGGGTTTGATCCTTGGCCTCGCTCAGTGGGTTAAGGATCTGGAATTGCTGTGAGCTGTGGTGTAGGTCACAGATGTGGCTCGGATCCCATGTTGCTGAGGCTGTGGTGTAGGCCGGCAGTGCTAGCTCTGATGTGACCCCTAGCCTGGGAAATTCTGTGTGCCACAGGTGTTGTCCTAAAAAGCAAATAAATAAATAAATAATTAAACAAACAAACAAACAAACAAACAAACAAATGAATAAATAAATAAAAGTATAAATGTCAGTAGACAAACATAGAAAAAAAGGTGGGAAACCATTCTAGAATAAAGGTACTAAAGGACATGCCAAGTGAATACAATTTATGACTCTTCTTTGAATCCTGAATGAAATAAAAGGAAGAAAAGCAAAATAGCTATAATGAACATCAGTGAGATGATTGGTAACTGTGGATATGTACTGTATATTAGGTAGTATTATTGTAGTAGTTTTATTTTTTTAAGATATTAGTGTTTTTATATTTCTTGAGATAGTGGTATTTTAAACATCTGAGTGAGTGCCCTTTTTTCTTAAGAGATTCATGCCAAAATGGGAAGATATATCATTCTCTTTATATTTTGCTTTCAAATGGATCTAGAATAAGAATATGCACATGTTTTGTACACACACATTTACATATACCAGAGATATGCATCAAATATTTAGGAAGAAAGAAAAAGAGATCAAGCAGATGTGTTAAAATGTTAGTGTTGAAAATAGGTAAACATGAAAAGATGTATGTTGGGCAATTGTTTCACATTCTTTGCAGGTTTGAAGCTTCTCAAAATACAAATATAAGAAAAAATTTAATTAAGACAAACCAGAATCTTTAAAAAAGATTTTTTTTTTTTTCTGAATTGTATGGCCCCACTTGCGGCATATGGAAGTTCCCCAGTCACGGATTGAATCCTAGCCACAGCTGCAATAACACTAGACCCTTTAACCCACTATGCCCGGCCAGGGATTGAAACTGCATCTCTGCAGTGACCTGAGCCACTCCAGGTAGGTTCTTAATCCTCTGTGCCTTAGCAAGAACTCCAGCTATAATCTATTTTTGAGATCCTGACTGTCAAAGGACAATAAAATCGTGATCTCCATTTATATTTTTGGGCTTAAACTGTGTCAAATCAGAAGTTCACCCAGAATTCTTCCTGAGAGGTGAGAACATAGTGGATATTTGTTGGTGATAGTCTTAAGCCTTAGAATAATATATTCAACCAGAGCAAACTTTCTCAGCTTTAAGGGTCTGTAAGAAGATATACAGTACATATTTGTTACATAATTGTTACATAATTAAATGATGAATAAACAAATATTGCATAAAATCATATGTCATTTAACTATCAAACTCTAGATTTGGGAATTGGAATAAAATCTTCATGAAAATAAAGCATTGAAAGTCTGGAAAGGATGATGAGATTGTCTAAAATGTCAGGTCCACAGAGTCGGAACCAATTGTATGTTTAAAAGTATGGACCCTAGAGCCAAAATCTAGACTCAAAGACTGATTATGACATTGAAGTGTTTAAAGATTTTTGGCTATTGTATTTATTCTCAGTATGCCTCAGTTTTGTAATGTATAAAATAAAAGTAAAATATTTTAGACTTTATTATGTAAGCATAAATATGTCACCCCTTAATAACATGTACCTTAGGCTATCACTATGCAAATTAATAAATTTATCATGTAAAACACTTAGAACAATGCCTTATACTTAACAAATGTTAAGTAAATTTGAGTTTTTATTTTACATATGAAAAATAGTTGTATTGCTATTTTTAGTTTTAATTGTTTTTCATCTGGTAATATATTTACAAGTTACCCAGTGAGAAGTAAGAGCAATTAAATAGAACCTATGTGTAAAACTTATGATGAGAGTATCTCAAACTGTCCTATCTGCCAGTATTGGTCTTCTATGAACCAGTCCAAATGTTCGCTTTTCATATCAAATAGGGGAAATACCTTAATTTGCAAATAAAAATAAAAATCCAATAATGGCTAGAATATTCTTTTTTTTTTTTTTGTCTTTTTGCTATTTCTTGGGCCGCTCCTGCAGCATATGGAGGTTCCCAGGCTAGGGGTCGAATTGGAGCTGTAGCCACTGGCCTACGCCAGAGCCACAGCAACACAGGATCCGAGCCTCAGCTTCCAGCTATACCACAGCTCACGGCAATGCCGGATCATTAACCCACCGAGCAAGGGCAGGGACCGAACCCGCAACCTCATGGTTCCTAGTCAGATTCGTTAACCACCACGCCACGACAGGAACTCCTAGAATATTCTTGATTTTAATCAATATTCCCCAAAATGTCTCCTAAATCTTCATGACATAAACTCATCAGATGATAAAATTTAATTGTCTAAATTAAGCATTTTTGCTTCACTTGCTATCCTCAGCCATCAAATCAGATTGAGTTGGTTCATGTTATTTATTTATAGATTGCCAGAATGTCATTTTCATTTAGTATTGGATATTATTTGTTGTGTAGAGATATTCATTTTTACTCTTCTTGTTTTAGCTTTTATGGTGGAATTTTAATGAATCATCTATATTATTGTGTTCTACAAGCAGTAAAACATTCTAGGTACTCAGGTGCATAAATAAATTTGATAATTATTAAATGAAAGCAGCTACTCTTTGTAGACTCTCAAAAGAGAAGGAAAAAAATTCTTTCCTTCATAAATTCAAATCAAAGTAACTCCAAGATGGAATTTACTGAAATATTTGACCAAATCCAATTCTTACCTCCTTATTTTTGGATTGTTAATCTTAGCCATCTATAGGATAGGTAGAATAGGTGTTTAGTCAAAACTTTCTTAGACATTAGCTTTGTAATTGAAGTGAATTGGAGAAATAGTTTGCTTACTAGTAAAAAGTGTTTACTATTGTTAACAATCTAAAAAAAAAATATCTAATTTGACCATTAAATTTTGGGATATGTTAAATATGGATTATGCTTAAATTAATTTTGTTGTTGCTAATGGAATCCTATTCCTCATATAGGATGATATCACTTGACTTGCAATTAAATTTTTTTTTGTTTGTTTTTTAGGACCACACCCACTGCACATGGAGGATCCCAGGCAAGGGATGGAATCAGAGCCATAGCCATCAGCCCATGCCACAGTCACAGCAATGCCAGATCTTAGCTGCGATCTACGCTGTAGCCTTGTGGCAACAGCAGATTGTTTAACCCACAGAGAGAGAGGCAAGGGATGGAACCTGTATCCTCATGGATACTAGTTGGCTTCTTAATCCTTTGAGCCGTAGTGGGAACTCCATCAATTAATTTTTTTTTTTTATTGCTCAGCATTTCTTTCATTTAATCTAATTACCCTATTTCTGCTTCTTGGTAAATATAAACCTGGTTTTACATAGGTGTTATCAAGTGGAAAACCAAGTATACACCACACTAGCAGTAAGATTGTAGATGCTTTTCTTCATGCTACATAGTAACAATCATTAAACTATTTTTATTTATCTAAGAGTTTTGATAGTATCAAGAACAAAGTGTCTATTTATTTAAAACAATACGGTTGTAGTCATCTGCCAGAACACATTTGCTGTTTGTTTACTGTGAGACAGTTTTTATGCAAAGCCCCTTGGAACTGTGTATGAAACTGTGCTGGAATCTTTTTATCATGAACACCTAGTCAAATAACTGATTGAAGAATTGTAACAGTCTTAACATTGTCATGAATTTGTCATCATATCTAGAAATGTAGCTTATTTTCATCTGTTTCTCAAAAGATATCATCATTTAATTTTTCCCTCCTTTCGCAGTTTCATTGTTTCCTGTTTGCATATCTTATCTTTTCTGTTAAATGCCATCTCTTTCACTATTTTTTTTTGATATAGCAAGCAAGGGCAAGTAGTTTAATTCCAAAGAAAACGAATTTGCTTTTCTTCTATATGTCTCATTCTTTAAGATATTTCTTAAAGAAAAGACTTATTAAGCCTTTGATCAGTCAGTCATTCAAGCAAATATTAGAATCTCTTTTTTTTGGAGAATTGTTAAAACACAATCAATATTTTATGATGCCCATCATTTTGCCTGCAGGTGTGAAACTGAGGTAAATGACTTTTTAACACTTCTTTTCCAGCTCAATGGCTCTATGATTTTATGAGTAAAAGCAAAAAATTATGATGATTTTGAAGTTAGAGGTAAAAGGCAACATTGCATTATAAATTGAGAGGAAAGCACATCGTTGACTACAATGAGGCACTCCCCTCCAGTAAAAGATATCTTGGTGCAAACCTTGCCATTCATCTCTAAATAGGACAAGGTTTCTCACAGTAGCAGAAGGCAGAAGAGGAGTTCCTGTTGTGGCTCAGTGGGTTAAGAACCTGATACAGTATTTCCTTCCCGAGAATGTAGATTCGGTCCCTGGCCTCATTCAGTGGGTTAAGGATCTGACGTTGCCCCAAATGCAGCATGGGTTGCAGATGTGGCTTGGATCCAGCATTGTGTGGCTATGGCTTAGGCTGGCAGATTCAGCTCTGATTTAGCCCCTGCCCCGGGAACTTCCATATGCCACAGTTGCGGCCCCAAAAAGAGAAAAAGAAGAAGATAAAAGAAACTAGAAAGCTTAAGCACCTACTATGAACCAAGCATTTTCAAAATCTTAGGAAGTAAGTACTACTATAAACATTTTATGTGCAAGAAAGTAAGGCTCATAGAAATAACATCCGCCCAGTTTAACATATGTCAGGGATTTGAATCTAGATCTAGTCTCTCATGTACTTCATTCCTCATGTAGTTTTTTCAGGAGGTTGTCCTTCTATTTTATTATCTTAACATGTTGCAAAAATAAAAAGCCTTAGGAGTTTGAAGATGTAAATCCGGGCATCACTTGGTTACAATCTAGTATGTTTGACAATGTCCTAAGTTTAATATTTTTGTGTTATTATATAAATATATAATTATCATTATTACAAAATATTTGCTTTCTTTTTTGGTAATTTTAATGTTGAATATATTATTATGTCCTAAGGTAATAACAAAAATATATGAAATAAACTGTTAAAGTTTCCTTTCTGCTTTCCCTTACGACTTCCCATTCCTATTTTCCAAGTAGGACTATTTTAAACAAGTCGCTACATGTCTCCTAGAGCATTTTCTGTACACATGTATATAGTGAATGAGTTTATATTATTTATATTTTTCTGTAACTTAATTTTAAGTCTGTAGATTTTTATGGGCATATCTTTACCTGCTTTCTTTTCTTTTCGTTTATTTTATTTTATTTTATTTTATTTTGTCTTTTAGGGCTGCCCCCGTGGCATATGGACGTTCCCAGCCTAGGGGTCAAATCAGAGCTGGCCTCCGCCACAGTCACAGCAATAAGGGATCCAAGCCACATCTGTGACCTACGCCACAGCTCATGGCAACGCTGGATCCTTAAGCCACTGAGCAAGGCCAGGGATCGAACCTGTGTCATCATGGAGACTAGTCAGGTTCATTAACCACTGAGCCACAACAGGAACTCCAAGTATTTTAAAGTATGTATATGTGATTTTATTAGCATAGATATTTACCCCATTATTAATCTCTAGCTTTAGTATCTATAGAATATTAAATTTATAATTAATTTAATAATTTCCTTACTGATGAATATTTAGCTTATTTCCAGTTAGAGTTCAATTCATTAATAAATGCTGCAACCAATGTCTTTATTAATATGTTTTTTACTAGTAAAAACATTCTTGTTGATGTCTATAACAAGAGTTATTAGATTAAGATCATACATTTTTAAATTTTAACATTCCCTAATAGGTACTGAAAAAAGCATGAAAACTCACACTGCTAACAGTTGAGAGTTTCAATCTTCTGACAGCTTTATCTGATAAAGGTTTTAAATATTAGCAATCTGATAGATGAAATATTTCATTACCATTTTGATTTGCTGACTTTTTAATATACATCAATTGCAGCAACTTTTTGGGGTCCTTTTATTGTCATTTCTTTTTTGTGTGTTTCTTTAGTTTAAATAAGTTGTTCACTTTTTATCATTTTATGTTCTTCTTGCCTTACTGTCTTTACTTATGGTGAAACACCCTAGTTCATTATGTCACAATATTTTCTCATTAGCAATTGTTTATCTTTCCGGGATGACTAAGGCAGAGTCCCTTATCACTAGAAGGTCTGATACTTTGGAGAACAGTAAATAGCTAAAACATTACACATGAATAGAAACTGCTATAATAATGGCAGGGACATCAGTCTGTGGGGATACTGGGAAAGAAACTAGAACCTCTGAGGAATCAGAGAATGCTTCACAGTGGTCATGCCATTAGAATTCTGTCTTTGAGAATGAGCACATTTTCTAAAAATGAGAAGAAGGCATTTCAGGTAGAAATGTTTTGTGTTCAAAGGCATGAAGCTTTGTGTTTGGATGAGAGTGGGAAATAAAATGGGGCTGGAGCATGGCCCATGTGGAGTGGAGTGGCAAGCCATAATGTTGAATAGCTTGTGGCTAGATTGTCATATACTTTGTGTGGGGTTTTATGTGAAAGCAATGCCTAGAAAAATGAAGTATTTAAACAGAGGATAAAAAACAGATCAGATATGGTTTAAGTACTTGGGTATTAATTGTGTATTATTTCATTGCATTGGCCATTGACCTGCAGCATATGGAATTTCCCTGGCTAGGGGTCGAATCGGAGCTGTAGCTGCTGACCTAAGCAATAGCCATGTCAACACAGGATCCAAGCCACATCTGCAGCTTATACCACAGCTCATGGCAGTGCCAGATCCTTGACCCACTGAGCAAGGTCAAGGATAGAACCCATACTGGGTTGGGTTCACTTCCACTGCACCACAATGGGAACTCCAGGAAATCCTGATATACCGGATAATCTGGGATATTTTCTGATTCTGATGTGTTTTTGGCTTTACTGTTAATGTTTTTATTTATCTGATATTATGATTTTTTTAGTGTGAACATGACTTTGTTTTGTTGGAGTAGAGTTGACTTACATTGTTGTGTTAGTTTCAGGTGTACAGCAACATGAATCACTTATATACGTACACACATACACAGACATATATTTCATTTTTTCCCATATAGGTTATTATTTAATATCTCTTTTCACATATAACTTTTCTGTGCTATACAGAAGGTTCTTGCTAATCATCTATTTTTACAGTAGTGTGTATATGTTATTCCTACTCTCCCAATGTTTTTGAATATGACGAATCTAGTCTCTCCTTTGAAGAAATGGTTAAGTGGAATGCTGGGTAGGGATAATAAAAAGCACAGGGTATGTGGAGAAAGAAATTCTCTCTGCCTGGGAATGAGGCAGTGGGTACTGTGGCTAATGGTGGTGGTTGCAGTGGGAGGAATTTCAGTGTTATATGTACAGTCTTGTCCAAAATCAACAGTCACCTGGCTGAGACTTCTTGAGGACAGGCACTGGCCAGCTCTTGAATCATCTTCATCAAGTTCTGCCTAGCACACTGTTCAAACCATTGGGCTTTTACCTAATTTGAACAGCTCTTTCTTACTTTTTGAACTATTTCTCTGTCTTACAGAATTGATTTTTTTTTCTTCAATACCCTTTACACACTTTGCTCCCTAAATTTTGCAAATGGGATTTCCTTCACCTGGAATATTATTCTTCCCACTTCACTTCTCATGCAGTCACCTAGTCCGTCATTCAATACGTTAGAACTTGGGCTACATCTCCTCTGAAGAGGTCCCTCTCGAGTGGCCAGTTCTGATTAGGTGCCTCTTCTTCTGTGGGGCCCTTGCTTGCCCCTCCTGACAATTCTCCCTGAAGCAGAAATATGTGCACAGTTGTCAAGCTGCCCCTGGCTCTGAGCTCTTTGAAAGCTGAGATGTTAAGTATTTTGTTTTGGATTCTTCAGGGTCTATTATACTTTCTCCCACACAGGAGAAGCTCAAAATATCTTTGATGAATGGATAATTAGATGTTTGTCAAATCTAAACTAAATTTGAATTCACTCTTTTAACTTTGCCTAATCCTTGATAGTTACAAACATGCATTTAAGAAGTGTGTCATTTATATTTGTATTATATTCAACAAATACTCCGAGTTAAAAACAGTCATGGTTTGCTATATCATCAAATCAACCAGGGCCAAAATCCATAAAAATTGTATGAAAGTATTATTATATAATATGTCATTCAAACCCTGCAAAGATTGTGAGTTTGCGGCTTAAATAATGTATATCAGGAGTCCTTTTGTGGCATAGTAGGTTAAAGATCCAGTATTGTCACTGCAGAGACTTGGCTTTCTACTGTGGGGTGGGTTCAGTCCCTGGCCTGAGAAGTTCTATGTGCTGTGGGTGCAGCCAAAAAGAAAAAAATAAAATATTCCACTTCTTTCTTTCATCAGTTGCAAAATCAGGATGTCAAGCTTAATGTGCAGTTGCAGATATATAACCTTCAAGGTTTGGAAAAATGTCAACCCACAGAAACCAAATTATATTTGAGAGTTTGTTAAATAAAAGTTTGTTATTCACCTGAACTGCTCTTCCGAAAGAGATTTTTATTAATGAGGAAGTAATAAGCACTGACAATTTACATGTTTTTAAAATGTTTATTTGTTTCCTATCCTCCCATACCCTTTGCAAGGAGGGACTTATTTCTGCTCTTCAAATAAATGGACTATATTGAATTGGCCTTCACAAAAGTGGAGAGTTGAGTAGGGGGAAAAATTTTTAACTAGAATGAGTTATCCCCAAGCTAACAGATTGGCATTATTACCCACAATGCCACTTTCTGAGGGCATTAGTCTTGAAGTAAAGGGAAAAAAAAGGAAGAACACACACACATTATTCAGAGGAGTTCATGAATAAATGTAGATGCCCACTTCATAAACTGGATCTCTAGATATCATTCCTTAAACTAATGTCCTTTGACAGTGAGCTAAACCCACTGAATGCTGAACGAGTTCCTAGAGTATAAAAATATGTATTAATAAGGGATTATTCACACACAAAAAACTCCTCAAATCAAGGTATATAAGTCACAGTATGTTTTTAAAGATAAATGATTTTATTAAGTATAATCAAATTTAATATTACTAATTAGTTTTTTAAAAAATAGTCTATCAGTCTTCTAGGGATCATCTGTAATGAGTAGGGAAAATACTTGATAATACTTGATGACTTGGGTATTATCTATTCCTATGTAAATGAGTATTTTACATAAAGTACTAATAGCTTTGTTTTATGTAAACTAGATACTTCATAACATTCAAATTTTAATTTGAATAGTATAAATTTACTATTATTATTTTTTGTCAAAGGAATTGTTTCATTGTAGGTTTCGTGAATATATGTCTTTGATTCTCCCAAGTATTTAGTATAATTTTTAATTCATACTTTATATTTTAACCAAATTTTCATTTTCTTAATAGATTTCCCAAATGCTACAAGTAATATTGCATACTACAGAACTATGGAGTAAGGGCAAAACATAAGCTTTTATACAGATCTGCTCTGCTGTTTGAATGCTTTTTAACCTGGAGAAATTAGTCTTTCAGAACCTCAGTTTCTGCATCTTTTAGGAAAGGAATTCTGGGAGTTCCCATTGTGGCTCAGTGGAAATGAACCTGACTAGCATCCATGAGGACACAGGTTCAATCTCTGGCCTCTCTCCGTGGGATAAGGATCTGGTATTGCAGTGAGTTGTGTGCAGATGTGGCTCAGATCTGGCATTGCTGAGGCTGTGGTATAGGCTGGCAGCTGCAGCTCCGATTTGACCCCTAGTCTGGGAACCTCCATGTGCCATGCATGCGGCCCTTAAGAAAAAAAGAAAAAAAAAAGGAAAGGGATTCTCTGTTATTATCAGAAATGAATGAATTAATCTTTAGTGTTTTGTGAGAGTTTGTTAAATGAGAGTTTGTATTTTTTTTAAACAATTTTTCTTTCATTTGGAGTATAGTTGTTTTACGCTATTGTGTTAGTTTCAGGTATCTAGCAAAGTGACTCAGTTACGCATATACATATAGCCATTGATGGTCTATTTTATGTATAGTAGTGTGTATGTGTTAATCCCAAACTCCTAATGTATCCCTTCTTCCACCTTTCACCTTTGGTAACCGTAAGTTTGTTTTGAAGTCTGTGAATCTGTTTCTGTTTTTAAATAAATTCATTTGTAGCTTTTTTGTAGATTCCACATATAAGTGATATCTTAAGATATTTGTCTTTTTCTGTCTTACTTCGCTTAGTATAATAATCTCTAGGTATTGTATTTTTTAATCACAAAAATTGCAATCATTTTATAAGTCCTTGCAACTTACTTCAAACTTTACATTGCTACATAAGTATAGATTTTTGTAAGTTTTCTCTTTTTTTTAATTGAAAGTCAGAGTATGCCAAATATTTAGCTCAGCTTTTATTAAGAATTACATTAATTGATTATACAAATTAATAATTCGTAACTTGAATGCCTTTATTTATTTATTTATTTGCTTTTTAGGGCTGCACCTGTGGTAGATGGAGGTTCCCAGGCTAGGGGTTGAATCAGAGCTACAGCTGCCAGTCTATACCACAGCCACAGTAACGCCAAATCTGAGCCGCATTCTGCGACGTACACCACATCTCCTGGCAACGCTGGATCCTTAACCCACTGAGCAAGAACAGGGATCGAACCTGCAACTTCATGGTTCCTAGTCGGATTCGTTTCCACTGTGCCACGATGGGAACTCCTCGAATGCCTTTAGATGTCACTAAAATATGCATTCTTTCATTGCCATCACCGATGTGCAATATTATTCCTTAGTGACTTTTCTGTGAATAATTTATTATTCTGCAGTCAGTAGTCACCTTTTTAAAATCCCTGATTTTGCACAGTTATTTTACATTTTAGGGGCAAAGGAAAAGAGTTTTTCAGAGAAAGGGGGAAAACCCAACCAGCAGGGGTATTCTATTTACTGTGCATGCATTTTTCATTTCCTGTTCTATTTTTGTTTTATATTATTTCACTTGCTATATTATTTCCATTCTTTTTAGCTTTTATCACCAGGAAAGGATGCAGGCTTCCTTTGGAGCTATGCTTCCCACTCAGTGTACCAGCGGGGAATGTCATATTAGTGGTGTGATATAGTCCTTAACTGCAGATGCAGATGCCTCTGTCAGTTCTGCAGCTGTTTTACTTCCTATCAGCATTGGTAGTTATTTTAAATAGAGGTGATATTATGCCCTGCATTGTGATACTAGCCCTACCTTTTCTTTGGTTTCTTTTATTTCAGTTTTTCTGCTTGTGTGGGTTGAAAACTGTGAAATATGAAACTCTAAAAATAAGGATGAATCTAGCGTATAAACTACAGTACCAATCAACTTTCTGTTTGGACTTCTGAATTAGAACTAAGGGACTTGCTTGAAAACACTTGGTTGGCATTTGTCCTCTGATGAACCTGTCAACTAGTCAGAGCCCAATTAAAAAGAAGCTTTGGTTACTTGGAATTTTCCTCCAGGTGTTAGAATAGAATGAAGTTAATCATAGGAATTCATGCTAACATTAGTGAATTGTCTCACAAAATGTCAGGGTTTGGTGTATTGCCAACACAGAAGTATCAGTCTACTTCATTGCAGGCAGTGTGTCCTCTTGTGTAACATATCAGCCAAATCTACATTGCTCTTTCCCCTCTGCCCTGGATGATTCTGATGTTGGCTTTACTTCTCTCTGCGACCTTGGGGCCCTGAATATGTTCCCTTCTAACACTTTTGAATGTTTCATGGTACAGCTGCAAACTGCAGATGCAAAATTCCTTTGCATACCCCATGGGACTCTGCATTCCTTGGCTTAGGGACTTTATTTCTCCTCAACACTTGAGCGTTCATTGAATAACTGATGTACTCTAAGTGCTAAAGGAATTGTTGACTGCAAACAGAAGATATCACAGGGGTTCCGGGCTTCTGAATCGCCTTAGAAAAAGACAATAAAGCATGTCAATATGATTATTCATTAAGAAACAATGAACTTCACCTATTTTTGAAGTCATATAGTGCAAGAATTGGGAAAAAATGTGTTTTCTAATTAATCAGTGTGCCAGAAAATTAGTTCAAACAGAACATTTCATTTTCATCGTGTATCAGTTATCCTCTTATATAAAATTGGGAGCATGTTTGACAGAAAAATGTGGGAGGATTTTTTAAAGTAGCTGAATGCAATCTAAAGAGGGACAGGCTTAATGTTTTCCTGCACTCCAATTCAGAAGTAAAGCAAAGCAAAGTGTCCAACTAGCCTCTACTACCAGATAAGGCGAACATACTTATTTGGAGAAAGACGAGAGAAATGGCATGTTGTAAAATCCATCCAGAATTACTTCTCTGACATTATTTGGTCAGCTTGATTCCACATGGGCGTAGGATGGTTATTCACAGTCATTTAGATCTCTTCTTCATTTAGGTGATCTGTTATCAAATCTGTATCAACCTCTGAGTATATCTCTTCAACCCAACCAGTAAGCTTGAATGTTGAAAAGAAAACTGGCCTAATTCTTCAGGAGGTTTTGCTGGGCCAGTTTGGGACTGAGTGTGCCCCTCTTCATGCACACTGAAAATCTGAAGAGCTCTTCCCTAACTGTTCCTTAACTCTGTCCATATTTCATCAAGGCTGTCATTCCACTACAGACAGTTCTCTTGCTTCAGATTTGTCTGGCCATGCGGCTCCCCATCTAGTGATGCTCACTCGTTTTTGTTCAGCTTCTGAGTAGAGCATAGACTTTCCATGCCAGCTACAACTTTAAAAAAAATCACATTCTATCTTTTAGCAAACTAAGGGTAAGTTTTCTCTTCTACCTAGAATACACTTTCCCTACCCTTCTCATTGATGACTCCTGCTGTTCTTCCACTACCTTTCACTTCTTCAGACAAACTGTCTATAATCCTTCTCCAGCTGGATTAAGTGGCCCAGCCATGTGGTCTAAATTACTTCTTTCTGGAACTTTTTCCTGGCACATATCAATGCTTCTTTCAATTGTTGTTTTCTTCTCTGTGTTCTATAGAGAAGCTGGGACCATTTGGAGTTTACTTTTATAGCCTCACCACTAACCAGAACTGTGTCTGGCACATGATAAGTATATAATAAATATTTTAAAATATATAATTATTTTTACATTTTTTCTTTTTATTTAATTATTTTCCATTGTTCAGTATTTGACAAATTTGGCCTATATGTTGCATGTGTGGTTGATAGTAGCTGAGAAGAGAATACTAAGCAATGACCAGCAGTGACAGTGGTAAACTACCTAAGACTGTATTCATAAGTTTCTGCATAACACAAACTTTTAGTTAATGTTATCATTTGATGGTGGATTGAAAAATGCTGAATTTTTACAACTATGGGTTACCTGACTGATAAGATATTTCCTGGGCCAGTAAAATCCATAAATCATTTTATTTTCATTAGTTATAATAAAACCTTTAGGTTTCTTTCTGCTCGTTAGAGAAATGTTATTATCAGGACAAACAGATAAAAGGTGGTCAATTTTAGTGATTTTACTAAATGTAATAACTTTTACTGAATATTTTTTCCATGTTTTTTGTTGGTGCGGTTTTCTCTCAGATTTGAATCCGTTGTGTGTAACATAGCGTTTGGTTTTATAAGAATTCTGGATTTTCAGCAAGTCACATGAGAAAACGTTCATTTGAACAAATATAATAGATGAACATCCGGCTTAAATTTACTTAATGACTTATAAAATATAAGATTGTATGATTATAAAATGTTAAGCCAAATAATTAAGAATATTTTTAGAGCAAATTATCCCAGCAACAGCACTTATATACTGTGATATATAAGTGAGAACCACATATACTTTCATTATTTATTTTTCTCCTCACTTATGCAAGTATATTAATAACCATGCCTTTTATTTATATGAGTAGAAGTCTGTTTTTTCATCTTGCATAATGTCATGTTAGTTGTTGCATTAGGAATTCTTTTAAATGAAAGTTAATTGTTATACAATACAGAAGGCACACATTTTGTTTTTAACTCACTTAAATATTCGGTGTTTCCTATATTTTTCCAATTAAAAGGGATGGTGCAAAATTTGGCGTACTCTTCAGCTGTGAATATTACTCTATATAGTTCATCTGCTATAATTCTATATCAATGTCTTATGAAAGATATAAAAATAGTTGAAAATGATCCCTCAATTGTTGGTGGTATAAGGGTACTGTTTTTATTGGTTCATAGGTACCAAGCTTTACCCAAACTGTGAAGTGCTGTGGATTTCTTTGTGAATCACCATATCTAAGCTAATGTGGTGGTGGTTTACAAAGTAATTCATAGTGCTTCACAGGTGCTTCTGCAGTTGATCTACACCTCGAAGCCTAGGATCCCTTTACTGAACCATTGAGAACAAGCTACTTTGTATTACAAGACATACAAGGTCAAGAGATCCCTGGTAAATATACTCTAGAATCCTTCCACTTGGTACTTAGAGTTAATTATTGTCAAAGCTATGTCAAATGAACCATAAATTATGGTTTTCTTACCTGAATATACATGTTTTCCATAGTTGATATCTCTGTCTCTCCTGTTCTTTCCTGAAAAATAATATGTAATACTTCCTGGTAAGAAACATGGTATATCAGAAATGGATCCATTGAATGAGTACTCCTACCCCAAATCATAAATAAGCCATTTTGAAATTTAAAGATTTTCATTTTAGTTGAATTATTATGTATATATTCATATAGAATCATTAAAAATAATGTCTATACCAAATGAATGAATTAAATATTTTGACTGCTAAATGATGAAGGGCTTGTAAACATGACTGTTGTTCAGTACTTCTATAAATAACCAAGATTTCATTTTAGTTAAGCCAGAAAAACATGGTTGATGTAGGCAAAGAAATAATCTTAATGTACAATACTGTACATTATGATGGAGTATAAATATGCTTTGGACATTCATTTCCATTTACTTTCTTGTGGAACCAGTTTTCTTTATTCCCATTTTTTTATTCAAAAGATTGAGTGACCTTCCCATAGTCACAAAAGCTTCATTACTTGCTGACGTGTTTATTATTAAAACAATGAACTTTGTGGTCATTTCAGTCATTAGAATTATTTAGTCTGATGGATTCACAAACCCTTTGTCAAACATTTGATGATTAACTATTTTACTAATTGATTTAGATTTCAAATAGGTATATTGGCCTTACTATATTTTTTTTTATTTATGGGACTAGATCTTAGGTCTTATCTAAGTTCAGAGGTATGAACATATAACTTTCCTAACCGTGAATACTTCATTGTATTCATTATGACTTCATTTTTGTCCTATGTTTTATTCTTTAGACATGCATATGCTTTTCTAAAGCATATAATCTATATTCTTTAGAGCATATGCTCTATAAAGTTGGATAACTTGAAATAAATTATTACACTAAATCATTAGCCCCTTTTTTCTGATTGATAACAAAAATCAATATATTCTTTAAAAATATATATATATAACCAAAATGATGTTATATATGTGTCATATGATGATTTTAACATGGAAATGTATCTTTTTTTTTCTTTTTAGGGCTGCACCCATGGCATTTGGAAGTTCCCAGGCTAGGGATCAAATCTGAGCTACAGCTGCTGGCCTATGCCATAGCCACAGCAAAGCAAGATGTGAGCCACATCTGCAACCTATACCATAGCTCACAGCAACACTGGATCCTTAACCCACTGAGCAAGGCCAGGGATCGAACCCATGTCCTCATGGATACTAGTCGGGTTCGTTACTGCTGAAACACAATATGAACTTCTGAACTGTATCTTATACAAATATGATTAGAGAAGCTTTACACAAGAAACACCTTGCTACTCTAATTTAATTAAAAAATATAATAAAAATATTATTCTAATTGCCTAGCCTTTAATTTATCAATATTTATAATTATCATGTCTGCTCTGAAAAATAAGAATTCTTATTTCCTTTAGGCCTCCATGTTCCTAAGCAAGCTCCTTCAGAGCTCTAGATTTCCCTGAGCTTTCATCCGGGAACTCCATTGCTGGTAGGTGTGAATGGGTTTAGAAAGAGACCGAGAAGACAAGTTTCTGAAATTCCATTGTCCCAGAACTCTTTGATTTTTCTGTTTTATTTAAGGGGACTACTTGAATTTTTTTCCTTGAGATAAAGATGCCATTTTGATGAGAATGCTCCCAGCTGCTGGTACATAAATTTGGAAGAAAGTCATGGCATTTTTTCCCCTTGAGAAACCTGTTAGTTTTTCAGAGATGAAATGGGGTTCCTTAGCCCATCACATCATTACGTGCCTATACCTCCTATCACCATTCTAGCTCCAAGTTGTCTGTATTTATTTAAGCCTAGCAATGCTAACTTTTTTTTTTCATTTTTAAGATAAATACACACATTTTTACAATGTATAAATTTTGAGTGCACTTTTGGGTAGAATGCTCGTTCAAAATGGATTTACACTTTCTTGCTAGGGACAAAGACAGCGTTAAGCCCTCCTAACTTTTTTGAAACTTCTTTGAGAATAAATATTAGAAAGTGAGTGTATCCATAAAGGTTTTCAGAGAAACAGTGCTAACAAGATACATGGTTATATGTGTATGTATATGTGTATATTATGTTAGCTCTGTAAATATATGAGAGAGAGATGTATCTTAAGGAATTGGCTTACTGATTGTGGAAAAATGTGGCAGTCCAAAATATGATAGGGTAAGCCAGCAGGCTGGAGACTCAGGAAAGAGTTGGAGTTTGAGTTCAGGGCATCCTGCTGCCAGAATTCCTTCTTGCCCTGGGGAGGTCAGTCTTTGTTCTATTACTGCCTTCAACTAATTGGATGAGAGCCACCTATGTGACAGTTGATAATCTGCTTTACACCTAGTCCACTGATATAAATTAGTCTTGTCCAAAAGCACTTTTATGTGGGGGGGAGGAGCCACACCTACGGCAAAAGGAGGTTCCCAGGCTAGGGGTCGAATTGGAGCTAGAGCTGCTGGCTATACCACAGACACAGCGATGCAGGATCTGAGCCGTGTCTGTGACCTATACCATAGCTCACAACAACACCAGATCCTTAACCCACTGAGCGAGGCCAAGGATTGAACCTACAACCTCATGGCTACTAGTCAGATTTGTTTCTACTGCGCCATGACGGGAACTCCCAAAAGCACTTTCACAGAAACATCCAGAATAATGTTTTACCAAGTAGCAAGTCACTAAGGTACAGCCAACTTGACACATAAAACGAATCATCACAGTAAGAATTTTAGTTTTTTTCAATGAATTAAATTTATAGTTTTAAATTAATGACTTGATGTTCTTTCTGAAGTTTTCTTAATTATTTCCTACATGTAGCTCTGGGTATATGAACTTTAATATAATTATATTTCATTTAATGTATTGGACATTCAGTTGTGGCCATTCCTTTGAGTCAAATTTCTGGTAAAAATATTTTTCATCTGAAAGAAAAGCAGAAGTAATTGCAACCAAGGCATGTGTCATTAAATATTTAGTTCATTTTATTGCAGTTATTTTTTTTCAATAAATGCATGAGTTAATTTTTTTCTAAGTTTCTCTTTTGTTTCTATAGAATTCTTATTTTATGTGTCCTTTTTTGAACTTATAGGACCTGGTTTTCTATGGATGCAAAACACATATTTGCAGAATGAATGAAGTTTGAACATTATAATTTTAAAAAATGGATTTGAGCAGTCATAAACATTTTCCATCATTACTAGCTTGGTCTCTGATCCTAGCTTTGATCTCTTAAGGCATCTTCCAAACTCATGGAAAAATTCCAACAGAAATAAGCCATCATTTCATCTAAAAATTAATGAAATGGGGAAAACAATAAGGAATCACAATAGAATAAATGGATATCTTGTATTAACTGTGAGTGAACTTCTTAGGGATTTAGCCTATTAGGAATCTATGAGTTTTTAAAAGTTCCAGTTCATTTGAATGCTTACTTTGGAAAGTACTTGAACTGAATGACTCAAATTCTGAAGATATTAGCTGTGTACTAATTAGCAGTTAGTAGAATATCAACCTTTTATTTTCATGTGGGTATACTTAAGTGGTATAACTGAGCACCACTGTAATCAGTGTCCTAATTTTGTCTCCTTTAGAGACTGTACTTTTACAGCCTGCTCCCCAAATAATAATTAGAGGAGTAAATTAAATCTCTGCAATTCTGCTTTAGAAAATAATGTGGTAAACTATAAGCAGAGAGAAAAATTGGGAAAAGTAAACAACCTTCAACTCTTAAAAATAGCTCTGCTTGGAGAAGGAACTGAGATTTGTAGAGATCTCATTTAATCACTAGATTGAGTACTGTTGCCCCATTTTACAGATGAAAGAATGAGAGTACCCTAGCTTGTAAATATCTGCTTTTTCTATCATATGGCACACTACCAACTCAATAGGTACAACCAGGAGGCCTTACAACACGTGAGGAGAAATTTCAGAATAACTAGAAAAACTTCACAAATGCTACACTGCCAAAATATTTTCCTCTATTATTTTCTGTGAGGAAACTTGCTTCTTTGTTTTACCTTGAATGGTGTTATTACAAAATATTTATAGGCTGATTTTGGAAAAATCTTCTCTAAGCGGATCCTTATTTCTACCAGAGATATCCTCTATAGGCAAGTGAATATTTTCATGTGAACTAGATATGTGAACTCCAGGCAACTGTCATCCTGATCAGATCTAATGTCAGCTATCCATAGCCAGATGAGCCAAAATCAGCACGTCGGGATCTGTGACATAGGACCTAAATGGAGCCCTTTGGTTCCCAGCAGGTGAACAAAGCAGTATGATATTGGAGAGCTGAAGAGCTGACTGAGCAGACAGAAAAGGACAGGGAACACATGAGAATATAGGATTTATAGTGCAGCAAGTTCATTTATCAGACAGTGGAGAGATTGCAGCTGTAGCCCCATTGGAGGTGGGGAGCACAAATAAAATTTTCCAGGGTGATGGCCTTATGTAATTCAAGAAAACTTCTCAAGTGGTTCTTACACATTCATCTGCCTTAGAACCACTGAACTAAAATTTCATGAGGTCAAAAATCATACAAACTCTTAGAGAAGAACAGAGGAGATAACCATAAAATCAGTATGAAGTGACATAAAGCTGGAGGAGGGAAATCTTTATGACTCAGCTTCAAAAGCATCTTTTCTCCTAAGGCAAGGTTACCATGGAAACACCAGAGAGGGCAGGGCCTGAGAGCCTGGGGCACAAGCTTAAAGCTCTGGTCTGAATGGAAATAGTGTATCAAATAGAGCATATTAACTACTTGATTGTGCCTATCTAAAGCTAAGAATTTAGAGGGCAAATAGCAGACATGTCTAGTATAGTGAAATAGAAATATAATGTCCAATAGAATATAATGTCAGCTGCATACAGAAGTTTAAATTTTCTAGCTTAAAATTAAATAAATTTGAAACATTAACAAAAATAATCATATGAAATTAAATTTAATAATGTATTTTGTTTAAACTATTTCAAAAATATTATAATTTGATGAAATGATCATACAAGAATAATTAATTGGATATTGTACGGTATTTTTGGTATTAAGTCTTCCGAATTTGATATGTATTTTATACTTACAGAGTATTTCAGTTTGAAATAGCCAGTTTTCAAGTTCTCAGAAAGTCACTGTGTGGTTAGTAACTATGGCATTGGCTAGTGCAGATCTAATGGCTAGCTAAGGTTCTTTTGTCAATTTTCAAAAAGAACTTGGCAGACTGTAGTTCTTTAAAGGATGGATTCTCCAAAAAGACTGCCTGGATTCGAGGCCTATTTCTACTGGTTAATAGTTGTGTGTGTGACCTTCGCCTGGTCACATATCCTCAGTGTACCCCAGTTTTCTCATCTGTAAAATAGAAAAATAACATTTTCCTCGTAAGGTTATTATGAGCATTACATAGGTTAATATACAACAAGGGCTTAAGTAGCACAAATATCTCAAAATTTACTGGTCATGAATCTCCTGGTTGTTGGTAACCTATTGGAGTTTTTCCAGACCCAGTTCTAGGCTCTTTTGATTTTTCCATATCTTCTCTGGGAAACTCTATGCCAAGGACTTGAGCTTCTACCTCCATGGCAGTAATTCACATATTTTAATCTTGCACCCAGATTATTTCTTTTCCAAATCTAAATAGTAAATAAAGTCCTAGATAGATCTACATTGATGACTGAGAAGTATTTAAAAATCCTCATATTGATACTAGAGTTCAGAATCACCTCCCTTGAATTCTGCCCTCCTCCAAATAAACAAACCAAAAGAGAGCCTCTTTTTCTCTCTGACAACTAATAACTGTATAGAGGTACAAGCCTGAAATTTAGAAACAACACTTGATTCATTCTTCCTCATCTCCCATCACCAAACCTGTTATCAGATAATCTCCTCTAAGTTTCTTAAATCCATCTTCATCTTCTCTGTATTTCTACCATCACCAGTTTATCTGGGGTAACATTATATCCTCCTGGATTATTGAATAGCCTCCCACGTGCTCTGGCATCATCTATTTTATTTGAGGTACCAATCTGATTATTTTATTTCCCTCCCTAAAAAGCTTCAGGGATTCCCTGTTCCAAAGTTAATGACCAAAGTCTTTCATGTGACCTAAAACTTAGCACTGCTTGCCTCCAGCCTTTCTCTGAACTCTAGTCACAGTGATTTGCTTCCATTTCTTTATGCTGCCTCTTGTCTCAGTCTCAGGACATTTGCAGAAGTTAATCCATCTATTCAGAATTCTCTGCTTTCACCTGGTCCTCTAGTTAACTCCCACTCATCCTTTAGTTATCAGGTCAAATATCACTTCTTTGGGAATTCCCATTGTGGCTCAGCAGTAACAAACCCAACTAGAATCTATGAGGAAGATGGTTTGATCCGTGGTCCCATCCAGTGGGTTAAGGATCTGGCGTTTCTGTGAGCTGTGGTGTAGGTCGCAGATGTGGCTCAGATCTGGCGTTGCTGTGGCTGTGGCATAGGCCAGCAGCCATAGCTCAGATTCGATCCCTAGCCTGAGAACTTCCATATGCTCCAAGTTCGGCCCTAAAAAGAAAGACAAAAATCACTTCTTTGGGAGCAGGGTAGGCAAGCCCGCTCTGATTATCTAGTCTCACAGCACACACAGCCCTACTGTAACTTGACATGTATTTGTTTATGAAGTTATTGATTAGTATTAGTCTCCCTTACTAGACTGTACATTTCATGGTAGAAGGGACCATATTTAATAATATCATCATTATTGTCAGTGAGAAATACAGTTCCTGCCACATAAACAGTGCTCGATATATACTGTGGAAAGATCAAGAACAACAACAACGACAAAAAATACTAGCATAGAGCCAGAGCACAAAATCTTCATATAGAAATGAAATCATTTTCCTTATCACAAAATCCTGTTTTCCAGCAAGAGCACAGGGCTATTACTATTATACTTCCTATTCAATGAAATTTTTATAATTGGTTCCATATCTAAAGCATAGCAGGACTATTGCTAGGCTGCTTCACAACTCCGGGTCTGTCTCCAAATAACTACCTTGTAGATTGCCAACTCCCAGTCCTCTTGTTTCTGTCCTGAGCAACATCAAAAAGATAATACTTCATTTATTTTACTTAAAATATAGTGGGTTACAGACACGGCTTGGATCCCGCGTTGCTGTGGCTGTGGCTGTGGCTGTGGCGTAGGCTGGCGGCTACAGCTCCAGTTCGACCCCTAGCCTGGGAACCTCCATATGCCGTGGAAGAGGCCCTAGAAATGGCAAAAAGTCAAAAAATAAAAAAAATAAAATATAGTGGACTTACAATACTATATTAGTTTCAGGTGTACAACAGTGATTTGATATTTTTATACATCACATACCATATAAAGTTATTACAGTATTATTGACTATATTCCCTGTGTTGTACATTCCCCCCTTGTGATTTTTTTCTGACTGGTAATGTGTACCTCTTAATCCCCTCCACTTATTGCACCCATCCCCTAAGTCTTTCCCTTCTGGCACAATTAGTTTGTTCTCTGCATTGTGAGTCTGTTTCTGTTTTATTTGTTGTTTGTTTCATCTTTTAGAATCCACATATATGTGAAAACATATAGTACTTGTCTTTGTTTCTCTGACTTATTTCACCAAGCATAATGCCATCTAGGTCCATTATTACCGCAAATGGTGAAATTTCTTTCTCTATGGCTGGGTACTATCCGTTTGTGTATACATAGTACATCTTCTTTATCCATTCACCTGTCTGTAGACATTCAGGTCCCTTTTATGTCTTGGCTATTGTAAATACTTTCAGTGAACATAGGGGTGCCTATATCCTTTTAAATTAGTGTTTTCGTTTTCTTTAGAGAAGTATTCTGAAGTGGAATTCCTGGATCATATAGTTCTACTTTGTAATTTTTGAAGGACATTCATGCTGTTTTCCGCGGTGTCTGTACCAATTTACATTTGTACCAACAGGGCAGGATGGTATTTTTTTTTCCACATCTTTTCCAGCACTTTTTATTTATTGGGTTTTTTAGTGATAGCCACTCTGACAGGTGGAGGTGATACCTCCTTTTGGTTTTGATTTTCATCCTCCTGACAATTAATGATGTTGAGCATCTTTTCATGTACCTGTTAGCCATCTGTATCTGTTCTTTGCAAAAAAAGAAAAAAAGCCTGCTCTGGTTCTCTACCCATTTTTAAATTGGATTGTTTTTTTTCTGATATTGAGTTGCATGAGTTCTTTATATATTTGGGGTATTAAAATAGAATGCTTTAGCTGCTTCTGCCTAGGCTCTTCTGTGTAGTCCAGCTAAAAAGTGAGAGTATTGCCCTAGGCAAAAATAGTCAGAGATTGGAGGAAGGTACCAAAGAGGTTGATCCCTAAAGTCTGAGAGCAAACTAGCATTGCTTCAACCAGTCTGAGACTTGCAGATCTAATAAATGGCGTCTGAGACAGAGAGGGACTGACATAGCTGCAGGCATCTAGGGTAAAATAAACCTTTGGATGTTTTCCTCTCCTGAAAAAATGAAAAGTTAAAGGAATTGCTTATATCTGGGTGTCCGGGGCACCAATCTTGTTACATTTCCTGTGGCATATATATGAATCATGAACTTTGTAGCAATGAGAGGAAAGATTTAAATAGCTAAAATACATGAAAATGAATAGCATGCAGACAATATATGTGTATGATATAAGCTACCTGATCATTAAATGTTCATGTAAGCATAAAAGTGGTATATATGCCTTTTATAAAGACCAAGACTCAGATACATTGGTGATAAAAGCAAAATATACTTAAACAGATGGCTTCTAGTTAAGGATGCATTTCTTCACTGCCACTTTTCATTACAGCAGGTTTCCAATGTTGTGTTAAAGATAGCTGTTTTTAGAAACTCATTTTGGAGTTCCCATTGTGGTGCAGCAGAAACAAATCCGACTAGTATCCATTGGGATGCGGGCTTGATTCCTGACTCACTCAGTTGGTTAAGAATCCAGCATTGCCATGATCTGTGATGTAGGTCACAGACACCGCTTGGATCCTGCTTTGCTGTGGTGTAGGCCTGCAACTGAAGCTGTGATTCGACCCCTAGACTGGGAACTTCCATATGCCATGGGTGCCGCCAAAAAAAAAAAAAAAAAAATTGCCTGTATTCTAAATCCTATACCGAGGCGTGCTTTCCACTGTCCCTTTGCATTGCTGCAGCCTCCAGTTTTCTGCTTTCTATTCATTTCCTTGGAGGATACCAAATAGGCTGCCTCAGGCCAACCTGGTGATTTCTAAAAACCACCTTGGAAAACATTCAGTGATAAGGAAGAGCATCCATGAATGAAGCACTCTTTATTAGTCTCCGAAGAGAAATTCGGGTCTATACAGTCAGCCCCAGGACCTGGTCAGGCGCATGGGTGGATTTATGGTTTTTTGTTTTGTTTTGTTTTTTCCTTAAGGCCACACCCACAGCTTATGGAAGTTCCCAGGCTAGGGGTCAAATTGGAACTGTAGCATCTGGCCTACACCACAGCCACAGCAATGCCCAGATCCAATCCATGTCTGTGACCTACACCACAGCTCACAGCAACACCAGATCCTTAACCCAGCAAGTGAAGCCATGGATCGAACCTGTGTCCTCATGGATACCAGTCGGTTCGTTACCACTGAACCATGATGGGAACTCTGGATTTATGTTTTAATATCACTCACAATTCCATTGGTAGTTATACTCTGAACAGAGAATTACCTAATATATGCTAATGTGGGTCCTACACTTATTTGGGAATAATTTAATTTTTTTCAGTTTAACAATTGAGGTTTTGTTTTGTTGGGGTTTTTTATTTTTTAATTTTTTAAAATTTATTTATTTATTTACTTTTTAATAAGTTTCAGAAGCAGTTTTCTATTACTGGTTCCAACACATGGCTCTGTTAATTCTTTGTGCCAAAAAACATAAGGTTGAATTTGCACATGTTGGCAACAAATAGTTCTTTTTGGTGTTCCACAGGAATGGAGTTCTGGGATGGAATATATGATATTTATTCTTGTCTTAACTTAGAAAAACCATCAACTGCTTTTTGCCAAAAACCTGAAGCATCCTTTGATATACAAAAAAGTGAAAGAAAACAAAACTAACAACTTAGTGAAGGACTTACAGTTAAATAACTTTATTCATATATATATGAATACCTGAACACACGTACATACTGTGGCCAGTGAATACTACCTACCTAAAGCCGTCAAAGTCAGGAACTCTTATGAAATTCTTTTTATCAATCAGTGATTTTCTGTTTTCAGCCTAAGCTCATCTACAAATAATCTCAGTACAAAGACATTAACACAGGTATAATAATCAGTTTTGCTGTCTCACATTCTTTCTCACTATCTTGTATTTGTCTCATGATGTCTATGACTTGGCTGTCCTGAACAGGGGTACTGTGGCCTAGTGTTTAATGCAGCAGTCGTTGTTCTCAACTTTAAAATAATTGCTGGGTTCTACTGATTCTACCTCTGAACTTCCTCTTCATCCTCCCTTTGTCCTTTATCTGCTGTTCTCACCCCTGCTGCCTGTGCTGGTTTAGGCTTTATTCCCTCTGTTTCCACCTTCTCTTCACAGTTTATAATCTACTGTAGCACTGGAATCATACCCATATCTTAATATATTCTTTCCTCACACTAATATAGTCATGGTTTCTTGAATATGATCGACTCTGAAGTCTTTTTTTTTTTTTTGAGCCTTTGCAAATGGTATTCACCTTGCATTTCTCTTTCCCAACATCTTTTCCATACATGGACACATAATCTTCACACCAGCATCACTTCTATCCATTTTCTAACTGTCAAATTATTATCATATTTAAAGGTCCAAAGGAAATATTTCATTCTCTATGGAGTTTTCCCCATTTCCCCCAAATAGAATTCATATACACACCCTCGCTATTGCTTTGCAAATGATGACACTATGAGTATAAAGTATCAAATAGTAATTTTTATATTAAAAAGTTATAGCTAATGGGCCCCTAAAAGGCAGAGCCAATTTTAGATCCCTGATTCATAGCATGATAAC
The DNA here is from genome assembly GCF_016906955.1 of Phacochoerus africanus. Lineage (NCBI taxonomy): Eukaryota > Metazoa > Chordata > Mammalia > Artiodactyla > Suidae > Phacochoerus > Phacochoerus africanus. The sequence continues at coordinate 42,456,311 of NC_062555.1, forward strand.
TGGTACTAGGCTTTTTAATAATATTAATAATAGATAACAATTTTGAGCATGTGTGAAGCATGGGCTTATATTGATGTTTCTTAATCTCAGCACTATGAACATTTTGGACATGATAGTTCTTTATTGTGGTATGCTGTCCTTTAGGACCTTGTGGGATATCTAGTTGCATTCCTGTCCCCTCCTCACTAGATACCAGTAGCACTTTCTCCCAAGTCGATGCCAAAAAAATGTCTTCCATCATTACCACATGTCCCTTGGATGGGAAGAATTTTCCCCAGTTGAGAACAATTGCATATATAGATTATCTCATTTAATCCTCATAACTACCCCATGAGGCAGCCATAGATTTCTCTTTTCCAAGAGAGAAAATTAAGGCTTAGATGATGCTTGTAGGAGATGGTGAGTCCTTGCTTCATACCCTAGATGTCTCTGGAGCTTGTATTTCTTCTCATCAAACTGGATTGCATCCTAATGCATAGCTGCTGAATACTTCGTCTTTAATATTTGACAACTAGTTTCATTTCTTCATAACATAGTATTAACTGAAATTCTAACTCACTTTAAGATTTGATAGGTAATGAGTCTGCAAAATGTTTTCAAGTGTGTAAGAATGAAGATATGACATAAGTGTGTGTCTGTGCATGACTCAGAGACACCTGGAGATTTCCAAAGTCTTTCTAGGCCTCCTGCCCAACCTCTCCGTCCCTAAAGGAACCTCTTCCATGTCATCTACTACACAATGACGTGGAAGCCATAAAAATGATAATTTAATTTGAACATCATTTTTAAACAAGTTGCCCTCTTGAAGACAAGATTATTTTCTAAAATGAGCACAGGATGAAGAGCTGGGTACCATATGGTGCTAGATCTGCCACACACCTGCTCAACAGCACTCATTCTATTAGACTCAACTTCTTCCTTTGAGAAAGGGAAACAATAATTGCAGCCTTGGTCACCACACACATAATTTCTCATGTCCTTCCTCAAGAAGACAGGGCTTTATCAATGAGGAACATTACTATTGTTTTGTAGGCTTAAGGAAATTTTACTTGTTAGGCTAAGAAGGACTGTATCCTCTTGAGATTAGTCTTACTGGAAGAGTGAAATGTGGAAGCAGTTTCTTTTATTCCATCTGGAGGCATCTTACTCTGCAAGCCAAGCTCACATTAGGAACATCAGTACATTTCTTTGCATCTTAACATTCAACTTGTCATCGTGAATTTTTTCAAAAAGATAGTATCATGGTGGTACCCATGATTTATTTATTACCATAGTGCTCTCCCTCTGACAGAAGCTCAATAGCTGTGGTACTGTATATTTAGTCATGTATATATTTTATATATATAAGATCTCTCCTAATGCCTGTAAAAGGCTGACATCTCTAGCCTTTTGAAAAATATGTCTTATTGTCACTTCAAAAATTCTACTTGGATACTCATTAGTATTTGTTAAATACTTTGAGGGAAAATGCACTCTCAATCTTTCTCTTCTGAATTATCAAGGCTTTATGAATATTGACTGACAAGGAGGCTATAGGCACACCCATCTTTATATCAATACATACCTCCATACTACCTTGATCCTACAGCTTACGACCTATAAGGAACAAATAATCTTGCCATTTGGAATGGTTTTCATTTCAAACACTTTCCTCCCCTATCACATGAAAGACAAGATAAAATAATGTAGCTCCAGACATATACTCTTTACCTCTTTTTATGCTCTTGGAAAATAGTGTGGTATGGGTAATTTTTCCATCCTTTGTCAATTTCCTGACAACAATTTGAAGTCAGGCTTGAGAGGAGGGACCTTCATGATTTGGATTAAGTTATTTAGCCTTTCTGCTGTACCTAGTAGAGCAAGACTATCGTCTCTTCTCATGTTTATAGTCCTTGGATATTATCTTCAAATGTGATTAGATATACCTTCAACACATTTTTGTTGTTTAAAAGCATTAATTCATTCACTGTACATAATGAAAGTCCTATACTTTTTTATGGTTTGCTGTTTTAGGGGCCTCAAAAGCTAGAAATGGTTTGGGCTTCTTTCAGTGTGTTTCTCATCCTGTAAACAAGAATTAGAATAACCTATCTCATAGAGGGTATTTACAAAACATAGTAAACAAGGTGAATAAAGGCTACTGTGTTCCTTCACATGTAAAGCTGACAAGCTGCAGATGTCCTCCAGTGAGTTTGCAGGTTAAATTCAAGACAGTAAGTGGAGTAATGCACCCTCCCTCCCCAAAGATGTGTATATCGTAGTCACTGGAATCTGTGAATTTGCTGGGTTATATGGCATAGAGGAATTAATGATAACTAGTACTAGGCTTTTTAATAATATTAATAATAGATAACAATTTTGAGCATGTGTGAAGCATGGGCTTATATTGATGTTTCTTAATCTCAGCACTATGAACATTTTGGACATGATAATTCTTTATTGTGGTATACTGTCCTTTAGGACCTTGTGGGATATCTAGTTGCATTCCTGTCCTCTCCTCACTAGATACCAGTAGCACCTTCTCCCAAGTCGATGCCAAAAAAATGTCTTTCATCATAGAGGAATTAATGTTGAAGATGGGTTGAAGGTTGTTAATCAGATGACTTTCAAATAGGGAGATTATCCTGGGCTATCCAGGTAGGCCCAGGGTAATCACAAGGACCCTTACAAGTAGGAGAAGGGGCAGAAGAAATAGAGATAGCAGTGTGGGAAAGAGCCCCCCCCCCAATTTTGCTGGCTTTGAAGATGGAGAAAGTATCATGAGCCATGAAATGTGGAGGCCTCTAGAAGCTAAAACAGAAACAAAGACATCGATTCTTTCCCAAGACTTCCAGAAATAATGTCACCCTTTAACAGCTTGATTTCAGCTCAGTGAGATCCACTACAAATTGCTGGCACTCAGAACTGTAAGATGGTAAATGTGCATTGCCATTGAATTTATGGTAATTTGTTACAAAAGCAATGAATGCCTAGTATACCAAGTGACCACTGAGTTAACATTTTGTTAATTTTACTTTACAGCTTTACATATCTGTTAATATTACTCCTTCAGGTGGTAAATCATTACTCCTGGGACTTTGGAGTTTATGGGGTTTGTGTGGTTTTTGTTTCTATTTGTTTTGTTTTGTTTTATATAATGATTTTTATTTTTTTCCATTATAACTGGTTTACAGTATTCTGTCTATTTTCTGCTGTATAACATGGTGACCCAGTAACGTATACATGTGTAGATTCTTTTTTCTCACATTATCATACTCCATCATAAGTGACCAGACATAGTTCCCAGCGCTACACAGAGGATGTCATTGCTAATCCATTCCAAAGGCAATAGTCTGCATTTATTAACCAAAAGCTCCCCCTCCATCCCACTCCCTCCCCCTCCCCTTCCCCCTTGGCAACCACAAGTCTATTCTCCATGTCCATGATTTTCTTTTCTGTGGAAAGCTTCATTTGTGCTTTATGTTAGATTCCAATATAAGTGATATCATATGGTATTTGTCTTTCTCTTTCTGACTTAGTTCACTCAGTATGAGGGTCTCTAGTTCCAGACATGTTGCTGCAAATGGCATTATGTCATTCTTTTTTATGGCTGAGTAGTATTCCATTGTGTATATATACCATATCTTCCTAATCCAATCATCTGTCGATGGACCTTTGGGTTGTTTCCATGTCTTGGCTATTGTGAATAGTGCTGCAATGAACGTGTGGCAGGTGCATGTGTCTTTTTCCAGGAGTTTTGTCTGGATATATGCCCAAGAGTGAGATTACTGGATCTTATGGTATTTCTAGGTATAGTTTTCTAAGGTACCTCCATACTGTTCTCCATAGTAGTCATACCAGCTTACATTGCCACCAACAGTGTAGGAGGGTTCCCTTTTCTCCATATCCACTCCAGCATTTGTTATTTGTGGGTGTATTAATGATGGCCATTCTGACTGGTGTGAGGTGGTATCTCATGGTACTTTTGATTTGCATTTCTCTAATAATCAGGGATGTTGAGCATTTTTTCATGTGCTTGTTGGCTATCTGTATATTTTTCTTGGAGAAATGTCTATTTAGGTCTTTTGCCCATTTTTCCATTGGGATATTGGCTTTTTTTGCTATTAAGTTGTATAAGTTGTTTGTATATTTTAGAGATTAAGCCCTTGTCAGTTGCATTGTTTGAAATTATTTTCTCCCATTCTGTAAGTTGTCTTTTTGTTTTCTTTTTGGTTTCCTTTACTGTTTAAAAGCTTGTCAGATTGATTAGGTCCCACCCATTGGTTTATTTTTGCTTTTATTTCTGTTTTTTTGTTTTTGATTTTTTTTTTTCTTTTTTTTTTTTTTTTTGCAAATCATTAACAGAGCTTCTCTGGGAGTTATTCCAAGAGACATCTGTCCTGTTGCAGGTACCTCAGGCTTTATCTGGGAAAACAGACTGTAAATAAACACAAACATGTAGTTTATTACAATAAATGCTTGCAGAGCGGTGTGTAGCTAGTGGCATTCTTTAAAGACATACTCAAACCTCTCTCTGATATGTGTCCAAAATGGACATATTGGTGAGAATTTCTTATTTGATCAAATTTCCTCTCTTCCCAGCACCAGAGTCACATTAGGTGCCCTCATTCAAACAAAAGCACAGAAAGGAAGTCAGTCAGTGCAGGCTAGGTTATAGCACAGTAACAATAAGCCCTACAACAATAGTTTATTTCTAAGCGATATTATATGTTCCCTGGGCCAAGGACACTGGCAGGAAATTTTTCCCATATTGACCTCGTTCCAAGACTGTGGTTACTATACACTCCATCCTCTGGAAAGTCACTGGTGGAGGTGGCAGGACAAAGATAAAGAGGTTCTCATACTAGCAATTAATTGTTCTAGTTCTTGAGTCAATGCATGCCACTTTTGTCTATGATTCATTGGCCAGGAATAGTTATGTGGTCCCAACCAACTATGGCCAGCAGGTGGCTAGGGGAAGGGTTGTCAGGCAGGGGTTACCTTATAAAGAATGCATATACCCAGAACAAGAGCAGCACTGTTGGAGGTCCCATTGTGGCTCAGCAGGTTACAAACACGACTAGTATCCTTGAAGATGCAGATTTGATCCCTGGCCTCACTCCATGAGTTAAGGATCCAATGTTGTTGCAAGCTGAAGCATAGATCACAGATGGGTCTCAGATCTGGCCTTGTTGTGGCTGTGGCATAGGCCTGCAGCTGCAGCTCTGATTCAGCCCCTAGGCTGGGAACTTACATATGCTGCAAGTATGGCCCTAAAAGGACAAAAAAATAAAATTAAATTAAATAAAATTAAATTAAATAAAATTAAATTAAATTAAATTAAATAAAAAGGAGCAGCGCTATTGTGGGGACCAAGCCCCTATACTGAACTTGATCCAGGATATATATTTTTCACTGTCCACTCAGCCATGTCTCTCCACTTGACTATTCATGGTAGATTTATTATTACTCAAGCAGAATTTCTAGATTATTTCTATTAGATGATAGTTTTTTAACTGTTGATATTACATTTTTTTCTATACTTGGTTTACTGCTGTTGTGAAACTGCTCAAAGAATGGCTCATATAATGTGCATCACAATTATAAGACAAAACCAGATATGAAAAATCTAGTTTCTGTTGAATCAAGTATCAGTATGCCTTTCAGAAAGATGCAGTTTGAAAAGGAAACCATCAAAGCAAACTAGGTCTTCGAAGCGCTCATTCATGCATTCAGGAAGCCTTTACTAAACCCTCACCATGAACCTAACTAACAGTGTGCTAGGTGTTGGGTACTAGCATGGACAAGAGACAAAGGCCTGACCCTTCTAACCAAGTGGAAGATTTTTCTAAAAAATGTAGACCAGCAAGTTACAGAAAACTGTGGTGAATTCAAAAAGTAGAAAGAGTACAGGGTGCTCTGGGTGGGTGTAAGAAGCTGGCCTACCCCAAATGTGCTATCAAATCAGGGAGATTTCCTGGAAGAATTGTGATCTCCGCTGAGGGCTGAGGGACAGATAAGAATTAGTTAAAGCGGGGTGGCGGGAGGGGGATGGCTTTGGCTACACAATGAGGAGGGGAAGGATGCTGCAAAGCTGGGAAACTAGACTTAAGTTTATTTTTATTTTTCATTTTTTTTTGTCTTTTCTAGGGCCGCACCCGTGGCATATGGAGGTTCCCAGACTAGGGGTCAAATCGAAGCTATAGCCACTGGCCTATGCCAGAGCCACAGCAACGCAGGATCTGAGCCACATCTGTGACCTACACCATAGCTCATGGAAATGCCCAATCCTTAACCCACTGATCAAGGCCAGGGATCAAACCCAAAACCCTGTGGTTCCTAGTCAGATTCGTTAACCACTGAGCCATGATGGGAACTCCAAGTAGCCTTAAGTTTAAAGGCCTAGCAGCTAGAGATGTTGGGACTTGGCACCTGTATCTAACCTCACAGAAAAATAATGAGCCAGCTTTTCACACTGCTAAGAGTCTCAGCATCCTCTGTTAATTATACACGGTGCCTTATGTGGGCATAGATGTGAAGACAATGTGATGCCATTAGATCACTTTTCAGTGTCTCTGGCTAACTCGACAGATAAGAAAGGTTTCTTCATCCAATTTAGATGCTCTTTTGAACTGCAATGATAACTTGGAATGGATTGTTTTAGTTAACACAGGTGGTGTTTTTCAGGGCTTGTGTGTTACACACACAGAGCAGCAGACTGGTTTTTAGTGTTTTCACGTGCCAGATTCAGTGTTGCACTAGAAACTGATTTACTTACAAAGTGGGGGAAAGAGGTGCATTGGGTATTTGCAATTTGCTCTGCAAAGTTTTTTTTTTTTTAGATTAAGCCCAAATTTATGCATTTTGGAAATGGATGTTATTATTAAACTAGAAGTATTTTGCTCAGTGCATTTTAAACCCGAAGAGCTTTAAAAATGTAGGGGTGCAAGATAATCTTGACCAAGTTTACTTATTGGTGGTAGTAGAAAATCTAAGGGTCAAAACCCTTATGTGGATTTTGAGGGTTTTTTTTTTCGCCTCATATCTCCTAAATATGTTTTCTGTCTTATACTCAGAATAGGGGAATGAATCAAGCGAAACAATTTTAAAGCTTTTGTGATCTACATATGATTATTTAGATTTCAACTTTTCAAAAAGTACTGTAGAAACACCTGGTAAGTCATTTTTTTTTCTCTTAGTATTTCAATTTCCTGATCTTTCTCTAATACTTAAAAGGATTACAGGAGTTTCCCCTGTGGGACAGCGAAAATGAATCCAACGTGTACCCATGAGGTTGCGGGTTCAATTCCTGGCCTCGCTCAGTTGATTAAGGATCCAGCGTTGCCCTGAACTGTGATGTAGGTCACAGACATGGCTTGGATCTGGCCTTGCTGTGGCTGTGGTATGGGCCGGCAGGTGTAGCTCCAATTCGACCCCTAGCCTGGGAACCTCCATATGCTGCAGTTGCAGCCCTAAAAAGCAATAAATAAATAAACAAATAAATAAACAAATAAATAAGAATTACAGACAAGTAAAGTCAATCCTTCTCAATTAAATAACAGCAAAAAATGAGGGCCATGAAAATTTACAGTGCTATTTTTGTTGTTTATTTGTGCTATGCAGAATCTGAGAGGCATGAGTATGGAATGATTTCTTTCATATGTATGTGGGATGAGGACAGAACTTGGAAGTATCGCTAGGATAAATGTTCGAGAAACAAATGGTATCCAGATGCCTGCCAAAGGGGCAGGTAAGGGATTAAAGAAAAAGGGGATGACAGAAGGTGGAATTTTGAAGCTGGGAGTTGGAAGATTATCCAGCAAGTTTATATGAAGCACCTCTTATGCGTTAGGCACCATACAGGACACATGGGAAACACATGAAAGTGACATTGTTTTTGCCATGAAGGACTTCATTTTCCAACGAGAGAGAAATGATAACAATGGAAGGTAAACATAACTGAAATGAAAGCACTTCTAAACTGCTCTTCAAGCCTAGGAAATTGAGAAACCCTGTAGGAAAATTCCCCCAACAGATTGGCACTGGGGACAGCTTTGAAATTTTCTAACTTCATTCTTAGGAATGTCTGTACTAACCAGAGCTACTTCACGTGGGTTCTCAGAACAGTTGTGGTCTTTGAAGATGAGCAAAAAGCAGGGAATTGTCAGTGGAGCTGGGAGATGAGGAATATGGAGAAGGTAACATTCAGAGAAGGAAGATGGGACAGTGATAGTGGGGTAGGGGCGTCTCCCCTCATACTTTCCCTTGTCCCCTCTGCCTTCTTTCTGAATGCTTCCTAGTTCACAGGGCCTCACACAACCTGAAGTTCAGCTTAAGAGAGACTAGAGATGTTGGCTTCAGCAAGTAAGGGATTGTATTAACATTCTCTAGAGAAAAAGACTTAGTAGAATGAATAGATACGGATGCAGATATAGATTATTATGAGAATTGCCTCACACGATTATGGGGGCTGAGAAATCCCACAATCTGCCACATGCAAGCTCGAAAACCAGTAAAGATGGTTGTGCAGTTCAGGCAGAGTCCAAAGCTAAGAACCTGGAGAAAGATGTGAGAGGACAGGAGAAGATGGATATCCTACCTCAACCAAAGGGAGGCACCTGTTCCTGCAGCCAGATCTTTCCTCATTCTATTGATTCAAATGCTAATCTCTTCCTAAAACACTCTGGCAGACACACCCCAAACTAATGTTTTACCAGACATCTGGGCATCACTTAGCCTGGTTGAGGAGGCACATAAAACCAATCCTCATAGAGCCCTACAGTCTTGATCTGAACAGAAGGAGATGTGCTGGTAGGTTTCAGGATGAGGTAAGGATTCCTTTTCCTTCCCCTCGTTTCTCATTCGCACTCTGCCACAAGGTGGCACCATAGGGGGAACAGTGGAGTCCAAGTCATGATAAGGACCAGCCAGAAAAGGGCAGAAGGTTGGTTTCAGTCAAGACAGAAGAGGTGGGTTAAGTCTGCAAGGGTTAAGGAAGTTAAGTTGTAGCCATAGGACTACTTTGAAAAGGAGAGGAGTCTTCTTGACAGCAAGGGAAGGGAGGAAGAGAAGAATTGGAAGAGGAGAGGAAATGGGAATTTCAGCAGCCATCTTTAAATAAAGCTGAGCAAGAGGTGACCACTGGTGTGAGAGATATTTCTATAACATGATGTTTCTCTATAGTAGATACAATCTTCTGTGGAGGCAGTGGTATTGATGTATGTGTTTCTTTTAACACCTATTGGTACATAATTCATATTCCATATAATTTACTCATTTAACTTGTATAATGCAATGGTTTTGGCTTATTTACAGAGTTGTGCAGCTATCACTAGAATTAATTTTAGGTATTAGCATGGATATTTTCCTATATATTCATCTCATTTCACCTTGTACAAATAGTCTGTCTTTCTGTGGCCTGTCACTCTCATGGTATCATCTAGACATGTAAGGATTAAAGAAAAGCTTTGTTATCCTTTCTTCTATATAACCCAGGATTTTACAGTCTACCAGAAAGCAAAGGGTCTTGTTGAGGTGAACTGTTTTGTTTAAAAGCAGACCAAGCAGAAAAGTTGAAATGTATTGTGAGAAGTATAACACTGTCCATTTCAATTAAATGACACATATTTGTTATAATTATAGTGTCTGAACTATCCTTATGATCTACATGTAAATATATATATATATAATATATACATGTAAATATATATATATATATAATATATACAAACCTATGTATAGGTTTGTATATATTATATTTATCTGAATATGTGTATCCAAAGTTACAATTACTATATTTTGACATTGTAAGGATGAGCAATAATACACAAATGACTCATTTTAATTTAATTTTTTTTCTGGTCTTGATGTGTGACTTTTGGGAGTTTATTCCAGAGCAGAAATCACTTCAAACAGAGCTGTGGACTTGGCTAGGCTCCATGGGGATGAGAAGCACAAGAAGGAAGAAAAGACACAATCATAACAGATAGATAGGAACTGACATGACTGCCCATGAGTCTCACATGTAGCTTAGATGAAATGACATGCCATAAATTAAACCCTGTGATTCCTGTAAAAAAATCTGACATAGAAGGTTGACTGAATTGAAAAAAAAAAAATGGGTCAAGTCAAAGCATCTTTCTGTGGAAGTCAGGGCCACCTTCAAGTTCAAGTTTTCCTTCGCCCACTGTGTGGGTTTCACATTGACAATGATGGGATCTGTTTTCTTATCAGCCTCTCAAGTTCTGTGAGCCTGGCATTGGAGTCCTGGGGACTGGAGGTGGATCAGTAGCTGAGCATACTGGCCACATCTGTAGTTAAAGCCATCACTGTTCACCCTTTACCCCTCCGTGTGGGAGGGTTATAATTCTTCCTCCCATTGGCATTCAGTTTAGCCATGCAGCTTGTTCTGGATACTGATATATGTATGTCTTCCACTTCTGGGAAGAGGCTCTAAGAGCCATGACATGGGTTGGACATTTTTTGTTTGTTTGTTTGTTTGTTTTTCTTTCTGCCATGGGAAGAGCGGTGTATAAGAGAAGTTTTTGTTTGTTTTTGCATCTTCTTCACCCTAGACTTCAGACTATAAAGAGAGTAGAATACTGCTAATCAATCAATAGTCAACATGTAATATGGGTGAGAAATTATCTTGCTTTTGTAAGCCATTGAGGATGATTTTCATTGTTACTGTGGCATAATTTAACAAAAACAGACTAATACACCTCACATTCATAGTATAGAAACAGGGAAGTCAAAGGCAGTATGAGGAACTGGAGTTTTGGGTCTGGAGATGGTAACCAAGATTACTGGGCCAGGAGCAAGGCAAAGTCTGGAAAAGAACGGGGAGTCAGAACCAAAGTGAAAGCAAAGCCAAGGGTCCCTTGATAGTTTCTGTAATCATGGATAGAATTACCAAGGCTTACTTGTCTATTTGTTTATGTCTTTAGGTCCAGTGTTATCTAGTAGGTGAGTCAGTCATTTTCATACTAACCCCATTTCCACCTAATATTTTACATTCTTTAAGAAAAGAAAAATTCCCAGAAAGTGCAGTAAATTCAGTACTCTCAGGAGCAATTGATCCAGCATGGAGATAGGTTAATGGCAAAACCATTCTAAATAAATTAATCTCTATTTGGTCTCTTCTGTCCCATTCTGGGAATGACTAGCTGAAATGGGGCAGAAGTATATCACTGCAGCTTATATAAAGAGGTCCTTGAGTGGACAGGAATCAGACATATTTACTGCAGGGAAAAGATAAGTGAGACCTGTGCTCTATCTTTAAATTCACTTATTACCAGCATCGAGGTTTCCACTCCTTATCTGTAGACATCCATCCCTGTGGAATTCTTTACTGGTATGAGAAAGGTAAATTCACATTGAGTCTTCTGCCTACATCTTGTGATGGGTAGAACTAGACTGAGGACCACTGCTTGTTGTTATTTCTGATGGTGTGTGTGTGTCTCATGGAGCATTATTTTCTGGAATGTTGTCACTGAAACTGTGAAGGTCCTCAGAAGGATACTATACCTCTAATGGGCTAATTGAATTCAAGAGCATCACAGGACATTGTCTTTGATTTTATTAAGATCTTATACATAGACAAAACTTAACATTCAGTCACGTTCAAGCTTATTGTTTTCAGTTTAAAGACATTCCTTATCTAAAATATTTCATTTTGTCTAACACAGATTGAAAGATATTTTAAATAGATCAATTACCTATTAAACTATTATTTCTTAGGCTATCACATTCAAAATTAGATTTAATATAAATATTGAACACTTATGTGTGTGTATATAAACTATTAAATTTTAATAGAAATTAAAGTCTAAGAAAGGCCAGTTAATTTTTAAGGGCTTCAGTTAATTTTAAAATGATATCATTATCTCTTCACTCCCCCATATTGCTTTTAATTATTCCCCTTTACATTGAAAATATTGACCATAATTAATTTTTTGAAAAGATGCTATGTGGGAAATAGGAAGCATACAATGTATAACTATTCTACATCAGGTCTGTTCAAGGGGTAATTAATTTTCATAAGACATAATAAGAAAATTTAATGAAAGGCAATTCTTACTTTATTCCCATTTTAATCCCAAAGGAAATCTGAATTCTAAGAACCTACTGTTTTATTGCTTTCACAGGGTATTCAGAAATTTTATTAAGGAAAAAATAAATCTTTCATGACAAATAATGTTCACTAGTGTCTGTAACAATGACTATCCCCAGACCCCAATTTTAGGGAAATTCAGAGAGCATCTAGACACATCACACTCCCAGGTACATCTTTTTCATCCTTTTTCAGTAGGCTTACATTTCTCCCTACCACAAATGATTATACTCTGTGCTTAAAGAATGCATTGAAGAAGGGAAATGTGTTGATCTGACCTGTTTGAGGCAAAGGATTTCAAATATTGCTGACTTTTTGATGCACAGTGAACCCTCACGATTTGTGAGTAATCCCTCCAGGGAAATTGTCAACCCTCAGATTCATGAATATCTACTTAGCATATGATTTCTTCTATAAAATGAATACATGGTAATGAAGAGAGAACAATGAAAGTGTATTGAATGTGCCTTCTAGTGCCTCTGCTAGGCTCTCTCACACTCAGTGATTCACTCTTCACGCCAGCCTTGCAGTACTTGTAATAAGAATCCATGTCTCAAAAAAAAAAAAAAAAAAAAAAAGAATCCATGTCTCAGCAAAATATGTATCCTGGAACTTTGGGGTCACTCTGGAAATGTAAACTATGAATGTTAAATCTATAATGCCACAAGTCTACTTTATTTCTCTCCAAAAATGCATATAATAGCGTGGCAGATGTTTTGTGTGCAAATAGAAATGCTGCCACTGAAAAGTGTAGGTTAACAGCTTTACATTCCTGAAAGGTAATACAGTATTTCCATCAGAGAATAGGGATGGGCAATGATTTAAAAAGTTCCATTCAGGATGGAATATGGACAGTGCTCTGTGATTGTGCCTCTTAAATATGACAAATAATATACAGTATTGAATGTTTAAAGATTTTATAAATGTACGTATTTCTATTGCACTAATAGTATAAACACATTACCCCAAACTTTAAAAATTCTCCCAAATTAATACTCTAACACTACCACGGTTCTCATGTTGAATTATTTCCTCCTGTCTTTTTGTTTAGGCAGAAATAGTTTATTTTAAATCTAAGGTATTTATATTAATTTAGCTTCATCAACTTAGTATTTACTGATATTTTATGCATATTGTGTAACTAACTGCCTTAAAAGAGTCTAAGATACAAACTGTTTATACATGTATAAAGTAGATGAGCAACAAGGATAGCTTGTATAGAATAGAGAATTATAGTTATTGTCTTGTAATAACTTTTAGTGGAGGATAATCTAACAGTGTGCTAAATCTCTGTGCTGTACACCTGAAACTAATATAAAGGTTGTAAGTGAATTATACATCAATAAAAATGAGAAGTTACCCTGTTTTCTTTAATGAAGGTAGCCAGTAAGAAACAAAGTTGTTAATACAAACCCATATCATTCTAATTCCACTATCTTATGGTTCCCTTTATAACCAAGCTTCGTGAAACAACAGGAATCAGAGTGAAAGCAAAAATACATATTTTTCCTTCATAGGTTGAGTGTAATAATAAAAACTAGCAATGTTATTATAATAAAACCCAAAACAAAGCTTACTGAGAGCTTACAGTTCAGCCTGTTCTCAGAAAGATATACTATCCTGCACAAAGACAGATCCAGCCTCTCTCTCCTCCACATCTCCCTCCTCCTCCTGTCTTTCCACCTCCCCCTCCTCCACTCTCCATCTCTTTCCTGGTCTTGCTCATCATCCCCTGGATTCTTTCTATATTCTTACTCTTCGTTCACTCTCATGCAGGATTTTTTAATGTCTTCTCTCTCTGTCTAACTCCTCTTATCTCTTTTTATTTTTCCCTTTCTATTTTTTTGCCATTATTTAAAGACTGATGCTAAGCCCCCCCCAAAAAAAACCCCCCAAAACAAAAACAAAAACAATACCCTGCAACCTAGGGGTTAAGTGATCATTAAAATTTCTGGATAAAACAAGTACAGCACAAGCTACTGAATGATTTTTTTTTTTTTAATATATGGGAACCCATGCCTATGAGGTCAGAATAATTGGAAGTAATATGATTTTTAAATATAAGCTTTATCTTTAGTGTGAACTCTCTGAATGGCATTTGTATAGATCATAAAGATCAAATATTGACTATTATCACTCAACCTAGTATTATTTCTTGAACTTTGGATGATCATGAAGAATTTTCTGACTGCCTTCTTTAGGGTTCAGCTTATATTTTAATTTCTAAAGATATTCATAGGATTTGGAGGAGCTATAGCACAATAGCCTTAATCAGAATTTGTCTCCTTGCTGTCATTAGTTGTTATAGTTCAGCATTTATCATTTTCCTTTAAAAAATCTGCCAGTATGCCTCACTAGGAACATAGTAAAATATTAATTTCTGTCTTCTAGTTGTCATATTTCTAATAAAATATCTCCCCAAAGAGTCAATAACAGACTCTTTTCTGTAATTATTCCTTATTTCATCCCAGAGTAACTTTATAGACGTAAATCAAATATCTTCAGAGAGATGGGATTGGTGTTCCAGAAGAGGTTCAAGGTTTTATTTAAGCTCAGAAATGACAGTTCCCAACTAAGGGGACAATTTTCTATTCCCCTTCCCCCATACCACACATAGATATCTTTCCTCCCTAATTTTTGCCTTAAGATAACAAGTTTTATTAGAGGACCTGGATAATAATCAAGCAAAGTATAGGTACAAAGATAATTAAAGGACTGTGATAAGTAATTCTGTAAAAAGAGTAACATTTGGGAATAACTTAGAGTAATTTAGGGAAGCCAACCCCCCCTTTTTTTAAGATAGAATGCCCAAGAACAGCCTTTCTGAAAAACAAAAACAATGTTTGAGACCTGAAAGATGAGAAATAATACTTTCTGAGAATGCTTTGGAGAGTATTTCAGACTCTAGGAACTGACTTTGCAAATTCAGGGGTGGGAAGGAGCTTACCCTGTGCTAAGTGCAGTAACCCCATCAGTGTTGTGAGATCCCATTAAGTGGGAAAATATGCAAGATGAGGGTGGAGAAATAAGCATGAACCAAATGCCTCTCCTTTATTTTATTTTATTTTATTTTATTTTATCTTATTTTTTATTTCTTTGCTTTTTTAGGGCCACACCTGAGATATATGAAAGTTCCCAGGCTAGGGGTCAAATCTGAGCTATAGCTGCTGGCCTGTGCCACAGTCACAGTAATGTAGGATCTAAACTGTCTGTGACCTACACCACAGCTCATGGCAATGCTGCATCTTTAACCCACTGAGTGGGGCCAGGGATTGAACCTGTGTCCTCATGGATACTAGTTGGGTTCTCCTTATCACTGAGCCACAATGGGAACTTCTTTTAGAGATGTTATACCCATCTTGTCAAGCATACCAAACTGCACCCATATACCTAATTAAAAATAACTTTTCTATAATGTATTGCATTTTGTTATTAGTTGACATGCTGATCTTTAGATTTTAAAAAAATGAATAAATTTTCATTTTGTGTATTGAAAAAGAGTTTAGTCAATATTTTTTTTCATTTTTAAAGTTTTATTGAAGTGTAGTTGATTTACAGTGTTGCAGTAATTTCTACTGTGCAACAAAGTGATTCAGTTGTACATATACACACATCCATTCACTTTCAGATTCTTTTCCCATATAGATTATCACAGAAGATTGAGTAGAGTTCTCTGTGCTATACAGCAGGTCCCCATTGGCCAATCATTCTTTATACCAGAGAGTGTATATGCCAACCCCAAACTCCCAGTCCATTTCCCCTCCCCCATCATTTTTCTACTTTGGTAACCACAAGTTTTTCAAAGTCTGTGAGTCTGTTTCTATTTTGCAAATAAGTTCATAAGTTCATTTGTATCTTTTTTTTTAGATTCCACATGTAAGTGATATCATATAATATTTGTTTTTCACTGTCTAACTTCACTTAGTATGATAATCTCTAGGTCCATCTATGTTGATGCAAATAGCATTATTTCACTCTTTTTTATGGCTGAGTAATATTCCATTGTATATATGTACCACATCTTCTTTAGCCATTCCTGTGTTGATGGATATTTAGGTTGCTTCCATCTCTTGGCTATTGTAGTTAGTGCTGCAATGAACATTGGATGATGTATCTTTTTGAATTACGGTTTTGTCTGGATGGATGGCAAGGAGTGGGATTGCTGGGTCATATGGACAACCACTATGGAAAACAGTATGGATGTTCCTCAAAAACTAAAAAATAGAACTACCATATGACCCATCAATGATTATTTTTTAAGTCCCAAACATTGTGTCACATCCTTGAAAGTTTTCTAGGATCTGGACATTGTGGCTTTAGCATCTATTGGGTAACATTGCCTTGTTGAGTACAACAGTGGATTAGAGAGCTGAAAATAGGAGTAAGCATGTCAGCAAAGGTGACCTTGACACATCAGAGAAGATGGGGCCGTATAAGCTATGGTGATGGAGTACATGTAGAAAGAAGGGAGCAGGTCAGAGATATATTTCGGTCATTGAACTTAGAGATGGTAGGAGCTGTCATATGTAGGAAATGAGCAGAGGAAACAAATGAAAGATTCCTGTAAGATTCTTGGCTTGAGCAACTGGGAGAATAACAAAGTCAGTTATCGAGATAAGGAAGATTGTATAAACCAGTAGTTCTTAAATCTTTGGTCCTGAGACCTCTTTGAATATAAAAAATTATTGAGGGTACCCCAGATCTTTTGTTTTGTGAATAATATATATCAATATTTACCATATTCAAAATTAAAACTGAAAAAGCTTAGAACTATCTATTGATTCATTTAAAATGTAACTAGTGAATAGTCCCATGCTTAAGAACATATTTTATAAAAACAATTCTACTTATTTTCTAAAGAAAGTAAAAAAATGAAAAGAATGGTACTGTTTTATATTTTTACAAACTCTTTATTGTCTCATCGAATGGAAGAGAGTTGGATTCACATATCTGCATATGCAGAAATCTATTATGATATCATATATCATGTAGCTTCGGGAAAACATCACTGTATATTTTCCACAAATATGGCAGAATAGTTGTGAGAGAGCATAGAGTGTCCTAGTATAATTATGAAACTAGTTTTGACCTTGTGACTCCTTAGCGTCCCTGAACTACACATGGCTCTAAGGCAGTTCAAGACTCTCAAAATTTTATTTTTTTACTATTCTCACTTTTCTTTTGAAGATCCGTAGTTTCATAGAACTTTGTTTCTTAGCTCTTCTCCCAACCTTGAACTGCCTTTATGGGACATTCTAGCACATTTAAATTTAAATCTCAATAGCATTTCTGAAAATCCGACCCCCTAATTTTCACTTCCCTCCCCACCATTCACTGACTTATAGACATTCATAATCTTTGATTTGGTTTTCCTAACTCATCCTTCTCTGCTTTTATGACTGAAGGGAAGTGTTTTGTAGGATCAAAGGAGGCGGCCTGTACTGCCTCCAAACTTGATTTTCGTCCTGGAGGCCAGTTAGGCGGGATACCCCTGGACATCCCCCATTAACCCCTCTGAATTTCTTAGAATTACTCTCCTCCGTTTATGGAACCAGTTCTGTTTGAGAAGGGTAGGCTGGCAACTTGGAAAAGTTATTAGCTGAGAAATAAAACTGCATCTTCAGATGTTTGATTCTGTTCTTTGCAGACTGAATGTTCTGTACACTTAGATGCATGACTTTCTAATTCAGCCTCTTGAGAAAGCCTCCTTTTATGTTATAGCGCTTGGCTTGAACAAACAGAATAAACACAGCACAGGAAAGAACAGGAGGATATATTTATGAAGCCTGATCTTATAGTTCAAAAACATCTACTAACACACACAGCTGCAGAAACTACACTTTTCTCTCAAAAGATAATTTTGCCCTGTAATGGAAATCTGATCTCCAGGGACTAAACTGTAGAATTGCACAAACTTCCCCAGTGTCAAAATGCTATTCATTAAGTTGCTTTTTCTTGATTGTTAAAGCGGATTGTTGTGTGTTAGGGAGGGTCCATTGGCTTAAAGGATGGGCATTTTATCCTAATTATATCTGTTTTTATTAAATAGGAATATATCCTAAAATAATGATATGAGAAAAATCATTAAAATTGTTACTAAATATGAAGCTAAAATAAAGTTTAGATTATGGAGAACAGACATGTACTAACCTCTTACCACATGCCAGGACTGGGTTCTCAAGAATCCTTGTTTTTTGGTTTGTCGATTTCACATTCACTTCACAGTTTTAATCATTCTCCCCACGGCTCAGTGTGTTTGGGTTTCCTTCTCATACAGAGAAGACATATCCCTCATTCAGAGTATCTATTCTCACTTACTCAACAACTTGCCCATGCAGTATTTATTGAGCATCGGCAATATTCAGGTTCTGGAGAGACAAAAATGAAAAAGAGTTGCCCCCTGCTATCAAAGGGATCATGAACTGATAGGGAAAGGGTTGTTGGGATGTAAAGCAAAGAGCGTGGTGAGTGAAGGCTGCAGACGGCAGGACTTCTGACTCTTTGAAGCAAGTCAGTCTCTATAGGGATAGGTAACATTTTGGTTGGACCTTGAAGTATTAGCAGGATTTCAGGGGGCAAGAAAGGAGAAGGAAAGGCAAGATGAGCATGATGAGAAAAGAGAATATATTGCACAGAAAAGATAGTGTTAGCAACCTGGGCAGGTTAAAAAAAAAGGCCTTGTGTGTTCCACAGCCCGCTCTGAAGCCCTTTTCTATAGAAATTTAGATATGAAAAAAATGAAATGCATAGTGTATGTTTGTTGAAAACAGTAGAGCATAAAACAATCATTCACAGGCCCCTTCTTGTCATAAAAAAGTTTTCTAGAGTACTTCTTGATAGAAATATTTAATTTGACGAACTTGTTGACTCTGGAAGATATGGGTAGCTGAATTAAGCAAGCCTGTGGCGGCCTCATCAATATTTCTACATTTGATAAAATTAGTCTATAATCATGTTACAGATATCAAGAAAGACCATGTGTTCACATCTTGCATAGTGTGTATTATCAATTTACACTAAATATCTCTTGTTAAAACAAACCTTGCAGAAGAGCCCATTTACCATGTTTTAATAAACTTTTCTATAAATCCTTCTTGCTTTGGGACTGATAATATATATCAAGAATTGGAAGTTCCTATTGTGGATCAGCAGTAATGAGCCCAACTAGAATCCATGAGGATGGGGGTTCAATCCCTGGCCTTGCTCAGTGGGTTAAGGATCTGGCCTAGCCATGAGCTGTAGTATAGGTTGCAGACATGGCCTGGATCCTGTGTTGCAGTGGCTGTGACATAGGTCAGCAGGGATGGCTCAGATTCAACCCCTAGCCTGGGAACTTCCATGTGCCACAGGTGCAGACCTATAAAGAAAATAATAATAATAATTTGTTTCTTGAATCTGCTTCTCTATCCAGATGTTCAATGCCTTTTTGAGTTTATAACTCCAGAAATATCACCTCTCACTTGGTCAGTCCTGCCACTTCTTCTCATCTCCTTCTTGCAGAAAGTCTTAGGCCTAGATTTGCTTTCTCTTATCTTTCTTGAGTCTTCACTGTAAAACTTTTATCCCTGTGTGCTATGCTTAACTTCATTCATTCATTCTTTCATTGAAAAAAAATGTTCTTAATTAGAGCATATGTTCTTTTATTAGAGGCTGTATAAGGTACTGGAGATAAAACAATAAACAAGGTCACACACGATTTCTCTTTTTCTAATTCAATATGAAACAGCAGTCAAACTAACTCACCTGTACTGGACCAAAGCTCCAATTTGCCAAGAAATGAAAAAGATATAAAGTGCAGTGTTTTTGAGGCTTTTCTCATATCAGTTGCAGTTTGGAAAGATTAATACATAAAAATATAAAAACCTACAAGACCATTCATTGTATAAAATAGAAGGAATGGAGTCAGTGTTTAAAGGCACTTTGATGTGTTTAGACAAAGTAGCTTCATTAATTCTAAGTGTTATTTATTACTATGGTTGTTGGGCACGTTTTCAAAATGCTTAAAATAATCTTTATTGGGATTAAGTTTGCAAATACTAAGTTAGTTTAACACGGTTGAATTTGGAAATACAATGGAATTTCAATATAAGAAGCTCTGTGTATTGTTCTAAAATAGATACATAACAGCATTTAAACCTCCGTGGCCTCTCTCCTCGAAAATTCACATTAACCATTACCACAGTAACAGACTCTCTAAACTTTCACATGAAGTGTATGCACTTACATATCTTGAGTATTTTGAATGTAAGATAATGATTTTTGAAAGATTCCTTGTTTGGGGGCTCAGTTTCTCTTGTTTGTTCTAATTCTAATCATTTAGTAAAAACAGCCTAGATAGTGTGGTATAGTCTTTAATTCCAAGCATTTTGCCAGATTCCTTCTAAATTTAAACCTAAACCTGTTTTCCTTCTTCTTTTTTTCTTTTTTTTTCTTTTTTTTTTCTTTTAATGGCCACGTCCATAGCATATGGAAGTTCCTGGGCCTGGGAATGAATCCAAGCCAGAGTTATGATTTGTGCCATAGCTTCTGCCATGCCAGATCCTTTTAACCCACTGTGCCAGGCCAGGGATGGAACCCAAGCCTCCCCAGGTACCTGAGCTGCTGCAGTCAGATTCTTAAACCGCTGTGCCACAGCAGGAACTCCTAAGCCTATTTCTAATAGGAGTTCAATCTTGTTAGGGTTGAAATCATTTTCTTAATTTACCTAATCAATCAGTGTCATCTACCATATACCCAGTAGGCACACCAAAGGATTCAGAAAAAATCAGAGTTAAACAAAAAAATTCTACTTCAAGAAGCTTACAAATGTCCAGGCTAAATAAGTATAAAATGAACCATAAATTATGAAAAATAATTTATGAGCAATAGAGAGAAGGAACACCAGTGAACATCAGATAAGACAGGCCTGGAAATGAGTCTGGAAATGGAGAAGTGTTGAGGATGACAATCCCTCGTAGGTACTCCCTACTTGGCTCCTGATCTTAAAGAGGAAAAGTGCTTTCTCTCTGTCCTTTCCCATATCCTGTAGATGAACCTTGATTCTGCTCATTCATTTCCAGAGCTCCACATCCTAATCATTTTCTTCTGAGCTGTGGAAAAACCGTGGAAAAATAATCTGGACGGTGAATGCTCAGCATCTCCCAGCTATTTTATAAGGTCATATGTTTACACGTGTGCATTGACTATGGCAAAGAATTGGAAACCTTTCCTTGAAAGTCGAGTATTCAGCAATATTCAGATAGAAATACTCCTTTGACATCTCAGTGTTCTTCTCTGGCTCTCAGATTTATGTTTCTTTACATGTTATCTATTTTTCTAAATTGCTACAGAGGATGGGCAAGAATGACAAACCTAACCTTGAATGGGTATCTATCAAAGTAAATTGGAGCCTGTGGTCTCAGTGAAGAATTATGAAGTATTCTCTGTCCAAGGGAATCTGGGACTGGGCAGTGGATCGGGGGGTGCCGTTTAAAGGAGAGCTTCTACAAGGAGCTATTAAGGGAGGTTTTGGAATCATAGTCAGACCCTTTATTCTAGAAACAAGAAGCCCTGTGCCAAGGAGGATAGAAAATGAGGGGTTCACAATATTGAAGGATACCCTAAGGCATATGCCTGCCTTTGTATATCAGATTGGGTTGAACAGGCTTCCCATTACAGGCCAGAGCAGAGCTGTACCCTCTTTGCTTTGGGAGAAGAGGTTTGGTTTTCCAACCGGTTTAGTTAAAAATGTGAAAAATACTAAGTTGTCTGTGCTTGTAAATGTGAAAAACAAAACAAAACAAAACAAAACAAAAAAACCTGTTTACACTTAAAGGCCAGCCCATCCAGAGCTGGTAAGTTCTCTTTGGCATCAAAATATGGGCTCCTTCGAAGTCTCAACTGCAGTACAGATTCAATCCCTGGCCGGGGAACTTCCAAAGGCTGTGGGTATGGCAACGAAAGAAAGAAGAAAGAAAAAGAGAGAGAGAGAAAGAAGGGAGGGAGAGAGGAGGGAGGGAGGGAGGAAGGAGGGAGAAAGAAAGAAAGAAAGAAAGAAGAAGAAAGAAAGAAAGAAAGAAAGAAAGAAAGAAAGAGAGAGAGAGAGAAAGAAGGGAGGGAGGGAGGGAGGGAGGAGAAGAGGGAGGAGAGAAGGAGAAAAAGAAGAAAGAAAAAGAAAGAAAGAAAGAAAGAAGAAGAAGAAGGAGGGAAGGGGAGGGATGGAGAGAGGGAGGGAGGGAGGGAGGAAGGGGGGAAAGAGAAAGAAAGAAAGAAAGAAAGAAAGAAAGAAAGAAAGAAAGAAAGGAAGGAAGGAAGGAAGGAAGGAAGGAAGGAAGGAAGGAAGGAAGGAAGAGAAAGAAAAGAAAGAAAGAAAAGAAAGACAGACAGACAGACAGACAGAAAGAAAGAAAAGAGAGAAAGAAAGGGTGACTTCAGTGGCCACATGTATAAAAGAGAGATTGGATAGCCCTGCAAACAGGTAATTAGAATAAAATGTAATAGATCCTCTATTCAAAACGTATTGATGCTGGGAGTTCCCATTGTGGTGCAGCAGAAACGAACCTGAGTAGTATCCATGAGGACACAGGGTCAGTCCCTGGCCTCACTCACTGGGTTAAGTATCTGGTGTTGCTGTGAGCTGTGGTATAGGTCACAGATGCGGCTTAGATCCCACATTGCTGTGACTGTGGCCAGCACTACAGCTTGGATTCGACCCCTAACCTGGGAACTTCCATGTGCTTCAGGTGTGGGCCCTAAAAAGCAATATATGTATATATCAGTGCTAGTAGAAAGAGTAATTCTTCTCTGAGTGGGTGATGGTGAAATCCTGACTCAGGCAGTGCCATTTGGACTAGAATTCTTTGGTAGAAAGAGGAGGAAGAAAGGGGAGGAACACTGGTAGGACATGACTGGATCAGTATTACCACATGGGAACTTTTGTCCTTTTAATAAGTATGTGGGATGTAGCTAAAACAATTTTGTGGGGAAGCAGTTGAGCCAGAGGCTTATTTTCAGGAAAATTCCTATGTGGGGTAGGGAGGGGTGTTCATATCATCCAAGACACCCTCTTAGGAAAGATTAATAAAGTTCTGTGGTTCTGTCCAGCCAAAATACATGCTTCATAAAATAGTACACTCTATCAGTTCTGGGATTATTGAACTAAGTTAGACCATTGGTCTGATTCCAAATAATATTTGTTTCAATAAGAAATATAGTTTGAACAAGGGGTATGAGATATTTACAGACAATTACAAAAGGCTGTATAGGTAAAGAAAAAAATGCTATCAGCAGTGAAGTATTAAGTGCTGGAAATAATGCATTTGTTTTCATTATATCAGATAAATATGAAAGGAAATGCTAATAAGAATGGGTTTCCTTTTAACACCTTGACAACTCCAACTGCTTTTCTTTATTGATATTAATTTACCACTAAATTGAAAATAATTTTCTAAAAATCAAATTTAAATTAACTAAAAGCTTTTCAGTTAACATGAGCAAGTCGAAGAGTTCTGAAATTAAACTTGAGAAAAATGATAAAAAGCATAAACATGGAATAAACCAATTTATACAATGTTGTGAGACCTCCCTTTTTTTTTTTTTATAGACTCCTTTCAAGTTCAGTGTTCCAAAATGTGTTTAAACATTTCTTTAACCCATTTATGCAGAACAAAAGAGTGAACTATAAAAGTAAAATTAAAATTTACATTAAGGCTGATGTTATTCCCACATTTTGGTCAAACCATAGAAGCAGCAGAAATGTCCCTGGGAAAGTGCCGAGGTTCTGTGATGAGGAATCGCTGGGTGAAACATGACCATGACTCCAATTTATAGTATTGATGCTATCGTTTTCTTTTTCCTTTTCCCTTCTCATTTAGTAATCCATATCCTCTTTTATTCACTTGAACCTACCATCTATTACTGCTTTATTGATTTCTGCTATTTCTCTTATCATTCTTTTTTTTCTTTTTATGGGTGCACCTGCCGCCTGTGCAAGTTCCCAGGCCAGGGGTCAAATCTGAGCCACAACTGCAGAAATGCCATTAACTTAACCCACTGATCAAGGCCAGGGATAGAACCCACATCCTCACAGAGACAACTGTTGGGCTCTTAACTGGCTGAGTCATGAAAGAAACTCCTCTCTTGCCATTTTTTTTTTCATTTTTAAAAATTTCATTGAAATATAGTTGATTTACAGTATTGTGATTATTTCTGTTGTACAACAAAGTTATTCAATTATACATATACACTCATCCATGCTTTTTCAGATTCTTTTCCCATATGGGTTGTCACAGAATGTTGGGTAGAGTTCTTTGTGCTCTATGGCAGGTCCCCACTCCAGTCGTTCCATATATCTCAGTGTGCGTAACCCAATCCCAAATCCCCAGCCTCTTATCATTCTTAATCTAATCCCACTCCCTTTACACCATACCACATTTATCTCTTCCCTCTAAGTTTTGATTTAGGTTTCCGATGAACACTTTTGCCTGGCCTGGGTTTAAATCTCATGTTTATTAGTTACTATCCAGGTATATTACTGACCTTCTCTATATGCATGGTTTCATTCTAAAAAGATAAATAAATAAAAAGAATAAAAAAGAAGTAAAAAGAAAGAAAATGGAGATGATAAAAAGTGGTTGGAAGCATTTGATTACTGAGTCCTTGCTTGAGTGTGCTTAGAACCATGTGGCATTCCTTCTGACTGTGAGCAATTCCCCAAGTTTGTTTTGCACAGCCTCTTCTTTCCTGTGTCAGAAATCTTTGCACATTTATGTTTCTGAAGAAAATTAAAATTACCTGAAAGTTTATTTCATATATAGGGGAATAGGAAACTGATAATTAATGTAAATAAGTAAATATATCAAGAACATAATTCTCATGGTTGGATGAAGTAAAATCACTAAACATGGCCAGTTAAGTGTTAATTTTTCTTCCTTCCTTCCGTCCTTCCTTCCTTCCTTCCTTCCTTCCTTCCTTCCTTCCTTTCTTTGTTTTTATTGGGTTATAGGAGCCCTCTGACTTCTGTAGTTTGCAGAATCCTTTATTGATATTAATTTATTAGTAGTATTAATTGATTACTAAAAGACATCTAACATCTTTCCTTTCTTGAGAGAGAAGACCTCTGCTTCCTGCACTGCTGAAAGCTCCACTGTGGCCCTGGCCTCCTCTCCTTCCCAAGTTATCCCAGCGCTGTGGAGATTGGTCATTTCCTTCATAGTGTGTTAATGCGTGTGTTAATGTGAGTTGCTCTTGTGTGTGTGCAAGTGCGTATGTATAGGAGCAAAAGGAGGCGTCTGTGATAGCAGTGGTTTTGGTGGGGAATAAGAAAGATTGAAAACCTCAAGATCATATAAAGGCCAATCAGAGCTATGACTAAACTATCTTTAATTCATCTCCTCTTTGGGAGGAATTAATTTCTTTTACTTGGACTATCATATTAGCTTTTTTTTTTCGTGTTTTTAATGTTTTAATTTTTTAAATTTTTTACTTTATTAAGGCCACATCTATGGTATATGGGAGTTCCCAGGCTAGGGGTCACATTGGAGCTAAAGCCACCGGCCTACACCACAACTGCAGCAACTCAGGATCTGAGCCACGTCCGTGACCTACACTACAACTCAGGGCAACACTGGATCCTTAACTCACTGATGGAGGCCAGGGATTGAACCCACAGCCTCATGAATCTTAGCTGGGTTCTTTAACCCCTAAGCCACGAAGGGAACTCCCTCTATTTTTTTTTTTTTGGCTTTTTGTCTTTTCAGGGCCCCCGAGGCATATGGAGATTCCCAGGCTAGGAGTCTAATCAGAGCTACAGCTGCCAGCCTATGGCAGAGTCACAGCAACACCAGATCGGAGCCACGTCTGAGACCTACACCACAGCTCATGGCAACACCAGATCCTTAACCCACTGAGTGAGGCCAGGGATAAAACCCACAACCTCATAGTTCCTAGTCAGATTTGTCTCTGCTGTGCCATGTTGGGATCTCCTCCCTCTATTTTTTTTTAATTAAAGTACAGTTGATTTACAGTGTTGTGTCTCATATGAGACTGGGTCACTTTGCTGTACAGCAGAAATTGATGCAACATTGTACATCAATTATACTTTAATTATATATACATTTTAATTATATATATATATATGCACACACACTCATACATTATTTTTCTCATACTATCTTCCATCATGTTCCATCCAAAGAGATTGGATATAGCTCCCTGTGCTGTACAGTAGGAATCATATTAGCTTCTTAACAGATTTTCCTACCTCAGATCTTTGTGTCCGTCATATGTTGTATTTCATTGAGTGGCCAGAATTCCCTTCATAAAACAAAGCCTGTTCATGTCAGTTCTTGTATTGAAAGCCTTCTGTGACTCCAGTTTGCTCTAAGATAAAACCCACACTTAGCAGGTGAGCACAAGTCATGCACCATCCGCTGCCTCTCCATTATTACAGCTGTTTCCTATATTATTCTCCCCTGCTTTGCCCCCAGCCCGCTACTTCCATATCAGACCCTCAATCCCAGAATGAGCTCCCATGACTCCCTGCCCAGTCTTTCATCAGCCCAGAAGGCAAACGTTTCCCCTCACATTCATTTGTTGAAATGTTACTCATCCCTCAAGGCCAAGGGAAATGTCCCCTCCTCTCCTCTCTTCTAGGCCAAATTTGTCATTCACTCATCTGTGCATTTGCAGCACTCCATTTTATCTCTCTTGTAGCAATGGGGATTTTTATCCTAGATTTTATGGAAGAGTTCTGATTTCTAATAATCTAGCCTATTGTCAGAAAGTGCTTCACAAGATTTGGTTCTGAATGTATGCTTCTGATGATGATAGCATTTATATTACACCTGATCTGTATAAAGTATTCATAAATCTGCTTTTCTACTGCCTTAATTATATCTTTATAGAAAAAGGCAGCATGCAAATGAATCATTATTGATAAACCAAATACTCTGTTTTTCCCTTTGCATCCCCCAAATGTAATCTCCTGAATGGTAAGCAAAGACCAAATACTCATCCTTCATATTGTCTTTCTCTATCTGTCTCTCTCTGTATCTCTCCTTTTCTTTCTCCTCTTTCTTATTGACCTTGACAGCTCCTACTCCCATTCATATGCAGAGTATGAACTTAATAACTAGGTGTTGAATTGAAATGATTGATCATATAAGAGAAAAGGCCCAGCTGGTTAACTACTCCAGTGATAATGTCCCTGAGCTGCATTATTTTAAGAAGAAGCTGGATGATTATGGAAAGGGTCAGGAAAAAGTCTTGGCCTGCACAATGCAAGTAAATACACTAGCGCTAAGTACAGTATGTGGTCCGTGGCAAAAGTTCTTTGTTGTAGTTTGAAGGCAGTTATTAGACTGTTTTCTTCTATAGGTTGAGTACCCTCATTTGACATGATTTCTAGACCCCTTGCTGTGCTCTATGTCTTCTTCTAGATTATTTCTAACTCACTATTGTTCTCATAAGAATAAGATAACCTCATTTGTCACAGATTTTTGATAGATATATCTCATCAATCCAGAATCCAGTGAGAACTTAGATGGCGGGGCGGGGGGGGAAGAGGTAACCTCTTCTTTCCCCCATCAGAAAATAATCTCTAATTAAAAATTAGCAGGAGTTCCCATCGTGGCTCAGTGGTTATCGAATCCGACTAGGAACCATGAGGTTGCGGGTCCGATCCCTGGCCTTGCTCAGTGGGTTAAGGATCCGGCTTTGCCATGAGCTGTGGTGTAGGTCGCAGATGTGGCTTGGATCCCGCGTTGCTGTGGCGGTGACATAGGCCAGCGGCTACAGCTCCGATTAGACCCCTAGCCTGGAAACCTCCATATGCTGCAGGAGCGGCCCTAGAAAAGGAAAAAAGACAAAAAAAAAAATTAGCAGTCTTTAATTACAAATGTAGGCAACAAATTGCAGTAGGATTAGCAATACTTATGACTTTGTAACTAATAGAAACCACACAGAATTTCTTCTCACATTACTATTGTCAGAGTTATTTGAAATTTTTATAAGCTCAACTCTCTTTCAAAGTTAATTTTTAGTATTATTCTATCCACTGCTAGATTACATATGAATTTATAAAAATATATATTTAAACATTTTGATAATGAATTTTAATATACTTCTCTTTGTAACCCTCTGTATTTTCTTTTATGCTTTTAAAGCCATTATTCTGAGAAAAAGAACACTTAATCAGAGTGTCAAATGTCATGGAAAAGGGTAAGAACACACGGTTGAATAGAATTTAGAGCACATAGATAAGAATATAACATTTATTTCCATTTATGCAGCCTTAAACTGCATTTCCTTTATTTTTTAACATAAAAATCATATTTATTCATAGTTTCATCTGATTGAAGAGTTTATAGAATCTAACATTCAAGTCTCCCAACCCTACCCATTCCTCAAAGAGAACCATTGTGATTGATGGTGGGTATTTTTGCAGATATTGGCTATATATCTTGATATACTCTAAAAATATATCTCTATCTCTAGATGTCTATATTTATATCTGTCTTTATCTAAATATTGTAATATTATTATAGGGTCAAACATTTCTCATTCTTGCCTTATAGGTTATTTGGCTAGTCTAGTAATTAAATTCACATAAGACAGATTAACAAAAGAAAAACATGTTTAATTTTGTATGTTCGGGAGGCCCATGGAAATATGAGCTCCAAAGGCAATAAGGCAAATGAGGCTGATATGAGACCCTGAGTTAAGGGATAGCATGGAGCCCGAGGCTTCAAAGGGGAGGAGGGCAATTAATAAGATGCTTGATGATCAGATGTTTACCCTGGCAGGTAAGTTATCTCTGATAATGGCTCTTTTTCTGAGCCATGCCCCATCTCAATTCTAAAGAATTGATGAAAGTTAAAATAAGAGAGAGGTAAACGTTTTTCCTGAGACTGCTACGTCTGGAGTGCCTTCAGCAGAAAATAAACCATGTGCTAAAGTGACACCCTGTGGGATACATATTCTACTCCCCTTCATTTATATGTATTATAAATATATTTGTAAATGTGTATGTGTAAGTATATACATATACATGTACACTAATATATAAATTTCTTCAGCTGAAAATAAGCCGCGTGCTAAAGTGACACATTTTGGGGTAACATATTCTACTCCCTTCATTATACTTGTTATAAACGTATTTGTAAATGTATATGTGTAAGTTATACATATACATGTACCCTAATATATAAAATATAGTGTCACATACAATGCATACTATTTTATACATAGTGCTTCTGCTCTGCATTGACTTTTAGAAAACCAAGTCACAGTCACACTCTTCGCCCACGTTTGTTTTGTGGTCAAGAAACTTTCCAAGTGTTTTCAACTCTATTATCATTAAACCCTATTCTCTTCCACTGTAAGTTGAACCAATGTTTTTAAACTAAGCATTCTTTCAGTACAGAATATTTTTTTTGTTATTGATTGCTGCTAAATTTAATATTGAATTTTGTTTGACTGTCAGAACCTCATCATATCTTTTAGATCCTGAATATGCTTCCCAATGTATTAGTTATAATTGTCATTTTGTGGAATTGTTTAATGTCCTTAAATCATTCAGCAGACATAGATTGAGTGTCTGTCATTTGTCAGGTATTATTTTAAGCACTTCACATGTACTGATTCATTTAGAACATCCAACAACCTTATGAGACGGGTACTATTATTATCTCCACATTAAAGATGAGGAAACTGAGGGACAGAGAAATTAATAAACTTGTCCAAGGTTTACAGTAGAAAGTACTTAGCTAGTAACATAAATAAACATACCTCAGGCCAAAAAGTAGATTAAATTATTGGGTGCCACTAGAGACCATGAATACGGTCAAGGAAACTGACTTAAGCTCAGTATGTGAAGGAGGAACTATATAGAACTATCTTAAAAATGAATAAACAGGAGTTCCCATTGTGGATCAGCGAGTTAAGAACCCAGCATAGTGCCCCGAGGATGTGGGTTTGATCCCTGGCCTCACTCAGTGGATTAGGGATCTGGAGTTGTCACAAGCCTCATTGTAGGTCGCAGATGTAGCTTGGATCCAGTTCTTGTGGCTGTGGTGTAGGCCTCAGCTGAAGCTCTGATTCAACCTCTAGCCTAGGAACTTCCACATGCCACAGGTGAGGCTGTAAAAAATAGAAAAATCAAATTAAAAAAAAAAATGAACGAACACATCTCTAGTAATGGTTAGGAAAACCCCAGTTAACTGCCTATCATGGATATTTTGAAGAGATTTCTGCTTTGGCAGAGAGACTGGGTAGATGACTTTTAAGTCTCTTTCTACCTCGGTTTTGTGGAATTGATTCAGATAAATATCTTGACTTCTTTCTCTCATTATTATTCCTTTAATGCAGTGTCCCTAATTCTTACTAGTTTAATGGACTGTTATGAAAAAGTTTTATGTTTCTGTCACTAGAATTGACTATCCTCAAAAAAACATGTTTTTTGCCCATTTTAATCAAAGGCATACCTTAGTTAGCCTGTTTTAAGTGAATGTCCTCACACAA
The DNA here is from genome assembly GCF_016906955.1 of Phacochoerus africanus. Taxonomy (NCBI): domain Eukaryota; kingdom Metazoa; phylum Chordata; class Mammalia; order Artiodactyla; family Suidae; genus Phacochoerus; species Phacochoerus africanus. The sequence continues at coordinate 42,486,900 of NC_062555.1, forward strand.
GTAATCCTGACGTCCATACCTCTTTAAAATTGAATTTAAAAAATGCTTCAATGGAGAAAAGCTGTTGCAGCAGTCATATTTCTATCACCCTCCTAGTGGATTTCCATGATTGTCCTCTTTTTTATTGTATTACACCTCCAAATCTTGCAGCTATGTTGATTATACATTAGGCATCTGCTTATGACCTTGTCCTGGGTCTTTCCTTTGGTCATTTGGATCCTAATGAAAAGAAAAGAAAAGAAAAGGGAGCATGATTCAAAGTGACAGACTTTGTTGCCTAACTGTCGGACTGACTTCCTGATCACATTTTTTCTGGGTCCTTAGACAGAAAGCCAATGTTTATTACCAGCAGTGAATTGGTCATCTGGCCAATTTTATTATCACTGAGCCAGCCAGCAACAATCCATACCAGATTCTTTCGTGTGTGCTAGCGCATAATCAACAAAACCAAGGCTTTTGGCAGATCTGTGCTTTTTGCAGTGTTCCTCCCAAGTTCTGCAGATCTCCGTATTTACAGAATTCCTAGCAAGGGACCAGGAAGATCTTGGCCTAATGGAGCAGACGGGTGATTGTGGAAGAGGATACATCCTACCGTTTTTCAGTTCTGACTGGTTCTTTCTTCTCTGTAGAACAAGAGGTGTAATACTCTTGTAATTTTCGAAAGGCTTTTGATTATGCAAAGATCTCATTGTGACAGCTAATATTATGGTGATGTTGATGGCACTAAGAAGTGATGGCAAAAAAAAAAAAAAAAAAATATCACGCCTAAGTGACCAGCAGGCAAAGCTGGTATACACTGGTCTGGCCATGCAGGTTATTCACACTCAGAGTTCCGTTCTTATCGGTCTGTTATTCTGATAGTTCACTGCTCATTTTACTTTTAATCTTCTAGGTATCACTACTTACTATCTGCCCAAAGTTAGTTTCTGTTAGGGTAACCAGATCTTCATTGAATCCTTCCATCTCAAATTATATTGAGATTCTTGGCCTAGAGGAATCATGAGAAATGACACTGATGTATGGGTTACTCATGCCGTGAAAATACATTGATGCCAGCTTTCAAGTTCTACTCAGAGAAATAGCCATTTACATTAGTTCTCTGGCCACCAAAATAACTCCCCCAAGTTTGCCTTAGATCTCGCCCTGCTCAAATAAAGTTTCAGAAGAGGCAGTATGTGACTACCACCTTTCACTTCTATTTGAGAGATTTTTCTCTTCCTTCTTCCTAAAGTCCTCCTGGTCTATTATTTTCATTATTTCTTAAGTATTGATCGACATACCTTGTAGCAGGTACATCTTGATACTTATCTTTCTCCCTCAAGTTCATTACCAATAGATTGGTAGGCAAATACTCGAGGTTGCATGGCACGGGTACATTTTCTTGGCAAACATCAGAGGTCAAGGGATTATCACCAAGTTGATCAAGAAATACATGCTAGAGAGGCAATGATAAATTAATTCTAGACTAGTTATGATTCCAGAATGTGGTATATCATTTGAGAGACAAGAATATTCCCTTAATTCCACTGAAGCCATACATATTTTTCACCTCTGCAGCGTTTTCTTTCTCTTCTCTCTTCCTTAGAGATCTACACTGTTTCTCTTCTCTTTTGCTCACGAAGGAGCTTAGTCTTCCACAGTGTATATTCAAATATAATAATTGGGCAGAGCTTATTTCTGTGTATTATCTTTTAGTAATTTGACTTTTCATATTAAATTAACTAAAACTTTCACACAAGTTGGATGAAACACTATCTCTTTGGTTGAAGTTAGAAAAGGAAAACATGTCTTTGAAAATTCTTTGGTATTGTGAAATCAAAAAAGATTAACTTTGTCTAAGAGATAGACTAGGTGATAGAAATGTTCTGTTCATGGGAAAATTGCCGCTTTTAAAGCTGTAGTTTGAAATCATCCAAGGAGTGAAAAAAAATTTTAAACCCAACACACAGGGTTGTCGAAATATCCTTTGAGATCTGATGTTTCTTTGTGATTAAAGAAATAATGCATCTGGGTGTTTTTTGTGCATGATGAAAATTAATGTACTTTTAATTTTTTTCAGCTGTTAATTCCAGAATAAGTAGAATCCATTTATAGCAAAAAAAATTCAATCAATATATATTTATTTAAAACTATTAAGAGGCCCAATACTATAGGTACATGGCAGTAAGAAAAATGAAACGTGTGCAAAGTGTTCTTGATACCTTTTGAGAGTGAATTGGTGATCCAGTGTGAAGAAATCAGACATGTGCATTTGTTGAGGACACCCAGCAGTGATGTGTGATAATTGCTAAATAGATAATATTAAGAACACGATAAGGAGAGAGAGACAGACAGAGAAAGTTCCTCCAGCTATTAACTCAGAATAGCAATCATATAAACTGGGTCTTAAACAATGGAGAAGATTTCCATAGGGCAGGCTAGAAGAGAGTTAGGACATGGGTCTGAAGCTGGCAGAGAGAACTTGTTATAAGTAGAGATGGGCAAGTGTATTGGATATTTGGAAAATACCGAACAGACCTATTTTGCCATGCAGGAAGACTGAGGTAGGGTGGTAGCTTTCAAAGCTTTTAATATTAAATCACCCTTTCTTAAAAGAATTTGTTTATGGAAATCCAAGTATTAAAAAAAATAATAAACTGCTATAACTGAAACAAAGAAACTCAGGAAGGCAACTTTTGGGGAAGCAGATGGAAGTTCTTGATATCATTGTGGATTTTTTAGAAATGCCCTGTATCTCTTGCTTGTTTATCTCTCTGCAGTTTGACTCCTGTTGGCCAGATTCTAATCTGGATTTTGGTCACATAGACTTTTGATTCTCACTCTATTTCCTTATTTTTGTTAATATTGGTAGATTTCTATGTCTAGATTTTTAGCACATGGACCCCTGTTTCTGTTCTCTTCTGGCCAGTTTTCCTGGTCCCAAAGTCTCTCTGATTCTCCTCTACCACTTGTTCTGACTTACTTTTTCCTACCTATAGCTTCATCCAATTGTAGACAACCATTTTAGCAAAGAAAACCCACCCACTCTACAAATAGTTTCATAACATAAGTAATAGGTAGTAAGAAAGGAATTGGGGAGACCTTGGTAGAAAGAGAAAGGAAAGGGCTCTTGCTTTGTATTAGAGAATCAAATAGCACTTGTAATGGATTAGGTGCAGAGAGTCAAAGAGTTGGAGCAAATAAGACATTCAGGTTTGACCAAAATAGGAAAAGAATGTGCCATACTAGAATAAGTGTTAATAACTACTAATATGCATGCAGCCTTCATATTCTACAAAGCATATTCTTTTGTGTTCTCTCATTCACCCTCATAACAACCCCATTAGGAAGATATATTCTTGTGCTACAAATAAAGAGGAATAGAGATCAAATGCTTTGCTCAAGATCATACTTTTAGTATGTAGTTAGTCCAGACTACCAGTTTAACACTAATCTTGACTGTAGACCTGTTCTTCCATTCATGGTAAACACACCTGTACAAAGTAATAAAGGTATTTTGCATGTTTTTATACTGGGTGCTGTGATGAAGTCCCCATTTAGGGTGGTAATTAGTCACATTTAACACAGGGTTTGCAATTGCACGGTGTGCATGTCACGTAGCCCTTTCTGCACTGGTGAAAGACATCATTAATCAGCCTTCCTAGTCTTCCCTGCTGAGCCTGGATGCTGCCTCCCAGTCTTTCTCAATATATTACTCTAGGCAGCCATTACTAATAAATCAGAGTTGTCTGGAATTTTAAACTCATTTGCCATTCTTGTACTAAAATCTTGAAATGATGCATATGGTCTGGCACAAAACTCAATAAAATGGCATGCCTTAGTTTCTAGTCACTCAAGAGAGCCCCTGCCTATTTCTTCTTCTGAGGCCAGTTAACTCCTTGACCATGAAGTCAGACCTGTTAAACTTACCCTAATCGAGTGCCTACCAATTGAGCTTCTACCTTGATTCCTGGGAATAAGACCCTACTTTTCACCCAAGGTCTGAAAACTGTTCCACACTGTTGTTCCTCCACTATCTTGTTCCTTATGTCTAAAGTTCTGTTTCATAAGCTAGTTCCTCCAAGCCAGGGTCTTGTCATGGTCAAGGGTTCTCCCTTCTAGTATGAGAGTCTACTGTCTAGTTCCTCTTGCCCAGTTTCTATGATGGGCTCTCTCTATCATTCATCTCTTACTATAAAACCAACCATTTCCAAACTTTATAATAGTCTCAAGAGAATAAGAAGAATTAAAACCGTTTGTATAATTCTGCAATTTGGGCTTCTTTCAAGAATGGCTCCTCTGTGCTCCATGTGGTGTTAGCTGTTTTTGTTTTGTTTTGCTTTGTTTTTCTGATTGCCAGTTAAATGGAGAGTTTTAATTTCATAGCTTAACAAAAAATGTTCCTACACTGAAGTCCATCCATATACCTATCACTTCAGTCTAAGTTCTCCATGTACATAGCTAAGAACATTTATAAGGTATTGCCTAACAAATGCTAGAAGGCCTTTAAAAAATAACAAAGAAGTATTTATAGCTATTGAAGGGAGCAGAATTTGCCACCCCAAAATATGCCTCTTTGTCATAAGAATTATTTTAGGCTGATTATTTTTAAAAACAGCACATTCTGAGGAAACTCTGAAAGCTGAATAGAAGTTACTGTTTTTGTAAGAGACATTTACGTTACAAGGGAAATATCCATTTGTAAGGGTGTCTCCTTCTCTGCACCAGGAAAAGGAGGACTCTAAATATCTAGAAACTCTTATCCACCAAGAAGGCTAAGACTTGGATCTGCATAACAGCATATGTTTCTTCCCTGTGATTTTCCTGGTAACCTCCCATTAATGGCCTCCCACATCCCCAAACTCTTTGTTTTGTTTTTACCTGGAGATGGTTTTTAAGGTGATGACTTGGGCCACTTCAGTTTTCCCAGGTATCTCTCATGTATACAGGATGTATACCTGTTATTCTACTTCTGTTTGCTTTTATCCTGTTCATCTTTCTATACCAAGGGATTTCAGAAAAGAATTTAGAAGGGCAGAAGGATTTTTTTCTCACCCACATTATTAAGCTTCATCTTTCACACTGAGGATTTATTTTCAAGATGAATTATTCACAGGGCTGGCAATCTGATGCTGTCTTTGAGAGCTATGCCAGGGCTCTGGACCAGGGTCTTTAGTTTCTCTCTACCTGGTTCTCTCCAGGTCTGCTTAGGCTCACTCACAGCCTGGTGGGAAGCTCCCAGAAGCAAGTATGCCAAAAGTACATGATAATCTTTGGATCCAATCTCAGAGCCACTTTAGGAATACTGTGCTGGTCAAAGCAGTCACAAAGGCTCACTGATATTTGAGACATAATCTCTACCTCTTGATGGGAGAACAGTGTTCTAGAAGAACAAGATATCTGCAGATACTGCTATGTTAGTCTTTGGAAAATGCAGTCTGTCACACTCTCTTGCCTCTGCCCATTTAACTTCTGCTATATTACTTTGCCCACCTTTTAAGATGTTGATGTCCTGCGTGCTGCCAGATCTCTCAGTCACCTTATTCCTGCATCTCCACTTAGTGGCCCAGTGTTATTGTCTATCATGTTGCTGCCATGATATATCTTTTTATATATAATTTATTTTACTTCCAACATTTGGCACACACCCAGAAGGTCTTTCTGAGCTATTTCATCACCAGGAAAGCCCAGGAAAATAAGATGATTGAGGGGGGAAAAAAAGGCATGTTTTTTAGAGCCAAAGGCATGTTTTTGATCTGTTTTCAAATCCCAGCTTAATAACTGAACTCTGGGAAGTTTACCTCTCTTAGCCTCAATTTACTTTTCTATCAGGTGAGTATAATACAATTTTTTTTCATCTCATAATTATTGTGAGAATTAAATATGTAAATGTTAATTAAATATGGTACCTCAGTAACAGGTTTATTGAGTAGTTTAAGAGCTGTGGGGTATTAATATAAAAAGTTTATTTTCTTTAATTCAATTATTACTTTGAACCACACTGTTCTTTCCTATACTCAGTGTCATCACTGTCATTTTTTTGCCATTTCTTGTATTTCTGGTTACTTTAAATCATTACAGTTTCATTATAGCTAAAATTCCCATCTTGTGCCCAGTTGAACACCTCCTTCCTCCCATGATACAGGTCAAGTTTTTATCCTGTAGGACATGGAGTGGTGAGAGAGTCTGTTCTGTCTGCTTTTGACTTTGCCTCCTACTTGTCACTATGGAGAGAGGTAGGGGTATGAGCCTGGTTGAGTACAGTTTGGCTGTGAGGTTCCTCTCCCTCCCTCTTTTCTGGAACTGGTTTCAATGGGGTCTGAGGGCATCTGGACCATGGAGGATAAGAGGGAGGGTCTGGTCACCTTTGAGTCCTTTGGAAGCATCTCTGACCTTGTTCTGGCCAGGGTGGTTTTGTCTGATGCTTGTGGTCTCTATTGATGGTGGGCTTGATTGTGGAGGAGACAGTGGTTCACTTGACCCCATCAGCTCCCCATCAGTGAGGAATCCTAGAGGGAGGGGGAGCATTGTCTCTTGTCCTCCAACAGTCTGGGTTGGGCCCTTCCATGGCTGTTACCTTGATTGGCCATTGGTCACCTAGATAGTTCTAAACCATTGCTTTCTCCTCTACCCTCTGTGCTTCTCCATGCAGAACCAGATGAACCACTAAGGGGAGTCATGGAACAGAGAAGAAATGCACTCTCCTTCCCCCTGACCCCACTCTCTCTCTTTGTCCCATGTCTTTCCCCATGTCTCCCTTTTCCCTGTTGTGTGGGTTTCCAGAGCAAGTGTAGCCACTTCAGGAATATGTAGTTGAGAAGCCAGTACCAGGCTCATTTCGGTTGTCTCTAAACCCCAGGGCCTACACATTAGCCTTTCCCAGGCACTCTTTCACAAGGTATTGCTTTGATGGCAACAGTGAGGTGGCCCGTAACAGCCACAGCTGGGGTCATCCAGCCCCCAAATTTTTAATTTTAATTTCTTGCAAACTATCCTGATCTCTATAAGTCCCTCTGAACCTTTCCATCACTGGCCCTGGTTCAGGTGGGCATCTCATCAGGAAGAATGTCCTTACAATCCCCCCTGCGTACTTGTTTTTATAATCTTTCAGTGCAGCCTCTTTGCAGTCCTTTAGTCCCTGCTCCTCATAGGCAGAAAGTTCAGGAAACAAAGAAACTCCGTTTTAGCTGACTTTCATAGGAGTAACTGCATTTTGTTGGAGCCTAACAGGAATTGACCATGGTTGGTGCCTCTGCAAGCTGTGCTCCTGGTCGGTGCACCTGTGATGCTCACTCTGGATACCAGGGCTTCCTTCCTCTGTGAAACCAACATGCTGTTTGAGCAATTTATTCATTTTTTTCCCTACAATGCATGTCATTCATTGCCTGCTCCTATTTAAGTTAGATACTAACAGCTTCCTCAGAGATTCGGGAGATATTAAAATACTAGCTATGAAAGCAGCAGTGAAGGAAGCTGGGCATTGTTAATCCTTCCTGTGACAGAATCATCAAAAAGCCTTGAAGCCTAATTTTTAAGGAAGGTGTTTCATCCATCTCTTACCAAGTATGTGCGTGGGTACGGGGTGCCCTTCCTGGCAAGCCTGTGAGCTGTCGGAGCTGTGATGGCTGCTATTTTTGTGGTGAACTGATTATTGGCCTTCACTGAATATTCATGGCTTTATTAGCCAAGACCCCCATGGTTTCTCAGGGAATAAAAACTGGGTAGACTTCCAACTTTCTGTGCCCACTCTGTGCTGTAACAATGGCCCCAGGACTGCTATTTTCAACTGAATCTGGAATGAGAGATCAATTATATTCTCCTGTTTATATTTGCCAGTTGTATTTGCCAGGTTTTTTTGCAAATCATTTTCAAAATGGTCTGCCCTCAGTTTTTAAATCAGCAATGCTATCTGGATCTACATAAATGGACCCCATTGTTCCAAGTGGAACTGAAATCTGTTTCCCATCCTTCTGACCTTGACTGGTAGGTGATGGAGGTCAACGTGTAGGATTGGATGACATGGTGCTTTCTAAGCTGTTTTTTGGTACCATCTTCTTTAGCATCTCTAATAGAAATTTAGACTGTTGCATTCAGATGGCCTAAGTTTTTGAATGTCATTTTCATCCTCTCTGTTTCCTGTTGAAAATTCTCTAAAGGGTCCCTAATTGCCTTTCTGAGTGTAGCACACAGGGCTTTCATAGTTTTGCCCCTAGGCGTTTTTTTCCCTATCTATTCTATAGCATATGCCTCTTCCTAAACTAAAATTATCTTATTCCAATATCCTAGAAAGCCCAGGCAATATGCATTTTGGTTCTGTATTACATGATGCATTGACTCTTTTTGAATGTTTCATGAGATTTAGTCTTGCCTCCCATTTATATCCCTAGAATGAATGATCCCCATATATGAATAATCCCAGAAGGAAACTAGAATTAATATATTTAATATGAGATGACCTTTTGACTCAGAAGATGAAGGCTTTTGAGGAATAGTGTTAAGTGTCTATAAGCCAATTCTGTATGAATGTCCTTTTCTTATATAGAACAGGAGCTTACCAAGAGCAGAAAGGCAATACATTGGATACAAAGGTTTCTGCAGCCCTGGAGACCACTATGATAGGACATCAGAAACTCCCAAGGAAGCTGTGGAGTTGGGCTCCTGACTTTATTGTCAGCATCAAGGCAAAGGATTTCTCTTTATCCTGCCTCCTCACCTCCCTCTTTCCTAAATTTCTCCTGTGTGATATTTGTTTTGATCTTCATATTGGGGCAGTGATTGCACTGAAGGGAGAAATTGCTAGTTGACATTAATTCCATCTGGAATATAGTATGAGTTTGTCTTTGACTTGAGGGCTTTCATTTTGGTTTGGAGTTTGACTGGCCCATAGCAGCCTATGATGGCCACCAGACTGTCTCTTAACTCTGTTCACTTAGTTTCTCTTTTCTCCACCACTAGAATGCCAGAGATCATATCTTTTTTTGTTTGTTTAATTTTATTGGAGTATGGTTGACTCACAGTGTTATGTTAGTTTCAGGTGTACAGCAAAGTGCATCAATTATACATATACATATATCCATTCTTTTTTCCCACACAGGTTATTACAGAGAATTGAGTAGGTTTCTCCGTGCTGTACAGTAGGTCCTTATTACTTATCTGTTTATACGTAGTAATGTATATATGTTAATTCTAACCTCCTAATTTATCCCTCCCCCAATGTTTCCCTTTTGGTAGCCATGAGTTTGGTTTCTAAATCTTTGTTTCTGTTTTGTAAGTTCTTTTGTATCATTTTTATTCAAATTCACATATTAGTGATATCACATGACATTTTTCTTTGTCTGACTTACTTCATTTAGTATGATAATCTCTAGGTTTATCCATGTTGCTGTAAATGGTGTTATTTCATTCTTTTTTATAGATGAATAATATTCCATTGTGTATACGTACCACATCTTCTATATCCAATCCTCTGTGGATGGGCATTTTAGGTTGCTTCTATGTCTCGGCTATTGTAAATAGTGCTGCAATGAACATTAGGGTGCATATGTCATTTTGAATTATGGTTTTCTCCAGACATAAGCCCAGGAATGGGATTGCTAAATCAATGGTAGTTCAATACTTAGTTTTTGCTTTTCTCCTTCCCAGTTTTCCCTCTTCATTTTAAATTTAGTCACTCCATTCAGTCTTAAAACATTTGAAAACCCTTAACTATAGGTAGGAAATTTTCTAATCTTTGGCAGGGAGATAGTGAAAAAGACATAGTGCCATTCCGAGTGGCAATTTGCAGTTCCTGTGCAGTTCACCATGAGAGCCCCTAGCCACATGTGGCTATTTAAATGAAAATTAATTAAAATGAAATAGTTTTTCCCTGTCATATGAGTCACATTTTGATTGCTCAGTGGCCACATGTGGCTTGTCTCTACTATAAAGAACAACATAGTAAGAGGACATTCCCATCATCACAGAAAGGTCTGTTGGACAAGGCTGGTAGACTCTAGCAGAAAAAAAAAAATCCTGTTCACCTGTTGTCTTTTATTTTGTATGTATTATGTGTCAGGTACTGAGCTAATTATTATACACACATTTTATCATTTTATCTTGCCAATATCCTGATGAGGTAGAGGTCAAGATCTCCATTCTGCAGAAGAGAAAAGTGAGGCATAAGGGATTTAAGGACTATCAGAAGCAATATGATGTACAAAGTTCTTAATATTTATTGAATAAGTTGATGTGGTCATTTAGATAGTGTAGCTGAGGCAATGGATGAACCTCATAATCAGAGCTAGATTAAAGGATATCTAGAATATTGGCCTATAAAATTTAGCATCTCAAATAACTCCCAAATTTGATGCCAGTTTATTCTGGCCTCCACATATGACTCCTTGCTAATGGCCAATTAGCACCCACTCCTATGGCAGAAGGTAGTAACTTCAAGAAAAACAAAGCAAAACAAAACAAAAATTCTCACAGATGGAGACCTGGGCCCACTAAATAAATCTTGAACAAGTATTTAAAGAATATGGCCTTGAAGGCTTATCATTTTTTTTTCATTTTGTCTTTCTGGGCCACACCAATGGCATATGGAGGTTCCCAGGCTAGGGGGTCGAATCAGAGCTGTAGCCACTGGCCTATGCCAGAGCCACAGCAACTCAGGATCTGAGCTGCGTCTGTGACCTACACCACAGCTCACGGCAATGCCAGATCCTTAAGCCACTGAGTGAGGCCAGGGATTGAACCACGTCCTCATGGACGCTAGTCGTGTTTGTTAACCACTGAGCCACGACAGGAACTCCTGAAGGAATATCAAATTATTAACCTGCTCAGAGTACCCTTATTTCTTGGTCTGGGGGAAGATTGCTTCTAGGCTGTAGTATATTTGCTGATTAGGAGACCAATGATGTAATTAAGCAATCCCATGCTCATATAGATTCTCTCATTCAGGAAATACTTTCTCATGACCTATTCTGTCACAGGCCTGTGGCTAAGTAATAGACATACAAAATTGAAGAAAGTGTCCTTCTCCCCAGGAGCTTGCAGAATAGTGAAGAACACAAAACATTGCAATTCAAAAAATGTTTAACTGCTGTTACTCTGGGAGACACTCTAGGATACTGAATGGGCAGACATGATCTCAAGGAAACTTCTGACAATTACGAGGGAGGAAATTCACAAAAATAAATATAATGCAATTTAGAACTTGGAACATGCCGTCATGGAAGAATATACAAATGTGCCATATTGAATGTTATATAATGAAACACTTTTTATAAATGTTGTAGATGCATAAAAGAAGAGACACAGCTGCCAACTTGAGAGGGAAGGAAGGCCTGGGCTAGATGGGCATTAGGGAAGGCTTTACAAAAGCAGTGGGGTTTGAACTGACTTTTATGACTGCAAAGAATTAAATGAAAGGATATCCAGGGAGAAGTGGCAGGAGAGAAGGGTGAAGGGACTGGGAAGTGCAGGGCTTCCCTCAGAATGGTGAAGAGTCTGCTGTGGTCACACCCTGTAACACCCTGGTTACAGGAGGGAGGCACTGATAGATCAGGCTGAGGACATTAAATTTGGTTATGCTGAGGGATGTGGGGCTCTTCAGAGGATGACAGGTGTGTCCCTATTAGAGAGAAGAGTAAAAATGAAGAGCTCTGGCCTGAACATTTCACCAAGTAGCAACAAATGAACCTTTTTGTATTTATTTGTTTAGACAATAACTGTTTTAGTTTTCTTATTTAGCTGTTTAAAGATTAAATATGATTTATTTTGAGAAAAACACACAAAAACATTTCAGAATTAACAAAAGTGTTTTTCAGCTGTAACTTTAGATTGTTAATAGTTCACAACCTGTGAATAATGCAGGAACTGCATCCTGTCTTTCTACATTGCCACTCAAAGTGCAAATTAGGAAGCTCATCTCCTTAAGGCTTGAGTTTGATAACTGACAGGGACAGATTCCCAGAGGCAGCAGTTAACTTCCTGTAAACTGATATAAGAATGAGTCGCTGCCTCTAGAAAGGAAAGTTAGTATGGTAGGTGAATTAAATTCCCTTTGCTCCAAAGAAAGCGTGGTACTTAGCTATCTGCTACCCTCTAGGGTCTGTGCTTTAGAAATGCCTGCTTAAAGTATGACACTTCTGCTTTCAAATCAGCCACCTAACACTTTGAGCATTGACTCAGACCTGACCAATAAACTTCATGTAGGAATAGCAGAATAAGAAAATATGATTCATACATACCAGGGCTCAATCCCAACCCGGAGAGAGTCTGAGTTTGATCATTAAGTTTGAAATGATCTTTACCTCCTAGAAAGTCCTTCTTCTATGGTCTCAAGGGTCTTGCAGCTCACCTTGGGCAATGGACACATAACCCTCTTTCTCCATCCTACTATTTTTCCAATACTTATAAGCGAAAGATGACTAGAGGAGTGAACATATATTAAAAGAGAAGTAAAGCTGGGCATCTAAATATAGTGATTGCAAATCAACTTTTGAATATGTTACATAAAACGCAAACCAAGAAATAGAAATCCAAATGGTGAACATATTCAACTCCTCACTTACTATGTCTGGCCTGAAGCTTTCCCATCTTTTTCCTAATATGCTCTCCTCCTTTTGGAAAGCTGTTCCTCCTCCTTTTCAATTTTTATGTTCCAATGCGTTCAACCATTACTAGAGTCCATCTCTTTGACCACAGTGAATGATTCTATAGAGGACTCCTGATCTGAGCCTGACCAAATCAGGCTGGGATTTTTCAAGCTGAATATAACAAGACAAGAATAACAGTTGCTTTCTAGTATTGAAACTTTGAAAAGTGATACTTGGGCTCAGCTAGTGGTCAAATTTCTACCATAAAGAGAAAGTTGGGGAAGGAAGCGCTATGTAATAAGAGACACAGATGAAGAATGGTAAGGGAAGGTTCTGGGGGCATTCAGAGGTCAGTGTCATTGTCCCTGACAAGTGAAATCTCTGTGCCTGCCAAGATCACATGAAATAGTCCAGTGTCCAGCCAGTCATTTTTTATTGAGACAAAAGTTTATTTTTTTAAATTTTTATATATTTTATTAAAGTGTATTTGATTTACAATGTTGTGCCATTTTCTGCTTTATATATATATGAGTAAATTATTAAACATATATTTTATATATAGTAAATATATTAATATATATATTTATATATGTAGTAAATAATTATATATAAATCTATATATTTATAATTTAAATATATAATTAAATAATGTATATAAATTTATATGAATTTATATATACTATAATTATACTCTATAGTATAATTATATAGTATACAATAATTATGTAGTATATATAGTATGTATTATAGCATATATATTTATATCTAATTAAATATATACACACATACATAGTAAATTATATGTATCTTTCTGCCAATTTCTGCTTTATATATATACATATATACTAGTAAATTATATATATATATATATATATATATATATCTGCCAATTTCTGCTTTATATATATATTTATGATTGGGTCACTTTGCTGTCTATATACATTCCTTTTTTATATTAGCTTCCACCATGGTGTATCCTGAGAAATTGGATTTATTCCCTGTGCTGTACAGTAGGACCTCCTTGTTTAACCAATCTTTTTTTTCTTCCTAACTTAGTTATCTTTCTATTACTTGCCACCAAAAATATTCTTTATTAATACAAAAGAACAAGTATATCTGACCTCATTTCTTTTTTCTTTAAACTTATATTGAATCCTTGAATGGCTCAGAAATTATTGGGCTCTATACTGAAGTTTTCTTCTTTTTAAACATATTTTACCGATGATAACTTTTCATTTCTTTAATGTTCAGTGTTCTTTAGTGCTTCACCAAAACTTGTGAACCCATTAAATTCCCAAATCTGTAAAATTCCCATGCTCTAGAAGGTATAATTTTCTGTCTTGCTTCCTCACATTCACTTACAAATTTCTAAAGAATGTTGCCTTTGAGTACAATACATTCATAAGCCCTAATAGCTGAACAAACCGCATTGTGGGATAGAAAAAAAAATTTCTAAATGCTTCATTGGTTTTTTTCATCATTTTCCATGTCTACTCTCTTTTATTAATTATATTATAGCTGATTCACAATAAATTATTACTTTTTGTATTTAAAAGTCAACTCAAGGGATAGTTTTTATTTTTTCTGAGTAAAGTAGGTATCTAATTCATTTTTACAAGGTTTTGATTGTGTCTGAGTTCTTTATTAAATCACCTCTCTTTCTTTGCATTTGTTCTGAGCAGTTGCCAGGCAACTCATATGATACTTGGCAAAAATATTCTGAGAGGACTTTTTTTTAGAATAAAATTAGTAAAGGCATAGACCCCTTCTAATGATGGATATTACAGTTGTTCAGATGTAAAATTAGCCACTATGAATGAAGATTATTATTTAATGCTATACTAAATGAGACTTTCTGTCCAATTGTTGCCTGGGTCTCCCACCTACAGTTTGCCTAAATTGCAAAGAATAGCTTAATTCCTGATTTAAAAAGAAAATGAGGTTGATAAAAAATAATAATGACTCTTTTATTGAGTTGAAAAAGGTGAGTGATGATAAATGGATTTGCCCAAGTATTTTCTCTCTGATTCAGACTGCTGCTCCTGGCAAAATGGCTCAGGAAAAAGCAATCTTTTCATTTCAGATTTTCTATTGAGAAAGAATAGGAAAGACTGAGGTGGGGATTCAGTTTACTCTGTTTTTGTTTTCATTTTTGTTTTTCCTAGTGGCAACTTTATGTAAGATATACTCTGATAATTTAATTAACATTCTATTGAAGTCTTATAGAGTATGCTGGAAATATTAAAGAGAAGGCCAAATGAGATAAGGTATGAGAACGCGCTGTTGACCCTTGAGTCCAGGTTTAGATTTTTGTTGTATTGATGCTGGGTGATGGTGGTAGCTGCTATTTTATAAAGTTAAGAAGGAATCCAGTATGAGATCTTTCTGAGAATGACTTCTATCTACTGTGTCTTATCCTAGATTGATTATTAGGTTTGGCCAATGGGAAAAAAATGCTACATGGATTGGGAGAGACAAGTCAGATTTTTAACTTCATTTGGAAGCCAGATGGATTAGGAAGATAATGACGATTATTACTATTACTAATGACGACTTCTTTGTCATTGCTCCAAATCCCATTCCTCTGCCTTAATTTTGAACTATGCCCAATCTCTTTCATTTTTTCTGTATACATCTATATCTGTTAGCTAAAACCTTTCCCTTGAGTGTAGAAAGCTTCCCAAAACAATTCTATATTAAAAATTAAGCAAACATATATAAATATACAGTTGTTTTTTCAAAATTATTTGTCCATTTACAAGGATATCCCTGTGGCTCGCCTTCCTTTTATAATGGAATTTCTTTCTGTGTGATAGGCCGCCACTTAAAATTCAAGTAATTGTTACTTAGTTTCTCCTCCCCTCTGAAAGGGCTTTTCAGAGGAACTCAAGTTGCTGATTCAGTTGATTTGGCTTCTACAAAATTTGAAACTAATGCCAATTAGGTCCTTTTTAAAGTTCTTCTTTACTTTGCAGTTTTATCATTAGGTCCTGCCTTCCCTCCCACTTCTTTGAATGGTTTTTAAGGGTACTTTCTAAATGAGTTATTGTTATCAGCATTGTTCAGGAGCTTGATCTAGGCCCCCTTACCACCTCACTCTCTATATTCTCTCTGATTATGTATGTATGTGTGTATGTATGTCCATGTGTCTGGGTGTGTGGATGGGGTGTGGGTGGGTGTGAATACATATGTATAATAGAAAAGAAGCAGAGAGAGAAGGAGTCTTCACCCCACAATTCTTTCATTAGCACCTATGAACTTCTTGTTCTTTTTTAAGTTTTGTCTTTTTAGGGTCACACTTGCCACATATGGAGGGAAGTTCCCAGGCTAGGGGTCAAATTAGAGCTGTAGCCACTGGCCTCTGCCACAGCTTCAGCATCACGGGATCTAAGCTGCATCTGCAACCTATACCACAGCTCACAGCAACACTGAATCCTTAACCCAGTGAGCGAGGTCAGGGATCGAACCTGTGTCCTCATGGATACTAGTCAGATTCATTTTCCCTGAGCCATGACTCAGTTCACTAAATCCTCCTTTGAACATTTCAGTGTGTATGACCTGAAAACACCTAAAATGTAATAGACTCCAAAGGAATTTATTCCCCCTAACACAATTTCACATTCTCTTTAATTCCTCTTTAAAACAAGTGGCATGTTTGCTCACATAATTTTCCCAAGGCAAAATTCCATTATTCTTGATCTCACCTTTCATCCCTGAAACAACTGTCCATCAAAGTAGAGTATCTGCCTCATATTTTTGAAATCTGTCTTCTCTTCATCCCTACTGTCTCTGTCATAACACATTTATGATCTTCTTCCTGATCAGTTAATCACATATTCCTCTAAAGGCCAAACTTACCCTATCATGACCTTTCCTCTTTGCATTGTTTGAATAAGGACAAGTTAAGATTAAGGGGGAAATTGAGCTTTTTTTTTTTCATAGTAGCATGAAAGAAATTACATTATCTAGGGAGTTCCCGTCTTGGCACAGCAGAAACAAATCCGACTAGGAACCATGAGGTTGAGGTTGTATCCCTGGCCTCACTCAGTGGGTTAAGGATGTGGCGTTGCTGTGTAGGTCACAGACACGGCTCAAATCTGGCATTGCTGTGGCTGTGGCATAGGCCAGCGGCTACAGCTCCGATTCGACCTCTAGCCTGGGAACCTCCATATGCCACAGGTGTGGCCCTAAAAAAAAGACAAACACACACACACACACACACACACACACACACACACACACACAAATAAATTACATTATATAAAAACAAATAAGCATAGGAGGGATCTTGAGAGGGAATGTGTGTAGTTTTCCTAGTAAAATACCAGCAAGTAAATGTATTTGAGTCGGAATACTAAGAAAACAATGTTTTTCAGTGATGTGGAGTGAGGGAATATTTCTGCATCCATCTGGATCTTCTGAACTTTGTTATGGTTCATATATTCACCAAATCCAAGGAATTTAAAAAAATCCTACTAAAGCAAGGCCTGACTTTTAAATGCGATCATCTCACTGTTCTAGTTTACAGAAGTGGAACGAACTTCCATCTGTTGCCTCCTTGAATGGTTCTGCATTTCTTTCTCCTGCCAGAATTAATTATGAATGATGCTTGAGATTCTTGGTGCCTGGCCTAGAAGACAAAAGCTGCACCATTCAACTCCACCTTCTCCCTGACATGGAATCCTTGAGTAGTTATAGCTGCCTTTAGCATTAGAGAGTTCTGAAAATTTTTCTGGCTAATTCAGAACATTTGAGACACACCATCCCGCTACTCATTGGTGTGAACTGCTCATCCAGGATTTTTAAGGTTGTTGATTAAACATAATGTGGTGGTGATTTCTGTATTAGCAACACGCGTGTGTGATGAACATGCACACTTATTGTCATGACAAATGAGATCGAAAAACAGGGACAGGTCAACACCAGAAAAAACAGTGAGGCAAATATACCAGACATAATGACATGCTTTGTGTTTCATCTCAATATATTAAAAAAAAGATGACAAAATGTTGTTCATGATTAAGTCAAAGGTTTATTCAGTGTAGACACTAACTAACTCTTTTTTTTTTTTTTTTTTGCCACTTCTAGGGCCGCTTCTGCGACATATGGAGGTTCCCAGGCTAGGAGTCTAATTGGAGCTGTAGCTGCCAGCCTACACCAGAGCCACAGCAATGCGGGATCTGAGCTGCATCTGTGACCTACACCACAGCTCATGGCAATGCCGGATCCTTAACCCACTGAGCAAGGCAAGGGATTGAACCCGCAACCTCATGGTTCCTAGTCGGATGCGTTAACCACTGAACCAAGAAGGGAACTCTGACACTAACTCTTTGGAGACCTTGCTAATGTAGTATGAGGACCTAGAAACAAAATACAACACTTCTCAAAAGTTTCAGAAGTGAATCGAAGACAAAGAAGGTAGAGACAGTGAAAGCAAACCTTAAAGAAACCTGACAGTCAAAAACAAAAGAGAGAGAGAGATATGAAAGTAGCTTGAGGGGAAACAGAGGGTGAGGGAGCTTTTATAGTTTAAAATAAAAATATATACTTGCACACAAAAATGTGAATACCTTTTAAAGTTAAGACAATAAATTTTTAATTATTAAAGAGTTAATTTTTTTTTTTTTCCAACTCCCTCTGTGACATATGGAAGTTCCTGGGCCAGGGATCTAATCTGAGCCTTAGCTGTGACCTGTGCCATAGTTGCAGCAATGCTGGATCCGAACCCACTGTGTCACAGCGGGAACTCTGAAAGAGTTTTTTAAATGTTTTCCTGTTCTCTGTAATAGCTTCCGTTGCTGAAGCAACATCTATGTATATGTCTATCGTTGCTGTATATCCACAACAAGAATTTCCTTCTTTGAGAATTAGAGCATAAGATACTACACTATATAGATAATCTCAGTCCTGCTGCATCTCACATAAGAGAAATTTCTTTTTCAGCATCTAAAATCCTTAGGAAATAATAGATACGCCTCAACCATTTCCAGTAGGTTGCCATTTCCTGAAGACAGGGTCCAAATCCATAGTTCATTTGCATTGTTTTTAGTATCTGAGTGAAGTGATGTGTGTATAGAACTAGAGGTGGGGCTGAGGGGGTTAGAAACAAAGGAGAGGAGTTCCCATTGTGGCTCATTGAGTTAAGGACCTAACATTGTCTCCATGAGGACAGCAGTTCGATGATCCCTGGCCTGACTCTGTGGATTAAGGATCCAGGATTATTGCAAGCTGTGACATAAGTTACAGATGCAGATCAGATCTGTTGTTGCCGTGGCTGCAGTTTAGGTCCCAACTGTAGCTCTGATTTAACCCTTAGCTCAGGAACTTCCATATGTGACAGATGTGGCTGTAAACAAAATTTTAAAAAAAGAGGGGAAAACGAGTCCATTATCCCTTTCCTGCTTTGTTTCCATGCTACTTACACCTGACAATATTTTTAGTCTCCCAAACCAAGAAGACGTAGAATTTCTGAAGATTTCTCATTTAATGTTCTCCTTTAACGGGTTAAAATCAATAGGAAGATTCTTTCCTTTTTGGAACACATTTTGGTTACAAATGTTTTTATTGTCATTGTCTCCCATGAGCAAACAGACTATGATTTAAGGGGCTAGACTAAAGTGACACATTAATAGTCAACGAACTCAGGATTGGGTCTTTCTGCAGAAGCTCAATCATGTGTTTTCTTCTACCACAACATGGCTTGGCCATTGAATGCATGCCATAGGAAGTCTAGCTGGTTTTTGTCATGTTCTTTGTTATAGGCTCATGGTAAAGAGATAAGTTTACAAAGTAAACAAGGTAGACAGCAAAGAAGACAGAAGAAAGTACAAGCTGAGGAGATGCCTTGGGTACAATGTCCACATGTGATTGAGGAGAGTTGGCAGATAAGAATGATCCTTACCAATGAGAATTATCTTCTGACCCATCTTGACTTTATCCAGGACCCTAAAATACCTGATGATTTCCTGTGACTTAATGCCAGCCAGTTCACAAATTGCTGTAAGCTCTTCATCTGATGCCCAGCTTCCCATCTGCAATGATAACCACTTTTGCCTGAACTTCAGTTTTATATTCTCCTCATGGTTTGCTCCAAGCATAATCTGCTGGTAGTAAATTTGACTGTATTTTGCTTCTTTTCCTTTTACCTGAAATTCTGAAGAAATCTTTCATTTTGATTGAGATTCCTGCCCCAATATTCACTCTCGTTTTCTGAATTTTTCCTGTTGCTCAGTTCTCGCACGTGATGTCGACCAACTCTTGAGTGTTTTGCAGCAGACAAGCTTCTTTCCTATTATAATGCTTTACTCGTCTCCCAATATAGTTTGCTTTTTAAATTTTTTATTTCTTTTTGCCCTGAAATCTATATTTGGCCTGCAAGGAATGCAAAGGTAGAATCACAGAATCTTGAAGCTGAAAGAACGACTGGGATTATCCTTGACTTTGATCATAGACGCCTTAACGTTTATGACATTAAGTTCAAGATGTACCATTGGGGCCCTTGAACCTCTGTCTGCTCTAGTGCTTATCTAGCTTGTCTGTTCTGTTTTACTCTGTTCTTTATCCAATTTGTTTAAAAATAAATACAAAGTATTCTGCTGCCTTGTGAAAGCAAACCAAATATTTGACAACTGCTAATTAAGTCCAATATTCTGTTTTATAGGTTTTACGTCTATTGCTCTGAATGTTTAAACAACTTTCGTAAACGTCTTGACTTAGAAACAACCACAAATTCCTGATCTAGGGGATTTTTTTGTGCCTTTATACAACTGTCTTTTTAATGTGTCCATCAATCCTAAGGAATTGTATCTATGTTCATGTTTCCCCTCCATGGTTCCATTGGGTTTTGTGACAAAGAATTGCCAGACAGTGGTGACAGTGTGTCATGATCACTGGGGACAGCATGGAAGATGGGCTCTAGTCTTAGCTTTCAGACTTACTCCATGTGTGGTTTGTGCCTAGCCGAGCTATGTTTACTTGTGTGCCATGTGGGCTTATGGGGACTGCTTTTAGGCTGAAATACTCTCTTAATAGTGCTAGATTGTTATCAGTAAGTGTTATATATACACCCCCTAGCCTCTAAATCTGACCTCTGCCGCCTCTCCTTACATCTTCATATAATAGCAAGCTTCCCAAATTGAATTTGCTACAATCATGCTGACTTTTCAAATTCTCATACACCATCAAATATGTTCTGCTTCTAGGCCTTCTTGTTCCTTTTGACTGGAATATTTTCATACTTGTCTTTTACATGACTTTATCCTTTATTTTCTTAGTTTTATTTATTTAACTTTTTAAAAATATAGTTAATTTACAGTGTTGTGCCAATTTCTGCTGTACAACAAAGTGACTCAGTTACACACACACACACGTTATTTTTCTCATATTATTTTCCATCATGGTCTATCCCAGGAGATTGGATATGATTCCTATGCTATGGAGTAGGATCTTGTAGTTTATCCATTCAAAGTGTAATAGTTTGCATCTGCCAAGCCCAAACTCCCAGTTCATCCCACTCCCTCCCACTCCTCTTGACAAGCTTTTCTTATTTTTCATATCTCAGCTTGAAGGCCTTCATTGATAATCTCATCTAAAATGGACTCTTTCAGTTAGTATCCCATATCTTCATCCTGATTCTTGTATTGGTGGCATTTATTAAAAAATGCAATTATTTTATTTATTATTTTAATTTGTTTATTCTCTGTCCCCAGAATCACTATGAGAGAGGGGCCTTTTTTGTCTTGTTAAGTGTTTTTTCTCCTGTGCCTGATTACATGATAGATGCTCATGGTTGATAAATATTTATTAAATAGTGGAAGGGAGGGGAAGAAGGAAGGAAGGGTTGGTTTGTTGAATCTTGTATCCCATTTCCCTCCTACATGGCTGTACTCATGTTACAGTGAAGAAACGCTTCAACATCTGGAGTACTCTTTAGGTAATCTGGTAAGTGACGCTGTCCACTCTAGCTATTTTTTAAGGCATAGCTGGCTACAAGATTCCGAAGCCTGGAGTTCCCGTCATGGCTCAGTGGTTAACGAATCCGACTAGGAACCATGAGGTTGCGGGTTGGGTCCCTGCCCTTGCTCAGTGGGTTGACGATCCGGCGTTGCCGTGAGCTATGGTGTAGGTTGCAGATGCGGCTCGGATCCTGCATTGCTGTGGCTCTGGCGTGGGCCGGTGGCTGCAGCTCTGATTAGACCCCTAGCCTGGGAACCTCCATATGCCGTGGGAGCAGCCCAAGAAATGGCAAAAAGACAAAAAAAAAAAAAAAAGATTCCAAAGCCTGCCTCAGGATAGTTATTCGTGACTCTGTTGGCATCAGTTTGCTTTGCTGCATTGCCTAATACCTAGACATATTGGAATTTCACTTAAAAACCTCAGTTGTGGTGGAATTGAAAGGAACATGTGCTTCCTTCATAACCCAAGGTTGTCAGTGATACTCATGTTCTATAAATCCTTTTTCCCCATGAGCTGGCTGCCTAGCCGCCTCCTTTCTGTGTCGTTTAGGGTGCTTTTTTTTTTTTTTCCTCTAAGCTTGACATGGTTGGGATCTCAGCTCACAAGAGCCTGTTTTTCTCCTCTGCCTTTATCTTAACAGAATCAAGCAGTTACTTTGAAGTCTGAAGTCTTAAAAAGCCATTCTCAGAGAAAAAACAACCATCCACTATGAAATTTCCCATTTTATTTAGTATGGTAGACTAATTCTTAAGATATTTTGTAAGAGAAAGGTGCAGGCATTAATTTGCTCCTGGTGCACGTGGCTGGGGCCTTCAGTGGCACCTAAGAGTTGTTATTAGGAATATAATTGGGTCATTAAGCACAAGAATTTGCACATGTATCTTCTCACACAGTTAGAATGCTGAATTTCTCATGTGAATAGGGCATACCTTAAATATTACACACCCAGAACAATAGCAAATGATTGCACGTCATGAAAATGATATTTTTAAAGAAATATATCTACATTTGATTTTTCTGAATTCATATCCTTTATTACTGGAAAAAAAAGAAATATTTTTATGTAATTTCAGATAAAATTTTTTTTGTTAAATCTCTTTATTTGAAAGTAGGTACTACCTGATAATCACACTCACAGAAATAATAAATATTTCAGTTTGGCATGTAGTCCCTCATCTTTCTCTAGTTCCTGTCTGAGTTTTACTTTTCTCATAAATGTATATGTACATAAATGTTTGTTAGTTCTAAATATGTGCCAAATGATTGTAGGAAGAGAGATCTAAAATATTTTCAATTGCCCCAAGAATGTAGCAGAAGGTTAAAAATCTGCTGCAGGACCTTAAGAAGGGGCCAATTTTATGTCAAATGTAGAAAGCCATACAGAAAATATGGTTTACTTATTCAGTGAATGGATATTATATGCATACTGTGCATCAAATATGTTCTTGAGGGAATAAATAAGACAAGTTCCCTGCTCTCATTGATTTTATTTTTTAAGAAAAAGACACAGGTAATAATGAATGGATAAGTTAATCAACACAACTGAATTATCAGGAAATGAATACTATATGGCAAAGTAAGAGGGTAATAAAGGAAGGAGGTGAAGGAGAGAGAGTGTAGGGTCTGATGATGAGAGAAGACATTGAGTTAAATTTAAGACAAACTCTGAGTGATAAGAACAAGATAGTCACTGGGAAAAATACTTCAAATAATTCCAAGGCATTAAGATGGAAATGAGCATAGCATGTTTGAGGAACCAAAGAAGGCTAGTATGGCAGAGATGTAGTGGGTGAGGGAGGGTAAAGCATTATAAAATGAAGAATTATAAGTGGGAAGAAACACTTCATTATTATGTAAGTCTTTAGGACCCATGGATAGGAGTTTGAGTGTACTTCCAAGTTCAAGAAGAATCTATTACAGAATTTTAAGCAAGACCAACACAAGATTTCATTCATGTTTTTTAAGAACGTCACTTTGACTACCATATAGAAAAGGACAGAAACAAGTGGCAAAAATAGAGTCAGAAAAGAGACTACTTAGGTAGCTCTTGAAATAATCTAGAGAGAAAGGATGGTGACTGGGACTAGGGTAGTTGCAATGGAATAGAAAAGAGTGGATGGTTTCTGGTATGACTTGGAGTTAGAGTCAATAGAACTTGTTAACTGGGTAACTGTGGGAGAGAAGGGGAAAAAGAAGGACCAAGGAAAACTTCTAGGTTATTGAGTTGAGACTCCTTTGACAAGAATGAAGAAGACTGGAACCAAAAAAAAAAAAAAAAAAAAAAAAGAACCAAACAAACTGGCAAACTGGCAGGGGGGGTGGAGTTCTCATTGCAGTGCAGTGGAAACGAATCCAACTAATATCCATGAGGATGAGGGTTTGATCCCTGGCCTTGCTCAGTGATTTGGTGTTGCCATGATCTGTGGTATAAGTCATAGACGTGGCTTGGATCCCACTTTGTTGTGACTGTGGTGGAGGCCAGCAGCTGCAGCTCTAATTCAACTCCTAGCCTGGGAGCTTCCATATGCATCGAGTGTGGCCCTAAGAAGCAAAAAAAAAAAAGAAAAAGAAAAGAAAAAGAAGAAGACTAGAATGGAAGGAGATTTTGACATTAAATCCAGAGTATGTGTGGTCCATATTAAAATAAAATTTGGAAGCCTTACATGATATTTGTCTGGAGGCATGACATTGCCAGCTGGAAATAGGAAGCTGTGGTTCTCAGCGTTAAAATATTTAAAGTCATGGAGTGGAATGAAGTTACCTAAGGATAAAATGAAGAACAAAGATATTTCTTATGGAATCCAAGATTCAGAAGTTGAACACAGGAATAAACACACCTGAAAGAGACTTGAGTATGACCCGTAAGTGATACGGGTTTCTGTTTTGTAGGTAGGTTCATTTGTGCCATATTTTAGATTTCAAATATAAGTGATATCCTATGGTATTTTTCTCTTTCTAACCTCACTTAGTATGAGAATCTCTAGTTGCATCCATATGGCTGCAAATGGCATTATTTTGTTCTTTTTTATGATCAAGCAGTATGCCAATATGTATGGGCCACCATGTTGTACAGCAGAAATGGACACAACACTATAAATCAACTATACTCTAATAAAAATAAAATTAAAAAACAAGGAATGACCGGTAAGGTAGGTGAATACCACAGAAGAGTATGTTATAGCAGCCAAAACGGAGAAAGAAGAAAAGCTGGTTTGCATATTATTGAGAGATCAGTTAGTGTTTGTAACATGGGCTTTACATTTTTTTTCTTCTGTGCTGAGGTGAAGTCACTCCACCTCTTTTATCCCTTCCTCTTCAAATGTAAAAAGTGAATCACCATTTCTCTGCTTTTCTGTCCAGGGTAAATATCACAGTGCTCTTTCTTGATGAATCTGAATGCTGCCCAGAATCTTTTTCACCATAGTTCTCATGGCCATCCTGGCCAGTCTGTCATAGTTGTTATGTGAAATGACATACGTGTGTAATCCCTGCTGTGGCTGTTCTTTGGATCATCTACAACAATAATTATATTTTATGATTATGATACCTTATTATTTAAAAAATATCAACTCAGTAGTTTTGTTTTAGCTCTAGTTTTTTTTTTTTTTTTTTTTTTTTTTGTCCATTCTGGTAGGATCTTGCGCATTCTTGTATGACTTTGCAAATATATTTTACCATGCTAGAATTTGTAGACTTACAATATAAAGAAAACATTTTTCAGATTTGTTTACCCATTACCAAAATATCTGAATAGTCCTCGATAGTAGATGAATGACTTGAGGGGCTTGCTTAACTTTCCATTTTCCTAATTTTCCTTTCATGGAAGTGATGGGGAACCTTCATATGGATAAAATCTGGACGCCAAAGTAGATGTGGTCTTGTAACAGAAGAATCTGTTCACACCATTGGAATCCAGGCTCAAAGCAGAGGTTTTAGGCAGATGTTGAGTGAGAGAAAGCAGGGACACATGTGTGGGTGGAGGGCAGGAAAGTTTCCCAAATAGAAGGAAGTCTGGTGTACGAATTCTCAGGTGAAGAAGAGCTCATAGACCTAGGGACTGAAAGAGAATCAAAATAGTAGGAATATGGAGCCATAGAAGATTAGCCTCTGGGGGTGGAAAGAAGAAATTCAATAACATTTTAAAATAATGTTAGGAATTTTGGATTTGATCCTTGGTTCAATTGGAAGCCATGAAGTTAAAGGGCAGGAAATGTAAAGAACATTTTATTTTGTTTTATTTTATTTTATTTATTTATTTATTTTGCTTTTTTAGGGCCGCACCCATGGCATATGGAGGTTCCCAGGCTAGGGGTTGAATTGGAGCTACAGCTGCCGGCCTGTCACAGACACAGCAACATCAGATCCGAGCCATGTCTGCAACCTACACACACAGCTCATGGCAATGCCGGATCCTTAAGCCACTGAGTGAGGCCAGGAATTGAACTTGCAACCTCATGGTTCCTAGTCGGATGCATTTCTGCTGTGCCATGATGGGAACTCCAAGAACACTTTTAAAAGATCACTGTGGTGGTAAAATGAAGAACAGTTTGGATAGAGTAATGGATGTAGGGGCATTTTAAGGAGAGCTATTACAATTGTGGGGAAGGAGATGGTGTTACCTTGGAGTGAGAAGTAGTTAGGAGGAATAGAAAGTTGAGTAGGTGCCTGGACTGTATCAGCCATCAAACCAGACCAGCCACCCCCTCAGGGACATAAATATTTTAATTTCTCTTATGATATTTGGCAGATGTAAAAGTTATTATATTTTAGCAATTAGTGTTCTCTAAGTAAATTTTATATGATATTCCAGGGACCAGCATCTCTATCTCATGTTATAAATGATTAACTACTTTAATTAAAGAAACACTTCTAGTTGCCAGATTTGTTTACGCCATAGGCCTCCTACCTCTATGTCAATTATGTATAAAATATAATAATACAAATATGTAAATGCATAAAATATTGATAAAACGGAAAGGTGAGTTGAAGCCAACTCCACCTCAGTCAATGGATGACCAGTTGTAGTTCCAATTTTTTAAAACTGTTGTCGCTACCTATGAAAATTTACCTTCTGAGTGCATTTGCCCTCCACACAGATGTTGTAAAAATCAAAGAATAAAATGATAGTGGAAACATTGAGAGACTGAGAAACCTTCTTTAAATGTTTATCATGAATATATCATTTTAATGATATTATTGAAATGAGCCATACCAAATGGGACTGTAATTCCCTTTCTTCTGTGTGTGGCTTTAAATGAGATTACCGTTGCTGAGACAATGAAATGCATTCTTGGTTGCTCAGTCCACCATTAAATTACACAACTTTCAACTCCTCCCAGAGAGCCTGACCCTGGGATGAACCATCCAAACCCCCAACCTTACAATGCTAAGATTTCACCAAAGTGTAGCTCCAGTAAAGAAGCAAATCAGGATTATTGTCACTGGATATTTGAAGTTAGGACTTTCCTCAGATAATTCCTTGTTTCGCTTTCTGAATTCACGCAAAAACACACCTGCAAAGATCATCCCCCTGGAAGGTCAGAATGTTTAGATCAATATCTTGATGTGATAAATTCATTTGAGTAATAAAAAAAAATGATCACAAAACAGGATCTTCACAAACAGGAGACTGGGTAAAAAAACATCTGCTTCTATGGACGTGTAGTAGAATATTAGCTGATGGCACAGCTTCATGCAACAATACATGAGTCTTAGAGACATGATGCTAATTAGAAAGGCTGGTCCAAAAAGAAACGTGTGCCCATCTCTCAAAGGATGATCATGATGTCTACTGCTGGAAAGACTGAGTAACATTTTGATTTTGATCTTGAGTGTCCAACCTCATGGGTTGAATTTTGGCATATGTGGTTTGGGTCTTTGCAGGGGAATTATTGTAATGCTAAGAAATGAAATCATTCAACCATCTTAAATCAAACACAAAAGTAATAAAAGAAACATACAGCCTTGGGGAAAAAAAAAGAAACTTTAACATTTACAGTCAATATGCCATTGAAAACAGAAGAACTTTTTTTTCAAAACAAAAATATATTTTAAAGTAACATAATTCAAGGGAATAAAATTGATGTAAGGCTTCATTCTCCTCTTTTTCTCTTTATAACAAGGTGCTCTCAAAATAAGCAGATGGCATTCTGTGGGCTGAGGATGAATGAGTAAGGATATGTGGCAGGATCCTATCACAAGATTATGTGTAATTGATGCGTTTAGCTCTAAAAGCTTTGGGTTCTGCACAATGTTTAAAACATGGCTGAAACTGCCTTGAGAGAAAATAAATTGGAATGACTCAAAATTACAGTATGACAAAAAAATGAGATGATTTCACTCTGACTGTTTTTGCAGGTATAATGATGATTCTGATAATTGGTAATGTTAAAATCTGTACAATGTATCATGCTCTTATTATAAATAATAAGATCAGGAAGATCATTGCATTGTTTTATTTCTACATTTATCCTTTATATATTTAGCATTTACTGAGGCCCCATTCTTTATCAGGCACTATCTAAAAACATGTTACTGAGATATATACGATTCCTACCCTCCAAGGGCTTATAATCTTGTGGGGGAAATACGTAGGTAAGTTAGTAATTACAAATACTATGGTTATACAAAGATTGTCATGTTATACTCTTGTTCGAATAATAAAATCAACCTATTTCTATGTACTTTCTATTTTCAAAGGGCTTTTGTTTCCAAAAGCCTAGATAGGGCAAAAGCCTAGATAGGGCAAATACTATTCTCACATATTTACTTTTACCATTTAAAAATCTATCTAGGTTACTTCTATTTTGGAGCTTCTATTTCAAGCTCTTTAGGCTTATTGTATATATTGTGCAAATAGGGAAAATAAATGCTAAATAGAAGTTAGTATAGCCAAACAAGACTAAATGCTATTTATGAGACTTTAATAGAGTTACCCAGATTGAGCTTAGTTTTGGCAACTGAAAAGTAAAGGAGAAAGGGAGGCATACTGAATCTCAGAAATTCATATCAAGAAGAAAGCAGTTCTTTGAGTGAGATAAATGTTTTCTTTATCTCTATTTTCAAAGTAGTTTCTTGCGTGGGAATCATAAGTCAGAGACTCATATCACATCTTTATATTTAAACATGGAAACAATCTTTTTAATATGACTAGTTCTTTTTTTTTTTTTGTCTTTTAGTCTGAATTCAAGGCATATGGAGGTTCCCAGGCTAAGGGTCGAATGGGAGCTGTAGCTTCTGGCCTAGCCACAGCCACAGTAATGCCAGATCCAAGCTGCATCTGTGACCTACACCACAGCTCATGGCAATGTCGGATCCTTAACCCACTGAGCAAGGCCAGGAATTTAACTTGCATTCTCATGGATGCTAGTCAGATTCGTTTCTGCTGAGCCACAATGGAAATTCCAAATATGACTATTTCTTGAAATGGCTCTCTTATAAAACCTTAAAGTGAAATGACAGTAGCCAAGTACTTGAAGGAAGATGATTTTACAGGAATCTAGCCAAGGTGTGGTTGAGAATTGCAGGGTCCCACTGGTCCAATGGCATGTGTAAAAATTAACCCATTTTAAGGTGTCTGAAGAAAGCACAATTCTTCTTATAACTTTATTAAAGATCCTTTCTGTCAACTTGGCATCTGATGAGACTTGTATAGAGGACACAGATGTTTTCTGATGTAGACATGGTGTCCTAGTTCTTATAGCCCTGGGTCAGCACAGATGTATTTGCTTTTGAAACTAGTTAAGAAGATGGTAGAGCCAGCATTCATTCTGTTAAAGGAGCACTCTCTATTCATATGAAGCTGTGTCCCCTATTTTATGGTAGGAACTGAATCAGAAATGTCTCCAAGTTATTTGTCTGTGTTTGATAATAGAGCTCAGCTTTTCTCATTCCAATACAATATGGTTATTAATACCATATTTGGAACTTATAGAATACAGAGGACCTTGATATTAAATACACCTGAAATACCAGCGAGAGATCCTGGAAGGATCCCCTTTCTCACATAGGTGACCATACCTCTTTGATTTACATTTATTTGTTATTTAATGCTGACAGGCCATTTTACTCATTAGGCATAAAGTTCTAGAAAATGACTTATTTAATCAGAAATGAATAAGATAGCAAGATATCTATAATAGGATATTGAGTCGTTATTAGGATATTCTTTAGTATGTACCCTACTCAGTGGTGAATGATTGCATTCTGGTCATGCCTACATCTTAACCAAATGAAAGGTTGACTAAGAGAGACCACTGAAAATTCCATCATTCCAACGGAATTTGAAGATAAAAATGCATATACATTCTATATATCTAATTGTACAAAGAACATTGTCTTTTTTTTTTTTCGTTTGTTTGTTTGTTTGTTTTCTTTTTAAGGATGCACTCATGGCATATGGAGGTTCCCCGGCTAGGGGTCAAATTAGAGCTAGATTTGCCAGCCTACACCACAGCCACAGTAACGTGGGATCTGAGCCACGCCCATGACCTAAGGATCATGGCAAAGCCAGATCCTTAACCCACTGAGCGAGGCCAGGGGATCGAACCCACAGCCTCATGGTTCCTAATGAGATTCTTTTCCACTGCACCACAACAGGAACTCCTGTCAGTTATAATTTTAGGGACTGCCTTATCAGTTTGTTTGTTCATATCTACACACTTGAGAAAATAGAATTGGATTGGAAAAAATGAAATCTTTGTTGTAATTATCTTTGTCTTAAGATTTTCCTTTTAAGAGCAGTTTCAGGTTCACAACAAAATGAAAGGGAAAGTACAGAGATTTTCTATACATTCCCTGCCCCATACCTGCATAGGCTTCCTCATTATCAACATCCCATACCAGAGTGATAAATTTGTGACAACTGATGAAATGACACATATACATCATAATCACTCAAAGTCCATAGTTTGCACTATAGGTCATTCTTGGTGTTGTATATTCTGTGGGTTTGGACAAATGTATGTGAGAGATAACATCATTATAATATCACATAGAGAATTTTCACTGTTCTAAAAATCCCCTATGTTCCGCTTATTCATTCCTCCCCACTGCCCAGTCCCCGAGAACCATTAATCTACTTACTGTCTCCATACTTTAGCCTTTTCCAGAATGTCATATAGTTGGAATCATACAGCATGTTGCTTATTCAGATTGCCTTTTTTTTCCACTTACTAGTATGCATTTAGGGTTCCCCCATGCCTTTCCATGGCTTCATGGCTCATTTCTTTTTAACACTGTATAATATGCAATTGTCTGTTGATGTGTCACAGTTTGTTTATCCATTCACCTACCGAAGGACATCTTGGTTGCTTTCAAGTTTTGGCAGTGATGGATAAAACTGCTATAAACATCCATGTGCAGGTTTTTGTGCGGACAGTCTGTGTGTTTCTTACTAGCAAAACTCTCAGAGCCTCTGCATATTGATCTTAATCATAAACTTACTGTCTCTAGGCTCCCCCAATCCTTACCCAGCAGATTCTATACAGGATATACACTGTAAAAGAGCTCTTTAGGGATGACAATTCCTTGAAGACTGAGCCATTTAGAGATAGGTTATTTCTAGCAAGCTTCAGAGACATCCCTCCACCTTAACCTAATCCTATTAGGAAATTCTTAAAGATCGAGTCAGTGTTTTTATCATAATTCACTTTAAGCACAGCAGTAGCACAAGGTGGGTGAATTTTCATGTAAAGGGATATTAAAAACTGACAGTCTGCATGCATTGCATTTATAGTTACTTAAGTCTTAGGGCCAAAAATTTCACTCTTATATTCATGGATTTAGACAGATACCAGGAAGCCATGTGGCAGATATGTTTTTGTCAACCTGTTAAAATCACACAGTGCAGCCAGTTTGTGCCTAATAAGGTCACAGAGCCTTTAAATGACAAAGGAAGACCTAGAGCTGACATCTCTTATATTCAGTTTATTGTGGTATCCACTAGGGTACACATTGTGTGATACTGAAATACATACCTGTGGAGGAAATACATCCATCAACTGGATGGTGCTTAGAAATATAAATTATCTAATGTGCAGGGGAAAATAACCGTGATGGTACATTTCTGAATTTTGTATCCATCTTAACAGAACCTGAGTATCATACCTCCAGACTTACTCAAATGCTAAAGAAATCTCTCAATTATTAGCAAATTCTATGTTTAGGATAGGTGATAACAGATTAGGATTTAAAGGGCAAATAGCCCTGCATGTTAAGACATGCCCTGTATAGGGCCCAGATGTGTAATATAATCCCCATGAAATCTTAATCTTTTCCTAAAGTGCTTTCACACATTTGGTTGTCATTATTTTAAAACTGAAGACCATCTAGCATGGGAGCCTGACAAGAATATTAAATACATCATTTATCTGGAAAGAAGCACTGGGAATAATATTAGTGTATCTTCTGCAATGAGAATTATAAAGATGATCTCTGATTGGGTGGAAAAGGTTCCAGCTGTGCCATGATTTGATTTAACTGCCCAGACACTGACCTGCTTAATGATTTACTTCTAATCCTAGTTTAAATTTGAAAAGAATTGAATTTTAGGACACTGTATTTTACCTTAAATATGGACACATTATTATAAGTAGGAAAATAAGTTCTTTGCGATGAAGACATTTATTAAATCACACTGTGTCCTTTTTGCATCAACTCCTTCCTTAACCTGGAGAACTCTTAAGTACCCTTGACAACTGTTGAAATTTAATTTGAAATATTGAGATAGTATAAGGAATTGTGATCCTAATTCCAGCTTTCTTTCCTCCTGAACCCAGCAAAAAATATATCAGATTGAGAATTTAGAAATCATATAAATAAGTCTTTCTTGAATCCCATAGATACTCAGCTAGCGTAATTTACTCAGGCTTATCATCATCTCTTTCTATTTCTCAATGGTTCTTTCAGTATTGTCTATTTAGTATTCTTTTTTTTTTTTTTTGGCTTTTTGGCTTTTCTGGGGCCGCTCCTGCGACATATGGAGGTTCCCAGGCTAGGGGTCAAATCGGAGCTATAGCCACCGGCCTACGCCAGAGCCACAGCAACGCGGGATCTGAGCCGCATCTGCAACCTACACCACAGCTCACGGCAACGCCGGATCGTTAACCCACTGAGCAAGGGCAGGGACCGAACCCGCAACCTCATGGTTCCTAGTCGGATTCGTTAACCCCTGCGCCACGACGGGAACAGTATTGTCTATTTAACATAGTCACTTGCATGAATTTCTAGGTTCCTTATGGTATATTTCATTTATGCGTCTTGCCAATGGTCCCATTTAATGGACATTAAGACTCTGAGAGAGGAAGAAGTTTTGGCTGAAATAAGTGCACTTATAAAGATCTGGAAAAAGTTACTGATATATTACCTTCTGCATTCCTCACATTCCTACCTTATAACTTACTGTCAGAGATAGGGAAGGCTGGGGGACTAATAAGGATAGACAAGAAAATAAAATAATGAGAACAAGAGGATTTAACACAAGAAGGCTGTTCTCCAGACTGTAAACATAGTCCTAGGTGGCAGTTTCAAGTGTGACTATTCTCTAAGGACTATTTATGTTTAGAGATAAATAAGTCACCAGGATAGAGGGGGATGAGAGAAGACATGAGTTCAAAATTCCCTTTATAATTCCTTGAAGAAGAATGGAGAACAATATTATTTTAGAAAATTATTCTAAATATTTACAGGAACATCACGAAACTTTGCTACTGTCTTGTTGGCATTGATTGTACCTGTTGCAGCCATACAGCTTACCTTTATCCTCTGGAGAAAAATTTTTTATTACATATTAAGTGAAGTTCCCTTTTATGGCCTGTTTACAGAATACCTATACCTTTGACGTGGCTATTGTAGGGGAACTGTCATTATAGGAAGTTTTAGGAAAATAAGGGACAGGATATCAGAACACCTGAGGGATATCATGCCTGGTATGAGGTGTGCTATTTTGGAGAGAACTCCAGCCCTTTGTAAATGAAGGGAAATTAAATAATTATGATTTTACACAAAATGACTTGACAGTATGCTTTTCTTATGTCCAACGAACATAGCGCTATATAAGCTTTGGAAAACCGCTTATTTTAAAATGTTTAATGTCAACACCTTGTTCAGAATTATGACCCTTAATTATAATTTTTTCCTATGAGACTCCAAGAGTGGTCTTCAAACATGGTGATGACTCAGAATAAACAAAATATGTGCTACATTGCAATTTAATAAATACACAGTCATACAATGCATGTGTACAGACAAATAAGCATCTGAAAAATAATATTTCTACTTATGATGCACTCTTATTTTTTTCATTATAGTCTATTCCATTTTTTAAAAATTCCATTTGTAATCCACTTAACTTACTTAGAAAGTAAGTGAAATAGAGCATTTATATTGTGCAACCAAGGGAGAAATTGTTAGTAACACAGCCTGTATAGCCCTATGTAAGCTCTCGATGCACTGAACGTTTTCAGCATATTTTCCAACTGATCAATTAATTCAAATCTTGGCTTAACTGGTGATACTCATTACTGCATTTCATTTCTCCCAGAGTTTTGGTTTTTAAGGCTCTTTCCAGCTCAAACATATTGTAATTCTAAGGAAAGGGTAACCAAATCTGGAGGCTTAGAAGACACCATTGACTCCTAGGACAGGAAGACAGGAGACAGTGCTCTAAAGTGCTTATTTTCCTCTTGTAGCTTTCTGGTTTGGAGGGTCCATACTTCCTGGTAGTGGAACATTAGAGCCACAAAAGTGGGTGATAGAAAGAAAAGAAGCTATAAGCCCTCTCCCAGAACCTCACCCTTTGCTGTGCAGATATGCTTTGGACTTTGGGACTCTATGAATAGACGTTAAATATATATCTCCAAACATTTTGATTTTTAGTTCTTCTTTTCTGTTACACTAGATATGTTGGCTGCTGGTTAACATTTGATGGTACTAAAAATGATTTTATAATTGTCATTGGTTTCTTCTACATTAGGGACAAATGTATGTTTATCACTGAAGTTATCACCACTTTGACAAAAATCTTTGAAAATGTTACCTGTATTCTCATTCTCATAGATTAATTGGAAATAAAAGGTGATAATGCCAGCTGATAGGATATCTTTATTAGCATTAATATAAAGCAGAGAGCTAAACAAACCATCTCTACCTTATAGAACCCAGACCTTCGAGGCATTTATGACTCTCAAAAATCTGCTCCTGACTTTTCTCTTCACAACTTCTGTGAGTACAGAAAAACTGTCTGTAGAATTTCAGGAGAATAATGATTTTGGTCTGATTAAGTGCCTACTGAATATAAGACACTATTACAGTCCTTGGAAATGCCCTATTGAAAGATAAAGACAAAACTTTCGAGTTTATATTATAGAAGGAAATCAGAAAAGTTGTAGACCAACAGATAAGAAAAGTTATGTTCATATATAACATTCTTTGTTAACATATAAATGTCTCAAATATTGACAGAAAAGTTAAATTGTATGTGAAAACTTAATTCAATAGTGCTTAAATAGAATCATGGAATTACAAATAATTTTAATTTAATTCTCTGGTAGCCTGCATTTTTAAATTTCTTATAGTGAACATATAATACTTTACTTAATTATAAAAGTAAATACATATGTATAGATATATACATAATATGTATGTGTTCATTGTATTTATGCCTGCTTCTGGCTCTTCCGTTAGGTAAGGTAGCTTTCTAAAATCTAGGATTCTTTTTTTTTTTTAATTCTTATGTAATTTACTTCTCCGAAGTCTAACACAGTTTCTTTATTTGATTAATTAAGCAAATTATTTGGGAAAATGTTTAACATAGTTTCAGCTTGGAAGGACTTTACAACCAAGGATGAAAGAGATTTGTTAGCAACTGGAGAGATTTACACAATAAGGGTTGTACTTGGTGTGAGGACAAGGGGACATAGATGTGACCTGCAGAGTAACTGTAAATAAAGAGGGCTCACATGAAATCACCATAAATAGCCTCAAGTCTCCCTTAGTTTTGAGACAATACTTTTGCATCCCTAAATCATATCACATCTTATGACAGAAGTGAATAGAGGTAAGGAGATAGAACCTTTAAAATCAGGGTAGTCTTGAAAACTGTTTACCAGTTTGGACCATGGTTAGGCTGCACCTCAATTATTTCTTGGCATTGGTCTTTATAATTTCCTAGTCAGTATATGCTCTCCTGAGAGCATCCCGTTTCTGGTGAAAAGCACCTTAAGGCTTACCAGCTTGCCCACACCATCCTGAGCAGGTTTGTGCTGCTGTTGTCTTAGAAGTCTCTAGGCCTTGCCATTGGCAAAAGCTGAAATTACTATGGCAGAAATGGAAGACTCCAGCTTCTCTCATGGCTGTAAGCTCTGTTTGAGGACTAAAGCTTCAGAATGAGATCCTTTCTTATCTGGCAGTCTGATGAGGAAATGAGCTGGGCCACTGTAATTAGGATTCATATTTACTGCCTGTTTCTGAGAGAGGTTCAATGAGATTGTAACATCTCTAGCCAGTCATGCCATACTGCTCAACCTCACAGCACAGCTTATTAGCCGTCCATCTGCTTTAACGTGTGGCTTTCTATCTCATCAAGCAGTTCGAGGGTACATTTCATGCATTAGAACTCAATGAAAAAGAACTACGTATCTGTTGTAATGTAACCCCATTGTTATTTACAGTTCATTAGAAATGACGAGTCAGAGTATTCTAGTCTCTATGCATAGAGTAAGATATCATTTTTAAGGCTGGCATATTATTTTCCTTCACTTGATGAATGTTTACTGTCATGGCTCAATAAGAGATGAGCTACAGTCTGCTAGTTTTGGCAGTGTCTGCTTAGTGGGAATGTTTAGCTTGTCCTCCCGAATTACAACTCCATTTATTTTATCCAGTTTCATTAATCTTCCAAGTACCTTCATGGCCAATGATATGGCTACTGCTAGTGCTGAGTGGAGAATTAATTATAAGTAGACTGGAGCAATACATCTATGGGAGCCAGACCCCCAAATGATTTGGATGTCATTTTAATTAACACTGAACAGACTTCTAATAGACTGCAGAGTTCTTTGCAAAAGGACAGTCTCTAGAGAAGGAAACCAAGGAGGGGGAGGGGATGGAAGTGGAATAAATAGGACTCTGGGAAAAGAGTTTGGAGATATAAATTTAAACTATAGAAACATCCTGGTTGACTGTATCAAACACTAGGGATGTTTCTCCAGTTTTGTGGGAAAAAAAAAAAAAGATTTTTAGCTCAGAAGACATTTCCAAAGGAATAATGCTAACTCCCAATTTGGGATGGAAAGTGTTACTTCAGCTGAAAAGAAATTGGGAACCAATGTTGATTTAGAAAAATGCAATGAATCTGAAGCCTTTCTTGTATTTCTCACTGCTGACATGTGAAGTGTCATTTTGATTCTGTTCATCTTTTCATCAGAAGCACCAATATGTCAAATACCACAGAATCAGTGAAACAAAGTCAATAAACCTAAGTTCTAAAGTAAGAAAGAAAATCGCTGTCATTGTTTTGAAAAAAAGTTGTGAAGTCATTTACTAAATGAGGTTTTTTTTTTTTTTCTTTTGAACAGTTCATATTTCCTCATCAGTTTACACAATAATTTCAGAGATCCATTTCTATGAGGGACATCGTTGTTTTCTAGAAAATTATGTGGCCTATACCTGATGGACTCAGTACCCTTGTCAGACTGATGGATGAGGATGAGGATAATGATAGCTAATGTTTATAGTGCCCTCAAGTTGTGCCAGGTCCTGGGCTAAGTGCTTTATGTCTTTATGATATTTACTCTCCTAACAACCTTGCGACAGAGGTTGTCTTCATACTTCCATTTCATAGATGAGAAGTTCATTATCAATTTTAGCATGAAACTCAAGGTTCCTAGACACTGCCATTTCTAGAATTCTAATCCCTACACATCTTGGCACATCATCTCCCTTTCTGATTTTCCTTCTTACCTCTCAGCTCTTGACACCCTGCCAGAAAAATGTTGAGTAACTCATCCTTCTCCAAATGTTTACTTTGATCACTTTGATTTTCTTGCTTTATTTGCAGCTTGCCTCTCCCTTGCATGGATCCCCTTGTATCCTTCTCAACCCGTACTATTTCACTTTCTTACTCCTCAGACCACTGGACTTAGAGAGGGTAGAGACATTTCCTCGATCCTTGCTGATGTTGCCAGACCATTTCCCCTCTGTCTTCCCTAAAAATAATGAGCTTTGAGTCTTATACCACTGGGCTATATCAACCACTGATCTCATTACATTCATCACTGCCACCCTGAGCCTTCCTCTGATTTCTTAAAGATTTACACTCTGACTCACCATCATTCTCTCGCACTATTCCTATCATAATTTTCAGTGATTTCATAAATGTGTGGACTTTCCTTCCAATAACTTGGTCTCTAAGCTCCTTGACTTTCTTTATACCAATGACCTTGCCCTCCATAGCATTTTAGCCATTCACTACTCATGGTCACACCATAAACTTTGTCATTACCAATAAATAGAACTTTCCATGATCTCAGTTTATCTGTTCCTCTCTCTGACTACCTGCTTTTCTCTTTCCACCTAACTTGAACAATCTTATGATCCCTGATTGATCTACTGATTATATGAACATTTCTTGGACCTCTCATACCTTGTGTCTTTATTTTTCTCCTTATACAGCTAAAAATTAATATTCAATCATTATAATTACTTCCCTTACATGCCCCCATTTGCTTGCTTAATTTAGAAAAAAAAAAAAAGAACCTTGATTAAAGCCAGCTTTCAATCTATTCTGTGCCTGCAGTTCTGCAGCTAAATATGGCTAGAATAAAACACGGAGCTGTTTAAATTGACTAATTTCATGTTAGATTTATATTCATCAATCTCAAGTGAATTCACTCACCCTTACACTCTCTGAGATGAATATTTCCTAGTCTCCTCTCTCTCCTCAGAACAATACCTCCTTTTTTTCAAAAGATGGCATTAATTCCAATTTTAATGAGTAGATGCAATCACAGGAATCACAGGAATCACTTCATCAGTTCCCACAACCACATCCACACATCAGTGTGCTCTGTACTCTGTCTTCTCTCCTGTTTCGGTGGGTGAAATGTTAATAGATAAGACCACCTTCTCTACTTGTGTCCCTGAAACCTATCCCTTACACTGAAGGCTGTTTTTTTTTAGCAGTGCTATACTCTTGACTTTGCATCATTAGTTTTTCCTATTCTATTATATAATTATAACTTGCAACATGTTATTTCTACCATTAAAAAGGACAATAGCAACAACAAAAACCCCACTCTCTCATGACCAAATTGTCCCTTTAGCTACCGACTTATGTCTTTCCTTCCCTTAACAGCACATTTCTAAGAAATAATCTGTGCTTACTGCCTCCATTTTCTCTCTCTTGAACCCACTACATCAGGTGTTAACCAAAAGTTAGCTCAACCAAAACTGTTCTTGTTAAAATCACTGTTGCTAAATCCAATGATCACTTTTCAGCCTTTATTTTATTTGAACTATCAGCCAAGTCACTCCATCATTCTTCATTTACTTCAGGATAAACATTATCCTGGTTATCTTCCTACCTCACTGCCATTCCTTCTGCATTTCCTTTCCTGGTTTCTTGTTATATCCACTAAAACCTTTAATACCCCAGATTTCATTCCCTGTACACTTGCTCTTCTCTCACTGCATGTACTCCTTTGATGATATCATTCAGTTTTACAATCACAGGTGTCTGATCGCAACTTTGTATCTGTAGCCAAGATCTCTCCCCTGTGTTAGAAATACACATATTCAAGGGTTTATTTGGCTGTCTAAAAGGCTATCAAAGAACACAAATACAAAGTTGAACTCCTCCTATCTCCTCCCATTTTTAAATATTCTCTTCACACAATCTTGCCCATGTTAGTTAGTGGCAGCTTTATCCTTTTAGGTGTTCACAACAAAATCTTAGACCCCTTGCTATATTTTCTCTATCTCAAGTATGCTCTACAGCAGATCTTTCATTAAAACATTTCAGTTCAACCTCAAGAATATATCCAATATCTAACAGTGAAGCCAGAACATACCAGTTTCTCTTTTCTTTCTTTTTATGGCCTCACCTGCAGCATATGGAAGTTCCCAGGCTAAGGGTCAAATCATAACTGAAGCTGCCAGCCTAAGCCACGCCCAAAGCAACACTGGATCTGAGCTGCATCCATGACTTATACCACAGCTTGCAACAATTCTAGTTCCTTAATCCACTGAGGGAGGCCAGGGATTGAACTCACATTCTCATGGATGCTATGTCACTTTCTTAACCTGCTAAGCCACGATGGGAGCTCCAATAACATACTGGTTCTGTCATTGTCATCCTGAACTGAGATGTCATCATTTCTCATCTGAGTTATTTCAGGAGGCTCCTAATACTTCTCCCTCCTCTGCATTTATTCTTACAGTATGTATGTGAGGTTAAATGATATTTCTCACTTACATACTACTAATCAATGTGCAGATCTGTGCCTAGAACATTGGTGTTTAATCAGTATTTGTTGAATAAATGACCTGAAGCTAAGAGCAGTCCAGTAATCACTCAAACTCTGTGAATTCAAAATTCTCTCCCTAGGTTCACAACCATGTTACATGACAGATGTCTTGAATATTTACTCAAATTTTTTTTTTCTCTTTAAGGCTGCACCTGTGGCATATGGAAGTTCCCAGACCAAGGGCTGAATTAAAACTGCAGCTGCTGGCCTACGCCACGGCCAAAGTGATGCCAGATCCAAGCTGTGTTTGCAACCTACACCACAAGTCATGGCAATGCTGGATCCTTAACCTACTGAGCAAGGCCATGGGTCAAACTCGCATCTTTATGGAAACTAGTCAGGTTCTTAACCCGCTAAACCAAAACAGGAACTCCTCAAATATTTTTATAAATCAAACCTTTTAAAAAAGTGCATTCTTCATTTTTGAAAAGCAAAGTAATTTATATCTAAAGATACACATATACATATAACCGCCAAATTAGAATAGTGTAGGCCACCCTCCAATCCCAAAACCTATCTCAAAAAACCTGGAAAAGAAATGTTTCATGCACAACAGGTTGTATCAGATGCTTTAAAGTGTTTGACAGCAAATATGGAGACTCAGAGTCAGATATAATGGGAGTATTCCATACGTGTAGTAATTCATAGATCTTTCACTTCTAGTACTTTACATGTTTGTAAACCTTAGAGACCGTCTATGATTAAAGAAATACATGTCTTTCCCATTTTCAATCTACATAAAAATCATCGTATGGATCTTGTCTTATTTAATGAGATAGACAAATTGCAGATACCTTCCTATTTTCCTAAAACAATGAAAAATTAGAACATTCAATAGATTTAGTGCATCGTTTAACTACTTTCCATCATCATAAAATATATTCATTAAGCACCCATTTTTGTATAATGTGCTTGTCATATATTATGCTACCAGACTGGTTTCAATATAAATATCAAATCTATCACATAAAAAATAATTCTGGGATGTAACTTTAGGAACTTTTGAGACTGTGCCTATCTTTTGAAGATTTGTATGGGTCAGATAAATTCAAGGTTATGTCATCAGCAAAGGATTATGAGTATCAAAGTGATAATGTTCTGTTTTCAGAGTTGTCAGTTACCATGTACATGGAATATTATAACTAATCCTTAATGAATATTTCAGTTGGACCAGTTGGAAATCCTACTGCTTTTCTGGTGTTTACCCGTCCATACATATATTTGAGAAAAGTATTTTGCCCTCAAGTAAAGTAACAGGTTCAATTGTTTTAAGAATTTTTGTATTCTATATAATTATTTTTCTGATAACCTTATGGAATTATTGTTCCACACAGTTTTTGTTTACGTTACTATTTTTTTAATTATAAGGGGGAAAAGTACTCAAAAGGGACAATAGCAAAAATAATTGGGAAGTGGCAGATAGATTCTTGGTAATTGGCTTTATTGTTTAGAAATAATGCATCTAAGTTGTGAATAAGGAAATCCTGGAAGGCATGCCCAGGAATAGGCTGATTCATGCTACAGAACATCATAAAAGTGCAATAAATAGAAGTACCAGTCACAGCTAAAATGTAAGGTTTATACACATGGGCATGCAAGATCAGCTGGGAGGTTTTTGTTTTTAAGTAGATTTTCAGAAGCAGAATAATGATCTTCCACTTTACATTGCCTGTACATACTTTTCGTGTCTCCTACTATAAATGGAGGTGTACTCCTAAGACAACTTACTATAGATGCACTGTTCTTAAGGGTCAGGCATGATCAAGGGCCAGCATATTCACATGAAATCAGAATCTCTTTGGGGGTAATAAAAATATTCTGGGACTAGATATATAGTGGTGATGGTTGCACAATTTTTTTAATAGAAAAAATACCATTGAATTGAACATTCTAGAAAGGTAAATGTGGACATGAACTATATCTAAATAAAACAGTAGCATCAGTGTTCTAAAAACAATACTTGAGACTAGATAGGTTATTGCCTTCAAAATAGAAGACAATGATAGCATTCTACAATTTAAATAGCTATCCAAAGTGTCAATCAAGTAAGAAGGTAGAATACATATTTTTCCAGACATAGAAAGCCCTAAAAAGACTCACTTGATTTCCTTTCTTCTGCAAATATATTTTGAAGAGAATGTTAACCAAAACCATGGGATATATTTAAAAAAAAGAGGAAGACATATAAACTAGTACACAGAATATTGGACAAAGATTAAAAAAAAAAAGAATTTCTAGGATGATGACAAGAATTTCAAATCTTAAATCAATGGCGGAGTGTCAGGTGTAGGGGGATTTAGTACAGACCAGAGTAGGAGAATGCAGTGCTCTAAAGTGCTATGTACAAGAAAAAAAGGAATGGGAAAAAAAGTTTTCTTGATTTGTCTGAATATGTTAAAAAGAAATTTAAAACTTATGGCAGAGAATTTGTGAGTGAATTGTTATAATTACATAGAAAACCAAACAGACTTAAAATATGCCAATTATTAACTCTGGAGAAGAAACAAAATATACAGCAATAATAGTACATAACCCATCCATGAATTGCTTTTTTTTTTTCACTAGTTTCAATATTGTAAACACTGAATGTTCGAATAGAGAAGGGAAACTGTTTATATGTATGTATCAGTGACCTAACCCCTAATCTGTCATAGTAGGATACACATAGATTTAAATTAAAAAAATCAAGAAATAGTCATGGGAGTGTCATCATGGTGCAGCGGAAATGAATCTGACTAGGA
This sequence comes from Phacochoerus africanus, assembly GCF_016906955.1. Lineage (NCBI taxonomy): Eukaryota > Metazoa > Chordata > Mammalia > Artiodactyla > Suidae > Phacochoerus > Phacochoerus africanus. The sequence goes on from NC_062555.1 coordinate 42,529,677, forward strand.
ACCATGCAGTTGCGGGTTTGATCCCTGGCCTCGCTCAGTGGGTTAAGGATCTGATGTTACTGTGAGCTATGGTGTAGATCACAGATGCGGCTCAGATCCCACATTGCTGTAGCTGTGGTGTAGGCTGGCAGCTGTAGCTCTGATTGGACCCCTAGCCTGGGAACCTCCATGCGACATGGGTATGGCCCTAAAAAACAAAAGAAAAAACAAACAAACAAACAAAAAGAAATAGACATGCATGCATGATATTTAGAAATATGGAGGTAAAACCATTTACAGAATTTAGAGAGGACTGGAATGTTAAGGATGGAGGGAGTAGGATGAAGCAGTGCATAGCTGTTTTACATTAAAAGCCCTACAATTTGAGTAGTATACATATATTAATTGGTTAAAAGTAAATATTGTGTTAATATTAAAATGATAGAAAACACCTAGCTAGTCATTGGGTAGCAAGATACAAAGCCAGACTACTGGAAGGAGTGATGAAAATGGTAGTGTAGTGGAATGTGAAGCACACCTCCTCGCAAATACATCAATGATACATCCACACGTGGGATGATTCTTACTGAATACCTACTGAACACTGGCAGAAGACCTCAGACTTCTGAAGGGGGAAGAAAACCTCCATGTAAGTGGATAGGACAAAAGAAAGAAGAAAAATAGAGAGAAAGGAATCAGGTGGAACCTATACCTCTGAGAAGGAGCTGTGAAAGAGGAAAGTTTTGCACACCCTGGGAAACCCCCTTACCAGCAGGAATATCTGAACCTCAGAGGAGAATGTAGCAACAGGTTTGCAGTATCTAGACCAGAGAGAGACCTGCACAGATGATCAGTGCCTCTACTCTGTGCTCCCCAGCCTGAAAGGTTTGTCTGCCAGTGTGGGCACAGGATGAGTGTTGAAGCTCACACTTTGGAGATCAGACCTGGGGAGAGGACTGGGGTTGGCTGTGTGGAAACCACCTGAAGAGGCTGGAGTTTGGTGTGACTCCACCTGAGGGTATACACTGAGGAAGCTTGGGCCCACTTTAGAGGCTAGGGCCATTATTTGGGAGGTTTGAGAGGGGAGGGACAGGATGTGCCATTTCAGACTTTGTCCTTGTGTGCACTATCAGATGAAAGGATACCACCTACATAACCTCCAGGAGTGGTTGCAAGCTGCCTCTACTGCCATCACAGACTCCAGGGGTACACACGAGCTACCAATGCCACAGACAGCCCCAGGAATGGGCACAGCAGCTGAATCTGCACAGCTCCTATCAAGGGGATAATGGCCAGCACATGTTGAGGAAAGAGGCAGCAGGCAACTATACCAAAAAATGCTCTTGTGCCAAAATTATTGAACCCGCACAAGCTACACAGGGGTGCTCCCATATATAAATAGACTCATAAGACCACAGTAGACAACTGTTTCTTCTGAACTCACAGAGTAAGAGACATAGAAGTAAAACAAAGAAGCAGAGAAACCACTCCCAGTTAAAAGCCCAAGATAATTCCTCTGAAAGAACAATGAAACACACCTCTTCAGTGTAAAAGACACAGATTTTTAAAAGAGAAATAATGAACATCTGAACGAATTAAGAAAGACTATTGACAGAAATGCAGAGTACTGTAAAAAGGAACTAGAAACTATAAGGAGGAGCCAAGAAAAATTAGAAACTTCATTTGCTGAGGCAAAAGCTGAGCTAAAAGCCATGAATAGCAGAATGAATAATGCAATAGAATGAATAAGTTATCTGAAGTTAGAATAATGGAAATGACCCAATCAGAATGGCAGATAGAAAGCCAAATTGAACAACAATAACAAAAAAAATGAAAGCAATATAAGAGATATACAGAATAATATTAAATGTGCCATTCTAGCAGAATAAGGATTCCAGCAGAGAAAGACAGAGAAAACTGTATTGAGAATGTATTTGAAGAAATTGTGGCTGAAAACTTCCCAAAACTAAAGAAGAAAGCGGAAATGCAGGTCCTGGAAGTACATAGGGTCCCAAAGAAGATGAGTCCTAACAGATCTACACCGAGACATATTACAATAAAAATTGCAGAAGTTAAAGATAAAGAAAGGATTCTGAAGGCAGAAAGAGAAAAACAAAGAACTAATTACAAAGGAAGCACAAAAGACTATCAGATGATTTCTCAACAGAAACTTAGTAGCCAGAAGGAAGTGGAAAAAATATGTTCAAAGTCTTGAAAGGGAAAAATTAATCCTGAATACCCTACCCAGCAAGATAATCATTTAGACTAGAAGCATAAAGAATTGCTCAGAGAAACAAAAACTAAAAGAATACAGCAATACCAAACCTATCCTAAATGAAGTATTGTAAGATCTTCTTTAAGTAGAAAAGAAGCAAGAAGGAATCACAATTGTAAAGTAAATCACTTAAGAAAGCCAAGATACAGATTAAAAAGAAAAAAAAAAGAATAAAAGAAAACCTATTCATGATAGTGAAGATAACCACAATGAACAGCAAAAGAATAAACATGAAGATGTAAAAGAGGATATCAAAATAATAATATATGGTGAGGAGAATAAGAAAATCTAGACTCCCTTTGTAGAATGTGTTTGAGACTATATGACTACTAGAGATATAGGAGGAGGTTAGCATATTTTAAAAACAGGGTAACCACAAATCAGAAACCTACAGTAGATTCACAAAAACCAAAAAGAAGAGAATGCAAGTTAAACGAAATCAAACCAGAGAAAGAAAAAAGAAAGAAAGAAAAAGAAAGGAACAAAGAATAAACACAGAATCAACTGAAAAACAAAGTTTAATATGGCAGTAAATACTTACCTATCAATAACTACCTTAAATGTCAATAGACTGAATGTTCTAATTAAAAGACATAGAGAAAGACATAGAGTGGCAGACTGAATAAGAAAACAAGAGCCTACAATATGCTGCCTACAAGAGAACTACTTTAGGGCAAAGGACACATATGGTTTAAAGTGAAGGGGTGAAAAAATAAATTTCATGCAGATGAAAATGACAAGAAAGCAGAGGTCATAATACTAATATCAGACAAAATAGAGACCATGAAGATAAAGAAGGACCCTCTATAATGAAAAAAGATCAATATAATAAAAATATTTTACAGTCATCAACATATATCACCTAATGTAGGAACACCCTAATACATAAAACAAATACTAACAAGCATAAAGAGAAAAATTGAGGAAAATGCAATAGTAGGAGACTTTAACACCACACTTATATCAATGGAGGGATCTTATAGACAGAAAATAAATAAAGCAACAGAAATCTGAAATTATACAATGAAACAGATTTAATTGATATTTTCAGGACATTACATACCAAAAAAAAAAAAAAAAACAGAATACTCATCCTTTTCAAGGGTATATGAAACATTTTCTCGAATTGACCACATAGTAGTACACAAAACAAACCTCAACATATTTAAGACTATAGAAATTATTTTAAACATCTTTTCTGACCACAATGGCATAGAACAAGAAATTGACCATTGAAAAAGAAATGAGAAAAAAAATGATGACATTGAAATTAAACAATATGCTACTAAAAAATAAATGGACTAACAAGGAAATCACAGGAAATTTAAAAATACCTTGAGACAAATGACAATGAAAATGTAATTATATGATATATATGGGATGCCATGAAAGCAATTCTTGGAGGTTCATTGTGATACAGTGACTTCCTCAAAAAACAAGATAAACATCAAATAAACAGCCTAGCCTACCACCTAATTTAAAAAAAAAACAACAAACAAAACCTAAAGTCAACAGAAGGAATGGATTAATAAAGATCAGAGAGGAAATAATTAAAATGGAGACTAAAAATGGAAAAAAATCAATAAAACTAAATGCTAGTTCTTTGAAAGGGTAGAAAAAGTTGACAACTCTGGCCAGAATCTCCAAGAAGAAAAGAGAAAGACCCCAAATAAAGAAAATAATGAATGAAAAAGGAGACATAACAACAAATGCCACAGAAACACAATAAAACGTAAGAGAATACTATGAACACTTATATGCCAACAGGTTCAACAACCTAGACAAAATGGACAACTTTCTAGAAACATACAGTACACCAAAACTGAACCAAAAAGAAAGAAAGAAATTGAACATACTGATATCTGTAATTTAAAAAACTCCCTACAAAAAAAAAAAAAAAATCTAGGACCAGATGGCTTCACAGGCAAATTCTACCAAATATATAAAGAAGAACTTATATTCATTCTTCTCAAACTTAAAAAACTGTAGAGGAGCAAACATTCTAACTACATCCTATGAAGCCACAATCACCCTAATACCGAAAGCAGACAAAGATACAACCAAAAAATAAAATTACAGGCCAATGTTCATGATGAATATAGATGTAAAAACTCTCAAAAAATATTAGCAAACCAAGTCCAACAACTCATAAAAAAGATCATACATCACAGCCAAGCAGGGTTCACTCCAAGTTCACAAGGATGGTTCAGATATACCAATGAGTCAATGTGATACACCATATAAACAAAAGAAAAAAACAAAAAACTACACAATCCTCTTATTACATGCAGAAAAAGCATTTAACAAAATTAACAGCAATTTATGATAAATACCCTTACTAAGTGGGTATAGAGGGAACATATCTCAACATAATAAAAGACATTTATGACAAATCCATAGCCAACATAATATCAATGGTAAAAAGCTGAAAGCCTTCCTGCTAAAATCTGGACCAAGACAAGAAAGCCATTCTCACCTTTTCTATTCAACATAGTATAGGAAATCCTAACCACAGTAATCAGACAAGAAAAAGAAATAAAACTTATCCAAATTGGAAGGGAAGAGGTAATTTTATCATTATATCCAGATGTCATGATACTATATGTAAAAAAAAAAACTCTAAAGACCCAACCCAAAAACTGCTAGAGCTACTAGAATTCAGCAAGGTAGCAGGGTACAAAATTAACAATCAAAAATCAGTGGCATTTCTTTAAACTAACAGTAAAGTATTAGAAAAGGAATGGAAATAAACAGTCCCTTTTAAAATTGCATCAATAAGCAAACAAACAAACAAACTACTTAGGAATAAACATGACCAAGGAGGTGAAGTACTTATATGCTGAGAACCATAAAACATTAATAAAGGAAACTAAAGATGACTCAAAGAAATGGAGAGATACCCCATGCTCTTGGATTTGAAGAATTAATATTGTTAAAATGGCCATAGTACTCAAATCAATCTACAGATTTAATGGGACCCCTATCAAAATACCCATAACACTTTTCACAGAACTAAACCAAATAATTGTAAAATTTATGTGGAACCATAAATGACCCAGAATTGCCAAAGCAATCCTGAAAGGAAAAAAGGCAGGAGGCATAACTCTTCCAGACTTCAGACCATACTAAAAAGCAACAGCAATCAAAATGGTGTGCCAGTGACACAAAAACAGACATAAGGATCAATGGAACACATTAGAGAGCCTAGAAGTGTACCCACACTCAATTAATATACACCTATGATCAGTTAATCTTTGACAAAAGAAGCAAGAAATATAAAACAGGAAAAAGTCTCCTTAGCAAGTGATGTTGTGAATTCTGGACAGCTGCATATAAATCAATGAAGTTAGAAGACATCTTCACACTATACACAAAAATAAACTCAAATTGGCTTAAAGACTTAAATATAAGACAAGATACCATAAAACTTCTAGAAGATAAAATAAGCAAAACCTTCTCTGACATACATTGTATAAATGTTTTCTTAGGTCAGGCTCTGAAGATAATAGAAATAAAAACAGAAATAAAAACAAAAATAAAAAATGAGACCTAAACAAACTTAAAAAGCTTTTGCACAGCAAAGGCAAACATAAACAAAATGAAAAGACAACCTATAGAATGGAAGCAAATATTTGCAGAAGATGCTACTGACATAGGGTTAATTTCCAAAATATGCAAACAGCCCATACAACTCAAGAACAACAGCAACAAAAAAATCCAATTGCAAAATGGACAGAAGACCTAAATAAACATTTCTCTGAAGAAAATATATAGATGACCAATAGATACATGAAAATATGCTCAAAATTTCTAAGTATTAGAGAAAAATAAATCAAAACTACAATGAAAGATCAGCTCACGCCAGTCTGAATATCCATAATCAAAAAGTCTACAAATAACAAATGCTGGAGAAGGTGTGGAGAAAGGGGAACTCTCCTACACTGTTTTTGGGAATGGAAAACAGTATGGAATTTCCTACAGAGACTAAATACAGAATTACCTTATGATCTAACAATCCTACTTCTGAGCATATATCCAGATAAAACTATAATTCAAAAAGATATATTCATTCCTGCATTCATAGCAGCACTATTCACAATAGCCAAGACATGAAAATAACCTAAATTCCCATTGACAGAAGAATGGATTAAGAAGTGGTACATATATACAATGGGATATTATTCAGCCATAAAAATGAGGGGAATAGTGGTATTTGAAGCAGTGTGGGTAGACCTAGAGATTATCATACTAAGCAGTGTTAGGAAAATATCATCACTTATATGTGGAGTCTAAAATATGACACAAGTGAACAAACAGAAACAGACTCAGGAACAAAGAGAGAAGACTTGTGGTTACCAAAGAGGAGTGGGTTGGGGAAGGGATGGACAGAAGTTTGGGGTTAGCAGATATAGACTATAATACATAGAATGGATAAACAACAAGGTCCTACTGTTTAGCAAAGGGAACTATATTCAATATTATATAAAAAACATAATGGAAATATTTAAAAATATTTATGTATATAAATACATACAAAATTTGAATCACTTTGCTGTACAGCTGAAATTAACAAAACATTGTAAATAAACTATACTTCAGTCTTTAAAAAAAGCCAGACTATTTGCAGTGAGACATTAAGCAGAGTATTTAACCATGTCCTAGCCTCAGTTTCTTCAGGGGTTTAAAAAAGACTTTGCATTTTTTAAATTATTTTCAATTGTTTTCTGACATTATTTTGATATTTTCAGAAGTCTTATACCTGTGTCCAAGGCTGCCTCTTTTTAAAACTGTGGCATCTTTGTTTACTGTATTGACTTTAGACTCTTCCTCCTTTTAACATTCACCTCTTGACTTCAGAAATGACAGAACAAAGATCCAGAGGCACTCTGTTATCCACATATTTATGTGGAACTATTGATTAGTTGTTAATGGTAGATAGTGGGGGATTGTATTATTTTTTTTTCTCTTTTTGTCTTTTTAGGTCTGCACCTGTGACACATGGAGGTTCCCAGGCTAGGGGTCAAATTGGAGCTGTAGCTGCTGGCCTACACCACAGCCACAGCAACTTGGGATCCGAGCCATGTCTGCAACTTATACCACAGCTCACAGCAATGCCGGACCCTTAACCCATTGAGCGAGTCCAGAGACTGAACCCACATCCTCATGGATACTAGTTGGGTTTGCTAACTGCTGACCCATGATGGGAGCTCTTATATTAATTTTGATAAGGTTGTCGTTTCTGTGACAAAGTAACCCTGAAATAGAGTAACTTATGTGGAATAGATTCTCTCCATATCTGCCTGTCTTCCTTTCTCTGTCTCCCCCAAAGCGAGTGGTTCACATATTTATTTTCTGAGCAATAAACTTGGCTCTACACAGTGATGCAGAAATCTAGATTTTTTCCTTTCTCTGCCATTCCTAGTACTTTATCATCATATACAGGCCTTAAACTGAATTGTAGGCACTTTTGTGTCTGGATTATGAGAGAGAGAGGAGAATATGGAGAAGCACAAGTTATGTTTTATGGCCCAGGCAGAAGAAGCATACCACTCTTCCACTCCCATTCCCTCAGTAAGCACCTTATTACTAGGCTGTACTTAGCTGCCAATAATGTGGAGAAATATGATCTCTGGTTGAAAAGCCAACTATCACTCTCTTACTGTGGAAGAAGGGGAGGGCAAATTTTGAAGAACAACTAACAGTCTCCATTGAAATTCTAGAGGGAGCTACTAATTATTTTGGTGGTCTTGGCCTGTCATTCATAGTCTTTTTTTTTTTTTGGCTTGATAATATTTTAAATTATTTAAGGTATATCAAAAAATAGACTAGTGACTTCTTTCATACTTTATACAAAGATAGCATAACATTTTTGACAATTTCTAAAAGTTACATATTCCACCTTCAGAAAGATCTCGACTATTATTTTTGCCCTGGGGTTAGAACTAGAACCCAAGGCTCCCATTTTTGAAGCTCTTTCTACTGCTAAATATATATATATATTTCCCTTTATAATTCAAGAGTGTTATTCTGAACAAGAAGAACTTATTGTCTGATTAGACTAAAGGAATTGGGTGTATATTGAACTCAATTCAATTCTAAAACACATCAGCTGTGCACATCGCTCATGTTAGGACTGCATAGAAATATAGCAGTAACAAAAGAGCCACATAGCCATTGGCTCTGTGAACCTACTAATAATAGAGCTAGACTCCTTTCCTTTTATAAATTTATCTTTCCTGAATTGAACTGATCAAACTTTAACCCTTTGCCTTAAATGTCACACCATTCACACACATATAAAATGCCCCTTCCCCAAAAAAATTTAAAAAAAAATCCCTCTGTATTTCTGGTAGACATTGAGACAGTACAAGTCCTTTCTAGTTGCATTCTCAGAATAAATACTATTGGAAGTTAGAGAAGAGGCTTTGAGCGCATAGCTTTTATTCACAGAAGAATGGGGGTACTGCTCTGCTAAGGACTAGAAAGAACAGAATGTTCACTTTTAGTGTGAAAAAAAATCCAGTGCATTGTGGTCTAGTGAGAGAGCAATTAAAAATAGTCATTTACTGTGTGTCTTCCACTTAGGGGAGCTTGCCTTGCTTGTATTGATTTGCAGATGAACAAACTAATCTCCTAGAGCTCACTCAGTGTTTCCTCTGAGGCATAACATAAAAGTGTAGGTCAAAATTCCCTAATTAGAGCAAGATGTTTGGTTATGTTTTTTTTTTTTTTGGAGGGTAGTCATGGGTGTTGAGGAATAGGAGGGTGGAGACTTTTAGATTTTTTTTTCTTCTGGTTGGTGACCTGAAAAGTGTTTGGGAGTTCTGCATTCCTTAAAGGGTATAGAGCAGTGTATTTCACACTTTTTTCATGAATCACATAGGGATTTTATTGAAGTGTGGATTTCAATAACCAGATCTAGCAGCTGGAGAGCCTGTTTTTCTTTTTTTAATTTTTTTTTGTTAAAGTGTAGTTGATTTACAATGTTCCTTCAATTTCTGCTGTACAGCAAAGCAACCCAGGCCATGTATATATATATATATATACACACACACATATATATATATACACACACACAAATGCACGCGCACGCGTGTATATATATACATTTTTACACTGTCTTAATCATGTTCTACCCAAGAGACTCTACACAGTTCTCTGTGCTGTACAGTAAGAACCCATTACCCATCCATTCTAATAGTTTGCATCTACCAATCCCAAACTCCCCATCCATCCTCTTCCCTCCCTCCTCTCCCCTGGATAACACGTCTGTTCTCCATGACCATGATCTCTTTCTGTTTTACAGATGGGATCATTTGTACCATATTTTAGATTCCACAGAGAAGTGATACCATATGCTATTCGTCTTTCTTACTTCACGTAGTATGAGAATCTCTAGTTCCATCTGTGTCGCAGCAAATGGCATTATTTTGTCTTTTTTATAGCTGAGTAGTATTCTATTATATAACACTTCTTCTTAACCCATTCATCTGTTGATGAACTTTTGGGTTGTTTACATGTCTTGGCTATTGTGAATAATGCTGCTATGAACATAGGGGTGCATTCTATTTTTGAATTGTAGTTTTGTCTGGATATATACTCAGGAGTGGGATTGCTGGATCATATGGTGGTTCTAGATTTAGTTTTCTGAGGAACCTCCATACTATTTTCCATAGTGGTTGTACCAAATTATATTCCCACTAATAGTGAAGGAGCGTTCTCTTTTCTGTGCATCCTCTCCAGCATTTGTCATTTGTTGACTTGTTAATGATAGCCATTCTGACTGGTGTGAGGTGGTACTTCATTGTAGTTTTGATTTGCATTTCTCTAATAATTAGTGATACTGAGTATTTTTTCATGTGTCTGCTGACCGTCTTATGTCTTTGAATAAATATCTTTTTAGATCTTCTGCCCATTTTTTGATTGGGTTGTTTGGCTTTGATGTTGTTTAGTTGTATGAGGCTGCGTTTCTAACAAGCTCCCAGGGATAGCTATGCTACTGATCCCAGAAACATACATGAGAAGAAAAGGTATAAAACATTTTTTCAGGTAATTTTTAATATCTACTGTTCTGATATGTCAAAAAAAGTGTTTTTTTTTTTTTCTGTCTACAACTTTGGTTAATGAAAAGAAGGAAGGATTATGCATTTGGATTGTTCTAGAGGCTTTCCACTCATGTGTGGGTAGCTGGGAATCTGCAAACATCAGACATCATTCATTAAAATAATGCCTAACTGGACTGTAATATAAGAAGGCATCAATATTACATTTTAAGTGTTAGACTGATCAGAGAAAAGTCACATGTTTTCTTCAAATGAAATAATAACTCCACAAAAGAGAGAGACTAGGTAGACCATGAAACACACTGATAGACTTCAATATTAAAGGATAAGATTCTAAATGGAAGCTAGGCTTTGCTCTGCTAGGGGATCTTTAATAATCTTGCTTCTTTTTGTAGCAGTATTCAACTATGTGACTAAAATACAGACAACCCAAATGGCTCAAAAACTAAACAAAAATTACTGCTTCTGTGAAGTTTGTCATTTTATTTGTCCTCATCAATTCACTGGCATATGTTTCGTTTTGTTTCTCTGTCATTTGCCTTTTTATTCTTTTGTCCAGACATGATATCGCTATTATTACTGAAGTAAGGGTGTTGGATTTCTACTTTTGTGAAGATAACTGATAATCACAGAGTCCAGTCTATAGTAAGTGGGTATTTATCTGGCATTCACTGGGTAAAGAAGTTATGTCAGAAGCTTATGCTCTTGTAAGAATGCATAACCTGAGGACAATGATTGAACAAAATGTAACTTTTTCTTGCTACTCTGAAATGTAATGTTTCAGTTGTGCACCCACCATGGAAACGATTCCTCTTAAGTCACTTGAGGGACTTTAAAGATTTCGGATAGGGGTGGTTCTTTTTTTTATTAAGGTAATATTCAACTGAGAGATTAGTCACTACATATTTATATAAAGTTTTCATGCTAGAGCAATTAACTGCAGAATTCAATAAATAGCAACACCATAACAAAAAGCTCATTTGGATAATCACTACCTAAAACAAGACTGGCAGTGCAGTTCTTTTCTTTATTCATCTTAATTCTCTCTTGCATGTATATCACTGGAGACTGTAGCTGAAACTAAATAGTAAGTTTATGATCATATTTTATTGTGCTTGGAGATTTTAGAGTGATTCCTCATTAGCTTTAGCTGGTTTAATGCAATCTTTAAATCCTTTGATGATTAGCTTGTCTTATGATTATTTTGGCTCAGCGATTTATGGTAAAAATACAAATACAAATAAAATTACCAATGTTCACTTCCCATCTTTTTCTCTACAGAGATGAAATGAGTAAGATCTCTCACCCTCTTTACTTTCTCTCTCCTTACTATGGCTCATAAGTCTGCTTATTTTAGCCTAAAGCTATACATTAAATGCCTCTGTGTTTACCTTATGACTTAGGCTTAGGAATTAAAATATATTTGTTGATTAATTTATTAATTTGTTTTTAATTATGGTTTTGTTCTCTCTGTATATTTATATTTGTATTTATTTGTATATATTTGTATGCATTTTTAAAATTTATTTAATTTTTATTTAAGTTATTAGGTGTGTATGATAGATATCTGGTGTTTAAATTCATGCATTTAGAATATTTCAAAGAACAAGTTTTCTTTTTTACCTCTCTTAATTCTGATGGACTACTTAGTTTTTTCTTTGCGTTGTCTCTGGCTTTTCCATTCTTTCATGGACTACCTTTTTTTCTTTCCATCCATAAATTAACCTATGGCATCAGTTCTAGATATATATGATGTTTTAATATATCTACACAACCTGAATAGCACCAGATGGCCATCTGTTCCCAATCAGCCACGGACTGGGGAGGGGGGAGCATTTGAAAGTCTTTTCCTAGAGGTGGAGATTGGCCAGTCATGAAAAATACAGGCTCTAAATTGGGCAAACCATGAGCCCTCTTAAGTACAAGTTATATTGTTTAGCATACTTCAGCTAAGATAGCCATAGTTACTTAGTGACTTGCTTTTTGCAACATTGTTCCGTTAATAATTGTCATCAGGCAGCTAGAAATCCAATATGAATCAATGGTTCATGATAATAAGAAACTGTTGGGATAATAGTTCCTACTTATCAAGGTAATAACAAAACTATAAACTATTCTTCTTCCCTAATCTCAAAACAGTGTGATTCTATTTATTAGAATTCCAGTTAAAACCTATAGAGTTTTGTTTCCTTCCTAACCAAGTATAATGTGTAAACATCAAGAAAAAAGTTAAAATGTGGAAGATGGTGATATTTTAAAGACATAAATATATATTTTAAGTTCACCTGGAGTCTAAATTAAATTTTTATCAATGCTACATCAAAAGTGAGAATGCATTTGTATGGGGCTAGGTGTATGCTATGTTTATATTTTTATTTTGTTGTCTTTTAGTACGAGGATTTAAATTAGGAAAAATACTTTATTTCACCTTTAAGAGCATTTCTATCAAGGAATGCAATTCTGTGTAGCATATTATAACCAAACAATACTCTACTCTTGTGGTTCATTCTCAATACCAAATGCTTCAGTGCCTGTTAGCTTTACTATATCTGCTGGGCTACAAAGCAGAAGAAATCCAAAAACTATTGATCTGGATATTTTTATCAAATTGGTCACCAGTCTCTGCCTAACATCAGAACAATGTTCTGGCCAATAAACATTGTTCACTTAAAAAAATATGGTAAAGCTTATGGTCATAAACTGAAATCTCACTGGCAGTCTTCACTATAGAATAGTAATAGCTTTTACTTTTGAACCTCACACAAGGAGGTTAAATTACTGACTCCGAAATAAAATTTAGCTATAAGATAGTTTCACTTGCGTGACACTTGCATTATGGTTAGATTTAATCTTAAAGAAGTCTCAATCTTTGGTAGGCTGGTATCTTTTAGTTTTTATCTTAATTTCCTTCGGGCGCTTATTCCCTGCTAGATTGCTCAAATGACTTCAGATACACTTCATCAAGTCTAGGACTGAAAAATATGTTCTAGTTTATATAATTTATCTGAATGGCAATACCTGTGGTTGGTGAATTTAGATACTGTTTAAAACATCTGTTAGGCCAAGGAGAACATGACTTTGGTGTTAGGGCAAAGAGAAAATATCTTAAAGAATCAAGCTTGAATAAGCTGCCACAGTGCAATTTAGAGTAAAAAACATATGATAACATTAAAAGTGATATTTTTATTGAGTTCTATCTGAATTGGCAGGGATAGAAGTAATTTATGGAAATTATTTCAGAGTAAATAAGAGATGTCACAAGTTTAGTCAACATTATTAAAATCCCGTAGTTGCCTTATTAAGAGCTTCTGATTGTGTTAGGAATAATAGCAGTAGGAACATATCCTAAATGTGGAGCAGGTTACTGAGGAACTACAGATAAAAGGTACTATTTTTTGCCTTCTCACAGCTGGAATGCAAGCATTTTGCAGTCATTTATTGCTCCATATTTTTTTGACATAAATATTTTTGATAGAGCAGTCAAGAACAATTTCTCTGTTTCAGGAAATAGGTTTTCTTCTGAATTCTTCCCTCTTCATTTAGCAAATATATGAAATATTTATTCCACAAGAGGCAACAGAATTTCTTCTATATAGATCCTTTCAAAAAAACATATAGAATCTCGTATGTGTCTGACCAGTATGCATAAATTGTGAATGAACATCAGTTTCTCATCTAGTGTGACACCATAGATGTTTTCTGAGTGCAAATTAATTCCATGTTTTTGTGGTGTATAGATCACCTCATCTTGCTTATTGCATTAAGCTCAGGCATTTTCCTGAGGGGGGAAAACAGTGCTGGATTTATTCTTTCCTCTTCTCCTGACCCCATTCCCTTCCTACATGAGTCAGTGTCAACTTCTTTATCTACTTAGGTTCCATACTTCATTAGGATAGCTGTTTAAAATAGATCATTATACAACTACAGATGTGCTAAATTCATTTGAGTAATGCAAAATACAATATAATACAATAAAATAAAATAAAATAAAAAAACATGATAGAAGATGAGAAAAATAATGTATGTATGTATATATATATATATATATATATATATATATATATATATATATATATATATATATGACTGGGTCAGTATGTTGTACACCAGAAATTGACACAACACCATCAATCAACTATACTCTAATAAAAATAAAATTAAAACTAAAAAAAAAGCATCAGTATGTGGTGATGAAGCAAGGGTAAATTTTAATAACAGACAACTAATGTTACCCAAAGAACTTCCTCTTTTTAAGAGTATTATTGCTTACTGCTTTTTATGTGTCGTACATTCACCACTAACCCTGGTGGGCTTGTTGTAAAATAAGGAAGAGAAATAGAAAATATCCTGATTTGTTAAACTTTGTAAGAGGAGGTGTTTGTTTGTTTGTTTGTTTGTTTTTCTGAGTATTACTCCAGGCTCAGAGTTCTCCTTTGCCAGCCTTATTTTCTTATTTTTCTATCACACATAGAAGTATTTCCACACTTTCCTGTGCTTCTTCAGCTCTTCTTATGCATTTAGTTAGGATTCTTCAAAGATTCTGGCTCAAACCTCATGGTTTATCTCAGCCTCCAGAATAGGAGAATGAGGACAGACAGTGAGGAATTTGAATTTGGGGATATGTAGGCAGCTGAGATCAAAAGGAATGGAGGAGGACATGTTAAGTTCCTTTTCACTCTCTCTGGCTCAGGCTCCCTGTTTGGTGGAGTGGAGAGACTATTAGATTACCTACACCCTGGGCAAGTTATTGTTTTCTCTGTTCTTCAGTTTCTCTTTTTTTTTTTTTTTCTTTCATGGCTATACCCATGGTATGTGGAAGGTCCTGGGCCAGGGATTGAATCTGAGCCACAGCTGAGACTGCAGCTGTGACAACACCAGATCTTTTAACCCACTGCCCCAGGCTGAGTATCAAACCCACACTTCTGCAGCAACCCATGCCACTGCAGTTGGATTCTTAACCCATTGCACCACAGTGCGGACTCCACTTAATCTTTAAGATGGAAATACAGTAGCTATACAATAGAAAATTTATTCATCTAGTACTTAGGTTCTAGGAAAACTGTAGGATTCCAGGAAAATAACAGTAAATAATCCAGATAGAGAATGGTTCCTTCTTCCTTGAATTTATATCTGGTGAATTCCTTTCCCTTTCTCCTTATCTCCTATCTGTCTGCCCCCTGAAGGTCTTATGTCAAATTAAAACAGACTAAAGTGCAGTATATTTTGTGCTTGTAGGAGAAGGCTTTTTATTAATAGCATTAAGAGGGGAAAAGATTCAGTTACACAGTAACTTCTCTGATAGAAAAGATAATGTGACAACTCTACCCTATAATGCCAAGTAGAAAAATGGGTTGTCATTAAATATTAGCTAGTGTATATTTATTTTCGCAGCAGGCCTTGAAAGGTGTGATTATCTAGAGGAAGATATCTTACAGAAGCATGACACGAGTGGCCAAAGAGCTGGCATTTGTGAACTCTTGTGAGAGATGGCGGGTAGCCTATTTCAGTGCAGATAAATGAATTTGTGACAGAGGTCATGATTTGGCAAATTTATATACTCATTGAATTATATGAATTGAATGTCTCTTTGTCATGAAAAAATTACTTTTTACAAACTCTAGATCTACAGAAGTAGCATGTACATGTCTTATTTACCATACCCATTGCAAGCGCTCTGCTCTAAGCCTTTACCAGCTCATAACCATCCTAAGGTAAGAGATTCTAATTTTTCCCTTTCCACGCAAATATATAAATGTTACTGTGTTTGTGTGGTAGGGGCGGGGGTTGGCGAGGGAGAGAATATTGATAGCGAGGAGAGGAAAGAGGTAACGAGTTTGCTGTGTATCAGATACCGTTCCAAGGTCCAATGGCTGGAAATCTTGCTGCAAGTTCAGTGTCTATGCCTCTGTTCTACTGGAGCTTAAAGTCAAGTGTGAATAGAAACCAGTATAAAATGAACAAATGATTAAGCAAGGTAATTTCTACACAGTCTGGATGTTGCAGAGAGGGAGGTGGTTTCAGATGGAGAGGTTAAATGGGGCCATTCTGAGTTGATACGCGGTCTTGGAAACGGAAGGATACAGTCATGCATTTGAAATCTCTTATGTGGTCCTCATCATGCTTCCAGGATAGGTATATGCCTAGAAACGTTCAGTAATGCCCTAGTGTCCTTGGATTCATATTCAAGTTCTTTATCCTGGGTTTCAAGATTCTTCATAATATGATGTGTTTTATCCAGTGTATCGCATTACCTATTAACACACAACTGTTTTGTCCTGGATCTCTGAGCCATTGGACAAAAGTCTTTTCTATACACCTTAAACTAGCCTTTTAAAATGAACCCTGAGGAGTTCCCTGATAGCCTGGTGGCTCAGGTTCGATCCCTGGCCCAGGAACTTATCCATGCCAGGGATCCAACCACAAAACATAAAATAAACCCTGAAACATGTGTTTTCTCCTAAAAGGGGTTATCCTTTTTTTATGATACCTCTTCAGATATTATTGATATAAAGCAATTCATATTATGCTCCTTGAGTGAACTCTTAAATGATTGTCCCAGTCTACAGGAACCAGGCTTTTATATAGTTACTCTTCATTTTGGCTCTAACTTATATACATCTGATGCTAATATTTGACCCTTTCCTGAGAACAGTTAGAATAACAGGGGACAGTTTTGGGTGGTATTCTGTTTTGGTTTTGAGTATCAACTATGTGTCAAACAGTCTATACCATTTCACTCTCATCTCCACACCAGCCCTAAAATGTTAAGATTTTGGATGTCTGTTGATGAGGAAGTTAAGTCATCTACTAGAAATTAATAATACATGGTAACACCACCAGTAATTTGCTGAACTGGGACTCAGCCTGCCTTCTCTCTAACTCTGAAGTCTCTATTCTTTCCATTACACTGGAACTTCTCTCTGCATTTAAATGGCTTGCTTCTTGATGGGAAATGCATGTCCAACCTTTTTTTTTTTTTTGTCTTTTCATCAAGATCCACATATTACTTGGCACGTGATAGGTCCTTGGTAAATTTGTACAAAATTGTACTTGATAGATTAAGCAACAATATGAAGAAATACCAGTCTGTCCTTACAAGAAACTTGAAACAGGCATTGCCTCTACCAAGTCACAGTGTGAACGAGAATGCATTTTTTTTTTCAGTCATGCTTTCTACTTAACATTGATTTTGTACATGGGGCTCCCTCTATCTGGAATGCCCTTTGTTCTCTTTTCTGCTTTATGAACTTCCACTTATTCTTTGCACATACTTCAAATGTCACTTTCTCTGTGCAGGTTGCACTATGGCCTCTAGGAAGAGTGTTTGCCTGGGGTTTGTGTTCCCATAGTGCTTTATGTACACCACATTTTAACAGTTGTCTCTTAGAGGCAAAGACTATGTATATGTGTTTATTTCTGCCAACAGACCTTACATTGAACATCATGAGTTGAATTATTTACATATTCTACTTTTTGAGGATGCAGACAGAAGAATGGATTGTTGGTATTCATTGGTCTAAGTTAACTCCCATATTGCTAGGATGGCTTTCAGGTAAGGAACAGATTCTTCACAGCAGGAAAGATAAAAAGAAGAGAGCTTTACATCACACATTTCACTTTTGTGTACCCAAATTCAAAGTACTTACTATTTCATTACCTCTAATTCTTTTGTCACATTTCTTTCTTTTTTTTTTTTTTTGAGGGCCACATTTGTGGCATATGGCTGTTCCCAGGCTAGGGGTCCATTCGGAGCTATAGCCACCAGCCTATGCTAAAGCCACAGCAATGCAGGATCTGAGCCGTGTCTCACAGCAATACCGGATCCTTAACCCACTGAGCGAGACCAAGGATCGAACCTTCATCCTCATGGCTGCTAGTCAAGTTGGTTAACTGCTGAGCCATGATGGGAACTCCTACATTTCTTGATACAAATTGTAAACAGTAAAGTTAGACTTTCCATCACATTAAACAGTTAACTTTTCACATACTGATATAGTCCCTTTTATGGTCTTGTTATTGTTCCTTTGTATCCAGCTGGTTTTTCCTCTGGGTCTAGACTGTACACACAGTCATTATATTTTGCTCATAGGCCAATATCTTGGGTCCTCAGCATTAAGGCACATAGTAGATGTGGCCTCGTACATAGTAGATGATTAGATCATGTGTATTGAATGAGTCAAGGAAGAACATTGTTGATGTCTCGATTTCTGGAAAAGAAAGGATCTTTCCTATTGGCATTCCACATTCAGGATCATATTGAGCTTTCAGTGATAAATTCTGCTTCTTCTCTTTTCACAGTTGAACCAGAGTCACCTAGATTCTGTGGTTCTTCTAACTCCCACTGAAGAGTCACTTCAGGACTCACAACTAAAGTGTTTTGTCATAAATGCCACTGGATAGTTTCTAGGATCTGGCTTGCAAACTGAGCTTTTAGGAATTAGCAATATAGGAGGTAGCTAAAGAAGTGAAGAAATCCAATATGAAATTATTCATTCTCCCTCACTTCCACATTCAAAAATCTGTATAATATGCCTATAAGTTACTGTAAAAACATTCAAATTCTCTCTGAGGTAATTCAACCTTGGTATTTAAAAATGTTGGGCAATCACGTTAGAGTTTAGAGATAATTGAAAATTTTCCTAATGTTGCCAAGAAGAAGTGGTATTGAGGTTTTCATTTATAGTGTAAATACTTTTAAGCTTGTTTTACATAGCAGGGGATTAAGTGTGGTTTTTTTTTTTTTTGGTTTTGTTTTGTTTTCCTTTCTTTTGTCGCTCATTTCCTTGAATGCTTGCCAGGTGCTAACTACTTTTGTATGCAGATCTCTTGTTCCTTTGCTTCATCAACTGAATGGAAGTGATTTTTGGCCACCTATATTCTTACAGCCATACAATGCCAGTGAAATGGAATCCACTTCATACCTCTTACCTTACCAATTGTTTAATAACATGCGATTTTTAAGACATAATGAAGTATAGGAAAGGATGATGGTTTATTTTTCTAAGTATGAAATGTTGCCAAAGGTTGAAATGGAAAATTAATGATTTTTTTTTTTTTGCTATTTATCTGAATAAAGAGCTTCAAAAATTTCAGCATGCTACCTTTATGGAACTTCTTCATCTTTTTTCTTACTCATCACAATTTATTTCCAAAAGTGAATGAAGGCAGTCTTGTAATTGAAGTGCAAACTTTGGAGATTCTATAGGAATCTAACCTTCCAACTTGTGCTAGAATTCCTTTTACAGTCCTAAAGAGCCCAGCTTCTGTTAGAGCGCTTTCAATTTATGTTTTTCCAACACAAACCATAATGGGATAGAGATTAAGGGAAATAAATTGGCCCTAGCCTCAGCTTATTTCTAACTCTTCCTATTACATAGAGTAAGATTAGACCATCCCTGGGGCTCAGTATCTTCATGTATAAAGTGACAGGGCTGAAATAAAAGCCTTCTAAGGTCATTTCTACATGAGCCATTCTTTGACTCCTGATATAAAAATGTATGTACATATTCAAATTCAATTACTATTAGCTTCAAAATTAGTTTTTCAAAATTATATTTGTTACTGTTAATTTCCTACTTCAGAATATATTAGATTTTCTTCAAAACTTCAGGAAACAACAGTCAATACACCATCCAATACAGCTTCAAACAGATACATATAATAATAATTGTAATAAGATCATATTTGAAAATTCCAGCAACTACTTCAAGGAGGGCTTGACTCCATTTATGTGCATTGTTATTGGTCAAATGACCTGCCACATAGGAGTCAGGAAGAATAGAACTAGGAAGAAGTGCACAAAGTTTATAAATTGCACAAGTGATTACAAAAAATAAAAATCACCTGGAGCTAATCGTCTGTAACTTATAGTAAGAGAAACAGAGGAAAGCAGATGGCCTCTGATGGAGCTCTGAAGAAGGAGTTGGAGAAACCAAAACAAAGAAAGTTGAGCTCAATGTGCCAATGAGAAATAGAGATATTGAAGAGCTCAAAAGGACCTTAGGAGATGCCCTTGTCTTCTTCTTTCACATCGCTGACATCTTTTAGCCTTCTTTTCATCACTTTAGTTATAGGGGGTAGGCGCATTATGCTAAACCATTCCAGTTGCTAGACGTTTATTTCTAATCTTGACTCAAAATCCACCTTCTTGTAAACTTTACTTCATGGCCTCTAAGCTATCCATTGGAACAACACAAAGATACTCAAACACAAAATGACCTTCTATTTTAAATGCCAATTAAAATGCATAAAATATTGAACTTAATGTGTGATACCTTAACTGGCATGGCATTATATTCTGGATTTGAACAAGGCAAAGTACAGAGGGGGCTACCAAGTCCCTTGATTTCAGTGGCAACATTAGCTTTTTTTTTTTTTAAGTCTCCCTTTTAATTTGTACTGAGGACCTTTATCAAAAGCATTAAAAATACTATGTATCACTTAGGACTATTTTCCATAATATTCTATCTGAAATAACTCATCCTTATGGAACAAATCAGTGAGTTAGAAGTTATGAGTATGAGATTACCTGAGTTTGGGGTTTTATTTGAGTGGTTTTAGAGAAAAGAACAAGAGCAATAAAACATGATTTGCCTTGAATTTTCCTTGTAGCTAATGTGTAAGAGAGGGAGACAGGTAAAGGTAAAATAATACAGTGGTTCTAGACTGTGAATCAGCATTAGGTCAAAGTGTCATTGCATCCAGGTGCCAGATGGATTTGCAGTGTCAAAAGTACTTTGGGGGATGGAAACAAAATATATGTTAGAAACATCTTCCCATGAAATTCAAGGAAAAGCAATCTGGAAAAACTGTGGCCTGCAGTCAGTAGTTCTGAGATGTATTCTAAGATCCACACATTTGACTTTGACAGGTGATATTGTATAATCTTTTACCTTAACCCCGAATATGGGGGCACAATGGAAGTTTCTCTGGTTGGGATAATCACTGGTTGGTATATCTTGATGTTAAAGAACTAGTATGCTCTCCTCTCTGAGGAAGTGATGCATATTTTTAAAATAATGGGAAAAACCTCCTCAAGAACACCCATTGCTTTGCAGTATGTAAACTCATCGATAGCCCCAGATGTTTTACATTCTTAACTATGTCAAAATAGCAAAATTATAAGCAAAAACTTATTGTTGACTCACCACAGGAGACCAGATGAGAGAAGGAATGTGAGAGGAACCAGACCCCAACTCTTTAAAATTATGTAGAAAGTTGCCCCAAACTAAAATGTTCGTCTATCATGGAAATGTGTGATAGCTAATAATGCCATGCTTTGCACTTTTCTGGGGATAACTACATATTCTTTTAAATTAAACAGATTTTTCTTTCTAAATTGTTGAAAGATGGCTAGATATTCCCTTGCTTGAATCCTGGTGAAACTGATAGATTTATTTAGCTTTGTGAATTAAATAATTTTATACAACCAATTCACTGACAGCCATTTTTAAGATTTAAAGCATAAGCATAATTTAAAGATCATGCAGTCAAGTACTTCATGTTGGGGGAACTGGATTCTTTTGTTCCAGTTTTGTCTGTTCTTCTGTGTGAATGTAAGTGAAGTTAACTTTTTTCTTTTTCATAGAGCTTTAGATTGTCCAGATGCAAGATATTTAATACCTTCTGAATCTAAAGCTTTATTATATTCACTCTTTTCAAATGTAATATTCCTAGGTTCTCAACAGATGCTTCTTCTAGCTCAAAGCCACTTCATATGAAAATAGTAAATTAGAAATTCCTTTTCTAGCTACCAAAGAGTTACTTCAAGAGAGCACGGAGACATTTTGTTTTGTTTTGTTTTGGCTAAGCACAATGAAAAATTCTAACCTTGGCCCTAGGGTATTTCATCAAGAGTGATCTTAAGTAAAAGCTTGTTTTTCACATTTCAAAAGTAAGATTGTTCCTGTGTTCACACTCTGGCCTTTCTAAATGAGCTGAAAATAATTTGTATGCAATTCTTTAGTTTCTCTTAACTTCTTTTATCTCAGCAGGATCTAGTCCAACTCAATGGCACTTTTAAGAGAATTAAATTTGGAAAATAACCTTATAGTCTTGACTCACTCACAGTAGTGAGGTAGTGTCTGCATTAAGGGAGCGAGCTAAAAACAAGCCATGTGACATTTCCCTTGTTTCCTTGACCACATTGGTTCATGGCCTTGCCGTAAGAATATTTTCTCTGAGTTACTGATGAGAAAAAAATCACATTTTTTTTTTTTTTTTTTAGGGCTACACCCACGGCATGTGGAAGTTCCTAGGCTAGGGGTCAAATCAGAGCTACAGCTGCTGGCCTACACCACAGCCACAGCAACACAGGATCCAAGCCGCCTCTGCCACCTTTACCACAGCTCACTGCAATGGCAGATCCCTGACCCACTGAGCAAGGCCAGGGAACAAACCTGCATCTACATGGATACTAGTCGAATAGGTTTTCACTGCACCACAATGGAAACTCCCACATAAATTCTTTAGTTCATCCACCTTTTTCTTTATGACTTGTGAAGGCCTTGCTCACATCTCATGTAGTTTAGTAAGAGGAGACATTTTCCCTAAATGTAAAAGATAAAAATAAAATAAATGTATACTATTTAAAAAGAGAAGGGGGAAATAATTTAACACAGGAACTGCTTGCTTAAGTAGGAGTCAAAAATGTGGAGTCGCAGTTAACCATTCAGTAGCAGATAATTGCTGAAGCAATTAATCTTTCTGTGGAGAATGGCTCTATGCCACAATCAATCATATCAGAAAGACCCACATGGACTGTGGACTATAGAGAAGGGTCCTCATGGTACCCATCACAACTTGACATTTATGCATGCTCTCCAATGTCGCAAGAAGCCAGAAGGAACTGTGGGTGTGCTGTCAGAAAGAGATAAATAAGGATTTTAAAATATAATAAGCATGGATTCAGCACCTTGAATTTATTAACTATCCTTCATGTGGATGTTACTTGTTTTGTCAGCTTATCAGAGCAAGCACAGTCATGAACAAGACTTAATGGAAGCAACTCAGCCCCAGATAGGTCACAAATGTCCAGCAAATCCCTATACTACTTCATGAGATTTTCCATGTTCTATTTTCTGTCCTAGACCAAACAAAAAAAACTTCATGCAAGATCATACTCTGCATGTGCCTACACACTTATTCTTCCAAAGTAGGGCACCCTTTGCCAGTGACTTCCTCATATGGAAATAATGAACTCAAAAGATATATTTTTGGAGACCTTATGGGCAAAAAATCACCGCTGCTTCAAAGTTTGGGACAAAGTAAGTTTTGTCTTGCCTGTACCTGTCCTTCTCATCTCCCTTGAGCTCTTGCTCCATCTTTCAGCAACTCACCCAATGGAGGAGAGATTTTAGTTCCTGTGAGTAGAGACTGGTGGTTAAATATCGTGGAATAGAGTGCCACCTCATCTTCTTCAGTTTCACCAAGGTACTTGGCCATCTGTGAAGCTATCAACATTTAACAGTATTTAAACTATCTGTGACTCTGTTTCTTCTCCCACAATGATTGTTTTCATTCAGTCCCAGTTGTTCACCATGTATAATTCAGTGCCCATTTATTAAGTAACTTCTGTATAACAAATTCACAGGAAAGGGACGTGGCATCTGTGTTCCTGGATTGACTGGGGTCTCTAGCCTTCTCTACCTTGCATGAATCTCATTTCATCATTATTGCTTATTTAATTGATTGACAGTCTTCTCTCATTTACAGTAATGTCTGTGAGGGCAGGACAGTGTTGATCTCTTCATTGCATTTCCTGAGCCTCATGTGGTACCTGGCATATGTTGAGCCCTTAATAATTTTTATGGAAGGACTAGAGGAATAAAGAGCATATGGGAAGAAAGAGTTTCAGCAGGCCCACCTGCTTAAAATATCCCCATATACAGTTTTCCTTTTGAGAAGATGTAAATACTGTATGGAAAGATTATAGCTACTGGTTAATTTAGTAACACTTGAATATCAGATTTGAATAACTATCCTCTTGGCCTTTTTGAACTTTACACCCATTATTTAGTTTTCTAAATAATTCTGATGGAGAGGCAGGGCAATTAAGTGACTATTTCTCAGTGTTAAAATTTGGGATCAATTACTTTAAATCAAAGTTTGAATAAAATATTTTTTTTCTCGATTTGTGGGCTAGGGCATAAAATGTAAGAGGCAGATAGAAAAGGAGAGAGGAGAAATCAGCCTCCTTTTCACTATCATCTGCCCCTTTTCTTCACATGGTGGGCAGCTTCCTTGCATAAGGTTATTAAAACTCACTTTTCCCCACAGAAGCCAGGGGCTCTTTCATGGGTAGATTTTACTTACAAAGATTTCATAAAAAGGAGTTCTTCAGAATCCCCAAACTACGGTCACCATCAGGCCATTGGTAAACAAGCAGACTTTTTATTTGGCAGATCCATCACACACAAACTGAATGCTTCCTGCAAGCCAGGTACGGGTGACAACGTGATTGCTGATTGCTGTTCTCAAGCATCTCACATATTCTGCTAGATTTTGAAGCAGAATTGGGGATATTTGATGTTTCAGTCTTTTTTCCTTTTGCTCTGTAAAGCAATCATTCATAAGCACTAATGGCATAACCAGTTGGCTTTTGAAAAAAAAAAAAGGTCTTTCCCAAATATATGAAATATTATAAAATATCATAAAATGTCAGAATGGCTGGTATCTTTGCATGGAGAATAAGCTGAGAAGCACCAATTATTATCAGCCATGAAAATTCCACTAAATTATTTCTTTAAAGTTTTTAGCAGACCTCAATTATGCACTTATTCTTCTCAGACAGAACTCATACTGCCTCACCAAATGTTAGACTTGTAATATTTGAGACCACATCATCCTGTTACATCATTTAAGACTCAGGGTATCTGATGCCAAAAGAGGTCTGGGCCCTTCCCCGTGGCACCTGGAACATAAATGACCAAAGACCTGTATCCCTTGACTTCCACTTAGTATTTAAAGAGGCTATTATGCCATTTAGTAAACTATGAGGCAGGCCATGAATTCTAAAGATGCAGCAACTAAGTGAAGATGTTTCCACTATTCTTGGGACTGTGAAGCCTAGCACACATAGTAGTGATATTCACAGGTGGAAATGGTGAATTTTGAAGGGAGTAAACCACTGCTTCCTCAAAGGCAAGTGATAATAGAGCTGTATAATGCTCGGGGCAACAAGCCAATTAACATGTTTAATCCTAGGTGTACGGAAAAAAGCGTTCACAAATATTTTGCATATTTAACACTTTGCTCCTATGTGGTCTTGAAATGCAAAACACAAACAGCAAAGGCTAAGATGCATTGGCTTCATTTTGAATGAATATACACAGCTATTACACATAAGGAAGACATCAGTTTCCTTTTTGTTAATTTGACTTGGAAACCCCAGAGTTTTATTGATTCTTTCCCATTTAAAGTTAGAATTTTGCCATTCTTTGTGTTATAAGCTGCATATTCCTGAAAATAGGTTCACCTCAGATCTTTATCACTCCATATCGGATTGCAGATTAACTATGCTCCTTCTGTGGATTTAGCAGAAATGCAATTATTCACCGGGTAATCTGTTTTTAGTGACCTCTAGCGCCAGGAAAGTTTAATTGTTCTACTTCATTTTACTTTAGAGTTATTGAACTCTGAGAGATTGTCTATTTAAACATATATGTTAATTATATCACCTATTAAACAAGGGAATATACCAATCTCACTTCTGTAATAACTGTGTGTGTGTGTAATCCATATATATGTGTATGTATATGTATAGGAAGGAGTCTTAATTTTTGTCCTGGAACCAAGCATAGTATTTTTGTGGGGTATGTCTTGTCATTTGCCCAAATTCAACCAACAAGAAATTCAAAATGTATATTTTACTTCAGAAGGAATCCACCAGTTTTTTTCTATTCAGAACATTGTTTTAAGAAGAGTCATCCAAACTTATTTAGCATAGTTCAGATATTTATATTGTATAGAAAATCCTTATGAGAAAAGAAAGTTGTTCTTGCTGTTAAGCTCATATTCTATTATCAAAATGAAAATAGAAAAAATAAGTACACAGCCACTTAAAAATGTTTTACGTTATGGCTTTATGAAAAGTGAGATTTTATATATATATATTAAAATATATGTCCATGTACATATAGATATAGTTATCTTAACAAACTGAAGTGACTTTGGTTCACACACATAATATATTTTTAACCAGTCAAAAAATATAAAGTATCCATTACTTGGATCATTTCATAATCTTCAAGATTACCTGAGTTTTCTTTTAAATAAATAATCATGCATATATTTGCACCCAGAATTAGTCTGAGATCCACAGGATTCTCAATGACTGAAAAGCATCTACACTTGACATAAGGAACTTTTTATTTATTTATTTATTTATTTTTTGTCTTTTTTGCTATTTCTTGGGCTGCTCCCTCGGCATATAGAGATTCCCAGGCTAGGGGTCCAATCGGAGCTGTAGCCACCGGCCTATGCCAGAGCCACAGCAACGTGGGATCCGAGCCGCGTCTGCAACCTACACCACAGCTCACGGCAACACAGGATCGTTAACCCACTGAGCAAGGGCAGGGACCAAACCCGCAACCTCATGGTTCCTAGTCGGATTCGTTAACCACTGCGCCACGACGGGAACTCCATGGAACTTTTTAATTCCTCATATTTTAGCCTCTCCACAGTTAAATTGACCTCTATATAGTCCCCTCCACTATCCAATTTTGGTACTTCAATCATTTGCCATGGGTTTTCATTGACAATAAAATATCTTCTTACTATTTGGCCAAATAATGGATGATCAATAATGTTGTGCAAATAAGCCACATGAATAATAGATAAATCTAAAAGCTTGGAGATGCAGGCTCCCTGCAGTGGGATTTGGAAGGAATTATTCAGTGTGTAGCCCACCATTAAATAGGAAAATGTTGGAGTTTTTACCATGTTAGTAGCAAAAATCGTCATTGTCACATGTCACAATTTTTTCCTATATAATCAATGCACAATATCCACTCATCCTATATAAATAGCTTACCCTTCAAACACTACATCTTTTTACATAGGTCATTTGTGTTGCTGTATACTTATGTCTAACATAACTTAGCATTCCTCTTCTGTCAGATAATGATGACTTTGATGGCATTTGCTCACACCTCTTTGAAGGCAATGTGATATTGTGGAAGGTATTTAGAAAAAAAGAGGTTTGAATTGCAGCTCCATTTCAGTGACATGCCATTATGGGTAAATTGGATTAAAAAGCTCTAAGTTCACCTTATAGATTACTGCCATCTTAAACATATTACTTAACTATTTAAGCCTCAGAAATTCTCCTTGACTGTTTGTATTTATTTCTATGTCATACAGTTTTGTAGTTAATTTTCTTTGAAGTATCATCTGGAAGATTGTATCCAGTATGCTTTTGCCTTGCTTACAAAGCCTATCACTTCTAAACAAGAAAGCATGTAGTCTAAAAAAAAAAAAAAAAAGGAGAGAGAGTTAAAGAAAATGCAAGGCCTAGAGGAAATACGGAATGTGTTCAGCTCCAATAGGCAATTTTCAAGGACCATTTAGTAATATCAATAACTGCCTGGAGCATGGTTTCCCATTCATTTCCTAAAGAATTGCTAGGCTGGGGTTTCATTTTACTGCTTATTCATGTGTGCTCAGAAGTAGCCACAAGTGATGCCGATGTTATGTATATGCACCCGGTCTTCAGTGGATAGCTACAGAGTTTCTTGCCTGAGAGGGCTGATTTTCAAAAGGGTTGAAACTAAGAGTAAAGATGTCAGAGGGAAAAAAGCCAGAGAACTGCTCAGGCAATAACTCCAGAGGCAGGTTTCAATGAATGCATTACTTGAAATGGGGATCTGACTGGATTTTACAGGATGAGGAGCTAGAGTTCATCAGTTACTCAAAGGAGACCAAAGCAAGGTTACTTACTTATAATAATCAACCTTACAAGGCAAGATGTATAAACCAGCTTCCAATTTATTATTATTATTAAAAAAAGAAATCACAGACCCCAAATGGAGTCACTTGTGCTAAGCCCCACATCAGTAAAACAAGACTTAATACCTAACCTGATTATAATTTCAGCCTCTCCCAGAAATGTGACCTTTAATTTATCAGTCTGGAATTACCTGGTCTATACTAGTGAGGTAATCTGCATGGTAGATCCTGACCTTCCTGCAAAGGAAGGTCACCTTGCCAGAAACAATCGACTCTTTGTTAGAATAACTTCCTTGCCCTGCCTCCTTTTGCCTGTAAAAAGTCTTCTATTTTGTACAGCTCCTCAGAAGTTCTTTTGAATTGCCAGGTCAAATGCTACCCAATCATGAATCACTGAATGTAGATAGTTAGATCTTCAAATTTACTCAGTTGAATTTTGTATTTTAATGATTTACCAAGAAGCTATTGTGATTCCCTATTTGTTATTCAAGGCATTTCCTTTCTCATATTTAGATAGTTGAGAAAATAAATTGCTAATTCATTACCCCATTTAGTCAACACATATTCACTAAATGTCTACAGGGTACTGGGCTAGGTATAAATTGTAGTAGTAAATAAAGTAGTTAAAAATCCCTATCTACCTATAGTATTCATTTCTTTTATAACTATAGATGAGTAAAAATAGTATGTCGATAAAATGTGATAAATGCTCTGATATGTACAAATGTAAGGTTTTGCCAAACTATTTGTGGTTACTAAAAAGACCTGTACCTAGATATATCTTACAGAAATTTCTGAATTATAAAGATTAAAACTAATAGTAATGATAATAATAAAGCATGTAATAGGTAGTCTTTTCTAAATGTTTACTACTAACCACCCTTAAACATACCAGAGCCCTGAACTTCACAGACCTTCTGAATATTAGGTATTGGTATTATTCCCATTTAAATGATGAGAAAATTTTAATTTTTCTTTTAGAGATATTTGGAGAGAAATTTTAGAGAGAAATAATTCTTTTAGAGAGATTAAGTTCTCTTTGGTCCCATAACTTTTAAATGGCTTAAAATTTTTTTGTTTTGTCTTTTTAGGGCTGTACTCACAGTATATGGAGGATCCTAGGCTAGGGGTTGAATTGAAGCCCCTGCGTACACTGCAGCCACAGCAACACCAGATCCAAGCCATATCTGTGACCCAGGCTTGTGGCAACACTGGATCCTTAACCCACTGAGCAAGGCCAGGGACCCACATCCTCATGGATGCTAGTCGGGTCCTTTACCCACTGAGCCACAGTGG
The DNA here is from genome assembly GCF_016906955.1 of Phacochoerus africanus. Lineage (NCBI taxonomy): Eukaryota > Metazoa > Chordata > Mammalia > Artiodactyla > Suidae > Phacochoerus > Phacochoerus africanus. The sequence goes on from NC_062555.1 coordinate 42,559,236, forward strand.
GAACTCCCTAAGTGGCTTTTTGCTTGGTGGGGCATTAAATGGCACCTGGTTGATTCCACACCTCATACTTTTGATCTAAATGTTCCCTGCCCTCACAAAAAAGAAAAACATGAAGAGGAAGGTAGGTAGAGGGGAATCTCACTCACAGAAAGAGAGCCAGGCCAGCATCAGTAATATTATTATCTGTAATATTAAATGCTAGAAGATAATGGATTGATATTGGGAGAAATTTTAGCAGCATCTCTCTTATTGCAGGTTATTTCTACTAAAACATGATTTTCTTTTCCATCTGATATATATTGTCATTGATTTTTGTTCACAAGGCTGATCTTTTAATGTACTGGTACTCATTAGTGGGATCTTTCTACAAAGCCGTATAAGCTGACTTCAGGAAAAGAGGGGGTCTTTCAGTGTGCAAGTCAAAGGAGAACCAAGTCTCAAAGTGTTTCTTTTCAAGGTGAGACCAATAGGTAGTTAAACAATTTGTAAGACTTGATGATAAGATCAGCTGGATAGGAAATGGCCTTGAACACTGGCTAAAGAGAACACTTATAGTTAGTTGATCCTTGCCTATGTCTAAATCAATGTCTTTTACTTTCGACATTAAGCCAAGATGATTTTGAACATACAAAACCACAGTAAAGGAAGGTGAAACTAATGGCAAAGACTGTATCTTTTGATCTTAGCAACGATGGCTTCCATGAACCTATACCAATTTTTTCCTTGTGAAAATTCATACAAAGAAATGACAATCACATTTCTCTCTTCCCCATGTCATATTTTCTCTTATGCCATACTATATATCTATGAGTATTTTGCCTAAATAGTGTATAATTTATGCCAGTATATACTGATAAGGATTTATGGCTTACAGATAATTTTCCTAACTTGTCATTTTATTATTCAATTAACTATAACTCAATACATAAAGAAAGTCTTGAGTGTACAAAGGACCACAGTCCAGCATTCTAGGAAAACAGCATCAATAGTGGAAGCATATTTTTATATCTTTTCAAATTCCCATGTGAAATGACAGAGTGAATAGGTAGCAAAAGCAAAAATCTATAGATGGTGCTTATAGTGGAGTATAAGCAGGTGTGGATAAGACATCCATAGCCACAAGATGTGCACAGTATAAGCATCTATGCAGTTAGAAGTAGAGAGAACCAATGGGAAGACTGAGGACCTAGAATGGAACCCCCAGAAAGGCAGAGATATTACATGGAATGGACAGTGGGTTAACTTGAGAATAACTGCTAAAAAAAGAAAAGGGGTTTTACCCTCTCCAATCACAAATGAGTGCAAGTGGAAGGATGCTCTGGAATGATCTAATCTAGTTAACTCTCAAAATTGAACAGCCAGATCACACTGCAGAGAAACTTCTAGGAATGAAATCAACACAGAACTGGACAAACACAATGGAGTTAAAAGTAAAACAACTAGACAAACAACAACAACAACAACACAAAAAACAGTCTAGATGAAAGTCAAGGAGGAAAATAGAACTAAGAAATTTCAGAAAGCAAGCCACCATATGTGTAGCACTACCCAAAAGCAACAGAAGAGGGAGCTCTGTGAAGTTATTTCTGGACTAACATTCCTACAAGTTTTAAGGAAACTAAAAATGAGCAACAGAATCCAGTCTTATATTTAGGTCTTTAATCCATTTGAGTTTATTTTTGTGTATGGTGTTAGATGTGTATATATGTATAACTGAATCACTTTGCTGTACAGCAGAAATTATCACAACATTGTAAATCAATTCTACTTCAATAAAACTTAAAAAAAAAATTTTAAGTAAAAGAATTAGGAGTTCCTGTGTGGCTCAGTGGGGAGTTCCCATCGTGGCTCAGCGGAAACTAAATATGACTAGTATACATGAGGACGCAGGTTCAATCCCTTGCCTTGCTCAGTGGGTTAAGGCTCTGGCATTGCCGTGAGCTCTATGGTGTAGACGGCAGAGGTGGCTCAGATCTTGCGTGGCTGTGGCTGTGGTGTAGGCCGGCAGCTGTAGTCTGATTAGATCCCTAGCCTGGGAACTTCCATATGCCGCAGGTACAGCCCTGAAAAGAAAAAGAAAAAAAAAAAAAAGTTCTCAGTGTAGAAAAAGCTACAGATGTAATACAGAAAAAGTTGAGGTAAACCATGTATTTGCATTGGAAACACTAAACTCATAAGATGACATATTTAAAAATTAAATGTGTGTATGAGTACATGTATATGCAATGTTTGTGTGTATGCATTTCTGAGTCTATTAAACAGGTCTAGATATAATGACAACCCCTAGGAGTAAGCATCATCAGAGCTCAGTTTTGCGGTCTTGAAACACTATTTCCTCCCACTAAAATAAACTAGTGCTTCCTGGGGAAGAGTTGGTCCTGTGTCTGGGGCAGAAAATGTAGAAAATAAGTCTGGAACATCCTGCCACATCAGAGTACAAAGAAACTATAAACACTCTAAAGATAATATCAAAAGTACCCAGGAAGTAACTTAAAGATGGAACTTGAGCTTTGATTAAGTACCGATTTCAATATATTGAAGCTTATACAATATGTTGAAATTCATGAGTTCAGAATGTGAAATAGTCAATTGGTTACCTTTCCAGGATGAGAGGGAACCACTTCATTATCTTGTAAACTAGCAAACAACAAGAAAATGTCAAACACTTATTTTCCTTTTCCCAAATGTTTGTAATTCTGGGTAATCAAGAAAGGAGAGTTTCTCTTCATAAGAAAAATGTCTTATACATTTTTTTTCAGTTAGTAAATTAAAATAAAATGATAGAATGTAAATACCATTATTTTGCACTTCCAGTGAATAAATGACTCTGCAGTGAGCATCAATGGCTATTAATATCACAAAAGGAGAGAAAACTAGGTATTTCTGCTTCCTGATGAAAGAACATGAGCCCTTCTACAGTTTTGTCAAAATAATTAAGCTTGAGTCTGATCAAGGAGGAATTATATGGACTACAGCATGTTTAAGACTTTATAATATTTTTTAAAAAATACTGACTGTGGCAAAACCTGCAGGTTAAGTAGTCTTTGTTTTTTTAACAGAAACTTATACGACAAAGAAATGGAGGGGGAAATTATAGATTAAAAGAAACCTAAAAAACATACATTTCTTTTAGATGGGAAAGATGGAACTGTAGTGTCTAAGGGTGCGTACTTGGGTGTTAAAAAACAGAAAGGAAATCAAAGAAATAATTACTATAAAAGTTCATGCTTATGTTTTTTGAGAAGGCTGTGATTAGAGTGAAGTATCTGGAAAAAGCTACTAGAGACACTGACTTTTGAATATTTATATAATAAAATAAACTGTGAATTAGATAATATTATCTTCTCTTTATTTTTTTATTCTTTTTTTGGTGTGTGTCTTTTTTTTTTTAGGGCCGAACATACAGCATATGGAAGTTCCCAGGTTAGGGGTCGAAATGGAGCTGTGGCTGCTGGCCTATACCACAGCCACAGCAACACTGGGATCTGGCACTTGTCTGCAACCTACACCACAGCTCATGGCAAGCAACGCAGGATCCTTAATCCACTGAGTGAGGCCAGGGATTGAACCCACATCCTCACGGATACTAGTTGGGTTCATTACCACTGAGCTATGAGGGGAACTCCTATCTTCTCTTTATAGATGGACACTGTGATCTCTTGGCAGTTATGAAGCAGGTGAAATTTGATATTAGCATTTAGTTCTTTATTTTCCAAAAACCAACCTTCCTTCCTTCTATGCCTCCTCCCTCCCTTCCTTCCTTGTTTTCTTTCTTCCTTAATTTCTCTTTTGGGTGGTTTAGCTGACTTTACTAATGACCCTAAAATCATAATAGCTTTCTGTGTTGGGGTATAGTTAAAAATAAGACAATTAAAACACACACACACACACACAAAAAAAAACATGTTAAAACACTATTTAAAAATTGTTTATGCTTTTATCTACCCCATTTCAGGAAAGTTAACTTTGGTATTCTACGTTCTCCTGCCAGACTTTAGAAAGCAAGAATATCATTAATTGACATGCTGGGGAAATTGAATTTTTAAAATCTCCCAATTCAGAAGTTCTCTCCACAAAGGTAGAGAGTAGAGAAAGAAAACAGTTCTTATTATTGACTAAGCATTAAACCAGAATATGATGCACATCACAGGAAATCCTCCAAGAGTTTCCAATGACAAAGAAATCTGACCCTTTTAGACAGCCAAGCAGATAATCCATTACATGCAGGTTTTCAAGTTAAACAATAACTAGTCCTCAAGTAATAGGACTTGACAGCACCTGGTAATTGGAGTGACCATCTGTATTAGCTTAATTGGTTTTATCCAAAGGGAGGAACGTGCCTCATACCTTTATGACAGGAGATGCTTTGACAACTCAGAGCAAGGTACCAACGGAAGTTAGGCTCCTGCCCTCTCCCAGAAACTCGGAGACAGCCGTGCTTTTGCACTTGATATTGACATTTCAAACAAATGGCTCTCTGGTCTTTAAGAAGAACATCTCTGCCTTATAAAACTGATAAAAGTCCTATCTAGTTTTCAGAACAATTTATATATAATTCAAAGTACTTAGAATTAGAACATTTTCTAAAGTACATGCTCAAAGTCAAAAAGGGGGAGTGAGATTTCAATGGGAAGAATTAAGTCTCTTATTTTTAATTTGTATATGCCCTTACTCATATCAGGGTGTCACTGTAAGAGGTTACTTTTTTTAAGGGTGTCACAAAAAGGAGTCATTTTTTCTTATTTTCTTTGACTGGAGTAGGCCCCATGACAATACCTTTTTCTAACCATTGGAAGTGACATTTATATATTTCTGAAGAGATGGTTATTTTCTTACATACCTTTAATATATATGTATTTGTATTTATATGTGTATAAATCTGTATAAATCTAAATCTACATGTATAAATCTAAATTTAATATGTGTATAAATTTATATGTGTATAAAATATCTATATCTAGGATATAGATATATATGCACACACATATATAGGATATATATATATATATGAATGAAACATAAGCCTGCCATTTTCCCTTTTAACCTTTAACCTCCCAAGGGCAGGGATCCTGTGTACTTTCCCTCCTCAGTGTATCTATTTCAGTCCTTTAATGTCCTGTGGGCATTTAGTAGCTGTTACACAGCCAGCTGGTGAAATGGTTGTTATCTGCACTGGGTGCTGGTCTGCAGCTATCCATAGAGACCTTGTTGCTTGAGAAATGTCTAAAACCTATTTACCCTATCATTTTCTTTTTCCTCTGTTGAAACTAGGTACATCCTAGGATTCATTTATCTTTTTTCCAAAGAATGTTTCTGTATGAACTTTTGCTACATTAATAGAAAACTGAATAAGGCTCTTAGGGCAGAGACAAATCACCTACAGTTTTGTGATGTGGAGTCTCTTAATTGATAATCTTGTGACCAAACATTAGACCAAACATTTTCAATAATTTGTTGAACAGATTCAGGATAGAGTAGCTATGTCGGAGGCTCCACATGACTCATCCATGAGGGGGGTGTTGTACTTACTGTATATTACTTTTTTTTTTTTTTGTCTTTTTGGGGCCACACTCATGGCATTGGGAGTTTCCCAGACTAGGGGTTGAATCAGAGCTACAGCCACAGAAACGCCAGATCTGAGCCACGTCTGCAACCTACACTACAGCTCACAGCAGTGCCAGATCCTTAACCCACTGAGCAAGGCCAGGGATTGAACCTGTGTCTTCACGGATTCTAGTCAGATTCATTTATTCTGAGCCATGACAAGAACTCCTCCTTTATATTACTTTTTAAGGTAATTGTTTTAAATAATTATTATTCAAGTGTTTCCTTTGCTAAAAGAAATGGACTATGCTCCTTACTTATGCTCAGGATCTGTATCATAAATAGGATCCTTCCAGAAACAAAAGTATTTCTATTGGGATTTTTATTACTGATCAAGAACACTTACACTATTGCATTAGAATCATCTGTATGGTAAGCTCCTTGTTCGTTTGTATTACCTAGCACCAGACAAACTCTAAGTAGATGTCTTGAATTTACCAGTGGAAGTGTTGAATAATGATGTTTATTAGATAGAATAGCAGGTTTTTATTTTTTGTTTTGTCTTTTTTTGGGCTGCACCCATGGCATATGGGAGTTCCAAGGCTAGGGGTCAAATCAGAGCTGCAGCTGCCAGCCTACACCACAGCCACAGCAACGCCAGATCTGAGCCACATCTGTGACCTAAACTGAAGCTTATGGCAACACAGGATCCTCAACCCACTGAGCAAGGCCAGAGATTGAACCCCCATCCTCATGGTTACTAGCTAGGTTCATTATCATTGAGCCATGATGGGAACTCCTAGAATAGCAGTTCTTCAAGTGGGATCTAACTCACCATTTTGAAACCCAGACAGGCCCACCAGAAAACAACCAGGACTCTAAACTCATTGTCACTAGAGCCTTGTGGCTAAGGGCTGTTCCTTCCCTTGCCTGGCTGTTCTATAAACCATGGATATTTCACAGACAGTATTCCCTTCAGTGATCTATCCAGGAGTCCTGCTTGTCCTCCACATCCTGCCCTTCCCTGCTTTCTATAAAGTTATGGAGAACAGCCTTTACTATATTCTCAATGTCTCCTCTACAGTTTCCATCTTCCTTGATACAACATCCAAGGAGCAGCTGGGAGCAGAAAGATTCAAATAAGCAATCAATCACCATAATAGTCATAGAGTCTCTCCCCTAGTATTTGACACTTTGTTGATATGCTATCAGAGCACTTCACACTTGGCTGGTAAGCCATGAAAACAATTACTGGGTCACTAACAGGAACTAAAAAAAAGTGTCCTTCTAAAACAACACCCTAAAAATTGCTAAAGCCATAGCATTCTGAAATAAATGCAAGATTGTTCTGTGGTACACATGGAAATTATATACTGTGCTCTAAAGGCAGCAACAATGAGGTAAAGAAAATAAAATATTTCTTAGATTTGAGGGCAGTCTTGATTTTGAGTGATTGGTAATATCCATAAATCATTTAAGATTTCCTTGGAACCTCCCTATATTAGCAGTCAGTAAATGGATCTGGTAAGGAAGCATTATTGCGTAAGTCAGAGTTAATGGAACCATTTCTCCTGGGTGACCATATTTTCTGGGTGGCACATAAATGCAGCATTAAATTAAAGGAAAATAGAGGCTTAGGGAAAGGGTGATTTGCCATTTTAAGATGCACTCTGTGATTTCCTGAAACCACTCAGATGGTGAAGAGTGAATAGTAGAGGAGAAATTTAGGGGGCCAGGATATTAAGAGAATATGCATTGCTTAAAACCTTTCCCACATTATTGCTCAGAGGGCTGAGTGACATTTGCAGATCAAGGTGGATAGAGGCAAATCCCACGCTACCACATTGTATGGTTAGGTAATTGTCTTTATGGGCCAGCAAGAAGAGGCACATGCACCTATACCCTCGCATCCTTTCGTGCAGAACCATTGGGACCTAAGTGAAGTTGCTGGACCCACAACTGGCTTATCCATTGGAGGAAGTACCCCACCTTTTGTGGCCCATCTGCTTCATAGGGTGAGCATGTGAGCATTATGATCTGAGGCCCAGGGCCACAGATGACCTGGGTGCCAGAAACCTTGGGTTTGGATGCCAGATGATATAGGAGTTACATGATAAAGTCCATATACCTAGAGAGTTTAGGATTTTTGGAGGATTGGGGATGTGGCTGCTGTGTGTGGGAAGCTGAGTTCAGTTGTAGCTCCTCACAAACTGGAGAAGAAGTTAGAGGTCTTAGCTAGCTGCTTATCTGATTAAACCAAAATGCTACCAGAATTATCTTTCTGGTTAGTAGCATCAAATTGACTTCTTGGAGAGTAGCTTCATGGAGAACAGAGAGGCTCTGAACAAATTAACATATATTTAAAGGATACTAACTATATATTGAGCTTTATACTCCTTCATTTAGTTTTGGTAAGATTGCATTTTACAGACAGGGAAACAGATGTTTTAGAGAGGTTAATAAGTGGCACAATCCCAATTTAAACACAAAACTGATGTGCTCTGCATTGTACAGTCCTGGCTTTCAGACTAGTGAGCTTTCTGATACAAAGTCACCTTCCATATCTGTGAAATTGTAGGAGCTCTAAGAGATGGGGCTCTGAGAAGAATTCAGAGGTAGTTGTAAAAATGAAATTAGAAAAAAAAAAAGTATTCTGAGAAGGCTCAAGGGTATGCCCTTAAAATGGAGATCTGAGCCATGAGTCTATATTAAGGTTGGTTTAAATTAGGGAAAAAATGGGACTATAATTTAAGTGTATATGTCTTTGTTGGCTAGAGGTTCCCCAATCCTTCACAAGGGCCTTCTCAACATTCATAAAATTTGTAGAGATTTTAAAGAAACTGGTTAAAGCTAAATAAATTAACTTTAAAAATCATTATCACCCTCATTGGAATTATACTCTTAATAATAATAATTATAAGTACAATTGTTAAATCACTTTATGGCTTGCACTTATGTCTGGAATACTTACATTTACCTTTTTTTTTTATGAGACGAGAAAACTTTTATGAAGTTTAGAGCATTTAGGTGGTTTGTCCAATACACTGAGAGCTGAAATTTAAACTGAGATTATCTGTACCCACATGCTGTTCATTTTCAGAAACCACAAACAACTTCAGCAAAGTTGTTTCTGCATCCTAGGATGTGCATATTGTGTTTTGCAAAGCGTTTCTTTTTTTTTTTTTTTTAATTTCAGTTGTATGGAGGGTACAGTGATTTCAGGGTCACTCATGTGTCCAAATGAATGAGATTCTTGAAAAGTTATACTTCTTATACACAATATTATACTCATTTTCATGGTAGTTCTTACTCCCAACCTTATTAAGAATAGATCAGATTAAGTTTGCCTTTGATACTCCTGATAATCAAGACATTGCCAAGCCATTTTTAAGACGATGGTCAAGATCTATGAGGTTGCTATTCTCTCCATCAGTGTGAATGATCAGAAATCTGAGTTCCCATCGTGGCACAGTGTGAACGAATATGACTAGGAACCATGAGGTTGCAGGTTTGATCCCTGGCCTTGCTCCGTGGGTTAAGGATCTGGTGTTGCTGTGACATAGGCTGGTGGCTACGGCTCAGATTAGACCCCTAGCCTGGGAACCTCCATATGTCGCAGATGTGACCCTAAAAAGACCAAAAAAAAAAAAAAAAGAAAAAGAAAAAGAAAGAAATCACTGAGAGCAATAGACCTTTATTGCAACCGTATAGGTGAGAGGTTTAGGAATATTAGGATGGTGTCCTTCTCTGTCTTCCTCTGTTGAAGAGGATTTGTTGATCTTAAACTTTAGGTACATGATAATACAAAGGGAGAGGTTTTAGTTGAGCATCACCCAGAGGCCATGATAACATCTTCAGTGAAAATAGCACCATTTCTGCTTTCCTGTAAAATGCCCCTCTGCAGGCTTGGCCGAGAACCAGAAAACATTCACAGATCTAGGCTTGGCAGAGAAGGAGCAGTAACTTTTACTGACATCATGATTGTAAGAGCCACTCATTTTTATAACTTTGTATAAAAGTCCACTTATAAACCATTTGTCATATTTTGTTTCTTTTAATCCACACATTACCCTGCAAAGAAAATGTTATTCCATGTATTATTTAGATGGAGCAGCTAATACCCAGAGATGTTAAGTGATTTGCTCAAGGTCTCAGAGCTAGTACATGAAAAAGCCTGGGGTTAATTTTGTGTCTTCTTGTTCCACAGGCTTTGTTCTTTGTACCATTCCATTCTGTACCCTAAATAATAACTTTATCTGTACTTAAAACCTTTAGCATATTTAAATCATCAGCGTAAATTTTAACATTCTGTGATTTATTGTACTGAAAAGCATAAAAGTCAATCTGACATGATTATATGATTTGCCTTAAATATTTTACAGTATGTATTTTGTTATTGAAGTTCTAGGGATATTTCTAATGACATCTGCACTCTTCTTAAAAATGCAGAATTAATTTTTATAGTTGTCACTAATATAGATTTAATGTTATAATAGACTCTGTCTCAAAACAATTGTTGTTCTAAATGGAACAAGTGTCTATGAAAGATAGATGACAGGCTTAGAACACTAATTTCTGTTCTGAAATGATATTCTCAAACTTTGCAGATGACAGAAATCACCTGGAATTCTCATTAAACGTAGAGCTTCCCTATAGATTTGGATTCGGATGGGGCTCCAGAATTTACATTTCTACCAAGAACCTTTAGGGATTCATCTCATTCTGGAAGTTTGAGAAACACTGTGTCTTATCAAATTTGGAATGATCTCTATCCATGGAAAACCTACAATTTTAGCAACAGACACATCTGTGTTCCAGTCTAAGTTCTACCATTTACCAGATGGGGTACTTTTGGCAAAATGTTTATAAAGATGAGCAACAATGTCCTCATTTTTAACATGTGAATAATAACATCCTCTTGGAAGAAGGTGAGATTTAAATGAGTGAAGTACCTAGTATAATGTTCAATAGAGTAAGATGCAGTAGATACTTAGTGAATACTTGTTTCTTTTCCTTCCTGGTAGGATATCAGAACAATTGGGAAATACTCTGAAGGGAAATATAGGCATTTAGCTTTAGTAGAGGACATTACACACACACACACACACACACACACACACACACACGTATACACACACATATATATGGTGTGTGATATATTCTTGTTTAGTAAAAGTTAAAGTGGGAAAGATCAAAATTTGTACAAAATTCACTTGTGCAAATAAAAGAAATTATTAGAGTGCCAAAAATGTTACTTTTGAAGTCTACTCTCAAACAGTACTAATTTTCCTTGTACTGAATATTTACTAAATGCTAGGTGCTATGCACTGAGTATCTTTTTAACTAGGTGACACCTTCAGAAAGTATTCTTTTCCTTACTTGGCTGTGTATATGCCAGGGCATAGAGGGGCAAAGTTAATTGCCAAGTTGACCTTGTTCTCTTTGATTCAATAACAAGTTCTCCTAACCTGTAGGATATTCTCTTTCCAGTGTGTTTTAACCCCTTCCCATTCCTGACTCCAAATTCACTTTCTTATTAAGGGTGAATTAAATACACAGAGCAATACAGAAATTGAAAGCTTCCCCAGATCCCCTCAGTCCTCAGGTATATTGTAGCATATTCTTAGAGTCAGTAAGCTCAGGCCTACTTGCCATGCTTGATTATTAACTGCTCTGATTTAGGGCATGATCTTTCTTTGAGGACTGTCTCTGAAGAGAGCAGCTCATTTACCTCCTTGATTATGCCTCCTGGTTTTGCAGCTCTGTCTTATCACTGTCCTTTTCTCAGTGAAGAGGTAAGAGTGGAATGAATGAAATACCTTTCTCTGAAGATTAAATTAAAAGATACTGTCCTACTTTAAGTCAAACAAAGCCTATAGGGAAGCCCTGAGGTGCTAAGCAACACTGCAGCTCCTGATCAAGGGCACCTTGCTGCCCGGAGTTATTTCTCCAGCGGTCATGCTTACACTGCAAAGGTAGGCCTGTCAGGACTTCCCCAAACCCCTGCCAAATTGTTCACCTGGGGCTTTGCGTGAGTCATTTTCTTTTGAGGCATAGGACAAGAAAGCTTTCCAGCTGATTAAACTGGGAAATATCAGGATTTTCCAGAGCAGAGTCTTTCACATTGATGTGCTGGGTGGCCTGGCAGTGTTAATGAGTTGTCCCATTCACTGGGTACCTACCGTGTATCAAACCTAGTGACCTTTCCCAGGAAGAATCACTGTCTCCACTTTATACACAAGGAAAGTGAGGCCAATAGAGGTTAAATAACTTGACCCAGTACAGAGGCAGACAGTGGGAGAGGGAGAAGGCAAAGTTAGACTGTTACACTCCCAAATCATCAACACTCTCTGCATTGTAAGCTACGAATCAGCCCTCATACCTCATGTTTAAGATGAGGAGAGATGGCACTCGGGGCATAGTTAGGGAACAAACTTCCTGTCAGCCTTATGAATCTACTCAGCTCAGCCTGCTAGTTATGGAAAAGAGACTGCTGAGTTCCTTACTCCCGAATATATCCTATGGGTTTTGCCAAATGACCTGCATACAGAGTATTTCCCAGAGTTTTTGCACTAAATGTCTTCTGTGATAAACACATGCCCATTACTTGTGACCATGTGTAAGGCAGCACAAATAGTGTGCCCGCGCGTAGTGCAGGTCCTGGTGAGGCATGTCAAATATTCTGTTTGTTCTCCGTGTCTGTCATCCATTTCTGTTTTGTAGATAGGATCATTTGTGCCATATTTTTTTTTTGTCTTTTTGGCTATTTCTTGGGCCGCTCCCGCGGCATATGCAGATTCCCAGGCTAGGGGTCCAACCGGAGCTGTAGCCACCGGCCTACGCCAGAGCCACAGCAATGCAGGATCCGAGCCGCGTCTGCAACCTACACCACAGCTCACGGCAACGCCGGATCATCAACCCACTGAGCAAGGGCAGGGACCGAACCCGCCACCTCATGGTTCCTAGTCGGATTCGTTAACCACTGCGCCACGATGGGAACTCCATGGGCCATATTTTAGATTCCACATGTGAGTGACATAGTATATATGGTATTTGTCTTTCTCTTTCTGACCTACTTCACTTAGTATGCATCCATGCTTACTTAGTATGCATCTAGTTGTATCCATGTTGCTGCAGATGGCATTATTTTGTCCTTTTTTATGGCTGATTAAAATGGATAAGCAATGGGGTCCTACTGTACAGCATAGGGAACTATGTCCAATGTTTTGGGTTAGAAAATGATGGAAGATAGTATGAGAAAAAGAATGTATGTATGTGTATGACTGGGTCACTGTGCTGTACCACAGAAATTGACACAACACTGTAAATCAAGTATACTTTAATTTTAAAAAATGTTCTGTTTGCAGAACATCCTTCCTCATTATCTCCCTCTGGCTACTGCCCTTGATTGAGAATTTATTGTGCATGGTCTCTAGGAGAAGGGTCACAGCTGGCTTTTACCAAGAAAAGTTATATAAAGGGACATCCTCGCTGCATTTGCTACTCTCGTCAGTCTCCTGCCTGGGTGCCACCAAGAGTCCAATACTTACATAGTATTTCAGACAATTCAAACCTCAGCCTCGATATTGTTATTTTTAAAGGAAATTTAATATCTATTTTATGACTTATTGTGGGACTATATGAAGTATGCCTGGCAGATTTACTAAGTACTCCAATGTGTGTTATTTAGCCCAGATGAATAAACACAGTATGTTTAATAATTATCCTTTCTTGAATATAAATTATGATATGGGTTTTACACTATTTAAATACGTTTCATTGTGTGGAAGAGAGCTAATACATTACATGGATACTGAAAAATAAAAGGCTCCTGAGTCTGAAGCAAAGGACTTTATTATTCATGGTAGAACCATAACAAGAGTATTATCCTGGGTGTCCTTGTTTCCCAAGCCCCAATCTTGCAAGGTGATGTGGAGACCAAGTGGAACATGCACATACAATGGGGTCTTTTCTAGAAGAAAAGAATCCAGAGTTTTGGTAATCCACTACATTTTTTTTTTTAATACTAGCATTACATAGCCAGTGAGACACCAATATGTCTGACTCCAAATCTGGTGTTTTTCTCACTATGAATCATTATTTTTCCAATTTGGAAAGTGACTCAATAAGGACAGTGACCAGGTTGACAACTGGTGATGCTACTCCCAGCCAGGACATCAAAGCCTGCTGCTTGGGGAACCAGAAGAGAAAGACAATGCATTCCCAGAACAGTTCCTCTTCCAGGCTCCTGGGCTGTGAGTTTCCCTTCCCCCTGCAGTTTGGCTTAGAACTGCTGAGAAGGAAGTTGAATCTTGGGTTACTCTACCTGATTCCTCCACCTGCAGAAAATGGGACTGTCATTAAGAGATGAAAAAGGAAAATATTAGTCTCAGCTCCCATGACTGCCAGCCAGTCCCTCTCTTGACAAGACAGGAAAGTCAGAGTTCTACAGGTCAGAAAAATGCCAGGAAAATGAAAAAAAAAAAAAAAGTGCTTTGAAGTCAGGTAACCCAAATAGATAACTCTGTTCTCTAATCTTTAGTTTGCCCCTTGGTATAAAGAGAGAGTTAAGCTAAATGTGCTCTATGTTCCTTCTAATTGTTGGTTCTTGTTACAACAGCTTCCCATTTCTCCGGATTGCTTTTCCTTTCCTTTCTCATCACATAATCCTAGAAATATTTAGTTTGACTGTGTAAGGACAATACTAATTATAGTAATTTATGTGAACTCTTTAGCAATTATGACTAATCACCGTGCAACACAATAATGATTATGCATATCATTAAATATGCATCAGATTAATTTGCTTGTGAGTTTTATTTGATTACAACCCTAAACTCTTCACATATTCATTCTTCAGAGTCTGTTTCTCATTGAATATGGTCATATGCTCACAAGTATTAAAGTGTTATGGTACTTCTCCTAGGGTCCTTTCTTTCTGTATAATCAGTGGCCTTGAACCAAACTGTTATCTCCTCTGCAGTGGTTTCTTTAAAATAAATATGTCTATGACTTAAGCTCCTTAAAACATCTCGTTGACATAATAATTTTCTTTCAGACCCCATCCCATCTTCATTTTCCTGTTGTATTTTATTTTCTTATCTTTTGATTAATGGACCAGATTTTATTTAAAAAATACGAACTCAAAAATTAAAACATGTTGATATTTCCAAAGAGGAAAATGTAGAAATTAATACTCCTTAGGTGATTAGTTAAGTACATTTTGGTTAAACTCTTTGATATGTGATTAAAATTTGGTAAAGTAAACCCAGTAAGTCCTAATTAGACCAACATGGGTCTCATTTAGACAATTTAGCTCATAAATAAAGAAACATAGTTTTCTGTGGGCACCCATAGAAGTAGGCATGTTAACCAAGGTTCCTGAAATAAAATCCCTGAAAGAAAGTACCCTAAAATATCCCTAAAATAAAATACCAACTTCATTACTTTATTTGGAGTTTCAGTATTGATTTCCAAGTTAAAATAAATGTGCATAAAATAAGTTTATCAGAAGGCAAATGGGACTAGAATACTGGAGATGATTTTATAGGTAGAATATAAAGATTCTGGTCTTAAAAGGAAAAAGGGAACATTTTTCAGAAGGCAAAGATTTCCCTGCCAGATATTTGAACACAGCCCTAAGTCTGATGCATGTAGGAAGCACTGAGATTAGAAACCTGACAAGAACAGAAGAATACATTGAGGAGCAGAAGATAAAGGCTTTAGGATGAAGTTAAGAAAGAGACTATATGATGGAAGGCTTTGAAAATCAAGTTGTATTTGTGATCTAAAAGTTGGAAACCAGGCATTACACTTACATTATTTTTTTGAGTGTGACTTTTAGTACACAAACTAGGAATAGGCAAAGATGAGATACTTTTTTTTTTTTTGTCTTTTTGCTATTTCTTGGGCCACTCCCTTGGCATATGGAGGTTCCCAGGGTAGGGGTCGAATTGGAGCTGTAGCCGCCGGCCTATGCCAGAACCACAGCAACAGGGGATCTGAGCCACGCCTGCAACCTACACCACAGCTCACAGCAACGCCGGATCCTTAACCCACTGAGCAAGGGCAGGGATTGGACCTGCAACCTCATGGTTCCTGGTCAGATTCGTTAACCACTGCGCCACGATGGGAACTCCGATACTTCTCAATTATAACAGAAACATGATTTGAGAATAACTACCCTTGAATTTGTTTAAACAATTGAAATTACCATATGCTAGATAATCACTTACACCTAGTTCTCTATCAATCTCTGTTTTGATTTATTGTTTATCTTTCAATACTTTGCATCTTTATTTTTAGCAATTTTGTCTATACTTCTGCTAAATGTTTGGAGAAGCCTTTTTTAAAAGAATATAATTAAACATATGTTGTCCTAATGAGTCCATAAAATTACTCAATTTTCTTCAGCACTCAGTCTAAGAACAACAACAACAAAGCCTTTAGGAATCTCTTAAGCAAATTTGATACTATTCATAGAAAAGTGAATCTTATTAGTCTGTGAAAGTTCCAGGTTATTAAGAACAATGTATTCAGGATAGCAATCCAGTGAACTAATGCAAAAACATTTGGGTTTGCTTCCCCCCCCCAAAAAAACAGTATTTTATTAATGAATCATTTTATAACAGTATTTATAACTTTTCTTTGTATCCTTTTTTTTTTCTTTGCAGTATCTTATTTAACAACATGAGTTCTTTCTCAGTAAGGAGAGGCTGTTAGTTGAGAAATCCTAATTTGCAGAAATTGCATTAATAAAATGAACCTCTGTGAGTGATCATTTTTATCACTGTAATTTATTCATTTCCCATAAAATGCACAATGCAAATCAAATGCAGGCTATGGTAAATACACATGCAGATGCCATCTGTAAGGAAACTGGAATTTAACCAGAGAGTGGATAATTTATGTGCTTAAATATCTCGATTCTTTGTTTTTTCTTTGTAGTAGCATTAGAGATATTAGCAAGATGTTTAAAATTGTGTCAAAAATGAGTGGAGAGAGTTCCAGTTGAAATAGATACCACCTTAGTTCTCAACAAGAACAGACATCACCGTCAAGACAGACCAAGTATTTAATCACTCTGTTAAAACTGCAGAGAAGGACAGTTCATTCCCTCTGTGATATAGCTACTTGCCCATGATATATAGAGGTTTATAACTTGCTATATTTCAAAATAAAAGCAACTACTTGACTGAAACAGAGTTTTCTTTCAGGATTATATCTTCTGGTTAAATCTCCTATTAAAGTGTTCTTCTAGACTCTAACTTAAGTTATCTGCAATTCGTTTTATTAAGACATAGAATCAACTTTCATCCAATAAATACATAATAGATATTTTTTAGAGGTTACTGTATGTCAAACACTTTGCTATTTGCCTGACATATAGAAGTTCAGTTTAATTCTTATTACAACCCTGAGCTAGATAGGATTTTCTTCATTTTACAAAGGGGAAAAGTGAGGCATAGAAAAAGTTAAAGTTTTCCAGGTTTCAGAGCTAAAAGTTTAGACCAAGAATGAAACACAGGCTGGTGGTCTTGAGAGCCCACTTTCATAATGATCTCATTATTGCTACCATTTATCTGTGCTTAATACCTATCAGGGACTAGGCTGAGTACTTTATGTTATTAAATTGATCTTACATCAAAGAAGTGGGGTAGGTAATACTGTCCTTATTTTATAGGCATAACAGCTGAGGCTCTTGAAGATTCCATAACTGGCCTTGGCTCACATACATAATACTCGAAAAAACTGAGATTTGAAATCAAAGGCTGATTTGTTAACAACCACATTATTATTCCATCGTATTTATTTTTTACTCTTTAAAAAAAATCAACCACTTAAAAAATCATCTTTACCAATTCAATATCAATTCTCAAAACTCATCTGAAAATTAAGGTTGTCTTCCCTGACTCTAAATGAACTCCAAAAGAACTTCCTTATGGGGCCTTCCAGGGCTAACATTTCTCAAACATTAATGCCATGTCAAGTCAAGAGATTATTTGAATCAAAGTAGATGAACAAATAGATTTTACCTTCTAAAGAATGGCTTTGCCTAAGGGAGAGTTATAAAATGAAAATGAAAAATCCTATAATGTATTGCCTATTTCATTTAGTATGCTATGGAATATTAGGAAAATGTACATGTTTAATGTATAGGTGGATGTAATTGTCAAATTCTTCTTTAAAATTGTTATCGGTTAGCTAAGCTTGATATGTCCATTTATAATTTACTCTCAGCAAACTCTTCGACCAGACGTCAACTACTGATGGTTAATGATGTCCAAAATGGCATTCTAGTTTGATTTCTTTGATAGTTTGTAACTTCTTTATCTTATGTTTAACAGAGAATGCATGAGGCAATTTTAAACTTGGCAATGTCTTAGAATTCATTAGGTTTTCTTTCCTTCAAAGATACGTTTTGCTAATTGATCCTTAAATTTTGGTTTTAGATTGGTGAGTAGTCAAAGAGATTCTGTAAAAGATCAAAGTTGGAGAAACCACATCTCTCTATTTCAAAACTTACTACAAAGTTATAAGAATAAACACAGCACATCACTGTCGTAATGTCCAAGATAACTCAGTAGGGAGAAGTGTAATCTTTTCTACAAATGGTGGTAAAATAACTAGATGCCTATGGGCAAAAGTATGAAATTGGACCTCCACTTCATACCATACACAAAAATGAGTGCAAAATGAATCACAGACCTAAATATAAGAGGTAAAACTCTTAAAAACTCTTAGCAGAAAACATGGGCAAAAGTATTTGAGACCTCGGGTTAGGAATGTTAAATGCAACAACATAAGCATGAGTAACAAAGGAAAAAAAACTAAATTGGATTACATCAAAATTAAAAACTTTTGTGCTGCCAATGGTACCATTAAGAAAGTAAAAAAAAAAAATAAGAGCTTAAAGATGGAAGAAAATATTTGCTAACCACACATGTGATCAGGTATTTATTTCTAGAATTTTCAATTCTCTTACAATTTATTAATAATAACTCAACTGAAACATGGGCAAAGGATTTAGACATTTCTCTGATGAAGATATGTGATAGCCAATAAGTGCATAAAAAGATGCTCAAAATAATTACATCTAAATGCAATAAATATTACAATAAAAATAAAAACTATAATGTGATATAATTTTTTACAATATTGGCAGTGATGTGAAGAAGTTAGAACTGCCTTTTCTTTTTTTATTATTATTATAGTTGAAAAATGGCATGTCTTTTTTTTTTCTTTTTTTTGTCTTTTTGACATTTCTTGGGCTGCTCCCATGGCATATGGAGGTTCTCAGGCTAGGGGTCGAATCGGAGCTGAAGCCTCTGGCCTACACCAGGGCCACAGCAACGCGGGATCCGAAGCCACGTCTGCAACCTACACCACAGCTCATGGCAACGCCGGATCCTTAACCCACTGAGCAAGGCCAGGGATCGAACCCACAATCTCATGGTTCCTAGTCGGATTCGTTAACTACTGTGCCACGACGGGAACTCCTGCCTTTTCTTTTTTTGATGGATCATCTTTTTCTTTAAAAAAATTTTTTTTTAATTTTATTTTTTTTTTGTCTTTTCATCCTTTTAGGGCCGCACCCTATATAGAGGTATATAGAGGCCGCACGGCATATAGAGGTACCCAGGCTAGGGATCTAATTGGAGCTGCAGCCAAAGGCCTACACTACAGCCACAGCAATGCCAGATCCCAGCGGCATCTGTGACCCACACCACAGCTCACGGCAACTCCGGATCCTTAACCCACTAAGTGAGGCCAGGGATCAAACCCGCAACCTCATGGTTCTGAGTCAGGTTCGTTTCTGCTGTGCCATGACGGGAACTTCTAAAAAAATTTTTTTTATTATAGTTGGTTTACAATGTTCTGTCAATTTCTGCTGCACAGCAAAGCGACCCTGTTATATATACATATATACACATTCTTTTTCTCACATTATCCTCCACCATGTTGCATCACAAGTGGCTAGATATATTTCCCTCTGCTATACAGCAAGATCTCATTGTTTATCCACTCCAAATGCAACAGTTTGCATCTACTAACCCCAAACCTCAGTCCATCCTGCTCCCTCCTCCTCCCCCTTTGGCAACCATAGATCTGTTCTCTACAATAGGTTCATTTGTGCCATATATTAGATTCCAGATGTAAGTGATATCATCTGATATTTGTTTTTCTCTTCCTGACTTACTTCACTTTGTATGAGTCTCTAGCTCCATCCATGTTGGTGCAAATGGCATTATTTTGTTCCTTTTTTTATGGCTGAGTAGTGCCATACATTGCTAGTGGGAAAGTCCTTTAGTATAGCCACTCTAGTAAACAGTTTGACAGTTCTTCACTATCTTAAACACGGAACTACAATATAAACCAGCAAATCTATTTTTCCACAGATAGCCAATATAAATAAAAATGTATGTCAATATAGAAACATGCATATGAGTATTTATAGCAAAATGATTCATAATAGACAAAAAGCAAAGATAATCCAAATGTGTATTAACTGAATGGATGAATGAGTGTATACATACAGTGAAATATGAAAAAATATGAGAATATTTCATATGAAAATATGAAAAAAGATAAAATAATGACACAACTTCAGTATCAATGAGCTTCTTACATATGATATACTGAAATTAAAAAAGTCAGTCACTCACACACAAGACCACATACTGTCTGATCCATTTATATTAAATTCCAATTTAGGAAAATTTATAGGAATTGAATGAAGATTGGTTTCTTAGGGCTGAATGTGGAGGGAAAGGGGAGGGAACAGAGATTGATTGCCAAAGTCAAAGGGGCTTCTAACAGAGTGAACAAACATGTTCTAAAAACAGCTTGTATAGATGGCTATACAATTCTGTTAATATTCTAAAAGAATCAGATTGCAAACTGTAATTGGTGAATTGATTGTTATATAAATTATGAATTATTAAAGCTATTTATTCTCAACTATTTTTAAATGTACATATATATGTATGTATACGTGTGTGCATATTTGTATGTATAATGATACTAGCAAAAAGATACATTCCTGGAAGTAGGAATTGCTAGATCAAGTAATATGTATACATTTTAGGGTTTTTAATAAAAATTGACAAATTTGGCTCGTGGAAATTATGTCAGTTTGTCTTTTGCTAGAAATCACTGAGCTTTTAACAGTATATCTGTACTTTAACCAATGTTGTATATCATGATTATTTCTATACTTGTCAACTTCATGAGAGTTTACTTTCATCTGCCTTCCTCAGTATACTACTGAGGTTGATTCCTTTAAAATATTTTACTGGAAATTTCAGTGTCTTCATTTGTATGTGTGTGTCATGTGTGTCTGCACACATGTGTATGCACATATTATCTATATTCTTTGTCAGTATTTCTGTTAGATTTACTTTTCCTTATTGATTTTTGAAACTCTTTTATGAAAAAGATATTACTCCCCTCTTAAAATCTGTTTTTATCATACAGATATTTTTCACCTTTAGGGATTCTAAACCAGACTTCTTTTGATTAAAAACCATTGCATCTATGGTTAGGAAGACAAATCCAAATCCAAGAATAAATATTTAACTATATATTTCTCCAGTTCATTTATTTGCTCTTTTTTATCTTGAATTCCTTTGAAATTTTTCTATGTGTAGGTATGATGCAGAGCTCTTACTTAAATTGTTCCAACCCAATTTACTGAATAAGTCATTCTTTTATTTTTTTATTTGAAGTGCAATTTTTATCATTATTTAACATCCTGAATCTGTACGGGCTTTCTATTCTGTTGTTTGACTTTCCATCCTATTCTGACAAAACTGTATTATTATAGTTTCATATTGTTTTAAAATCTATGTAGTAGGGCTCTCATAATAAAAAAAAAAAATCTGAGGAAATTTATTCCCTTTATTTTTCCTGATGAGTTTTCACTCATCATTTTCTCTCAGAATTTACATTTTTGATGTTATAGGAAATGGATAAATTTTTATAATATCTAGCCTTTCCATTCATAACTTCCATTTGTTACAAAACTTTCGTTTTATTCCAGATAGCTGTTTGATTTATGTTCTTATGTTTCTGTAAGATAATTCTTTCATGAAAAAATTGAGATAAATACTATCTGTCCTTTACCCTTTACAATATTTATTATTTCCTAGTTTTTTATTTCTACTTGTTATAAAATTATAATAATTGTATAAGTGAGTGTTCTTTTCCTGAATTTAATGGAGATACCTTTACTGTGAAATTTGTTTTAATATTTTTTTGGAAAAAATAGTGGCCAAACTGGCTCGATGATGAAAGGATGCACTCATTAAGTAAAAAGAGTAAATTTCAGACATGACTAATTATCTATGCATCAACAAACACATTTGATGTTAAGTAGTATTAAAAGAACTGCTATAAAACATCATTCGTTAAAACACCTATTTCCATATCTATTGAAACAGAGAAATTTTTAGATGACCAGGATGTATTAAAATTGATGGAACACAATCTGAATAAGAGTGCCCTTGAATATGACGTTGCCTTTTGATTTCAGATACCTATTGCTTCCTATGTTAATAAATTAAATTTTACCTTTAGTTAACTGAATTTTTTAAGTGGATGTTATGTTTTATTATAAAATGTAACTACTTTGCCGAAAATACCTCTATTTTCTAATGAACAGTACTAAATATATCAGGTATTTGTCTTTTATTTGACCTTTTGATGTGTGGTATTATATTAATGCATTTTCTAATTTAAAATTTCCCCTGCATTCTGGGAATAAGCCAGAATTTGTCAGAGTCTATTGCTTTTTATAAAATTTATATAATATTTTATTTAGGATATCTCTGTGTTCATAAGTGAGATTAATATGCAGTGGGTTTTATTTTTGTTGTAGTGATTTTTCTCTTGTCAATTTTTGTTAGGATTATACTACTCTTGTAATTCTTTATGCAGTTTCATTTTTAATCAAAGAGTTTAGAATATTTTAAACCATCGTAGTGTTTAATATGAACATAGAACATGAATAGTGTATTCTATGGAAAGTTTATAAGGCCCAAGTTGTTAACTTATCTGGATGTCTAGGTTCACATATTCGTTACTGGTGTCTAGGATTATCAGAGTTTTTAAAAGCATATTCAAATGAATATATTAATTTGGTTTCTTTGATTTCTGGCTGACTGAGAGAGAAAACGAGAATGAATATGATCGAGAGAGAGGAAAGAGGGAACATTAATTTGAGATATCCACCTGGGGCTGAGATAGATCTCAGGATTGCAGAGGAAGCTGATGCAATTGACGTAAAACCAGACCTCTCCATGGCTGGGATTCCTTCACAGTTTCAACCATTCAATATAAGTAGCATAACTTAATTAAGTCTTCTATTCTTATCCTCATTCTGCAGCACAATCCACATTCTCCTAAGAAGTTTGTTTGTCTCAGCATGAGTTAATGTCTCTTCCTCTGATAGAGGAGACAGGAGAACTGGTTATCAGCTCCTGTACAGCACATTTTCTAGTTGCTGACAAGAATTCCCTAAAAAAAGAAAGTGGAGTGGGTAGCCAAAGTCTAGGAAACAGCCCATAAAATGTGTATTCATATAAACTTCCTCTTTAGGATATGCCTTTTCTTTCTCATTACCCAGCTTCAAATTTATAGTGTATCTGTGTGTCCCTGTCTTCTATATGGGCCTTTGCATTACTAAGCACATTTCATTGGAGGCATGGCCAACAGTAACCCCAGGAGAAGAAAGAATTTGGGTCAAAAATCCATAAAGATACCTGAAAGATGAATAACACTAAGGCTTGAGATCTAGGCTTGTTAAAAAAAAAAAAACAAAACACCTGACATAACCAGAGAGGTTATTCACTGGGCTGCGATTGAGTGCATGGGCTATGAAGCCAAACTACCTTGGTGAAGACCCTGCTCTGCTGAGGTGCATTAGGCGGTATGATTTCTCAAAAGATGTTTAAGTTATCTGTGCCTTGATTTCCTCAAATGTAAAATGGAGATCATAAGAGTGTAAATATAATGTTAACCCTGTGTCAGTAAGCTATGAACTATTGCTAGTTAACTATTGTGGTGTAACAGCCACTCAGAACTTAGTAGCTTATGAAACAACAGCTACTGCTTTGGTCATGTTTCTGCAGTCTGGGCTGGGCCCAGCTGGGCGAGTTGTCTTTGCTCCATGTGTTTTCTGCTGGATGCCAACTTGACTGTGGTGGGGATTTCATGCCTGGTGCTATAGCATGGCTGATTGAAGTGACTGGGGCTTGCCTAGGCTTTCTGTATTTTTCTCCCTATAAATATGGCCTTTCCTCCTTGGGGACACTAGCCCAAGCTTTATTGCATGACATCTCGAGAAACCAAGAGATCAAAAGCAGAAGCCATAAGCCTTAGAAGTCCTAAACCCCAAACTTTTTCGCTGTCTCTTTTACTGTACTCTATTGGCCAAAACAAGTTTTAAGGCCATTCCAGGTCCAATATGTGAGGAGACTCCACAAGACCTGAATTTAGGAGGTTTGATCTTTGGGAGTCATTTCACAGCAACTCACTCCAAGCACCTAGCGTAAAACCTAGCACATCATACATGTAAGGATAACCTGACCCCCTTGCTGTACAGTGGGGAAATAAAAAAAAAAAAAAAAAAACCTAGCACATCATAGGTAGAAAATACGTCATTAACAATATTCACTGAGCACCCACTAAGACAATAATGTTTGTGTTTTAATCATCACAAGACCCCTTTGAAGAAAGTGTTTATAATGAGGAAACTGAGGCTCAGAGCAGTTGCATAATGTGCGTCAGACTGCCTGGCTACTTAAGAATAAGACTCTGATTTTAACCTTGTTCTGATGGCTAAGCACATCCTGTTACCTACCATCACACTGGCTTCTGTCTTCACCCTGTGACAGCCTGACACAGGCTGGAGACAAGGGCAATCCTGGGGTCGTTCACAAAATGATGAGCCCCATTTCAGGCAGAATGGCACTTTTGACCTTCTCCTCACTGTCTCCTTTCCTCAGCTTTGAGTTGTAACACATATTGGCACCACTGTGTCCATATGAACATACTAGGCTGGTTCTGAGACAACTGAGACTCTATTAAGCCCAGTGATTGTTTTAGCCAGAATCATCCATTTATCCTGAGACAAGCCCAGAGATTTCTGCCACAGTGTTTCCTACGCTATGCAATTGTGAACTAGCGATCCCACGGTTATGTCCATTGTGTCTCTTTACGACATTCTAATTTTCCACCTGACATTCTATTCTTCATAGCTTAATGAGGATAGCAAAGCATCATATCTTTTTTCTAACTATACACAGAAAGTCTTACACTCCTTAAATAGCATCTGAAGCTTGGTGCTATTGTGAGGGACACTTGATTGTATTTCTCCTTAAAATGTATGATCGCTTCTTTCATATTACCTAGAAACTCCTTGACATGTTTTTCTTTTTTCAAGTACAGAAAAGTTTTTTCATGTTTGGTAAAAAAAAGGAACTGTGATAATTAAAAGAATGTTGTTACAGAGCATAGATTTTCCAACAGTGTGTTAAAATTATTACCCTTTTTAAGGAATTTTCAAGATATTTAAATATGAGAATTTTATTATTAGAAAAGGGTTGCTGTCAGAAAGGAAAGTGAAAGTTTCTTAATTGTCATGTGATTTTAGAATAATTTACACTAACTTCATTTAAGACATAATAGACACCTATATATGATACCACCTAGTGGGCATATACATAATTTGAAATATTTACTAAGGGCACTTAAAAAAGAGGAAAAATATTTCTAATTGATAAAGTATCATCTGATATATTTTACATTGTTTTCTATATATGATAATAAAGATATACGACATAGTGAATAAATATGTATTGATTCATAAATATTACTGAAAAATAAATATAGGTAATTAAAGAACTTACCACGTGCTCAAGTTGACTTTGAACCTCTTTCCGAGTGGTGTTTTGGTGAGATGCCACTTAGAGCAGGGGCGAGATATTCTCTCTCTCTATTCAGCTTCCCACTCCTCCCTCTCATCTCCTCCATTATTTCTTATACCTCATTTAAGTTCTGGTAAAGAATAGTGCAGAAAATTTGGCCCCCAAAGAGCATAATGCTTAGCAAGGTACAATAGAGCTGTTTGAGAAGAATGCAAAACCATCAGAAAGTCTCGCATCCAGAACCAGTTCAAATATCTATCAGAAGGACAAGGGACACACTTGAATATTCATAAAATGGAATATTACTCAAAATCATGAAACAGTGTGGAAAACATCCAAAATAAGGCTAAGTAAAAGAAACTTATGCAAAATCACTCATACTTTATCATTCAATTCATATGAAATTCTACAACAGGTAAAATGAGTCAGCTATAAAATTCTCTGAGCAGTGGTTGCCTGTGAGGATGACAAGAGGGATTTACTGGGAAAAGGCAAGAGGAAACTTTTTTTCCAGTGATGGTAATTTTAGATATCTTGATATTTCGCATTATACATGTGTATAATTTTTGTCACAAATTTTTAGTCAAAAAATTTAGTGAAGGTACATTTAATTTTTTTTTTTTTTGGTCTTTTCTAGGGCCACACCTGCAACATATGGAGGTCGTCAGGCTGGGGGTCTAATCGGAGCTGTAGCCGCCAGCCTATGCCACAGCCACACAATGCAGGATCCTTAATCCACTGAGCAAGGCCAAGTATCAAACCTGCAACCTCATGGTTCCTAGTCAGATTCGTTAACCACTGAGCCATGACGGGAACTCCCACATTTAATATTTATTGATTTCCTTGTAGATTGCATGTAAAAATAAAAAAAATTAAATTTTTTAAAAAAATGTAATTCCCTGATGGCTCAGTGGATTAAGAATCTGGCATGGTCACTGTGTGGTTTAGGTCACTGCTGTGGCACAGGTTTGATCCATGGCCAGGAACTTCTTCAGGCTTTAAGTTTGAGTTTCCACTCTACCACTCAACAGCTACGTGACCATGGGGAAAGCTTCATACACAGTGCTCCGTGCTTCATTTCTCTCCTCTGGAAAACTGAGATGCCACACTTACTTCTCAGACTTGCCATGTAGTCAAGACAGATAGATGATGTGTGTAAAATTCCTACTACTTTACTTAGCGACAGTGCTTAGAACAGAATTGCTGCTCCGGAGAGGCTGTTGTGACTTTGTTCCAGGGTAATGAAGAATAAGGGTGGTGAATGGATAGCCTCATTGCACAGATAGTGAAATGCTGGCGTGTCCACCGCATGGCAGCAAAAAGCCATCTGCTTGAGGGCTGTGCATCATGCAGATCCAACTCCTCTGGCAAGAGCAGAGGTTAACTTGAGCAATGATAGATATCACAGAAGTGTTAGTGGGCGGGTGGGGAAGGGGGTGCTGGTTACTGCCAGCCCCAGGGGCACTCACACTTTTCAAGGAGGAAAGAGGAGTCCGGCTTACCAGGTGACCTGTCATGGTGTGTTAGGTGAGAAGGGGTAGCACATACAGACACGCGTGCTAGCGTTAACCTCTAGCCTGAAAATTGCCGAAGGATGACTAGGGGCTGGCAAAGAATCACTCATCAAATGTCCCTAAGTGCACTTAATGTCACCACCAGTTCTTCACAGAATCTCTGATGGGGGATTTTCCTGTTAGTGATAACCTTCCTTCAGGTGAAAATAAAGAGAGGACCAGTGCTGTATTATCTATCGTCTTAGAGTCAAAGATGGCTTGTGTCTCTTTACATGTGACCTCTTTCTCCCTGAAAAAAACCTGGAATATAAAGGGAAGAAAATAATCCTGAGAGTAGTAAATTGATTTCTTGAACTCTCCTTTCTCCAGACTCTGAGGGTGAACAATGGAAAGAGTGCTTTTTTTAGCCTTTTAAGGCTGGGTCCAACCTCTGGAGCTACTATGTAAATAATAAGCATATCATTCTGTTTCAAGCAAGCCAATATTTTAAGTGTAATGTTAAGCGTGTCTTAATATTCTGTATCTGGAGGCAAACCTGTAATCATTATAGGGCTACACATCCCTTGACCAATGCCTGTGGGTCTGGCAGGACTTCATTGAAAAGGCCCAGTGCTGGGTTCCAGGGAAAAACAACAACTTCATTCATAGGGCCAGGATCTCCCAGAAGGTGGAGTGTGCAGACTGTTTCATTTGATGGCATCAGGAGATTGACATCTAATTGTTGTCTGTGGAGGAGTGGAACCAATGATTATTAAGGGCAAGGACAACAATAATGGTTATAGTGCAATAGTCACTGGATTAGACATGGGGAAAAACCACTTGCATCAGAAACCTCTGAAAGGCCTGCTGCTTAGTGTAGGTTTCCTCGGAAATAAACTCTTGGCCTAGAATTGGAATGTATGAAATTTGCTCAGAGGTACAAGGAATGAGGGTGGTTGTAGGGAAAAAAAGCAATGCAGCCACCAAGGTTTACATACTCTTTCTATTCAAATTCCCGCCACTCAATGCTCTTCTCGTTTAGACTCTGGGAAAAAAAAAATAACATCATAAAAACAATTTATACCACTGAGAGGTTTTTCTGTATTCAGTTCACTTTTACATGTGTTATCCTGCTGTCATCATAAAGGATTAGCATAGCAGGAAGCAATATTCTGGAAGGAATCAGGATGCAGCTAGGGCCCCGCAGTGGAAGAAGGCACTCCTCATCTCATTAAAGAACATCAAGACACTTCTAAATTAGCCCATTGAGTTTCCAGTGCCCTCCCCTCCCCTCTCCCACCCCCGCCCCAGGCCAGGGATTGAACCTACACTGCAGCAGTGACAATACCAGTGACAACACCACATACTTAATCTCTAGGCCACCAGAGAAATCCTAGCCCATTGTTTTCTATGAAGTACATTTCAAAACTAAATTGTAATGTTTTTTTATTATACCAAGAATATTAACCATACAAATAATACATGTTTATTGTATCAAAAATCCAAGTGAACAAGGACCAAAAAATCCCTTATTTGTAGTAAGCTGTCTGCTTATCTACTATAGGCCTGTCAAGGTTCTTTTTACAGAGGTCACTTAAAACCTCAGTCCACAAATTAAGTGATGGTTGTGGATAATCTGTACGACATCTTGTCTTTTTCAGAGATTAGTCTGTTTCCAACATTTCCTGACTGTTCTTGAATGAAACTCATTTCCTTCACATTTGCATACACAGTTGATGTAGTTACATGCAAGGAGCTCTCTGCTGAGGTTTATTATTAAATTTAGATTGATCCTGTTGTGGTCAGAAACTGTGCATTGCACTCTTTTCTATGTTTTCTAGTTTATTTTATTTTTGTTTTTATTTTTCTTTTTGTCTTTTTGCCTTTTCTAGAGTCACTTCTCATGGCATATGGAGGTTCCCAGGCTAGGGGTTGAATCTGAGCTGTAGCCACCGGCCTACACTAGAGCCACAGCAACGCGGGATCCGAGCTGCGTCTGCAACCTATACCACAGCTCACGGCCACGCCGGATCGTTAACCCACTGAGCAAGGGCAGGGACCGAACCCGCAACCTCATGGTTCCTAGTCGGATTCGTTAACCACTGCACCACGACGGGAACTCCGATGTTTTCTAATTTATTTTTTTTCTTGTAGTCCCTCTTCAGCAAGCCATCTTGGTCTTGATTGTATTAAAACTAATATTAACACTTTCTTTTTCCTATTTTCTACTTGTTTTCATAAAGTAATAAGGGAAAAATAATGAAATATTCAAATTAACTCACAGACATTGCTGTAGGGGGAAAAAAAAATCAAGGGCATTACAATCACAGAACATTTGCCTGCAAAGCAGCGCCACCTCATGAGGGGGCAAAATGATTACTCATAATATGATAAATCAAAGTCAACATTCAGCTTAGAAAAGGCTAATGCCACGTGGAGAACAGGAAACTAGAACCAAGATATATTGTCCATTTCCGTATTTCAATATTTTGAGGCATGTTTTCTCACTTGATGTTAAAATTTAGTGACAGTATTAAATTGGATTATACCTTTCCAAAACAACGTGCAAGTGAAAATCCAACTCTATTCTTTCAGTGTTTATAGTCTTGGATTTGGTCTTGATGAAATATCACATACTCGGAGAGGTTTTAATTATCTATCATTTTTACTTTTGTTGCAATTTTACATTTCAGCTCTTCTTTATTTAAAAGTGTGCTTCTTTTCCTTTGCTTGAGTCTAAGAGGCTTATTCCTTTTAATAGGTGAGTTTATCACTTTTATATAACAGAAGTATTTGATCTTTATGTCTTCTCTTGCTTATGCTTTCTTCCTTTTATTATCTTAGTGGTCCAATGTTTACTATGCTCATTGGTAGCAAGCCTTATTTTTTTTTAATAGTAAATTCTTTTACTCCATGGATTGAGATTGTTTTTTGGTTTAAGATAACCTATCATCTTTGTGGATTTTTTCCTGTTATATATGGATAGTTCTTTTTAATCTAGGAATACAAAATTTTTATCCATTGCCTTTTAATTATATTGAATACCTTCTCTCCTTGGTTTTTCATCTTTGTGAATTTTTCCTTCATGATTCTGCATGGTGTACTCAATCTGTTGCACTAATGTATTTTTACTTTTTCAAAATTGAATATATATCTTATTATTTGTAATTATTGTAATTATAAAAGTTATTTATTTTCTTTATGCTAATGAGCTCTTTTGTCTCTATATTTTTTCTAATAGTTTGTGGATGAGACAAAAATACATAATTATGTGTACTGTGTATGTGTTTTGACTTTTTGTGTGTTGTTAATGTTTTATTTTCTCAAGTAGTAAAACATCAGCTATCAAAAATGGAGGGTTTTTAATTTCTTTCTTTATTTTTTTTTAACCATGGCGTGCAGTAGCTTGATGTGGGAACTACGTTCCCAGACCAAGGATTGAACCCTAGGCCATAGCAGGGAAAGCACCACATCCTAACCAGTAGACAACCAGAGAACTCCTCTTTATAAAGTATTTATCTAAAAAACTGTGCTCTTGCTTTTTATTTTCAGGTGTAGTAGTTTTTTTTTTTTTTCTTTTTGCTATTTCTTGGGCCGCTCCCGCGGCATATGGAGGTTCCCAGGCTAGGGGTTGAATCGGAGCTGTAGCCACCGGCCTACGCCAGAGCCACAGCAACGCAGGATCCAAGCCGCGTCTGCAACCTACACCACAGCTCACGGCAATGCCGGATCGTTAACCCACTGAGCAAGGGCAGGGACCGAACCCGCAACCTCATGGTTCCTAGTCGGATTCGTTAACCACTGCGCCACGACGGGAACTCCTATTTTTTTAAATTAAAAAAAAAAAATAATTGTTATTTCCCCAATACAGTTTTTTTTTCTCCTATACAGCATGGTGACCCAGTTACACATACATGCATATACATTCTTTTCTCTCACATTATCATTCTCCATCATAGGTGCCAGTGCTACACAGCAGAATCTCATTGTTAATCCATTCCAAAGGCGATAGTCTGTATCTATTAACCCCAACTTCCCAATCCATCCCACTCCCTCACCTTAGATATCTACACATAGAACTACCATATGACCCAGCAATCCCACTAGTGGGCATATATCCAGGCAAAACTTTCCTTAAAAAAACACATGCACATGCATGTTCATTGCAGCACTATTCACAATAGCCAAGACATGGAAACAACCTAAATGTCCACCGACAGATGATTGGATTAGGAAGATGTGGTATATATATATACATACATACACATACACAATGGAATACTACTCAGCCATAAAAAAGAACGAAATAATGCCATTTGCAGCAACATGGATGGAACTAGAGATTTTCATACTGAATGAAGTAAGTCAGAAAGAGAAAGACAAATAGCATATGATATTACTTATATATGTTTACTTATCTTGAATGATGATAGATCTATCCAGACTATTTGTCCCCTCCCCAGTATTCTAAGGTGTGTGCTCTACTCTTTGCTTCTGCAGTACTGCAAGCTGTGTGCGCTTTGAGACCCTTTCTTTTTAACCTAAAAACTCTGAATCCTCACCATTGTCTCTTACTCAGGTTTGCAAGTTTTGGGCTGAAAAAGTTTTCTGTTTCTTAAGGTTATCTTTTGGATCTAGATGACCCCCTCTTCCAAATTTAAGGTGATCTGATTGCTTTGAAAAAGTTAGGTGAAAGGAAGATTCTACAAGAGCCTGTTTGTATGCTTTTCTCTTCTAAACATCTCCCACTTTTAATCCTCCTAACACACATCAGTTTGAAGAGGGGAACATTTTGCCAAATGTATTGGTTTCTATGTACTTTTCATGTTCTGTTTCCTAGTTAGGTGGGTTCTCCCCTGTGATGGAGTGATCAGAATGTTTCATCCAGGTCAGTTTTGATTTTAGCGCAAGGGAATGAGAGGTCTGTTATGTGCACTAGGTCTGGAGTCCACAGGCTTGTCTTGCAATCCTAATTTCAAGTGTGTAAATGAAGACTCAATAATGTTTACTGAAGGAGTAACCTATGGAAGCCTTCTCTAGGTCAGGAACAAAGTCTCATTTGTCATTTTTACCCTTGGACAAGAAATATCATTTCTTTGTGCCTTTCCTTTTCTCATCTGCAAAAGCAGGTGCACCATACTGTGCCTCATAGGGGTGTAAAGAGGATTAATGATGTGCTAAGGATAGCCCAGTAGTTGGCATAATAAGTGCTCCAGAAGCAGTTGCACAAAATATCATGCAGTCCAACACCTTCATTTTACAGATGGGAAGCTGAGGCCTAGGGTCACAGAGTTAGAGTTAGATTTCATCTCTGGGTGCCGAGGTCAGCCCTTGAAGGAGTGAAATTTGTCTTAATTTATCTTCTTCTTGTGTGTGTATGTATGTGTTTATTTGCATCTACATACATCCACACTTGTGCACCTAAAATACAAACAGAGAGTGTTATTTGTATCTTGTTGTCACCATCATTAGGAAAAAAGAGAAAAACACATCAGTTTGGTTTAAAACTTGGGCTTCACGGTTATTTTTGTTTTAGGATGGCTCTTGACCTTTTCCCTCTTTTTGTCCTGTATGAAGGTCTCTTTTAAGATAAATCTTCTGTCTTATTTAAGATCTTCTCCATGGAGTTCCCATCATGGCGCAGTGGTTAACGAATCCGACTAGGAACCATGAGGTTGCGGGTTCGATCCCTGGCCTTACTCAGTGGGTTAAGGATCTGGCGTTGCTGTGAGCTGTGGTGTAGGTTGCAGACGCGGTTCGGATCCTGTGTTGCTGTGACCCTGGTGTAGCCTGGCAGCTACAGCTCTGATTAGACCCCTAGCCTGGGAACCTCCATATGCCACAGGAGCGGCCCAAGAAATTGCAAAAAGACAAAAAAAAAAAAAAAAAAACTTCTCCGTAAGAGGTATAAATTTCTCAGCCTAAAAGCTAATTTTTTAAGATAATTCCTTTTTGTTGCCAGTTCCAGCTTATTTATTAATTATAATACAAATACAATTTCTCTATTCTAGAGGAAATGGAGATATGTGAATATTGGCTCATCTCTCAAAATTATAGGTGGGGGTCTCTGATAAGGGCAAGGAGTAGCATTTCCATCTAATCCACTGAACCAACAGTGCTACCTTTTTTTTTATGGCCATACCTGTGGCATCTGGAAGTTCCCGGGGAGGGGTCACTTTAGAGCTGCTGCCACTGGCCTATGCCACAGCCAAAGCAATGCAGGATTCCAGCCACATCTGGAACCTACACTTCAACTTGTGGTAACATCAGGTCCTTAACCCATTGAATGAGACCAGGAATCAAACCTGCATCCTCATGGATACTAGTTGGGTTCCTAACCTGCTGAGCCACAGTGGTAACTCCCAAGAGTGCTGCATTGATGATAAGGACCATGTTTGAAATACTTTGGGAGAAAACAGCCCTAATGGAGTTTAGCAGTTCTGTTCTTACACTGGCCTAGCTTGCCATCGGTCATTCGTAATGCATAACAAAGAACACTGCCTCCACTGAGAGAGATCACCCTTACCAAGTGGCAGTTTTCAAAATGTGTGGTATTTTCTTGGACACCTTGGGACAGGCCTTTCTAATATATAAACCATATTGATACAATAGTTTCAGTATCATCTGAATTTTGTTTTTAATTCCGGATTGATATAGATGGGAGCTCATGGAGAAAATCAGAATCTCTTAATGGTGGGTTCGAGATTTTTAAGATAATTCTGCCATTATTTTGTTGATTTTTAAAAAGGATGTGTAAAAAGATTTGCAGACCCACATGATCTCAGACTAGGAGCATCCACATCAGCTGGGAGCTGAGGAGAAATGCAGAATCTGTTTTTACCTCAGACTTACTGAGTCAGAACCTGCATTTTAACAAGATCTCCAGGTCATTCCTGCATATGTTAAAAGTGTGAGAAGCACTGGTCTAATGCAGCATCTCATAGCCCTCATGCATGCCAGAATCTCCTGGGTAGAGCCATGCCTGAGCCTATCACCAGAGATTATGATTTACTTGTTTGAAGTGGGGCCAGGGCATCAGTATATTTTAAAAACTCCTTGGCCGATTCTAATAATTACCCATGGTTAAGAACCACAGGCTCAATCATGTGATAAGCAGCCAGTGGATGACCTCAGAGCTCCCTGGCTGTGTTGGTTTCAGCTCAAAGCTCTAAGAGCAGTGCCTATGCCTCCAGAGCAGAGAAGTTGATATCCTACAGTGATAGGATTATTCTTGGCTAGAGAAGATAGCTGTCAGCAGCAGAGTTTGTATCACATCCTCAGTACTCTCCCAAGGGCCCATACCTAGTGCCCTTCAAATGGCAGAGAACTAGGGATTGTCCTGTTCTTAGCATCCTCTATTTCAGAATTATGTATAAATCTGTTTTAACCTTGATGTGTTATTTTTTTTTCTTCAGTAATGACACTGTCAGAAAAGCCTACTCTCTCTTCAAGACTGTTTCTTCAGTTGCATAGGAAAAAAAAAATCCCTGACTTATTGAACTTGTTAACTATTTTATTTCAAATTCATGGTGGGAGTCATTACCCAAAGAGCAATACAATTTTGAAATTTGTGAGAAAACAGTGTAAACGAGCTCTTTGTAATTATACAGATTTCCTCCTAGATAGATATAGCTCAGAGTCTTTCTTCAGGTCAAATAAAAATACTTTATAATTTCAAAATGCATATTCTAAAAGTGTTTCTCTCAGTATCCCAAAGGAAGGTATCTTTTTCCTTCCATGAATTCCTATTGCAGTTATTACTTGCATACATTTATTTCACCATTAATAATGATTTACGGTATTTCTTTTGTCAGTCTTCTGGACCATTTTTAAGTTGTGTTGTTATTTCACACCATTATGGCTTATCTTCATACATAGCTCATAAACTCCATGAGGGCAAAAACTATATATCATATTTAATAGTACCTTCCCATTGCACAGAAACTCATTTTTCAACACATCAGAATGTAAAATTTAATATATTTGAGCTATTTGGCCATTACTATTTCCCCTCATGAAGATTTTCCCAATTTCCCTATCTATCTATCTATCTATCTATCTATCTATCTATCTATCTATCTATCTCTCTGTCTGTCTATCTATCTATCTATCTACTTACATTAAAAGGAGTATTATAAGGTATAATGTATCAATTGTATAATATTAAATAGTTCCACACATAATGAACAAATCAGCCCTGATGTTAGATACTGGTTAGAAATACATATATTTCACCATCTTATAGGCAAGAGTCTCCCTCCTCAAGACTCAGGTGTGAATCCATAGCAGTGGGCAGCCCCTCATCCTAAGAGACAACACTGCAAGTGAGTCCCTCTGGACAGCTCTAAGCTGCATTCCACATAAAGTGAAGTCAGACTGTGCTGTGAAAGCCTATGCTTCTCAGTGCACCTTGCATGAAAAGGCACACAAGATACGGTACACAACCATCCATTGCAGAGACCACACGGATTCCAATCTTTCTTATAACAGTGATGCCATTATATTTAGAATGATAAAAAAGAAATTTGAATTTATCCTTGGAGAGTTAGGTTTCTCTCAAATACATTCAGATCTCAAAAAATGTCAAAGAAGGGTCCTCCTACACTTTTTCCTTGAATTGTAATTATGGGACTGCATTTATTTAGTAATTCAAGGGACAGGGTGTTTTTATATGCCAAATGCCAAGGAGTCCTCAGTGGGAGATTAGGGAAAAGAGACATGATAAAGATATATATATAAATATGAACGTCATTCAAGGAATGAATAGACTGCTGGTACAGCCTGACCGGCTGATCACTCTTATGTATAAAGGGATTTAGGAGGGCTTTACACGAAGGACCTTTGACATGAGCCTCAAAGGCAGAGAGGAAGAGCATAATAAGCAATGCGTACAAAGGCAAGAACTCCAAACAGCTTTGAATATCTGTGCAGAGCACAGGAGGAGACATTATTGTGACTGAAGCATAGGGTGATTTATGGACTATGGAAAAAGATGAGATGCTTGAGTCAGTGAAGCCAGGTCTTACATTAAATTTGGACTTAATTGTGTAGTCATATGTTTCCTTATTAGCAGTACTGCAATAGGAGAATGATCTGACATAATTTGAATTTTTTTTAGAAAATAACTTCAGTGTCAGTGTGGAAAATGGTTTGGGATGGGAAAAAATAAATAACCCATTCAGATATGGCTGGAGTTCAGACAAGAGATTATCTAGCTCGATGAGGTAGACTCATTAAGATTTGTTACTGATGAGGTGTGGAAAGATGAAAAAGTTGGAAGCTTTGAAAATTACATACAATTAAGCTTTGGAAGTTCATACAGTTAACAAAAGTATTTTGTTGGGCTGCAGAAAGATATAAATAAGGTAAATGGCAGTTCATGTTGGGATGTGTTGAGATTCATGGCGCTGATTCCCGGTGTTTAATAAGAAGTAAAAGGAAGTGTTGTCTCTATTGGATATAGAACATTGAATTTTTACAGAGAATGTTTATTTATTTATTCATTCATTCTTTTTAGAGCTAGTACCTGTGGCATATGGAAGTTCTCAGGCTAAGGGTCAAATTGGAGCTGTAGCTGCTGGCCTTTGCCACGGCCACAGAAACACCAGATCTGAGCCGCATCTGAGACATATGCCACAGCTCATGGCAACACCAGATCCTAACTCACTTAGTGGGGCCAGGGTTGAACCCACATCTTCATGGATACTAGTCAGGTTCGTTACCACTGAGCCACAATGGGAACCCCTTTATAGAGAACTTTTAAAGCAGAGATTTCCCAGGAAGTGAAAAATGAAAAGAGGAATAATCAATAAGGGAAAAAAACATAAAAAGAAAGGGAAAAGAAAGTATCAGTTATGCAGGTAAAATGAGTGGTGGGGTGGGAGTGGAATTGGCGGGTATGCCTGAACCAAGAGGGACAAATGCTGTAGTCAGGTCAAATAGGAGACAGGCTGAAAATGCTCAGCCAAGATTGGACGTTGATGAGTTTGGTAAGCACAACTGCAGTAAGGTTAGGTACCAGGATGGACTGTGAGTTAGGGTTTCTGCTAGTAACAAATGTTTAAAGCAGGTCTCATAGGAAAGAGAAGACATTTGGTCCCTTTCATGGAAGCAGGTTCATTTAGAGAAAGTTTGAAGATGTTGAACATACTGGTTGTGGAAGAAAAGGAGTCAAGAGAGAAGAACTTGAAGATGTAAATGGGTGGGAATCAAGGTGTGTGCTCTCAAATGAGAAGCAAAAGCGTGAAATCAGCCTTAAGACTGTGAGAGACTCGGATTCCTCCTGGACAGGAGGGACATAATCATATATTTGAAAGTGGCAGGAATGAAAGTTTAGGAGTTACCACCTGATAGTCTCTGTTGTTCCTTGTAAAGTGGATGATAGTTTGTCCGCAGAGGGTGGAAATAATCAGAATCTGATTAGAAAAAAGAGTAATGAGGGCTTGGGTACAAAACAGTGTTGAAAACTCTGTAGAGGGTGGAGATCATACATTTATAATGATTTCAATTAGCAGAGCACTCTTTTTTTTTTGTTTTTTTTTTCAGCAGCACCATATAGTTTACAAGGAAGAGTAGAGACAGAAAGTAGACAGATTTGTTTGAGGATTGTCAGCGAAGACAGAGACAAGTCAGTGAAATATGTGTGTAATATTGTCATCGAGAGAGCTGAGTGGCCTAAATAGAAAAAGAAACACAATTTAGGAGCATTTAGTGGTGGAACAAGTGGAGGTTCTGAGAAAAAGTAAGTAATTAGTGAAAGTTAGTGGATGGGAGAGTTCCAAGAGGTTATAATCAAGTGGGATTTCAGAGAGACGGTTAAGTCAGGTTGTAATAGAGGGGAGAAGCCATGAAATTAATAAATTATAAGGTGAGCCTATTAATAAATTATTAGGCTATTTTTATAACCTAAAAGAATAGGTTAGGTCCATGAGTGCAATGTTAAGTTACCTGATAGTATACAGGGTTGGGATGAAGAGAAAGATAAAAGCAAGATGTCTGCGTAGCATGTATTTGACATATGTATGTACTGTGATTAGGTTGCTGTTAGGAGGCTCAGGTTAATTTTCCCCTTGTCTTGGGATTGTGAGGTATCTAACCTTGAACTGAACCACCTGGTATTTAAGCTCTCTGTTTACAACTAATGAAGAGAACAGTGGGCATATGGTCTGGGCTTTTTATGACCTTGACTGGAATTCATCTACTACTGTAAAGTCCCACATTATCCCTGTCTTTGTGCTTAAATCTTATAAGCATCTTCTTCTTCTTTTCTTTTTTTTCTTTGGCCGCACCCACAGTATAGTTCCCAGGCCAGCGATCAAACCCACACCACAGCAGTGCCAATACCTTAAATGGCTAGGCCACTAAAGAACTCCCTATAAGCATCTTTTTAACTGTCACCATCTCCTTGAAGCTTTCCATAATGTTCCTTATCAAAACCTGTCTAGCTCTCTGTTCTTAGTATCTCTGTTCTAACATTGATCTTCCTTGTATTCGCTTTATTTATAAAGGTTATGTTGTTTTCACCTCCACAGCCTTGACGTATTATCTTCTGAAAACCGTGTCCTCAGTAAATGCTCTCTGAGCTTATATGATCACTGTCCTCTCATTTTGAATTGGTGTATCTATATACAGGCTATGATATAGTAAAGTCTGAGCATAACTGAGTAGGAGGTTCTCATGACAGAAATTGTGCATGAATGATCTAGCCCCTGAAAGGGAAATGCCCCTGATGGATTCTAAGAAGCCAGAAGTCGTATAAAAAGGGGACAGCACACTGAGCACTGCGAAAGTGGGTTAAGTCAAACAGGCAGAAAACGTGCCTTCCTAAGATCTTTTCCTTCTTCGCAATTTTCACTGAGGGGAAAAAAAAATTCTGTCTGCAGTCAATTTTCTACATGTATCTATGAATTCATTGGAATGGTTCATAAGGAAGACGTTATGATTCCGCGTGTGTCAGAGTCAGAAAGTTGGATTTCCCCAAGGCTTTTGTCTTCATTGTTCCTCTGAAGATTGCTTTCCAAAATTTCATAAGTGCTTTTATAATTTTCTCTATCTCTCCACCCACCTCACTCGTACTTAATATAAGCCATTGATTTTAATCCTGTCCCTGGACCTTAATAACACTTATTTAGTAGCTTCCCCTATCTTTTAGCACATTTCAGATGAGAGTCACTTTAATCAAGTTGTGTTCATGGAAAATAAATCCTGTAATTCTCCTCTAGATTGAGCTCAGTTAAGTGCCCTGGGCCTCTTTAAGCAGCTGATGAGCATACTCATTCCAAAATAAATGACTCCTTTGATACCGGACAACAGGGTTAAAGCAGCCATTAGTCTATAGTCCTATGAGAACCTCTGTCTAGAATTTAATTCTTTGGATAATTTTGTGAACTTGACAGAGCCTTCACCTACTTGAGGGTTGCTTATTAGCAATTTAGAAAAACAGCAGTCTTTTCTGTCTTGTGGTACCTCCTTGGTCATTTTTCACAGCATTTAATTTTCAATAGTATTGTGTGTGATTTTATACCAGATTTTATTCTACAAGAGGTATTAACATTATGATACCTCATTTAGATAAACTTTATTGTTTTAAAGTCCATTAGGGATTTCCAGATACTGTCTTTGACCAAGTAAATGGATAGTTAATTTACAATAACTAAACTAGAATTATGCCCTAAGTTTAATAACATGAGTCTGTGTCATTCCTTTGACATAACTTGATAGCAAACACTTAGAGATTTAAGAATTTTAGTTTCATAGATTGTCTGGAAAGTGACTATTATAATCGTGTGTGTGTGTGTGTGTGTGTGTGTGTGTGTGTGTGTATCTCGTAGACTACCTACCAGATAATGGCTTTATTCTGTGCTTTGGACAGTGATAAACAAAACAATTTCTGTCCTCAAAGAACATACTATTTAGAACCAAATCAGAGTGTACAAAATACATTGTAAACTCTCTTTTTCTTTTTGTTTCTACTTGATCTTTATTTTAATGGAAACTCTGTTTGTTACAGATATCTGATCCCCAACTGGCTTCTTTTCAATGCATTTCTCAGGGCACGTACTACCTACCGCACACAAATCTGAGTCTGAGCTATGTCTGTTTGTCAGGATAGGCCTCTCATAACCCTACTTTCCTTGTCCACTTGTCATGAAATGTACTCAGTCTGATGTTTTACCATCTAGCTTCCCTAGTGCTATTACATTTTCAAGCATACGACCATTTTTCTTTCCTTCAAATTCCCCACCTCCATTAAAATTTCTTTTTCTCTTTCCAAAAAAAAGAATATTTTAAGAATTGACTGTAAAAATAATCTAACATGGAAGAAGCTCCAGATATTGTTGAGAGGATTTGTTGTTTTTGTTTTATATATAATATGTATAAATATATATATACACACATAAATATATTTATATATGCATTTTTTCTTTTCATGGTCACACCTGTGGCATATGGAAGTTCCTGGGCTAGGGGTAGAATTGGAGCTGCAGCTGCAGGCCCACACCACAGGCACAGCAAGACCAGATCTGAGCTGCATCTGTGACCTGCACTGCAGCTTCTGGCAATGCCAGGTCCTTAACCCACTTAGTCATGCCAGGGATTGAACCTGCATCCTCACAGAGACTACATCTGGTTTTTAACCCACTGAGCCACATGGGAACTCTGTAGTTTTTAATAGCGGAAAATATTTGAAGGCAAAGGAAATGCCCAACAGTAGGAGAGTAGTATATCTAGTTCAGAGAAGTCACTTCTACATCCTAGGCTTATAGGGAGTCTAGAGTAGGGCACAAAATTTATCTTTTACAATGTGAAGACATGGTAACACGTTTTATTATCACTGTTAATTTTTGTTGTTAGATTTCCAACTTGAACATCTCAGATTCAGCTTGGGCCAAACATTTGATTATTTATTGGAAAAGTTTTTTGGATTCCCTTAATTTCCTTTCCCTTCTGACACAAACAAGCCTAAAACAGGCAGGCATCTTTTCATGTAAATTAAAGCCACAGTTACCTGTGGTTCTTTCCTTTCTGTCATCTGAATCATTCTTCAATTGCTGCCAAATAAATCTGAAAGAATCCTTTTTAGAGAAATGGCCTGTCTGTTTAATGTAAGTATGAATAATCATAATGGAAATCTTAGATTAAAAAACAATATAACATCTTGTCACACAAACATATGAAATGGGAAAGCTAGAAACAAAGCCTTCTGGTTTTACTGAAAACCTGTTTATTCACTCTGACAACTCCACCACCAACTTTTTTTCCTGACTCTCAGTTCACAGACAAATGCTTTCCTACTTCTTCCACGATCCTAGTCCCTTTGCCTTTTTTAATTCCTTTAGCTTAAAGTTAACAGACATATATATTACAGTTGTATATGGCAGAATAAATTAATCTTAGCTACACTACTCAGAAAAATAGTGGATAGAATTTAGTGCTTTTCTAATAATATATGTATATATTCATTCTCATCTGCATTTTCCAGGAAGGGATAATGCTTTATTTTCTAAGAATTTGTGATATGGATTTTTAATTCCAGCATGAAATAGATAAAGGTATTGCATTTTACAATCTACACAGGAACAGGAATTTAATGTGTGTGAACAGTCTGCTCATTTACCAGAATAATATATCCTAAATGGCTTCAATGTGTTCATAGACAGTGAACACTGAAAGCAGTAATTGGAAAAATACATCACCAGTCCAAATGTTCTTGCAGTCTTGGGTTGGAGTCTAGTGAGCCTCTTGAATTCTTTGTTTAGTCAGGACAGAAAATTCTAGAATTAATGACTATGACTCACATTCTAAGCAGTTGAAGTTATAAAAATTCAAAGGATGCAAATTAAACTGAACCCCCCCAAAGTCTGAGAAGTTCTTAAATTCAGACTTTTATTTGTATATATTATTCTTTTAAAAACATTGTCTGGATAAATATTAGTATAATAGAGTAGAATGAATATGTAATGACCATGGAACATTTAAGCAACTATAATAAAATGTTTTGTTTTAGAATTAATAGGGTATTTTTATTCTAGTAATTCTAACTCATTGAAATCATAAACATGAAAAAACTAATTGTATTAGTTAGATAATACTAGCTGTAGTAATAAAGAAGAACTTCAAACTGATGGCTTAATATAATGGATGATGATATCCTGCTCAAAAAAAGATCAAAACAGCTGTTCCTGATAGATGGCAGAGGGATTTTGCTCCATTCGGCATTGTATGAGGCTGCAGAGGCTCTTCCATCGTCAGTGTGTAACTAGCCTTGTCCCTCTGGGGTTTATAAAAACATGGTGACCCTCAGGATATCTGAGGGAATATGAATACTCTGGGTATTAAAGAGCACATTGAAGATCCAGTGCAAAATCGCTGGTTCCAGTCTGAACCTGAGATGTGCTTGACAAGTAACACACGTCTTGGGGATGATTAAGATCCTGCTGGGATTGATGCCACCAGTAGCTTTATATGTCCAACATACATGGAGAATGACAAAATGTAGAAAGCATGGCTGTCCCTGAAGATATATGTTTTTTATTACTGTAGACATGGATATTTTAGTTGCCAGAACACACTAAATAAAAGTGTGCAACAGTTTCATGATT
Source organism: Phacochoerus africanus (assembly GCF_016906955.1). Classification (NCBI taxonomy): domain Eukaryota; kingdom Metazoa; phylum Chordata; class Mammalia; order Artiodactyla; family Suidae; genus Phacochoerus; species Phacochoerus africanus. The sequence continues at coordinate 42,601,803 of NC_062555.1, forward strand.
CAGTGACTATAATCAAAGCCAAATTTGATGTGGTCAAGCTTTCTTTACTGTCTTGGTTACTGTACCCATTGGCTTCTGAGAAATGCCTTCCTTTGCTGTTCCTGACCACCAGGACTGCCCCTGCCCCTCCCACAAAAGAAAACCTCTTACCTAGTACTAACACCATATCCCAAACCCACACATTCTAAAGAAAAATGCCACATATAACACAGAAGAATGAAGGAAGTAACCCTGTTGGAAATAATAGAAAATAAACACAGAAATGCATCCTTGTCAGTCAAGAGGAAAAAAACATGGAAGATTTTAGGATTCAGGTTTCCAAAAGGTACATGTCACTTTTGCTTACATTCTCTTGGCTAGAATAGTCACATGATCACAACCAACTGCAAATGAAGTAGAGGTTGTGTGACAGAGGAAGAAGCAGACAGTTTGGTGATTAGTTAGCAATCTCCACCATATACACAATCAATAGAAAGTGAATATGTATTTATGCAAAACTGCATTTATAACTTTTAGTTATTATATATGCATGTAAATGCATGTCTATATACTGAAATTCCATAATTGAGTCATATTTAATCATCTAAAATTAAAAATAAAAATTAAGCTTAAAAATAATTATTGAGGTAGGAAGACTGGGGATTGTGGTTGTAATACTATTTCTCTTTGAGTTCTACAATGTTTCTTAGCCATGTTTAAGCAAAACATATGCAATACAAAAATTTCTGCTGCTTATTTGAAATACTTAGATTTTCACTTCTTATAGAATCTCTCATTATACTCAAGCAGGAATAAAAATTTGAAATTAATAATAGCACCTAATATTAATTCAGCGTTTACTGTGTGTCAGGCCCTATTCCAAATGCTTTAAATGTACAGTTCATTTAACCCTTACTATAGGTACACATGAAATAGGTACTCTTGATTATTTGCATTTTTGTAAATGGAATAAACGAAACTCAGATAATTTAGGTAACTTATATAATAAGATGCTGGATCTGAGATTCAGTCTCAGACATTCCAGATTCAGATTCTAAACTTATCCTCAGTTTTGAGGAGAAATGACAAAATTCAAAGAACCTTAGGGTTGGCTCCCCAAAATGCTTTGTACAACTGTGTTCTAGTTAATAGAATGTCTGTACATACAATATGGTGAAACTTCAATTGTTTTTTTTTTTAATTTACAGTGTATTTTCAAATTCATCATAAGATTCCAAATAGGTGGCAATGTTGAATTTAAGATAAATTCCTCAAAATATCAAAGCATGTATTTCCTACTTAAAGTTATCATATTATAAGAATATAAATTTGTCACTACTGATTTATGGGTTAACCTTTAATTTATTGCATGTCACAACCCTTCATCATTTTTGTTTCCAGCCTCTCACACCAGTTTCACTCTTCCTCACTTCTTGAGTGCCTAGATATTTACTTGTGGAATGTGAAGTAGAGCATTTCTTAAATTTTTTTGGTTACAAATGCTAGACTCACTGGATGCTATGCTGCTATAATTTAATGAAAAGGCAGTCTTTATTGTTTTTAGCATCTTTGATTCCCAACAAGGAAGAGAATACAGTCTCTAACCTGGAGCCATTGCAAGTTCAGGTAGTCTTGAATAGATTCATTTCCTTCTTTCTAGATGAGTTAGTTTTTATCAGTGCTCATACCAAGCCAGGCACTGTAGTGAGTACTTGTGATTCATTGGCTTATTTGGTCTTTATAAAATCTCCATTGGAGTTCCCGTCATGGCTCAGTGGTTAACGAATCTGACTAGGAACCATGAGTTTGCAGGTTCAATCCCTGGCCTCACTCATTGGGTTAAGGATCTGGCATTGCTGTGTGTGGTGTAGGTTGCAGACGCGGCTCAATTCTGGCATTGCTGTGGCTCTGGCGTAGGCTGGAGGCTACAGCTCCTATTGGACCCCTAGCCTGTGAATCTCCACATGCTGTGGGTGCAGCCCTAGAGACCAAAAACAAAACAAAACAAAACAAAACAAAACAAAAAAACAAACAAACAACATAAAACAAAAAAACCCTCCATGTATTGGTATTGTTTTATCTACAGGAGAGAAAATTAAGGCTTCAGGTAGTAACATATGATCACTTAGTGACAGATCCTGGGTTTGAACCTGCAAACTTTGACTCCAGAAGCAGTCATTACCTAACCTAACTAACCCCCACCTATGACTCCACAGTCAAATCATGTGCTGTTCCAAGGTTATTTCACTTTTTATATCAGTTTCTCTAGGATACATATTTAAATGCATACCAGTTCCCCTTGAAACCATTGCTCATTCTGTTCTGTGTGTGTGTGGCAGGGTTTAGGTGGTTAGCAGTCATGTGGCTCATGAGAGGAAGTGCTGAGCATTTACCATGTGCCAGGCTCTGGGCTAATCACTTTATATAAAATAAAGTACATAAATCCTCAAAATTCTTGAGTAGGTAGTATTATCACCATTTTACAGATGTGGAAACTAAATCTCAAGGATAGTTAATGACTTCACCTAACACAGCTCTTAAGTGCAAGGCTATGATCCAAACTCAAGTTTGACCCTAAATCAGAGATTTTTTTTTAGCCATCAAGCAAGCCTAAGTACTTAATAAATATTGGATTCATTCACAAAATTACTTAATTTATTATCACTGTATCTCAAGGTAGTAGGGGATATTAACACAGAAATAAGGACATTTAAATAAATATACTAGTAATAAATGCTGGGGCTGGTATCAAAACCCAGATCTGTTTATTTGCAGATCTGAATCTTCCCTTACCATATTTCCTTCAGACTTTTCCCAGAGCCATCATAAACATATTCATTCATTTATGCAAAGCAGGTCCGTTGTGTACCCATCTCTTCTAGACACTGTCCTTCACGCTATATGCAGTAGTGAGTAAAGCAGTCACTCTACCTGGAGCTTTCAGTCAATGAGGAAGATAACTTATATGTAACTGAAAATTGTAGTGAAGGACTGATCTTATTTAAAGTGGAGGGATTCATGAAAGCTATCCCTATGTGAGCATCATTTTAGCTGGGATGTGAAGGGTGAATTGAAGCTTACTATGTATGATTTATTAGAAGGCAGAAAAAAAAACTGTGCCAAGTATTCCAAAGGTCATTTTTCTATTAATATTTTTTTTTTTTTTTGGCTATTTCTTTGGGCCGCTCCCGCAGCATATGGAGGTTCCCAGGCTAGGGGTCGAATCGGAGCCGTAGCCTCCGGCCTATGCCAGAGCCACAGCAACCCAGGATCCGAGCCGTGTCTGCAACCTACACCACAGCTCACGGCAACGCTGGATCGTTAACCCACTGAACAAGGGCAGGGACCGAACCCACAACCTCATGGTTCCTAGTCAGATTCATTAACCACTGCGCCACGACGGGAACTCCTATTAACCTTTTTTTTTTTTTCAGGATTGTACCACGGCATATAGAAGTTCTCAGGCTAGGGGTCGGATCAGAGCTACAGCTGCTGGCCTACAGCACAGCCATAGCAACACAGGATCCAAGCTGTGTCTGTAACCTACACCACAGGGCAACACTGGATCCTTAACCCAAGAGTGAGGCCAAGGATCAAAGCTGAATCCTCATAGTTATTAGTTGGATTCATTTCCACTGACCCACGATGGGAACTCTGTTTTTCTATTAACTTCTAAACAAATTTTTTTTCAGAGACTGATGAAACTCAATTTTTAAATGAAGTTTCTTGAAAAAAAATCCTAGCTTAATTACGTGAATATTGATGACTATATAAACATTTAATAGTTAGATGCATGATATTTCTTATTCAGAATCTACTTAGCTGCTGGCCTCAATTATCTGGAATATACTTTTCAATTGGGGAAAAACAAGTCAATAGAATGTATATCATTCATGAAGGGATCAATGAGGTTAAAAGCATAAAATATAGCCTCTGAAACTCAAAAAGTACACCCATATGTTATTCATTAAATACTAGGGCTAAAGAGCCTTTCACATTTCAGAAACATTGATGTATAATTTTGTAGTAAAATAAATAGCCCTGAATCACTAACCATGTTGAATATCATGTTAAGTGTATTTATATGAGGAGCTCGATAAATGTATATGTTATGCATATTATAAATATATACATATTCTTTTTTAATTAATGGTTTTGAAACAAAATTTTATCATGTACAGAATTCATCTGTATACTGTATCTAGATAAATGGAGGATCATTCCAAATAAGATACTTCTGTTTATATTTGTAACATTCCCTGACATGAAAAATGCTTTACATATGAGTGATCCATAATCATTCAATGTGCTATTGCATTTGATTTGGAGTAAAATTCTGAAAATTTAATTAAGGAAACCTTGGTACGTGACCTTAGATATTGCAGACATCTTTTCCTCAAATGCATAGGAACTAAATATACAGAAGAATATCCATCTTTCCAAAGTTCACAAGTCACCAAAACATTCTTATAGATATCTCAAGAAGCTGTTTATTTAACACTGAGATACTGTTATAAGCAAACTGGAGTTGATAATTTGGCATCAAAGAAGTTAACAACCTAATCAGCCTTGAAACTCCATATTGGTATACAGAGAAAGAGATGAACTAAAGCAGAGGAACTAAAGTAGGTAAAAATGGTTACAGTGAAGAGGCATTTGCAAGAATCAACCCTGTGATGCAGGGTTCATCAGATGGTGAACACTTCCTTGTGAATCCTTCAATCGTACATGATGCATATCTAACAAGCATGCTTATTTTTATTTTCACAATATTCATGTTTTAGCTACTTTCTGTGCTTTTTAGTGTATTAAAAATATATCTTTTCATATGTCTAGATACTTAAGTCTGTGTCATACACCTTCAAATTATATGCTGCTTTTCATACTTGTAAGGAAAGTAGTTATCCTTAATGTCCTATAACATAACTTCTGACAATCTTTCACTTAAGATTCCTTTTAGTTGACTTGGAAATGTGAATTTTGTTTACTTGCAGTAGAGGAAGTTAAAAAATATAATAAGAACATTTCATTAGGTCTTTATTCCTGCCTCATTTCCATTTATTCTGTTCTACTTAATAGTGAATAAGTTCAGTGTGATTTCAGTTGCAGCATTTTCTCATTGAGACATATTCGGCTAAGATCCCGTTTTCTGAATGCATGTGTTTTAATTGGGCTTCCATGTGGTGATGGATGTAGGACTCCCTGCTGGTCCCTTTCTGGCTTTATAATTCCTGGTACAGATGGTTTTTACTCCTCTCCTTCTCCCTCTTACTGTTTGCCACCCTGACAATAAATACTGATACAGTCCCCTGAGGTATACATTCATCTCTCAGACCTCCAAACAAGCCAGACAGCATCTCACAATTGGGAAGAATGACAGTGGGAAGACAGGGTCATTGCAAGACACTGTAGCACACTGTGTCACCACCCTTGGGAGTTTGAAAGAGATGCAAGACAAAAATTGACCAACTCTCACTATAGTCAGATTTTTAGCCTAGAACTCCATACGGTTTATTTCAGAGTTTAAAAAAATTCCCCAGAGTACAAAACAAGATGGATAAGAATGTGTAAGTTAACTTTGAAAGAATCTTAGGAATACTTGCATTTCAGGAGGGTTAGTAGCAAATATGGGAAAAATTGTGGACTGTTAGGGGAATCTGCACACTTATCTAATGGTCATGGGGAAATATTGACCTTGGGGAAAATTGTGAAACCTGATGTTAGATGCTTTTCATTCCCCTGCTGTTCCTATCTTTACTCCTATCAATATGTACCATTCCATTAGATCTCCTCTAGGTTAACTGGCTTGCAGATATAATGATTTTATGGGACATATTGATGTTTATTTTGTTCATTCAACAAATATTTATTTATTGCTCATTCTTTCCCAAGTGCTGAGGATGTAAGAATACAGAGTGGGCAAAAGCAGTCACCATACTTGTGAAATTTTCATAGCAATTTATCACACTGTATGAACTCATAGTTACAAATCAAGATAAATAGGATCAAAGAAGGGGACATGTTTCTATGGGAACATGTGGTTGAATACTCCAACCTAGAGTGGGAGGGGCGAATAAGGCTTTCTTTCCTGAAATGTGAAGGGCGAGTAGAATTAACTAGGAGTGTTTATTTGGAGCTGGGAGACTGGGAAAGAATTTTAGAAAGAGAAATCCTTAGAGACAAAGGCTCATGTAAGCAGCAGATACGGGCATGATGGCTGATCCAGTGTTCAGGCTGATAGTTTGAGAACCTGAAGATTCTCAAGGTAAAAGTGCTGCTTATGTGTATTTATAATCCAAGTCAAAATAGAATAGATGTGAGATAGAAGTGACATGCTACAAGGGTAGCAATCTTAGTAGGTAAGTATCCCCTAAAACACATGTGGAACATTAAGGAAAGTGGTTGCTCACTTCAGTTTATTTTGGTGTGAAAGAAATTGGTCTATTTGGGGGAAAATGTGGGATAATGTGTAAACTACAAAGATAAAAAGAGCTACCCCCAATTTTAAAGGTCCAAAAGTTTGACTAAATTTTTACCTGATAAAAATACACCCAGTAATTTTAAAATAAGTCCTCTAGTTTTTCCAGGATGACTATATGTTCTTCGAGAAGATAATCTTTTAATGGCTAATTTTTGGTAACATTAATTATTTTTGAATGTTGTACTCCATGCCTTTAGTCCTGAGTATGAAAATTATTACCATGAGAATAAGCTGACTTTAAAAACCATCTTTCTGCTTGATAATATCCCTGGGTACTTGACTCTTTTGAATTATCATTTCAGTCTTTTTGTTGTTTACAGAGTCCTTAAACCTCCTCTGGTTTTCAACTCATAGAACAGTTAATGTTTTCAGAAGCACTGTTTGAAACCAACCTTGAAAAAAGCAGACAAGAACATAGAAAAAAAAACATTAGTCTGCAATTGAGGCAGTGTAGGAAGTATTATATCTTCAAACCCCCAAATATATGGATATTTCCTAACATGGGTTATAAATGGCATAGGGAATATTTATTCCCTCCTCTTATAAATGAGTTTAATGTCTTGAAAAAAGTTTGGATTTTCAGTGCAGCTTAGAAGAGCTTAGATGTTACAGTTCTGTCCTAGCAAGCAAAAATCTGAAGAAATGCAAAATCAACAACTCTGTTTAGATCTACCAGAGAAACAAGGTCCCAAGGCAAACCACAATCTCCAAAATTGGAGAGATGAACAGACTGGATACAGAGAATCACAACTCACTACAGCAGAAACCCATGAGCAGAAAACTGTGGGAACTAGTACTGTGATAGGAAAACCTCAGTGACGAATGAATTGTTGAAGGATCAGTGGAAACAAACCTGAGAGTTAAAGACTCTAGGAGGACCCAATCAGAGAGGGACCCTCCCTCAAAACTTTTATGAGTTTTACTCCAGGTTCTCTACCAGATACAGTAAAGACTGGAGAAAAATCTCTTTGTTCTTCAGGAAGGAGGAGGGGAAAAATTGTCATTTTGTAATGGACCTGCTCTCAAGAGAAACTGTTTTACCAGAGCTTAATCCACCAGAGTCGTCTTAGAACCCAGCTGATCCCAGGGAAGGAAGTAACTCCAGCCCACTCTAACTATTCTGTCCCATTTAAAAGAGAGTGGGTGGGACTGAGAAGAACTGTGAAATTCACAGTCCAAGGCCACGAGCTCACTGACAGTGAGACCTAACCACAGTACTACAAAATGCTTCCTCCCCCTCTGCAGCTTACTATCACAAAGCGGCAGAGAGAAGCCTCTCTGCAGCTTCTGTGGGGAGGGCAGAGCCCCCACCCCTCTCCAGCGCTATAAATAGGTGACCGTGATCAGAGCCCTGGAGTAGCAGCCTCTGTGCGTGTCCCCATCCTGGAAGGATATCTGACCCCTTCGGTCCCACGCGGCCCCCGGCCAGGACCATTAACCCCTTGGCTTCTGGCACCACCCCACCTCAGAAGCACCCGCATCTATCGGTCAGTTTGTCAGTCGACTCCACTACCCGGACCGAGGGGGACGGGGATGGAGCCCAGCAGAGAGCCACCAGCCCCCCACCCCTGCCCAAGCAGCCTGGGGCAGCCTGTGGGGGGAGGGGCTACTCTGAAGAGGCTCTCAGAGGCCAGGGGAGGAGAGGCTGAGGGGTTTGCCTTGGCATCCTTCCAGAAGGTGGCTTGGTTCAGAGGTAGCTTGGTTTCAGGACCTCACTGCCACCCCCCTGGGCCCACACGCAGCTGATTCCCGGGCTGTGCTGGAGGAGACCCTGCCCCACTCGCACAGGTGCTCCCCCCTCATTCTCCAGCCCCCCAGCCTGCCCTGGGGGTTGAGATTGAGTTATTACTTTGTGCATCATATCTATCAAGAAAAAAAAATTATAAGCTATGCCAAAAAGCAAAACAAACAGCAAAGAAACTCCTCAGTTTAAAGAATCTGAGCAAGCATTAGAACCAGTCAGATATGGCAAGAATGTTGGAATTATCAGACCAGGAATTTTACAAATGGCTTTAGTGGACAACATAGACAACATGAAAGAACAGTTGGGTAATATAAGCAGAGATAGAAAAAGTGGAGATAGGAGTTCCCATAATGGCACAGCAGAAATGAATATGACTAGGAACCATGAGGTTGCGGGTTCCATCCCTGGCCTCACTCAGCGGGTTAAGGATCTGGCATTGCCATGAGCTGTGGTGTAGGTCGCAGACGTGGCTCGGATCTGGCATTGCTGTAGCTGTGGCGTAAGCCATCAGGTGTAGCTCCCATTAGACTCCTAGCCTAGGAACCTCCATATGCCATGGGTGTGGCCCTAAAAAGCCAAAAAAAAAAAAGAAAGAAAAAAAGAAAAAGTGGAGACAGAATAAAAACTTTTTTCTTTGTTCTTAATTGACCTGAAAAATGACAGACTTTTTCCCAAAATAAATATAACAAAAATATGTTTGATGACTATAGTTTGTGTATAAGTGAACTGAATGACAGGAATGATACCAGGGCGGAATTAGGAACGTTTTGTATTATAAGGTACTTATACTAGCTGTGCAGTATCATTTTTTTTAACTTTAAAGTAGACTTAAGTTATTTGTAAATGCATATTTTAAATTCTAGAGCAACTACTGAGGATTCAAAAAAAAAGAGAGAAGTATAATTGATGCTACGAAAGGAGAGAATAACAAATAATATAAAATACTCAAAAAAAGATCCATCAGCCAGAAAAGAGTAAGGATATAATTGAACTCAAAAGCATCATCATTCAACTGGATATAATTGACATCTATAGCCTGCTTAATTCAACAACAGTAGAATATATTCTTCTCAAGCTCATATAGAACACCCCCAAGAAAGGTCTTATTCTGGGTCATAAAACATACCTTAAATTTAAAAGAATATAGATCATACAATGTATTCTCCCAGACCACAGTGAAATTAAACTAGAAATGTATAAAAGAAAGACACCTGGGAAATCCCAATATGGAGAATAAACAACATACTTCTATATATTAAATGAGCCAAAAAGAAATCACAAGAGAAATTTATAGATATTTTGAACTAAATGAAAATGATAACACAATTTATCAAGATTTAAAGATGCAGCAAAAATAGTACATTAATGAAAACTTATAACATGGAATACTTAAGTTACAAAAGAAGAAAGATTTAAAATCAGTGATCTAAGATTCCACCTTAAGAAACTAGAAAAAGAAGAGCAAGTTAAATCTGAAGTAAGCAGGAAAAAATAAACAATAAAAATTAGAGCAAAAATCAATGAAATTGAAAATGGGGAACTAAAAGAAAAATCAACAAAACCAAAAGCTGGTTCTTTGAAAAATCAATAAAATTTATAAGTTTTAACAAGACTAACAATAGCAACAACAAGCAAAAAAAAAAAAAAAAAAAAAAGAAACCAAAAGAAAAAAGAAAGAACCCAAAAATTTAACAAGATAAGATGACACAATACTAATATCAGAAATGAAAGAGAGGACATCATTACCAACTCTATGGATGTTAAAGGCTAAGAAAGGAATACTGTGAACAACTCTGGACCAAAAGATTTGATAACCTAGATGAAATGGTCCTGTTACTTAGAAGACTCAACCTGCCAAAAGTCATACAAGAATAAATAGGCAATCTAAATAGGCTTGCATCTATTAAAGAAATTAAATCAATAGTTAATAGCCTTCTGGTACAAAGCAACAGGCCCAGGTGAGTTGGTAAATTCTACTAAATATTTAAGGAAGGAATAATACTGATTTTCTGTAATCTCTTCCAGAAGATAGAATCCGAAGGAATACTAACCAACTAACTCATTATATGAGCTCAGCATTACTCTAATACTAAAGCTAGATTAAAAGTTTACAAGAAAAGAAAATTACAGAACTATATCTCTCATGAACATAGATACAAAATATTTAACAATATTATAGTAAAATGAGTACAAGAGTGTACAAAAAGAATTATACATTATAACCAAGTGAGTTTTATCCTAGGCATCTAAAGATGGTTCAATCTTCAAAAATCAATTACTATAATTCATTATATCAGTAAGTGGAGGAGAAAAATCATATTTTCATATAAATTAATGCAGAAAAAACAGATAAAATTCAACATCCACTTTTATATACAGATTTCATCAATTTTCAGTAATGATTCAATCAGTAAAGCCTTAACTGATTTTGACAGAATTTTGCATCCAAGTTTCATGTGTGTTTTTAAAGCTTAAGCTGTTAAAACCAAGCTATGAAATGATCTAGAGAAAATGCTGAACTTCTTCATAAGAAATAACATCATACTTTATCTAAAGTCAGGGAAATTTTATAAAGTATTAAAGCAATAAGAAGTACCCTGGGTTTTTTTGAACTGATTAGTTTTTATAGTGCCCTTGATGTTGCAGATTCCTTAGAAAAAAACATATCAAGAATTGCAATGAGGATGAAATATGACTCTTTAACATATGTTACATGTGCTACCTTGATTTTCCTTAATGGCATTCCTACTTCAGTTAAATATGGGTAAATACAATTCACAGAACTTTTTCCACGACAGCAGCTTTAACTTTTTTTTTCTTTCACAAACAAAGACTTTTGCTTTTGGCAACAGAATAAACTATGGTTTGGAAACAGTACCAATTTGTAATAACTTAAAACTCTGTAATTCTTCATAACACATTTTGAAAAAAAGTATTCTAAGCTGTAGATTAGACTTTTTTATTCAAAATAGGTCTTATTGTGTAAAGTGACATTCTATTTTCAGAAGTTTTACTCAGTACCCTAACTGTGAAAAATACCTAACCCATTCCAAGAAGATATGCTGACCAGAAATGCTGGGGTACTGTGACAAAGTGTTCATATCAGACAGGTCTAGACAGAATACCAGGAAGAAGAGGAAATGAGGGCAGAACTGGGGATCATTATCTTACATCAAGGTCTCTGGTTTTAAATTGAATTTCCACCCTAGCTGCCTTGTGAGTTCACATGGAGTTCTAATCAGTCCAGGCATAAAAGGTGACTTGAATAGAGAGAAACAATATACTTTTTGTAAAATTTTGAAAGAGTATGACACCCCACTTCTGAATCCCAGAAGATTAAGTTGGGAGATTATGCGGATAACTTTTTATATTCCCTTGAAAATAAAATAAGAACAATAAAAATAAACTCAGGGATGCTCCAGCTAAGATAATAATAGAAGCAAAATCACCATGATAAGAGATAAAAATTTAAATCATATCGCTTTTATAATGCAAGGCATATATTGTTTCTGACAGGACAAAATCCAGCCTCCTTAGCTCATCTCAGTTTCTTCTCAATGAAGCTAGACATTTAATTAATTAAACAGATTTTTGGCTTGGCTTTAATGATGTCTAGTTCCTTGCTACCTACCTAGCATGTTTGAATCCCACTTGCATGAAATAATCATTCCCGAATCTGAATTTCCAATAATACCTCACCTTTGCCTATATATGGACTCTTAATCTTCCTAGCCCAGAGTTATAAGTTTGTATTAATTTGACTTATCTTCTGTTAATTTGTAAACTTGCTGAAAACAGGCTCCATTTATTGTATTATTACCCATTATTTCCTGATACCTTTTAGATGCTCAGAAATGAATTCATCCATTAATTGTGAGTAAACAAAACAGTAAATCAATTTGAGGCTGTTTTGGAGACTTTTAATTGGGGAAATTAACATCAGACTTGGAAGGAATGTAAAAGGCCCTTCCACATTTAGTAAATTTGCTTTTCCTTTTTACAAATCTTATTCATGTGTGACTTTATTAAGCCCATTTTGGCATAATGGCAATATAGCTCAATTCCCTGTTTTCCAAATGCTTCCATTTTCTGCCAGCCCTATAAAGAAAGCTTTCTCTAAACCGTGAACCCAGACCATAGGGAATGAGTAATGGAAAGTCTTCATATGTGTATTCGTTACAAAGGATTTGATGGCTAAACACTGATTTAGAGCAGTTGAGAGCAGACTTAATAAGGATTCTGGTAGTAAGAATAGCTTTGAAAAAAATTGACAACTAAAAATAAAGAAGCTGATAATATGAAGGAAGTGGATAGTTTGTTATGCAAAGGAAAGAGATTGGTAGTTTTACAATTAAGGAATAAAAATAAGAAAAAGTTTCTCCTTGTTACATTTTTTATCAAGTTGTTTTTAACTTGATATTTAGGCAATCACAACACGCATAACATAAAGGAAAAACAGTGGAAAGAAAATGGATTGAAAGAAAATGTATCTAATATTGCTTCAGTAATACTTTCTTTTCTTTTCTTTATTTTCTTTTTGTCTTTTTGCCTTTTCTAGGGCTGCTCCCGCAGCATATAGAGGTTCCCAGGCTAGGGGTCTAATTGGAGTAGCTGCCAAGCCTACACCAGAGCCACAGCAACGTGGGATCCGAGCTGCGTCTGCAACCTACATCAGAGCTCACGGCAATGCCGGATCCTTAACCCACTGAGCAAGACCAGGGATCGAACCTGCAACCTAATGGTTCCTAGTCAGATTGGTTAACCACTGAGCCATGATGGGAACTCCAGCAATACTTTCTTTAATTGAATTTTTCTACACAACCTATTATTCTGCAGTTTGCTGTGTTTGTCCAATGTTATAGGAACTTCCATATGCCACAGGTATAGCCCTAAAAAGAAAAAAAAATCTCTATTTCAAGTACCCAGTAAAGTACCTGATCAATGGTAGTAATGCAATAAGTATTTAATGAATAAATTATTAAATGAATGAAATATCAGTTACAAAGGTAAAAGAGAAAAATGGTTCCAAGTTTTGGATGTCCAAACATGCTGGCTTTAAACATTTTATGTCCTTGAGATACAGTTAAGTTTGGGATTATTTTAGCTGCAGGAGAGAGCTATATAATAACTTAGATTTTTTTTTTCTCCTAACACGAATAGCATTATTAAGACTATTGCTGCTGGTGCCTCAGAACTGATATTAGGATATCATAGTGCAAATATCAATTACTATAATACATCATTCATTTAACATTTTTGCACTTTATTGCTTTCCATCCTAGAATTAAGCCAGTGACACAGAAAATAGGCTTTGAAAATGATGAGAGCTGAGAGATCAGACTATCTCCAGGACTTACTAGATGCCTCTGCTCTGAGGTTTCCAGACTCATCAGTTTTCTAATTTGTTAGATGGAGTTAATAACAACTTATTTGTTTCTTGATAAATTGCATTATCTAGAATCTTTCGCTATGCTCTGGCATATCATAAGAATTTAATAAATTCTGGTTGTTGGTGCTACTATTGTCATTGTTTAACATTAATCTATTATGGTGGTGGTAGCCACATAGAGCCCTATTATTATGCAAGCTTTTAAGATTCTTTTTGCTAAAACTCCATTGGCGATGTGAATCACTTTCATACAATAATTCGTATATTTATTATATAAATATCAGATACAATTTAGCCAAGATTCCCAAGATTACTAACATAAAAGATGGACATTCTTTTAAATTTTTTATTATATAGATGTATACTTCATTTTAAGAAATACTATTTTTCCTTTAGTTCCTTAAGCTTATAGTGAAGAAGCTAAGCTATGTGGCTACCACCACCACCATAATAGATTAATGTTAAACAATGACAATAGTAGCACCAACAACCAGAATTTATTAAATTCTTATGATATGCCAGAGCATAGCGAAAGATTCTAGATAATGCAATTTATCAAGAAACAAATAAGTTGTTATTAACTCCATCTAACAAATTAGAAAACTGATGAGTCTGGAAACCTCAGAGCAGAGGCGTCTAGTAAGACATAAGGCTTTGCCTGCATATGGAGGATAGAGGCTAGAGGGAGGAAAAAAAAATGTCAGTTTTTGATTCCATGCAGTAAAGGTCAGTGATGGCCTCAAATGCATTTACTGTGATGTGGGAAAAAATGAATAAACCTACATTCCATGAATATGTTTTTTCCCACAAATCAACATTACTCAAGGGTCAGTTATAGTTAAAATAATAAGTTGGTGAAATATGTGCAGTCGCTTTATATGTGACTTGAGAATGTGCAGAATTTGAGGATGAACTGGCATCTTATGATTTAAATTTTGGCAAAATGACTTGATTCCATCAAGAATGTCCACCAGTTTCTCTCAGCAATCATGGAAAGGTGTCTTTATCAGAGAATACTTATTTTGCTTTAGAACAGTGGTTTACAAACTGTCTTATTTAGAATAGATGCTGCTGAGCTGTGTGTGTTAAGTGGTGTGGTAGATATTGAGCCAGCATTACACTGGGTGTTCTAATAACCCCATTGACATGTCCCTCCATAGCACCATCTATATCTAACCCTACTTTTATCTGTTCAATATATTTAAATTTATTTTCTTGACTTTTACTTACAATATTGGTTCCACTAGTAAGAAATGTTTGAAAAATGTCATGGGGTTTCAGTGTGTCTATAGGAATCACCATTCAAATGCAAATAAAATCATGGTTTTATGGTCTTTTAACTGTAGGGAGTGAGTTAGCAAGATAGAATGTGAGGGATTGTGAGATATTTAAAAGTTCATTGTTAGGAGGAGAAGAGGAGGAAGGATAGATTGGAGGGCTGAGGAATTTGCCAGAGTAAGTGACAACAGGATGGGATGGAATGAGCAGAGCAAGTGGAAGAGTTGGAAATTCCAAAGACCAAGCATATCTAACTCCCTTTGTTATAGTTTTGATAGAATCACCCCTAGAAACAGCTTTGAAAAATATTTGTAAAGCTATTCATGAAGAGAAAATAAAATGCTCTAGAAAGAGTGTCCCAAAATTTCTCCTAGTGAGAAATATGAAGGTCTCTCCCAGCCCAATGGAAGTGGCAGGAGGAAGAGATGAATGAATAAAATAATCAAGTGACATGTCAGAGGATTGGGTTTGATGGCTAATCGACTGAAGGAGGAAGATTGGAAAATATATCTTGCTTGAACGTGAGTCAGTGGTACTAGCCATGAGTGACACTATCTTATCTTGATAGACTTTATGTTAGTTTTCTGTTGGTAAATAACAACAGAATTTAGGGGTTTAAAACAACACATTTTTATCTCATAGTTTCTGTGAGTCAGGAGCCTGGGCTCAATTAAGTGGGTCCTTTTCCTCGGGGTCACCTAATGCTGCAGCAAAAGTGTTGGCTGGCCTGTGTTCTTATCTGGAAGCTCAACTGGGGTAAATTTATGTCCAAGCTCACTCAGTTGGTTGGCAGATTCTTTTTAAAGTTGTAGGACTGAGATCCCTGGCTTTTTCTCTGGCTGTGGTAGAGGCTGTTCCTAAACCTTTGTTGACTGCCTTTAGCTCCTAATATCTGCTCACATTTCCTAAACATTTCCCAGAGTCCCTAATAGGACTGCTTGCTTGTCAAGGCAGCAAGAACTAAAGCATATTAGAGAAAGTCTGCTATAAGACCGTGTAGTATGTAATCATGGAATAGATATGACATCCTGTCACCTTTGCTATATTCTTTCAATTTGACTCAAATCACAAGTCTCATCCACAACCAGGAGAAGGGATTTTTGCAAGAGCATGAGCACCAGCCTATTAGGATCATAGGAGGGTGCCCTGGAGTCATCCCCCATATACATAGGAAAATCAAGAAGAGCTAAAGGCATAAAGAAAGCCAGACAAAACATTATGGGAAATATCATGGGTGCAGGTTTTTGTATAGCAATATTAATGAAGCTACAAAGCGGAACCTAAAATATGGCTTTAGTAACTACCTGCACAGTCATGAAGATGACTCACAGTACAATTTCCTTTATTTTCTGCTCGCTTGGTATTTTACTCATATGTTATTATATCTGCCTGCCTGTACTTAGTTGCATTGACAATAAATTAATGTGGTAATTTAGTTCTCATTGGTTAAGTGAATGTATTTCTAACTGAGAAACATACCTTTTGGGCTTTGAATGGCAGATACACCTGCATCCTTCCTCGGGCAATTTCCCTTAGTGAAACCCATGTCACCTAAAGCAGTGATGCTTCTCTATTTAAAGGAATGTGGTTACAGATAATGTTGACAGCATGAGATTTGAGGCCTAGAAAAAGCCTGAGGCAAATAGATTATGTTTAGGCACTGAAAAAACCCAGGCACGTTATTCAGTTTGTGCCCAAGCAAGCTAATTTATGCCAGACTGGTGAAGCTTTGTTTTGATAACTTCTGGACTTGTTCTTGGCTCAGTGCATGTTTGACTGAGAAGTCTTTCCTTCTAAGTGTTCCCTTTTGTCACGACAAATACTGTTTAGGGTACTAATGAGCTGAGATCATAAAGTGAATTCTTAAGGGAGTTTAATAGGGTCATTGTGAGACACTCTTCCAGAGATAATGTATTTCTGCCTCACAGTGTTTACTGTAGCCTACAGCAATGGTGTATGTGAAAGTTCAATTTTTACCATATGTGTAATTATAGGAATGAGCATTCAACTCTTTTAAGGGATGAGGGCTTAGTTCCAAATTTAAGGAGCATGTTGAAAGTTAACTGAATTTTTTTCAAACTTTCAAACCATTTACTTTTGTTCATGCTTTAAGCTGCTGACACTTCTTTCTCCTTTTTCCTGGGTCTGTGCTAATAACTGTAAGTTGGCAACTTTTCAGTTTGTGATTTTTGGCACCGTCATTATATTGTATTACAATAAGACTATAACTGTATAGTCCTGTTTCAGGGAATAAGGAATAGAATTGGCACCAACATATTGAATAATAGCCAGGCCTTGTGCATTTCCACTAAAACAAGAAGACCAAATAAACAATAAACATAATTGTTAGATTATTTGCATCATAGTAATTTAGTCTTAGCCTGCATTGATTTATTAAGTGTCTATGGGCAAAGACCACACAGAGATCAATGTGTTAGAGTGAACAACAAGCACATTGTGGAGTAAGATCTGAGAGAGAGAGAGAGAGAGAGAGAGAGAGAGAGAGAGAGAGAGAGAGAGAAGGGAGAGAGAGAGAGGTGAGAAGAATTACTTACATATGTTCACCCAAATGAGTAGTGAGGTGGATTACTCTGATGAAGTCTTTTTTTTTTTTCTTCAGAATATATATTACAGAACAACCTCTGACTTAGTACTCATGATAGCCTCTGTTTCTTATAATTTCCACCCTTGGCATTTAAAAAATAACCAAGGATTGGGAATTCCCATTGTGGTGCAGTGGTAATGAATCCAACTAGGATCCGTAAGGATGGGAGTTGGATCCATGGCCTCACTCATTACATTGGGAATCCGGCACTGCCATGAGCTGTGGTGTAGGTCACAGATGCAGCTTGGACCCCACTTCACTATGGCTGTGGTAGGCTGGCAGCTACAGCTATGATTTGACCCCTAGCCTGGGAACTTCCATATGTGGTGGGTGCAGCCCTAAAAAACAAAAATAATAATATTAAATAAATAAATAAAAGCAACAAATTTAATTTTACATGGCTGTTTGTGTATATTATTTGATAATTCTATTTTTAGTTTTCTGAGGAATCTTCATAGTTCCATACTATCTTCCACAGTGGCTGTACAAACTTACATTCCCACCAACAGTGTAGGAAAGTACCCTTTTCTCCACACCCTCTCTAGCATTTATTTGTAGACTTTTTAATGATAGCCATTCTGACTGTTGAGAGGTGGTACCTCATTATAGTTTTGATTTGCATTTCTTTAATAATTAGTGATGTTGAGCATCTTTTCATGTGCTTACTGGCCATTTGTCTGTCTTCTTTGGAAAAATGTTTATTTAGGTCTTCTGCCCATTTTTCAATTGGGCTGGTTTTTTTTGTTGTTGTTGTTGTTATTGTTGTTGTTCTTATTGAGTTGTATGTGTTGTTTGTCTTTCACCTCTTTGGTCAGGTCTATTCCTAGTTTTATATATATTGGTGAAACTTCAAAAGTTTTTTTTTTACATTCCCTTTCTTAAATTTCGTTGTTAGTGTAAAAATGCAACCAATTTCTGAATGTTAATCCTGTATCCTGGTACTTTGCTGAATTTATTTATCAGTTTGAGTAGTTTTTTTCTATGGAGTCTTTAGGGTTTTCTCTATATAATATATCATCTGCATATAGTGACAATTTTACATATTCCCTTCCAATGTGGATACCTTTTATTTATTTTTCTTGTCTGATCGCTTTGGTTAGGACTTCTAATACTATGTCAAATCGAAGTGGTGAGAATGGGCATCCTTGTCTTGTTTCAGATTTCAGTGGAAAGACTTTCAGCTTTTCACCATTGAGTATTATATTGGCTGTGAGTTTTTCATAAATGGCTTTTATTGCTAGAAGATGGTGGGGTAGTAGGATGTGAATCTCACATACCCCTTCAAAACATCAAAAACATAACTCCGTGGGGAATGATTGGCAAAGAAAATTTTCTTAATGCTGGCAAAAGACCTCAGGATTCTGAGAGAGAAGGAAAATCTTCATGAAAATAGGTAGGACAAAAGAAAGAAGAAAAAAGGAAAAGAGAGAAAATGAGAAAATAAGCAGGACAGGCCCTGTGAGCCTAGGAGGGAGCTGGGAAATAAGAAAAGTTATTGCACACTGGGAAGCCGCTGCACTGGCAGGGAGATCAGCTGGGACAAAGAAGGAACTTTAGAGTCTCAGAGGAGAACACAGCAATTGGTTTGAAGCAATTAAAAGGAAAAAGTGCTTTATAAATTATCAATGCTACCTCCCTGTACTTCCCAGCCTAAGATTATCAACCATCTGCTGGTGTAGGCAGGGGTTGAGAACTAAAACTCTTCCTTTGGAGATCAGACTCAGAGAGTGAACTGGGGCTGGATGCAAGGACAAAAGCCAGGGCTGGCCATGCAGAAACAGCCTGGAGGGACTAGATTCTAAAGGGATCACATTTAAGGGAATAAGTTGAAGAAACTTGGATGGGCTTCTTGGCCATATACCATTGTTTGGGGGTACTCGGGTAAGTGTCAGGATCCACCACTACAGCTTTGTTCCCTGTGCATGTTCTCAGTGTCAGGACACTGCCTGCTCTAGCTCCTGGAGCCATAGGATGAGCAGCTGCTGCCTGGCAACAGAAAGAGCAGCCAATACCCCCATAACAATGGTATGAAACAGTCCTATGAGCCATCTGCCTATGGGAGAGGCCACAGGAGCCACTGCCATCACATCCCCTGCTTCAGGAGTGGTTCTTTGAACCATGAACCAGTGCCACTTCCCTCATGGACCCCATCCCTAGCAACACCCAATTCCAGGAGAGGTAGTGTGATACTTCTGCCCCCATCACATGCTCTGGATGTATGTGAACCACCACTACCCAAGGAACTCCAGGATTTGGCACCATCTGCCACATCTACATACCTGTTGTTAAGGGGTCTACAAACTAGAAAGACAATATGAGACAACAGAGACATGTTTCAGATAAAGGAACAAGGTAAAACACACAAAAACAACTAAATAAAAAAGAAATAGGCAGTCTACATGAACAAGAATTCAGAGTGATAATAGTAAAGATGATTCAAGATCTCAGAAAAAAAGTGGAGGCACAGATTGAGAAGATACAAGAAGTATTTAACAAAGAGCTAGAAGATTTGAAGAAAAAGCAAACTAAGATCAATAGTACAATATCTGAAATGAAAAATACGCTAGAAGGAATCAACAACAGGGTAACAGAGGCAGAAGAATGACTAAGTGAGGTGGAAGAGAGTGGTGGAAATCACTGCACAGAAAAGAATAAAGAAAAAAGAATGAAAATAACTGAGGACAGTCTAAGAGACCTCTGAGATAACATTAAACATACCAACATTCACATTGTAGGGGTCCCCAGAAGGACAAGAGAGACAGAGAAAGGGCCAGAGAAAATATTTGAAATTATAGCTGAGAATTTCCCTAATATGAGAAAGGAAACACTCAAGTTGAGGAAGCACAAAACACCCATATTGGATAAACCTAAGGGGAAACATAAACTTAAAATTATTATTAATTTTAATCAAACTGAAAAAAATTAAGTACAAAGAAAAAATATTAAAATTAATAAGGGAAAAGCAGCAAATAACATACAAGGGAACCCCTCGTAAGGATAAGAACTGATTTTTCAGCAGAAACTCTGCAAACCAGAAAAATAGTGGCAAGGTATATATAGGTTGATGAAAGGGAGGAATCTAGAATTAAGAATAATCTACCCATCAAGGCTCTTATTCAGATTTAATGGAGAAATAATAGTTTTACAGATAAGCAAAAGCTAAAAGAATTTATCACCATCAAACTAGCTTTACAACAAGTGCTAAAGGTATTTATCTAGGTTGAAAAGAAAAGGCCATAAGTAGAAACCAGAAAATTGTGAATGGGAAATCTCATCAGTAAAGGCAAACATAGAGTAAATCATCCAGACACAAATATGATATCCAAACCAGCACATGTGAGAAGATGAAAGTACAAATGCAGGATATCAGAAATGCATTTGAAATTAAGACACCAGCAACTAAAAACTATATGCATATATACAGAATGTTATATCAAAATCTTGTGGGAACCACTAACCAAAAAAGACAATAGGCAGACATATTAAAAAAAAAAAAAAACAGTCCAACTATAAAACCAAAGGTAGCCATCAAATCACAAGAGAAGAGAAGAGGAAGGGAATAGATACATCCAACATGAACAAATCCAAAACAATTACAAAATAACAATAATGATGTATATGTAAATAATTACTTTGAATGTAAATGAATTAAATGCTCCAACCATAATAAATAGACTGGCTGAATGGATACAAGAACAAGACCCATATATGCTGTCTACAAATGACCTACTTCAGGTCTAGGGACACATACAGACTGAAGGTGACAGGGTGGAAGAAGATACTCCATGAAAATGGAAATCAAAAGAAAGCTAGAGTAGCAATACTCATATCAGAAAATATAGACCTTAAAGAATGTTAGAAGAGACAGAAAAGGACACTACATAATGATCAAGAGATCAATTTAAGAAGATATAACAATCATAAATATGTATACATTCAACATAGGAGCCCCATATATAAGGAAACTGCTAACAGCCATAAAAAAAGAAATTGACAATAACACAATAATAGTGGGGGAATTTAACACCCCACTTATATCTATGGACAGATCATCCAAAAAGAAAACAACAAAGAAACACAGACCTTATGTAACACATTAGACAAGATAGAGTTAATTGATATTTGCAGAACATCCCATCTGAAATCAGCATAATACACATTCTTCTCAAGTGCACATGGAACATTCTCCAGGATAGATCACATCTTGGACCATAAATCAAACCTCAATAAATTAAGAAAACTGAAAACATGTTAAACCTTTTTTTTCTAACCACAACACTATGAAAATAGAAATCAGCAACAAGAAAAGAACTGCAAAAAAAGAAACACATAGAGACTAAACAATATGATGCTAAACAACTAATGGATCACTGAAGGAATAAAAGAGGAAATTTAAAAATACCTAGAGATAAATGATAATGGAGATAAAAGAATCCAAAATTATGGGATGCAGCAAAAGCAATTCTATGAGGGAAGTTTATAACAATAAAACCTCACCTCAGGAAACAAGAAAAAAGAACAAACAAAACCCAAGGCACATAGAAGGGAAGAAATCATAAAGGTTAGAGCAGAAATAAATGAAACAGAGACAAAGAAAACAACAGAACTAATCAATAAAACTGAGAGCACTTTTTTGTTGTTTTTGTTTTTGTTTTTTAGCTGCACCCATGGCACGTGGAAGTTCCTGTGCCAGGGACTGAATTCAAGCCAAAACTGCAACCTACATCACAGCTACTACAATGCCAAATCCTTAATGCACTGCAACAGGCCGGAGATTGAACCATCGTCTCCAAAGAGAAAAGCCAGGTCATTAACCCACTGTGCCACAGTGGCAACTCCAAAGCTAATTCTTTGAAAAGATAAAATTTATAAACTTTTAGCCAGATTCATCAAGAAAAACGGGGAGAGAGCCCAAATCAATAAAATTAGAATCGAAAAAGGAGAAATTGCAACTGACACCACAGAAATACAAAGGATCATAAGAGACTACTATAAGCAACTATATGCCAATAAAATGGACAACCTAGAAGAAATGGACAAATTCTTAGAATGTTACAGCCTTCTAAGAATGAACCAGGAAGAGAAAGAAAATATAAATAGGCCAATCACAAGTACTAAAATTGAAAATACGATTTAAAAACTTCTAGGAAACACCTATCCTTCTGATACTTCCAAAAAATTGCAGAAGGAACCCTTCCAAGCATATTCTATGAAGCCACCATCACCCTGAAACCAAAACCAGACAAAGATAACACCAAACCAAACCAAACCAAAACAAAACAAAAAAACTACAAGCCAATATCATTGATAAATATAGGTGCAAAAATCCTTACCAAAATATTTTCAAACTCAATATGACAATACATCAAAAGGATCATATACCATGAATCAAGGAAAATTTATCCTAGAGATTCAAGGATTTTTCAATGTACGCAATGTTATACACCATTTCAACAAACTGAAGGATAAAAATCATATGGTAATCTCAATAGATAATGAAAAATCTTTGATAAAATTTGACACCCATTCATTAAAAAAAATTTCTCAGAAAGTGGGCATAGAGGGAACCCACCTCAACATAATAAAGGCTACAGCCAACATAATTCTCAATGGTAAAAATCTGAAAAAAAAATTCTGCTAATATCAGGAACAAAACAAGAATGTCCACTCTCACCACTTTTATTAAACATAGTTTTAGAAATCCTAGCCATATCAATCAGAGAAGGAAAAAAAAAGGAATACAAATTGGAAATGAAGAAGTAAAACTTTCCCTGCAGACTACATAATACTACACATATAAAACCCTAAAGAATCTATCAGAAAACTCCTAGAGCTCATCAATGATTCAGTAATGTTTCAGGATACAAAATTAGTACACAGAAATCTCTTTCCTATTTGTACAATAATAGCAAAAGATCAGAAAGAGAAATTAAGGAAACAATTTCATTTGCCATAGCATAAAAACAAATAAAATACCTAAGAATAAACCTATGCAAGGTGGTCAAACCCCTGTACTCTGAAAACTATAAGATATTGTTGAAAGAAATGAACACAACAAAAACAGATGAAAAAATATGCCATGCTCTTATATTCAAAGTATCAGTATTGTCAAAATGACTACACTACCCAAGGCAATCTACAAATTCATTGCAATCCCTATTAAATTACCAATGACATTTTTCACAGAACTAGAACAATTAATTTTTAAATTTATATGGAAACACAAAAAAACTCAGCCTGAGAAATCCTGAGAAAGAAAAATGGAGCTGGAAGAATCAGGCTTCCTGATTTTAGACTATACTACTAAGCTACAATCATCAAAACAGTATGATACTGACACAAAAACACACGTATATATCAGTGGAAAAGGATAGAAAGCCCATAAATGATCCTATGCATATAGACAATTAATTATGAAAAAGGAGGCAATGGGCGTTCCTGTCATGGCTCAGTGGTTAACGAACCCAACTAGGAACCATGAGGTTGTGGGTTCGATCCCTGACCTTGCTCAGTGGGTTAAGGGTCTGGTGTTGCTGTGAGCTGTGGTGTAAGTCACAGATGTGGCTCAGATCCCGCATTGCTGTGGCTGTGGTGTAGGCCAGCAGCTGCAGCTCCGATTAGACCCCTAGCCTAGGAACCTCCATATGCCACAGGAGCAGTCCTAGAAAAGACAAGAAAAGATTAAAAAAAGACCAAAAAAAAAGAAAATAAAAAGGAGGCAATAATATACAATGGGGAAAAGATAGTCTGTTAGGAAAACAGAACAACCACATGCAAAAGAATGAAATGCTCTCTAACACCATACACAAAAATAAACTCAAAATGGATTAAAGGCCTAAATATTAGACCAGATACTATAAAAATCTGAGAGGAAGACATAGGTAGAATGCTCTTTGACATAAATCACAGCAATATCTTTTGTGATCCACCTCCTAAAGTAAAGAAAATAAAAACAAATATAAACAAACAAGACCCAATTAAAATTTAAAGCTTTTGTACAGCAAAGGAAACCATTAACACAACGAAAAGACAGCCCACAGAATGATAGAAAATCTCTGCAAATCAACAAAGGCTTAATCTCCAAAATAGACAAATAGCTCATGCTGCTCTATATAAAAAAATAAGAAACAATTAAAAAGTGGTCAGAAGATCTAAACAGACATTTCTTCAAATAAGACAGATTGACCAAAAAGCACACAAAAATTAGATGCTCAACACCTCTAATTATTTGAGAAATGCAAATCAAAATTGCCATTATCAAAAAGTTTACAAACAATAAATAGATACTGTAGAGGGTGAGGAAAAAATGGAATCCTCCTATGCTATTGGTGGGAATGTAAGCTGGTGCAACCACAGTGGATAGCAGTATGGAGGTTCCTTAAAAAACTAAATATAGAGCTACCATATGAAAAAGCAATGCCATTCCTAGTCTGGAGAAAATATTAATATTAGTTTGAAAAAATACATGCACCCCAATGTTCATTGCAGCAGTATTTATAGTTGCCAAGATGTGGAAGCAACCTAAATGTCCATCAACACAGAAAAGGATAAAGAAGCTGTGCTACATACATACAATGGAATATTACTCAGCCATAAAAATGAAATAATGCTATTTGCAGCAACATAGATGGACCTAGAGATTATCGTACTAAGTGAAGTTAGACAGTGAAAGGCAAACATTATATGATATCTCTTATATGTGGAATTTAAAATAATGCCATTGCAGCAACATGGATGCAACTAGGAATTATCATACTAAGTGAAGTCATTCAGACAGAGAAAGAGAAATATCATATGATATCACTAATATATGAAATCAAATAGAAATTATACAATAGAATTTACAAAGCAGAAACAGACTCAAAGATTTCAAAACCAAAGTTACATTTATCAAAGGGTAAACCTGGAGGTTAAGGGATAAATTAGTAGATTGGGATTGATATATGTACACATAATAAAATAGGTGTGTAAAAAGGACCTACTGTGTAGCACAGAGAAATATACTCGGTTTTGTATAATAACCTATGTGAGATAATAATCTGAAAAGGAATGGATATATGTGTAACTGTCTTATTTTGCTTAATGCCTGAAATTAAAACAATTTTGTAAGTCAACTATAATGAATATTATAAAATATTTTAAAAAGTGGCTTTTATTATTTTGATGTATATTCTCTCTGTCCCCACTTTGGTAAGGATTTTTATAATGAATGGATGTTAAATTTTGTCAGGTGCATTTTCTGCATCTATCGAGATGATCATGTGGCTTTGTTTACTTCTGTCCATGTGGTATATTACATTGATTGATTTCTGTATGTTGAAACATCCTTGTGAACTTGTAATGAATCCCACTTGGTCATGGTGTATGACCTTTTTTAAGTGTTGTTGAATTCAGCTTGCTGATATTTTGTTGAGAATTTTTGCATCTGTATTCATCAGTGATACTGGCTTGAGTTCCCTGGTGGTGTTTTCACCACTGCAGCTCTGGTTACTGGTTACTGCTATGGCATGAGTTGGATCCCTGGCACCAGAACTTCTGCATGGTTTGGGCATGTCCAAAAAAGATGTTGGCCTATAATTTTCCTTTTGGGTGGTACTTTTGTCTGCTTTTGGTATGAGGGTGCTAGTGGCGTCTTAGAATGTAATTATTATATGAACCAGCAATCCATTCCTGGGCCCATACCAGAATAAAACAACAGTTCATAAAGAATTGTACCCCTGTGTTCATCGCAGCACAATTCACAATAGCCAAGACTTGAAAACAACCTAAATGTCCATTCACTGAAGAATGGATTAAGAAGAGTGCTATATATATATACAATGGAATACTACTCAGCCATGAAAAGAATGAAATAATGCCATTTGCAGCAACATGGATACAACTAGAGATTCTCATACTAAGTGAAGTAAATCAGAAAGAGAAAAGCAAACACCATATGGTATCACCTGTAGATAGAATGTAAAATATGGCACAAATGAACCTATCTGCAAAAAAGGAACAGACTCACAGACATAGAGAACAGACATGGTTACCAGGGGTGAGGGAGGAAGAGAGAAAGATGAACTAGAAGTTTAGAGTTAGTAAATGAAAACTATTGCATTTAGAATGGATAAACAAGAAGTTCCTACTGTATAGCATATGGAACTATATCCAATCCCCTGGAATAAACCATAATGGAAAAGATTATTTTTAAAAAGAATGTGTATGTGTGTATAACTGAATCACTTTGCCATATAGAAGAAATGAGCACAACATTGTGCATCCAGTAGCTTTAATTAAAAAAAAGAAAAAATTATATGAAAATTCAAACATAGCATTGAAAATTAACTTGAGGTCAATCTTGTTTATAGTGAAAATGAGATGCTACCCTTATAACAAAAAAGCAGTATATTCAGGAATATAAAAAATATTTTCCTGTCTAGTACAATATCGTTCCTATTTCTTCTGTATGTAAAGGTTGTGCTCAGTCCCAAATACAAGTTGACATATTTTCTAGAGTTTGAATAAATCAGTGTTTCCCAAGCTGTGTAGTTTACCCACCTTCCACAGTTTGTGGATTATAGAGTTTACTTTTAATCACGTTTTATTTTTCATTATTGTGCAGATACATTTTTGTTATTTCCCTTAATTTTCTTTTCCTGAAATATGGTCAACTTACTATCTGTGAAAGAAGTGTTAATACTGACCTCTGTTAAAGGGAATGTTTATTATAAGTGTGGCACAGAACTTTAAATGGTAGATCTCTTAGATATATTCTATTATTCAATATGAATTCTGCTGTTTTTAAATTGGATCCTCAAAGGGTTAGGGATGTTTAGACATTTGTATCACTGGAGATAATTATTAAAATCTGTTCTGGTATTATCTGAGCTGAGGAAAATAAAAGGGCTGTAATGAATATTCTAACAAGCTTAATTTATGAGAAAAAAAATAGTTCAATGGCTTTTAAACTAATGTAGAGGTTTGTTCCTGTCTCTAGAGAGTAGTAAAATAAAGAATTAGGTATAGAAGTTGACTATTCATAATAGATAAAAACTTAGTCCAAGATTAATGGCCAGGTGTTTTGCTTACTGCTTATATATCTATCTAGTTTGAAAACTGTCTCAAGATTGTGTTCTATGAAATGAAATCTTACATGAATATCTTTGAATAAGGATACAAATTTTCTACCTGGTGCTTTACCAAACACTTGCTGTATTGGGGTTCAGGCCACTTTGAGCTATTAAAAGCCAAAACAATTTAGTTTTCTATTTTAATGAGCTCTTTTGCACTATAGTAATTTTGAAATGTCAGTTTAATCAATAATATGTACAGTACCAGAGCCTTTGGGCATTTAAAATGTCAATTGTTTAATTTTGAAAAATGGATATTGGCCTTACAAAATCATCTGGTCAAGCATTTGCATTACATTATGCTTAGTGCAGAGACTTACTTTGTACTTAGAATATCTTCATCAATTATATCAATACGATGTAAGGCTTGGGCATCTTTACATGTGATATCCAATTACCAGATCTTAGAGCCTGATTAATTTTCCCAATTTTCTTTTCCACACAGTGCAACACAATGGCAGAAGGAGAGAAAATTAAGCTGCTATAAAACTGCTCAATTTATACTGTTAGAACTTTTGGTTATTGATGCTCTCTCTTGTTCCACAAAACCTACCCAACAGGTAAATCACATACTTGTATATATGGATAAGACATTATCATGCAGCCATACAACACCCTAGAATGCATGCATGACTTTTAGAACTGACTCCACAGGTAATGGTACAAGTGAGTGGTCGTAATAAAACATGAGAAATGGTAAGGAAATCAGTGTGTAGGGACATAACGCACACATACACACACACACACACACACACACACACACACATGCATACATAACACATGAAAATAAATAGCTAGATAATTTGTTCCCAAATCTTTAAGATATTTTTGAGGTCTCTGACTTGGAATAGAAGGTAAAAATACAAAATTCCCTTTAAGGAGTCCTAGGGAGTACCTCAAAGACAAGAGGGTCATTATCCAAAATGACTAAAATTTAGAAGTAATGAAATGTCTATGTGAAGATCAATTATGAGAGACATGATATAATATGATTCCAAAAATAAAGAAATCTAATAGATTTCACATAAAAGCCTTAAATGGGAAGTCAAAATAATTGATTTTTCTCATGGATAATGTAATTATTATCAAAGCAGAATTTTATTTAATGACATCTAAATGTTCTCCTGGGAAGGACATCAATTTTTTTGCTATTTTAATGGTAATTAATAAAGCTGTCAATTGAGCACTTGCTATTTACCAACCACTGTGCTTTGACTTTGCATAAATGAACTCCTTATTTTTTAGGATAATTCCTCATTTGAAGATGAACACTTCATAACTCACTGAGGTTAAGTTCCTTGCCAAAATTACATAGACTATAAGTGAAATTCAAACTCGGGTCTGTCTCATGTTAAAATTTATTCTCTTTACCAGTGTAACCACTGTACCTATTACCTCTCCTCCACCAGGTGCCATAGACTCTGAAATTTCACATCAGGGATTCATATGTTTTGATTGGTAATAGCTGCTTTACTAGTTTTCAAAAAATGCACCTTAAAGGAGCCCCACACTGCATTATTTGCATATTATAGTGATTACTTCATAACAGTATATGTGGGGAACTCAAGGGAACCAGAAGGAAAAATACGGCATTTGAAGGAAAGAGCTAGATTAAAAATAATGGTGAAAGAAAAAAAAAAGATAAACTTTTCAGAACCTGGTATAGACTGGAACTTGATATTTTTAAATGTATTCTGCCCCTATAAAAAGGAATAAAATAACTTAAGGGGTGGGTACAAAATTGGCTTTAGAATGTAAGTCAAAAAATTAAAAGAAGCCAAAGTTTAATAAATCCTTACATGTATGTAAAAACTAAAATTGCACAATGACAAATGTGCTATTTGAACTGATGTGAGAAATGGCTACAGAGAGGGAAAAAGAAGGGGAAATGGAAGGAAATGGAAATACATCAATATTTAATGAGTGTCTACTGTGTGCTAAGAACCTCGGTCCTCCAGTGCGCTCTCTAAAGGAAGCAGAGAGGAGTTAGACATGCTATCCATGTAGCACATGCTGAATGAGTGAATGATAAAGCTTCTTCACTGATAAAGCTCGATGACATACGACGTCAGACTTCTCATTATGGTTGTATAAATATATTATAAATAGTATCATTTCATCATCACACAGTTAGGGAGTTTTAGCTATATGGTAGGCACTGGGACAGGGGCACAGTATGTTATCATTTGTGATTAGCCGTTCCATAATATATAGACAATTGCAATGTGGTAAGTGTAATAATAGAGGCATGCACCAAATTACTTGGGGGCATAGAGAATGAAATGATCAATATTTTTTATTGCTTGGGATTTAGAAGCTTGACTTAAGGGCGCTACTTAGGGCAATTTGTAAAAAAATAAAATGTTAATGACCTTTCCATGAGAAAAGAGAAGAAGGACACTTTTAAGAGGAGCATGGTGCAAAACCCAGACAGTTTTCAAAGATGTGCCCATCTAGGTTTCAATATGTAGCTTATAGGGACATGGCTGGCACAAAACCTGAACAAAAATTTAGGGATGCTCATTTGTCTTGCTAGTGGTGGTTACTTAGAACCTGGGGAGGGATTATATGATTTCAGAAATTCCTTTCAGCTCTGATATTAAATTAACCACCATAAAGACAAGGTGCTCACCCATTAGTATAAAATGAAGTATTGGTAAGGCAGTGGACAAAGTTTTGGTATAACATTAGAAAATATATAAATAATTGTTATAACTACTGGGGCAAACCATAGAGACTTATTCAGAAGTCTTATTTTAAAACTAAAGTAGGAATTTGGACCCTTTGAATTTAATCCTGCCTATATATCCTTTGGTTTGAATAACTATTATATCAAGGTCATTTCCAATTTCATGATTTAAAAAAGCCAGAATGTAATCATAGTTTATAAAAGAAAAATACCAGATAGAGTTTATAGTCTGTTGAGCTATGGGAATGGGTTCTTTCTGTTATTATCTCAGGCCAGAGGGAGGTACTCAAATTCACTGGATACACAAAATCATTCTCTTTAACTCTTCTCCAGTTTTTATCACTCGACCAACTCCAATTGCATAATTTACATCAGAGAATATGTGTTTTGCTACTCTTAATTCAAATACACCTCACTGTAGTTCTGATTAAAATGTGAATATTTTTTCAATTCCTGTGTTTTTTAGAATAATAAATACTGATCTGCTATATAAATAGGATAAGCTTTTCTATAGTTAATGTAAAATTTTCCTATTATTTAACTCTGTATGATTCTTATTATTTAATTTATTCAAAATAATGTAAAACCTTATCAATATTTATAACTTCCATAGTTCTATAAATCCTTAAAATTATATGGCTGTGTATTTAGAATGACCAAAAATTCCCTATTATTTCATTAACTTTAAATCATATTGCTGGGAACACAAAATATAGACTCATGACTGTAGAATTATGTCTGTCACAGTGAAACTGTCTTATAAAGGTAGCTGGTGAAATGAGTAATGACATAATGAAAAGTTTCAGGAAAGTAAATTAAAACCTCCTCAAGATCCCTAAGCAATATCCTCTATTAATATGAACGATGTCAAAAGCCTTAAAGATGACCTATAAAAATTGAATCTAGACTTTGGTTGTGACTCTTTCATTAATAGAGTATTTTGCTAGAAGTGAGAATGTATAGTGAAGATTTGACAAGACCACAGATGTGACAGGAAGACACAGGCAATATGGAACATGTTCAGGGAAAGCCAGTGTAGTTGGGTTCCATGGTTCCCCTTCCACCTACTTTCATGTCATTCCCAGGGCTGTGATGCTGTCCCAGTGTTCCAAAGACTGAGCAACATCACTGAGAGAGGCTGTCATGGGTCCTCAAGCTCATTTCTTATAAAGTGTTGGACCTCTTATTTCCTGGGCAGCACGTAGGCTTAGGGATCAGCCATTCCAAGAAAGAGCAGAATAAACTTAACCTCCATGCCAAGCATTGGCAACATTGTCCTCCAAGGGCTAAATAAGTCAGAGATCACTCATCATAGGAGACCTAGGTTCTGCTCCTGGCTCTGCTTGCTGTCAGTAAGCCATTCAATCTCTCTGGATCTCTGCTTTACGATTTGTTCAAATGTAATTTGAGATCAGATTATTTTATGGGTCCTTCTCGACTTAGATCATTTTATGGGCAATTGAATCATAAACTTTTACTAAGAAAGAGCCTATTTCTCTCTTGTCTATGCTCTACTTCCTAATTTCTACTAGATTTTTTTCTTTCAAAATTCTTCAGGTCGTGCTTAGGCTAAACTAGTATAACTTAAAGGCACACATTTGGAATATGACATGGTCCTTCTGCAGAGATGGGACGCTGGTTC
Source organism: Phacochoerus africanus (assembly GCF_016906955.1). NCBI lineage: Eukaryota > Metazoa > Chordata > Mammalia > Artiodactyla > Suidae > Phacochoerus > Phacochoerus africanus. The sequence continues at coordinate 42,633,722 of NC_062555.1, forward strand.
AGGAGCTGATTCATCCAATGTAGGTTTGACCCTCTCAGTGTGGATTGTCATTTCATTCAGCCAGATGTGCCTTTCCCTATGAAAAAGCATTCCACCCATCTCCATATCCCTCTCTTTTTCCTGCTGTCTATATTTTCTCCATGACTCCTTCTTCTCTATCTACTTTCTGTAAAAGGGCTGAGGCAGTGCTGGTAAGATACAGAGGATTTGCCCAGCGGGTTGAAATGCCTATGGTGAGATCATCCCTGGATGGGGACAGAGTCTGCTTTCTTGCCTTTTTCCCAGAGGGAGAAGTTAAAAGTAACTGTTCCTTACAACCTTATGGTTACCAAGCTTCTATTACCTTTGTCAGAAAAGGCAATGATTGTAGAGAAAGGGAGACTGCATAAAGCAGCTTCTGTTTGAAATCAGAAAGTAACAAGTTTCAAATCCAGGCTTTGTTACTTACCTAAAATAAAATAGATTTACTGTTGCATTCTAAGCCTAGGTATCTCCTCCTGGCAACTTGAGAATGATGACACCTACAAGTTCTTTAATAGACAAGATGTAGGGTGTCTAGTACACAGCTACCATTAAAATGAGAATGAAATTCTCCTATATGCAATTTCCATATGTCAAGCAAGATAAAGAAGGCTTTCTAGTGTGTCTGAAACAGTAGAGTTGGTGATCTATGAATGTTCTCAGGGTAGAAACTTGCCCTGGTTTTTCGTTCAGTCTCTAGTCCCTTCCCAAGGCAATTGTTCAATAAATGTACAGTGAATCAATGACTTGTTGAACACTATTGTTCAATATATTTTTCAATATCTTATTTTATAAAAGGAACATTTATGTTGGAAGAAACTAGAATTGATCTCTGATTCGTGTTGTCTCCAGAGGCCCAGTTTTTAAGGAACACACAATAATAACTCGGCTCTGGCATTAGAAATGGAAATTGAAAGTTAAACACAAACATTGTCCAAAGAGTGCTTGCCAAGATGAGTTGTTTGCTCTAAGACATGAACAGACCAAATGAATCTCTAAGAAAGCAAAAAAAGTAGCTCAACACGACTTGGCATTCTGACTTTCCTTCTATAGTTTTACTGCAAATCTATATTTAAATGGAGGTTATAAGGGCTGTGAGTTCTAGGTTTCTGAACATCTGAACATCTTTTTTCTTTCTTTTTTCTTTTTTTTTTTTTTTTTAGGCCCATACCTGCGACATATGAAAATTACCGAGCTAGGGGTCGAATCGGAGCTACAGCTGGCAGCCTACACCATGGCCCCAGCAAACTGGGATCCAATCTGAGCCACATCTGCAACCTACACTATAGCTCACTGCAGTGCCAGATCTTCAACCCACTGAGTGAGGTCAGAGATAGAACCCACATCCTCATGGATACCAGTCAGATTAGTTTCCACTGTGCACAATGGGAACTCCTCTAACATCTTTTTTTGTTGTAAGTCTGACATCTTCTTTTTGGAGGAGGAGGGTAGAGATAGTTTTCTGAAAAGCGTCTTTAGGACATCCTCATTGTTTATGCCATAGAATGTTTAAAACAATTCAAGAGGATCAGGACCAAAGTTAGAAGCCGAATTATGTGGGAAACAGTATAACCATTGTTCCTTAAAGCCATCAAATGTTTTGTATCCACTAATAAAACACCATGACAAAAATGAAAGGGGATAAAACAACTTCCCCAAAATAATTGTTTCAGGTTTTTAGTCATTCTTCAAATACCTTTGAATTGAGGAAAAGTTGAATGTATATAATACAAAGATTTCTTAAGAGTCAATCATCTTTCCAAACAAGTAAAACAGGACTGTCACATATTATCCCCTAGCCTATGTTGTATAATTTTATAGACAGCAAAGTCTCACCTGCCCAAAGATAGTTGATCCATACTCCTTTCTTTTTTAAATTTCTTCATTTTATTCATTTAGATATTCATGCATTTATTCAAAGAACTCATTCAATAAGAATTTATTGAGTTCTTTTTAAGCTAAATTCTCTTAAAGGCACAAAGTTTATGGTGGTAAGAGTATAACCATTGTTCCTGAATACCTTGAGTTTGCATATTTATAAGAAAATAATCAGGAGTTCCCTCAAGGCTCAATGGTTAACAATCCCTACAGAATCCATGAGAATGTGAGAATGCAGATTTGATCCCTGGCCTCGCTCAGTGGGTTAAGGATCCCGCGCATTGAAGTGAGCTGTGGTGTGGGTCACAGATGTAGCTCAGACCCCGCATTGTTGTGGCTGTGGCATAGGCTGGCAGCTAACCTCCAATTCGACCCCTAGCCTGGGAACTTCCATATGTCGCAGATGCAGCCCTAAAAAAGCAATAATAATAATAATAATAATCAAGTATACAGATAAACACAATTTCATTGCATAATCATATTGGGTATTTAATGCACCAGGCACTGTTCTGAGCATTTACATGGATTAACTTAATCTTCACAACTATCCTTTTAGGTAGATAATATTGTGTCTCATATTATAAGTAAGGAAACTGGAGCATAGCAAAAATAAACTTCTTCAGTGTCATACAGACTCACAAGTGTGCATTCAGGATTCAGAGTCAGCAAGTGTGGGTATAAATTTTGTACTCAAGATCACTACATTTTCTGAGAAATGACAGGGAAGAAGACTTGAGGAAGCCATAATAGAATATCAAAGGGAACTGCCATTTAGCATGAAGTATACATTTGGAAGTGACATTTCAGCTGACACCTAAGAAGCAAATGAGTAGGCAGAGTGGGGAGAGGATGGCTCTAACAGGGACAGGCCAAGGAAAGGCTTTGAAATCGAGCTAAGCTTTCAGCACAGATGAAACCTGGTGAGTGAGGTTAGATTAGAGAGGTCAACTGTGACCAGAAAGATAAAAAGAGGGCCGGGGGCCAAGGTAGAGATGAACAGAGAGAGAGAGAGAGAGAGAGAGAGAGAGAGAGAGAGAGAGAGAGAGACATATAGCGGGAGAGAGAGACAGAGACAGAGACAGAGAGAGCCTGGAAGGGAAAGAAAAACACACAAAATCTCCAAAGCACAAAGAGAAGTTATTTATGGAGAGACATGATCATATATATATATGTGTGTGTGTGTATATGTATATATATATTTTTTTTGCTTTTTAGGGCCATACCCACAGCATATGGAGGTTCTCAGGCTTGGGGTCTAATCAGAGCTGTATCCGCCGGCCTATGCAAAAGCCACAGCAACACTGGATCACGGCAACGCCAGATCCTTAACCCAGTGAGCTAGGCCAGGGATTAAACCTGTAACCTCATGGTTCCTAGTTGGATTTGTTAACCACTGAGCCACGATGGGAACTCCTGATCCAATAGATATTTTAAGATAATTCTGGCTTGGATGTAGAGTTGAGATTGGAAGGGCAAGATGATAAGAAGAAAGACTAGTTATGAGGCCCTGAGAGTAATCCAGGAGACAAGCAGTATAGGTAACATTGTGTCAATCAATTCAGGATGCACCTGAGGAGACCAGAGAGGAGGAACCCAGCACAACAATAGGGTATTGTTTTTTGGGTTTGGATTTCTGATCTATGATATCACTGCCTGATGTTCTCACCATTAGGATTACTCTCCTCAATTATGGTGATTTCTTTCAATAGCCTCCATTAAAATGTACCAACAGTAACCAGAATCACTTTTTTTTTATTAGTTTATTAAATGACTGTAACATAGAACAAGAATTTAATAAATATGCTTTTAGGCAGTTGTAAGTGGAACATAGGTGACTAGAGCTCAAGGAACAATATGAGAGTACTGGATGGTGGAGATGAAGGTGAGGAATTTGCAGTGTGAACCCAGTGAAATGTCATGATCTAGGCTAGTCTACTTAGTGTGTCTGGAGCTGGTCCTTCCACACAGGGTTTGCAGAAATGCAAACTGGTTTACAAGCATATTTTTGGTACTTTACCAGACACTACGTGTTTGGTAAACTAAGCAGGAATGGACCATGCATTCAGAGAGATTCACCTCTGTTATTTTTCACTCAATTGTTTTAGCTACATTATATGTACTTCTATGGTTTGATATATTTTATTTAAGTGCGGTTAAGATGGTGAAATAATGTTTTTTGTTCATGCTGTTAGCAGAATGCCATTATTAATATTTTTTAATCAGAGATGTTGTTGCATTATTGTTAGTAGCACAAGTTCTGGAGTCCTGCTGCCTTGGTTTAAATTCCAGCCCTTTGGTTGCTTGGTTTATCTCTCTGTGCCTAAATTTTCTATCTTTCAGTTGGGATGAAAGTAGTATTATTTGTTTGTTGTGAGAATTAAGGGAGCAAATAGATGTAAAGTATACCTAGTGCCTGGCATATGGTAAGATTTAAGTGTATATTAGTTATTGCTATATTAATACATACAAGACACAGAAATTGTCTTATATGTATATATGGGTGTATTTTAAAGAAATATACTTAATATATTCTAAGAGAAAATGAAATATATGGTTTACTTGCAAAAATTTGTAGCTGTAGTAGAATCAACTTTTTAAAAGTTTGAGCACAATGAAAACTTTTAACTTGATTGACCTAATAAAAAGATAAGAGCGTATTTCTTTCACTCTTGGGTTTTGAAAGATTAAAGCAAATAAAAATTCTGCTATCTCTACCATGTATATCTCTAAGGAAGTCAAGAACAAAGAAAATGCAAGCCACCAAAGCAATCCAGAGTGAAGTCCTTGTCATTCTGTTGGGAGCCACCAAACAAAGCAATTTTAAACGAGGCAACTTAAAATAGAAAGGCATCAAAACTCCCTCTTTTAATATTACTTTTCTATATGAAAAAACAGGCAATGTGCATTTCATGCTAAAATAGGATTCCTGATACCCTAAGAGCAAGATTCCCTTTATGGTGTGGTTTGGGGCAACGTGTTATAAGTGGAATCTCTACAGAGTGATTCAATCAAGTAATCCTGTCATTATATTTTTTACCTTGAAGAAAAGGTTACTCTAACTTGAAAAAGTTCTAGTGAATGGTAGGGTCAAAATTACTCAGTGAATGTATGCCTACTTTTATATATACCTTCTGGTGCTCTAGTAAATAGTATAGCATATTTAATATATTATAATTATGAATTATATAACCTAATTCCAAGTTTTATTGTAGCTGTTTTATGATATTAAAATTGACTTATACATCTACTTTGTTGTATTAGAATTAAGATTGAATAAATAGTACATTTTTCTATCCTAATGGAAAAGTAATATTGAATAAATTTATATTCCCAGGAAATAGCATTTATATTATCTAATTTGTTAGGAATATCGTATCATTAATTAAACAAGTCAATTTTTGTGGAAAAACACCTTATCAAAAAATATTGGATATTGTACTTTTTACAAATATTAATAAAAAATTCAAGTCCACAGTTTAACATTAATTACTAAAACAGACCTATTGTATTTGAATAACCATGGCCAAAACAATAAACAAAAGAAAGGGAAAGCTTTTATTCAGACCTTCGCTTTTATTTACCAACCCTGACATGTTGATGATAAAATACTTAACTCATCCAGTTCTGGTCAAGTGCCCTCATTACAGGTTTCAAGTTGTATTAAGCACCAGTTTCACATTTGTTCTACTCAGTCCCATGACCACATCTATCTGTAGCTGGTGTTTTGGAGTGAGTGTTATATAATGCAAAGGGCTGAAATCTTGAAAAAAATTATTGTGTCACTTTCTAAGCCTCAGTTCTGTATTTTTAAAGAGGGAGCACCACCTACCTCACATGATTTATTTTATGATGAATAAATTAAAGTATGTCTTTCAAGCATTATCTCTAGGCACATAGTAGACAGACTACTTCACTTCTTCCTTCTATTCTATGATTAGATAGAAAATAAATTAATATGAAGGGGATGCAGATGCCACATGATTGTTCAAAACATTCAGATGGAATTCCCATTGTGGCTCAGTGGTAATTTACCCAACTAGTATCCATGAGGATGCCAGTTCAATCCCTGCCCTTATTCAGTGGGTTAAGGATCCAGTGTCACTATGAGCTGCAGTATAGGTCTCGGACACAGCTTGGATCTGGCATTGCTGTGGCTGTGGTGTAGGCCAAGAGCTATAGCTCCATTTGACCCCTAGCCTGGGAACTTCCATATACAGCAGGTGCAGCCCTAAAAACAAACAAAATTGGTGTTCTCAGGATATGAGATAGCCTGTCTCACGAGTATATGGTAGACCTGTTCTCTAAGCTAAATTCTAAGTTTTCCAACATGTTGATGGAATCCCAAGTCAGAGGCTTTAGACTACTTGGGTGCTCCTCAGGTACTGCTGTGTAATTTGCCTTAAAGGATCGTGCAAGAAATTCATTGCTCAGAACTTTTCACCATGATAAGCTCTGCAACATCATTTTCTCTGTGTTAATGCCCTAGGCATGGTCTTTCAGGAAAGTTACAGCAGTGACAAACAGATCATTTTGGCGTTTATTTATTTATTTTTCAGTTTTATTTTGTGTCTTTTATTTTTAATTTTTATTTTATACTGGAGTGTAGTTGATTAACAATGTTGTGTTAATTTCAGGTGTACAGCAAAGTGATTCAGTTATGCATATACATATATCCATTCTTTTTCCAATTCTTTTCCCATATAGGTTATTACAGAATATTGAGTCCAATTCCCTATGTTACATCAACAAACAGGTCCTCGTTGATTATCTATTTTATATAGAATAATGTGCATATGTTAATACCTAACTCCTAATTTATCCCTCCCCATATGTCCCCTTTGGTAACTGTAGGTTTGTTTTTGAAATCTGCGAGTCTGTTTCTGTTCTTCAAATAAGTTTATTTTGTGTCATTTTTTTGAGATTCCGTATGTAAGTGATACCATGTGATATTTGTCTTTGTCTGGATTACTTCACTCAGTATGATAATATCTAGATCCATCCATGTTGCTGCAAATGGCGGTATTTCATTCTTTTCATGGCTAATATTCCATTGGATATGCTACCACATTATCTGTTCCTCTGTTGGTGGACATTTAGGTTTCTTCTATGTCTTAGCTCTAGTAAACCATGCTGCAGTGAACATTGGGATGCATGCACCTTTTCAAATCATGGTTTTCTCAGGATGTATGCCCAGGAGTGGGGTTGCTAAGTCATAGTGTAGTTTTATACTTAGTTTTTTGGGTGTTTTTTTTATCTTTTTTTTTTAGGGCTGCCCCTGCGGCATATGGAGGTTCACAGTCTAGAGGTCTAATCTGAGCTACAGCTGCCGGCCTATACCAAAGCCACAGTAACACAGGATCCAAGACACAGCTGCAACCTACACCACACAGCTCAAGGCAACCGCCAGATCCTTAACCCGCTGATCGAGGGAGGCCGGGGATCAAATTCACAACCTCATGGCTCCTAGCTGGATTTGTTTCCACTGTGCCACCATGGGAACTCCAGTTTTATGCTTAGTTTTTTAAAGACCCTCCATACTGTTCTCTGCAGTCATTGTACCAGTTTACTTTGTCACTAAGTGCAGGAGGACATTTCAGTATAAACTTAAATAAATGTTCTCAATTGAGAATCTGGTTGCACAGAGCCCACTGAGGGTTCTATACTAAGTATTAATAATAGTGGATAAAAAATTCTGCGAGAGAATTACCTTCCTTTTGGGAGAAGATGTTATATACATATTGTAATATTTCCTCTGAAAAAAGTTTTCTGCCTTTTCCCTCATTTAGAGATAAAGTATGAGACTCACTACAAAATATTGTGGAAGAGGAGAGAAAAATTGTCTACCCTTTAATTTAAAACAGAGATTTTCAAGCTTTTCCTCCTAAATGCTTATAAGTGTAGAAATGTCAATTCCTAACTGGATGGTATTTATGTCTAGAAATATTCACAGTGTAGGTATGTATTTTTCCCTCTAAAACAGCAACGAAGTCCAGGAAGACTTTTGCTCTATTTGCCCTTGTTTCAAATACCTTTAGCACACTACCATAAATTGAAGCATATTCTTACCTCGGTTGGAATAAACTTAATATATTGCTTATTGTTGTTGATTATTATATTTGTCTAAAGTTAATAATTTTTTTTTTTTTTTTGGTTTTTAGGGCTGCACCAGCAGTATATGGAGGTTCCTGGGCTAGGGGTCAAATAGGAGCTGTAGCTGCTGTCCTATGCCACAGCCACAGCAATGCAGGATCCAAGCCACATCTACAACTTACACCACAGCTCACGGTAACACTGGATACTTAATCCACTGAGCAAGGCCAGGGATCAAACCTGAGTCCTTATGGATACTAGTCAGATTCATTAACCACTGAGCCATAACAGGAACTCCATCAAAATAAGTAGAACAATTATTCATTTATAAATTACCTTTGCATGGAGTTCCCATTGTGGCGCAGTGGTTAATGAATCCAACTAAGAACCATGCGGTTGTGGGTTCGATCCCTGACCTCACTCAGTGGGTTAAGGATATGGCGTTGCCATGAGCTATGGTGTAGGTTGCAGATGCAGCTCGAATCTGGCATGGATGTGGTTGTGGCTGTGGCATAGGCTGACGGCTACAGCTCCAATTGGACCCCTAGCCTGGGAACCTCCATATGCCATGGGTGCAGCTCTAAAAAAAAAAAAAAAAAAACCCAGCTCACTATAAATTACCCTTGCATATCTCTAACCTTGAAGTTAAAGTCACTTTGTTTGAATAGGGATTAAATCAGCCCTGGTTGTATTTTTAAAATATTAATACATCTAAAATTAGTGTTATAGCATTTTCATTGACCTCAACATTTTTCTTTCTTCACCACTATATCCTACTCTTACTAATATTTTCTCTCATTTTATAGATAATGATAAAATAACTGCTGTCATTTAATCACTCACTAAGTGCTGGGGACTGCAGTTAAGTGCACTGTACTTTAATCCCCATATCAACCCAACATTGCACTTAGTGTCATTATCTACTTAGAATTGCATACACATTTGAAATTCAGCTATAATATATACTCATCTCATTATAGAAAGAGACTGGAAATAAAGCAAGCAGTATTATGCAGTGAAAAGGGAACTGATTTGGAATCCAGAAGATCTGAAATAATGTGTTATTTCTGCCACTAACTACTTATGTGATCTCAGGGAAAAAAACATGTAACTTTTGTATACCTAAAGTAAAAAAAAAAAAATACTGTGTATGTTTTACAACCTTTTTCTGGTTGGTGCACAGGATTTTATTTGGTCCATTGACTGCCGTAGGTGTGATTTTGTTGAACATTCTAAGCATGTGGGCAGATTTTTAAATTTTTATGCATGGCTTGAGCTGTCTTCTGTCTATTAAATATTTGTAAATACACAGTCATCAGGTCCCTATTTCTTGTTCTCTAGACAGTATCAATTATCTCAAATTATGTGCCTCAGTCAAAATGTGGTGGGCTTATTTCTTCAAATTTTTCATTCTGAGTCTTTCTCCCAGTTCAGCTGAGCCACATCCGCCAATTCTTATGAATCTGATTTTTCATACTTGTCCTTCATGGGAACAATATTTATCCTATGACTAATATCTTTTTGCTACTCCCAAATCATTTTGGTGTAAAGAAGCTCCTCAGGTTAAGAGGGGTGAGTCACATGATCTAGGACCACATCTGGACCTGGCTGCCTATGTTATTCCTTACCACTTGATCCAGAATGTGATCTGTATCAAAGATCCGATTATTGATCCCATTATTGTTACTGTTAATTTGTATTTTAGGAATGATAGTTACTTTCTTCCCTTCAGTGTTCCATTAGGAACCCAGCAAATTCTGAAGGAATTTCTCTTTAGACAGTTGTACTCTTCAACTCCCACCAAAAGAAACACCCACAAACACATACATTTGTATTGGCTTTTATCAACACATTTCCCTCATCTTCTTTCTCCACTACCTTATCTGTCCCAAACTTTGCTTTCTTCCTTTTTTTTTTTTCCATCTTTTTGTCTCTTGTAGGGCCGCACTCACAGCATATGGAGGTTCCCAGGCTAGGGGTCTAACAGGAGCTGCAGCTGCCGGCCTACACCACAGCCATAGCAACGCCAGATCCGAGCCACATCTGCGACCTACACCACAATTCATGGCAACGCTGGATCCTTAACCCACTGAACAAGGCCAAGGATCGAACGTGAAACCTCATGGTTCCTAGTCGGATTTATTAACCACTGAACCATGATGGAAACTCCCTTCCTTCCTTCCTTCCTTCCTTCCTTCCTTCCTTCCTTCCTTCCTTCCTCCCTCCCTCCCTCCCTCCTTCCCTCCCTCCCTCTCTCTCTCTCTTTCTCTTTCTTTCTTTCTTCTTCCTTCCATTCCTTCGTTTGTTCGTTCTTTTCATTTAGCAGAAGTCTCTGTAATGATTTATAGCTGCTTGCTTCAATTGCATTCCTACCATTTACTTTGCCATTATAGTTTATTTTTCATCTTTCTTAAACATTTGATCTTAATTAAAATTATCTTCTTCCAGCAACATTAGGAAATTCTGATGTGTGGGTTAGAAATACGACACATATTCCTATTTCATTAAGGATGTCACATATTGAGTGACCATACACCAAAGGGCTTCTGATGTTTCAGGATCATCTCCCCATTTTGTTAGAATATTAAAATGTAAACTGAGTAACTAGATAATAGATCTCATTTGATAATTTTCACATTCCGTATGTATTAAAGTATTCAATAAACACTTTAAACATTAAAAAACATTTTAAGTGAATTAATGATACAGAACTTAAAACTTGCAATTAACTGGAAACATCCAGTTTAGGATGTTTATGGATCATCCAGTTTAGGATTTTTATGTTGAGGGACATATAATATATGACAATGGCAGCTGTCTACAAAGTGTGACACTGTATATGTCATGTTGATTAAATGAGATAGGCATATGAAAACACCTGTTACAGCATTCGCTCACAGGAGCCATCAATAAAAGTTCAGGGTTGTTTACTGTAGAATTATTAATACCAAAATTTTATCAAGGCAAGCAATTGTGAATACAGGTTTAGAATATGCTGAGGCTTTGGATTAGTTGATGTGTTTTCAGAAAAGCAGGATAGTTCTGTAATATGTCCAGAAATTCATAAAATGCTGTACAGCCATTCTTGGCATTTCATTGTTTCCAGTCCCATCATTGTGAACTTTATTATCTTTCTCGTCAAAATTGGTTTACATTTTATTTCAAAGTTTATTTATCCCTCATGTAAATGTGTCTTCTGATGTCTTTCTGGAATCTAACGGGACATGTTATTCAGTGTACAGAATTTATTTGGCTGGAAAGCATCTTTTCTTCAAAGGTATTTCTTATGTTTGAGAATAGACAAAATAAAAAAGCACATAGTGAGGGAACTGGTAAAAATACTGTATATATGTATTATACGTATAAATACTATGTTTTATATAAGAATATAAGTATTTATACAGATATGTAAGTATATATTATGTAGTACATATAAATATATGTAAATACTATATAGTATATATAAATATACATGTATTTATACAAACATGTATTTCATATATATATTTAGTATCTACATATACTAAATTGATACCTTTAGTTCCTGATAGAAGCTTTTAGAAACATTGTGTCAGCAATGTAATTCATGTGAATTCAGCCCTTAAAACATGACCTTATATGATCCCTCTTGCAGTGGGATAAGAAGATGCTCATTGGTTTCTGTTCTAACCTGCTACACATAGCTTGATGAAGTTATATTTCTCAGTTAGGAGCACAATTTGCAACCTATCTCTGTTCTACCCTGATCTTCTTTGATACCTCCTTTGATCTGAATGGATTAGAGATTTTCAGAAAGGGGTGGGAGATGGGAGATGGGGCGCAGATGTCCACGGTGCTGTTTCATTGAGATCTGTGCCTGAGGCTTTGAGTGAGTGAGCAGTAGGAGAGGAATGGAAAACAGTCCTGCTCTACATAAATAGTATTCTTATTCTTTTTTTTACTGTGTATGGTTTATATTGTCTAGAAGTAGAAGTCACCTAAATACCTACACAATGCATAACAACTTATCAAATGGCTATTATTTTCCTGATTTTATGAATCTTCTCCATGAAAAATTATGGAACATAAAGTAAAAATACTTGCTCAAATTTAGTGAGGAAGTCAGTAGTAAAAGAAACAAATCCATCATTTCCTATTATTTATAACTCAGTGTTATGGCTAGAAAAATATTTATGTTGGTAAGGTATATATAACAAAAAAAATTTCAATTATAAATGTTTTAGTTTTCATAGTGCAACTGCCTTTCCCAGTAAAATAATGTAAGATTGAGTGATTTTGTTTTTTGTTGTATTTCATAATCTGGAGCCTATTTTGTGCCTGGGAAGTCCCAGAAAGACATAATTTTCATTTTTATTTTGTGCATTTAACAAAGTCTATGATTACAGCAATGTATGGGGAGTTAATTTTTAAATGGCAATGAAGAGTGATAGTGAGCATTTCATAGACAATGAGCATCACTCTACAAACACAAATATTGCTCTAAATTTTCTCTTTCACCTTCCTTTAATTTATAGGAATTGAAAACTGCCACTGGAAAGCTGCATCATGAGCTGCTTAAGCTTCTAAAGTATCCAATGGATTTTTAATCATATGAGGTAAATACTGAATTTATTTTAATTGTATTTTTAAGAAGAAATTAAACACCTCTTTTGTCATTAGACTTATTTTCATTATACCAAGAAGGAAATTAATTTCCTTTTATTTGGTAATATATTTAATTAAGTAGTTCTTCTGGTTTGTTAGCTCCAAAGCAACTGGGGAAAATTATTGGCATATTGACAATCTGTCGCTGGGCTTCACATTTTTCTCTATAAAACTATCATATATATTTTATAGACAGTCTGTACACAGTTTTTATTTGCTCAAAGTCATTTTATCCTTTTAAGTACCATGTTAACATGTTCTGGAAATTCCTGCTGTGGCACACCAGAAACTAATCCCACTAGAATCCATGACGATAATGGTTCGACCCCTAACCTCACTCAGTAGGTCGGGGATCCAATGTTGTGGTGAGCTGTGGTGCAGGTCGCAGACGCTGCTCCAATATTGCATTGCTGTGTCTGTGGTGCAGACTGGCAGCTGTAGCTCTCATTTGCCCTCTAGCCTAGGAACTTCCATATGCCAATGTGGCCCTAAAAAGCAAAAAAAAAAAAACAACAACAACAACAAAAAAAACCCAAAATAATAGAGTTCCCTTTGTGGTGCAGCAAAAACGAATCCAACTAGGAACCATGAGGTTGCGGGTGTGATCCCTGGTCTTGCTCAGTGGGTTAAGTATCTGGTGTTGCCCTGAGCTGTGGTGTAGGCCACAGACGTGGCTGGGATCTGGCATTGCTGCGGCTGTGGTGTTGGCCGGCGGCTACAGCTCTGATTGGACCCCTAGCCTGGGAACCTCCATATGCCGCAGAAGCGGCCCTAGAAATGGCAAATAAATAAATAAGTAGAAATAATAATAAAATAAAATAATAGCATGTCAGTATGTTCAAATATGACACAAATTTTAATGGCTAAAGATTTTTTTTAATTACTACTTATGACTTAGGTAGTCATAGCGGAGTTATATTATTATCCATTTGAAGTGGAAGCTGACTTATGTCTGGCCTTTTTGTTTTTCATCAGTTATGGAGGGCAAAACATTTTCTCACTCTGTATTAAAAAATGAAACAAAATAAATCAAAAAATTACAACTGCAAGAATAGAACCTATCTCATACCCTTCAATGGTTTGTATATGTATGCTGTGGATGATTTTCTTTTCCTTAGAGGGTACTGTTAGTTTTTCTATTTTCTCTTTCTCTTCTAGAGGTCCTCTATCAAACATCACAACAAGGTTTTTATTTTTTATTATTTTTATTATTTTTTTCAATCGTAGAGTAGATTTAAACATTTGCAATCACTGCTCTCTTTTCACCACCTAAAATTGCAGAAGAAATTAGGATTCAAGAGATGCCTAGGTAGACACAACATGGCTAGGAACTGTTATAAAAACCTCACTTGGAGTTCCTGTTGTGGCTCATCAGGTTAAGAACCTGACATAATGACTGTGAGGATGTGGGTTCAATCCCTGGCCTCTCTCCATGGGTTAAGGACATGGCGTTGCTGCAAGCTGTGGTGTAGGTTGCGGATGTGGTTTGGATCTGGTGTTGCTATGGCTGTGGCATAGGCCAGCAGCTGTAGCTATGGTTCAGACCCTAGCCTGGGGAGTTCTATTTGCCACAGGAGTGGACCTAAAAAGGAAAAAAAAAAAAAGAGAGAAACAAAGAAAACCTCATTTAATGCAACTAGAGGGAGACATTTGGGGCTCCTCAGTTGTGTCCTCATGAAGACCAAGAAATGGGGCAAAGAACATTTTCTTCTGAAAAATGGATTGCCTTGAAAGTGAATATGCCTGCTTCCAACATTGTTTCTCATGTCTGTCAGAAAAAACATAATAGCAAAGAAGAAATGACTTGTATGTATATGTTCCACCCAGGTACAAACAGTGGATACACACACGCACACAAAACCAGTCTAGGATGGTGTTTTGGGGCCCAAAGAAATCTCACATTTTCTATGCATAGAAATATAGATTTAAATGAGAAAAGAAATACATTTCAAGGAGTACAAGGAGAGAAATTAGTATGAGAAAAAGAATGTATATATATGTATGGGTCACTATACTGTACAGTATAAATTGACACAACACTGTAAATAAACTATATTTTATTAAAAAATAAAACTAGTCCAGAAGACAAAAAAAAAGGAAATTATATATACAAAAAATATACTAAATTGGTCCAATTTTAAAAATAAAGGCGTCATTGATAAAACTTAAATCAGGAACCGCAAGATGAGGCATATGGTTCACGTTTCACAAGGGTCTCCATTATGTTAACGTGGATGAGATAATAGGGAAAGAATGGGCAGCCATGTGAAGAGAATTAGGGGAAATTGCTCATTTGCACAGCACAAAGCTGTCTATCATTCACAGAGCTCTTCCAATCAAAAAGAACATTTAATGGCACTTAAAACATGATAAATTTAATGCGATTTGAAGACATTGTGAAATATAATTGCTTCTTTGAATATTTCATAGTATAGTCTTTCATAGTTCCTTTAGCCAGTTTAAATAATCCTAGTAAATTAACCTCTTTTTCCTGCTTGAATTTATGTGAAATTCTTCTATCTATCCCTGCTTGTGAACCCAAAGAACACTTGTTGTCCTCACATATGCTTTGATATTAGATAAGATGTGTTCCGTAAAAAAGAAAGAAAGAAAGAAAGGAAGAAAGAAAGAAAAGAAAGATACAGTATTAATTTATTACATGACTCAGGGTTATTTTGAAAATTCATATTTCATTTAATTTTAATGGGTTTTTTTTTTGAGTCAAAACCACATGGAAATTTGTCCGTGCTGAGAACTATCACTTTAACAAAGATTTAAGGCATGTAACATAAACAGAATGAAAGAGCAGAGCCCCTGTCTTCTAGATTGTTCTAACAATTAAGCTCATTTTCACTTGCATTTTCAGCCCCTTTCTCCCAAACACTGTCTCTTTTTCCCTTACCCATCAGTTAAGAGTTCACTTCATCTAAAGTGACAGAGGGAGATTTTAACATTGTTCCTCTCACCCCCACAGATACTGAACTACATGCCTATTTTTTAGAGCTACTATTTATTTCCTCAAAACCTTAGGTGAGGTTTTAAAATTTATTTTCTCCATTCTAAATATCAAGATATATAGTTTTTTTCTTAAATCAGTATTAGTTAAGAGTGAGATAAATTGTGGATATAGCAGATGCATTTTGTGTTATGTAAAGAAACATCTTCAAGTTGAGAAGGTAAATATCTCCAGTGTGTTGGCTAGCATGCAGTTAGAATGTGGATGACATTAATGGGCATATTGAACAGAGAAGGGGCTGTACAATATATTAGCCCTCGGAATGGAAGGACACTCCCAAACCTGAAAGCTGCATCAACAAGTTGAAAAAGGACCGTGATAAACTCAGGGATAACTGTCCAGAACAAATATGGTAGATAATAAGGGAATTTGAAGGCTTGGAAGAATTAGATATGCCTTGTTTTGGGAAGATAAGACTTGCAACTGTTAGAGATGATAATTCTCTAAATATTTCAATTCCTGTCAGATGGAAGGGAGGTTAGATTGTGCAGCTGTCATCCTGAGGCAGGTCCTGGGACATCTGCGTGTAAAGTGACTAAATATGGAAAAGATTTTTTAAATATATTATGTAGGTTTAGTTTAAGCAAATAAAAAACAAAGAAAAATGTAAAAATTAGAATTCTTTCCCAAATAGGATGGGCTGCTGTGTAAAGGGCTGAGAGTCCTAATTCTATAGAGATGTCACTTAGTGTGGCTGGCTAGCCAGCCACTTCCCGCCAGAGATTCATGATTCAGTCAGCCTAGGAAGAGATGACAATTTGCATCTTCTTCATTATTCTATCATTCTTTAATGGTCTGTTATGTGGAAAAATATCCTTTATATATGTCATTAGACCATGTATTTAATGCTAAGTAATACAATATTGTGTTATTTTCAGGTGTACAGCAAGCGATTCAGTATTTTTGCAGATTATATTCCATTAAAGCTTATTTCAATATAATGCGTGTAATTCCCTGACCTCCTTCTTCCCTCCCTTCCTCTCCCTTGTGAAAACCACAAGTTAGTTTTCTATGTCAGTGATTCTGTCTCTGTTTTGTGTATACATTCATTTGTGTTATTGTATAGATTCCACTTATAAGTGATATATTATTTACTTTTCTCTGATTTACTTCACTAAGATTAATATTCTCTAGGCCCATCCATGTTACTACAAATGGCATTATTCATTCTTTTTATAGCTGAGTAATATTCCATTATATGTATAGTCTATTCTTTTTTTTTTAGTTTACTTTTTGTTGTTGTTGTTGTTGTCTTTTTTTTTTGCCATTTCTTTGGCCGCTCCCGCGGCATGTGGAGGTTCCCAGGTTAGGGGTCTAATCGGAGCTGTAGCTGCCAGCACACGCCAGAGCCACAGCAACGCGGGATCCGAGCCGCGTCTGTGACCTACACCACAGCTCAGGGCAATGCCGGATCGTTAACCCACTGAGCAAGGGCAGGAATCGAACCCTCAACCTCATGGTTCCTAGTCGGATTCATTAACCACTGCGCCACGATGGGAACTCCGTATAGTCTATTCTTAATGCAATCATCTGTTGATGGGCACTTGAGTTTCTCCTGTGTCTTTGCTATTATAAATAGTGCTGTTGTGAACATTGGGATACGTGTATCTTTTTGAATTATTTTTTTCATTTTTTTCCAGGTATAAACTCAAGAATAGAATTGCTGGGTCATATGGTAGTTCTATTTTAAGCTTTTTAAAGAGCCTCCATACTGTTTTTCATAGTGGCTGCACCAATTTATATTCCTATTAATAGTGTAGGCAGGTTCCCTTTATTCCACACCCTCTCCAGCATTTGTAATTTGTAGACTTCTTAATGATGGCCATTCTGTCAGATATGAAATGATACTTCATTGTGGTTTTCATTTGCATTTATCTAAAGATTAGTGTAGTTGAGCATCTTTGTGTGCCCATTAGCCATCTCTATGTCTTCTTTGGGAAAATGTGTATTCAAGTCTGCCCATTTTTGGATTATATTTATATATATATATATATATATATATATATATATATATATAGAGAGAGAGAGAGAGAGAGAGAGAGAGAGAGAGAGAGTTATATGAGCTCTTTGTATATTTTGGATATTAACCCCTTGTTGGTCACATCATTTGCAAATATTTTCTCCTATGCTATAAGATGTCTTTTCATTTTGTTGATTGCTTCCTTTGTTGTCCAAAGCTTTTAAGTTTAATTTTGTCCCATTTGTTTATTTTTGCTATTATTACTTTTGCTTTGGAAGATTGAACCAAGAAAATATTGCTATGATTTATGTCAAAGAGTATTTCACCTATATTCTCTTCTAGGAGTTTTATGGTGTTGTGTCTTACATTTAAATCTTTAAACCATTTTAACTTTATTTTTATATGGTGTGAGGGAATGTTCTAATTTCATTGTTTTAGCTGTGGCTGTGAAACTTTCCCAGCACCATTTGTCGAAGACACTGTCTTCTTTTTTCTTTTTTTTTTTTTTTTTTTGCTTTTTAGGGCTGCACCTGCAGCATATTTAGGTTCCCAGGCTAGGGGTCGAATCAGAGCTACAGATGCAAGCCTATGCCACAGCCACACCAGATCCAAGCCACATCTGCAACCTACACCACAGCTCATGGCAACACCGGATCCTTAACCCACTGAGAGAGGCCAGGGATTGAACCTGCAGCCTCATGGTTCCTAGTCAGATTCATTTCTACTGTGCTGCTATGGGAACTCCGAGACTGTCTTCTTTACTCCACATTATTGTCTCCTTTTTTGTAGATTAATTGGTGATCGGTGTGGAGGTTTATTTCTATGCCATTGATCTAAATATCTGTTTTGCTTTTTTTTTTTTGCCAATACCATGCTGTTTTGGTTACTATAGCTTTGTAGTATATAGCCTGATGTCTGAGAAGGTAATACTTCCAGCTTTGTTCATTTTTATCAGGATTATTTTGGCAATTCTGTGTCTTTTTTTGTTCCCTATAAACTTTAGAATTATTTGCTCTAGGTGCAGTAGGCTAAAGATTTGGTTTTGTGTTGTCATCACTGCTTTGGCACAAGTTCAGCCCCTGGTCTGGGAACTTCCACATGCCACAGACACAGCCAAAAATATAAATAAATAATAATTTTTTGTTCTAGTTCTGTTAGATATCCTGGGTATTTTGATAGCAATTGCATTAAATCTGTAGATTGTTTTAGGTAGTATAGCCATATTAATAATATTGATTCTTCCAATACAATAGCATGGATGCCTTTTCCATTCTTTGAATCATCTTTAGTTTCCTTCATCAGTGTCTTATAATTTTCAGTATATAGGTTTTTCACCTCCTTTGTTAGTTTAATCCTAGGTATTTTTTTGGGGGGTATGTGATTTTAAATGGGTTTTTTGTTTTTTACTTTATCATTCTGATATTTAAGTATTACTATGTAAAAATACAGAATATTCCTGTATATTAATCTTGTATACTGAAACTTTGCTTAATTCATTTATTCTAATAATTTTGGGGTGGACTTTGAAGTTCTTTATATAGAGTATTAAACCATCTGCAAATAGTAGTAGTTTTACTTCTTCCCGTCCACTTGGATACCTTTTATTTCTTTTTCTTGTCTGACTCCTGTGTCTAGGACTTACAATACTATGATATATAGAAGTGGTGAGAGTAGGCATCCTTGCCTTGTTCTTGAATTTATTGGAAAGGCTTTTAGCTTTTTCTTATTATTATGTTGGCAGTGGGTTTGTTTCAAATGGCCTTTATTATGTTGAGATTATGTTCCCTCTATGCCCACTTTGATGGGAGTTTTTATGATGAATGAATGTTGGATTTTGAGATGATCTGTTGAGATGATCATGTAATTTTTCTGCATCTGTTGAGATGATCATGTAATTTTTACCTGTCCTTTTGTTGATGTGGTATATCACATTGATTTTCTTGTGTTGAGCCATCCTTGTGACCCTGAAATAGATCCAAATTGATCATGGTGTATGATCCTTTTTGTGTATTGATAGATTAAGTTTGCTAATATTTTCTTAAGATAATTTTTATATAAATACATTTTATTTATAAAACATGCAGAATTCCTTTAGGGATTTTTGGTTAGGCTTGTCACTCAATTGTAGCAGTGCTGCTTGGAGGGTGTAGTCTTGATCTGGGAGTACTTTGATGTCTTTTTTCCTATGAGGAGGAGGGTTAAAGGGTTGACTCTATCACCTTGAAAAAAGTGAAGTGAGCAGACTGTCTTAGATGTAGTCATAGCTGAATATAAGGGAGAAAATCAGTAGTATGTGGAATGGAATACCCAAGACCTCATTTTCTTTGTGAGCATATTGGCCTTTAATCTTCCTGGGATGGTTCTATTTTAATTCCATCCATAACTAGGATGTGGACTTGAAGTCAACTATTTAATGTTTTAGTTTGTCTATATAATAAGCCTAAGCAAATGACCTCCAAGATTCTTTATAGCTCCAAAAATCTATGAATTCCATCTATCTGACATACATTTCCAATAGTGAAGCAGAATGTTTTATGGTTATAGTCTCAGGCCCAGTGCAGCATTCCTCGCTTCCCACTTACTTTATTTGCATTTTGATAATTTAGGCCAGGTCTCTGGGGCTTCATTTACTAGTCTGTGAGAAGAGGATGATGAAGTTATTGGTCATGATGTGATATTGTCATTGAAGTTCATGTACCAATGATGGTAAAAAAGAATCACTTAACATCAAGCATTGCAAACTACATGCTTTGCCATTTTACTGACTTTGAGTTAAAGCCCATCAATTATTTAGTTACTTAAGAGTACATTTTACAGCATAAAGTTCAATATTTTATGGGTGCTTTACTTATTGTTTTTTAATGAGTTAAGATTATGACTAGGATACAATATTGGCCTTTTAGAGTTTGCATTGTGGCTCAGTGGGTTAAGAACCCTATCAGTATCCATGAGGATGCAGGTTCAATTCCTGACCTCACTCAGTGAGATAAGGATCTGGCGTTGCAGCAAGCTGTGTCATAGGTAGAAGATGCATCCTCTACCTGGTGTCGCTATGGCTGCAGCTCTAATTTGACCCCTAGCCTGGGAATTTCCCATATGCTGCAGGTATGGCACTAAAATGAAAAAAAAAAAAAAAGATGTTGGCCTTTCAATAAGAAAGGCCACATGTTAGATAAAACTGGAGTTTTCTTCCTGAGGAAAATCTGGATTTTTGGCTCTATAAATTCCTTTTTGTCCTTTTCTGAATAGGTACAATGGTAGCCTGTTCTGGTTTTTGTGTTTGAGAAGATGCCAACATTATTCATGTTTTAATACCCATATGGATACATATGTCCTTAATTAGTAACACTAAATGATTAGGGTATCTTATTCATCATATGGTATATACATGACAATTGCTGCCAGCCAGTATTAATCTGCAAAATAGGGGCAAGAAACAATATTGAGGGAGGATAGCCTAAATGATGTGAATTTTTCTCATTCATCAGTATAGTTTGAATTTTATCAATGTGTTAAATAATACTATTAAAAATCTTGGTATTTACTCTGTAGAAGGACTTTCGCTGAACCATGGCTTCAAGCAATGCAATTGACTTAGGTGATTTGTGCTACAGAGTTATGGATGTTAGAAACTCATGCTTACATTTATTATAGTAATGTTGTTTTTCATGGTTTTTCTTCATCCTATATAGTGTCTTCATTAAGGAGACAATGGGATATTCTTCCTTCCAGTTTCAGCATTCTACGTACCAGGGTTTCTTCTGGCAATTTATTTATTTTTAACTTATGGTGCCAGTAAATCATGTAATAGATTTATTTGCAGGTTCTTATAGGGTGCTGATAAGCTCAGAACTTGCACAGGTGAGCTAGTAAACAGAACTGAATGGCATATGTGGTAATGAAGTGTAACTGCTCTGGGATCAGCCTACACATGGATCCCCTTTTTATTTGGATCTAGGGTAGATTTGGATAGGATGCCACCTAATGTTTTTTAAAGAGTTTATATTATGGTTGTGAATATTAAGTAAGATAATCACATAATATATTAGTATGCATTCTTGGTAGGTGTTAGCTATTGTCAATATTAAGAAGTTCTCACCAAGCAGCTCTCTCTCTGCCATCTTTCTTGGCTTACCAAAATAACACACACGTTCATGAACATGCTCATCCTATAATTATTTATTGAGTGTGTATATTATTTGCTTATTACCCCATGTCTGTGAGTAAACGATGATCCTTGTTGTCATAGAGTTTTATGTTCTAAATGGGTTTGGTAGGTTATGGAGTTCATTAACAATAGAAATAGATGAAAGAAAATAGTAATAATGAGTGCTAAGTTGGAAGTAAAATAATTTGAGAGCTTGGGGAGCTGCTTTGAACTATGTTGTCAGAGAAAACCTTCCTATAAAGTGCCATTTAAACAGGGACTGAATAATAGGAAGGAACTGTATGTGCAATATTTGCAGGGAGACCTTTCAGAGATATGGGAGGTCTAAGTCCCAAGAAGAAGAACCAATTTGATCCCAAAGGGAAGGTTCTTGTCTCCTCACAGAAGGAATTCAGAAACAAGTCAGAAACTGAGAAAGTAGAGGGAGGATTTATTTAAGTGAGAAATATATCTCTTGAAGAGAGGTGGGTAGAGAAGCAAGTAGGGACCCTGGGTTTCTCTGGGACACTGGTTATAAGGGGGATCCAATTGCATAGGCTGAATATTTACTGAGAAAGAGAGGTTTGGGGTCTTATTCCCTAATTTTCATTCCTGCACCATCTTCCCAAAGGAAGGAGGGATTTTTGTCCTTATTAGCTTTGATGGGAAGTGTCATGGCGTCGGTGCATGGTGGGTACTTCTTATCTGCATGGCTAATTTTAATTGTAATGAGGACATAATGAGCAATAGGTTGTATTTGGACACTGGAGACTCATAATGTTTTCCACTTTTCTTTGTCTGCTCCTAGGGCACTTACAGCCCAAAATTTGTGTTTTCCTGACAGTCTGGAGGTTCCTGCTTTTCTTTTTCTGCCCATGAACACTGCTATTCACGTGATGCATGGTTTCCTGCCACCTGGCCCCATGGTCCCTTTTCTATGCTCATACCTAGCTGTCTACCTGCTACAACAAAGAAAAAATAATTTAATTGAGGATATTCCAAGGTTCTGTGGGATAACCATCAATGAACATTAAGCATGTTAGCATGAGTTTGTCTTATCTTGTTTTCTCTCTGAAAAGTTGTGGTTCTCCCCCATGGAGAAGTTCAGTCATCTTTCTTACTCAAACACTCTTCTCCTGTCTTTTTTTTTTTAATAAAAACACCACAAAAGCATTTATTTTTATCTGATAATAACACAGGACCATCAAAACAATATGAATACATTTTAGAACTGCACCCTCAATAAAGGACACCTGTTGAGCAAGAACACCAAACTACTGCCTTCTCAACAATTTCTCACTTCAGTGATCATTTCTAGTTGGAGACACTTTGGAGCAGAGTAATGTTATCTCCTTTTAGTATGATCCAACTCAGTTGTTTCCTTTACTTTGTTTTAGAATGAATCTCTTCTGCATCATCTGATACGAGGTTCATATACTCATCAAAACCAATGATATAGCCCTCTATCTGCATATTCACTCGCTCATAAAGCCACACCTGAACCCGTGATCTATTTTGCAAGTATCTGAAGATGAGGTTGATGGGCTGCACCATCACTTTCTGCACTTTCTGGCCCTGGCACTCTTCTTTCTATCTTATCTCCACATGGCAAACTGACCAAGGACTTATTTCCTAGGTAGTTCTTGCTGATCTTTATTTTCCTTGAAGTTATCTGATCAGTGTCAAATAAATAATTTGGGCTTGAATTTGGAGTGGGAGGAGACAGAATCTCTCTGATATTGTCAGTTTTCTTGGTCCCTGTCTCACCATAGCAAAGTATTGGGATGGTGGACATTTTATAGATTTATTAACGTGAAGGTACATTTTCAGAGAGAGAGAGAGAGAGAGAGAGAGAGATCTCACTCACATGCATACAGGTTAAAAGAGGGCTCGACTTACTCTGTGTTGGGGGCTACATGGGAGCTCCTTGTTAAAATGGCTCTTTGTGCTGACCTTGCAAAGAAAATATGAGGTCACAATGACCCATGAGACAGTTTTCACTGCTGGTGCCTACTTTCCCAAGACTATGAGACCACTCTCCCGTGGGACACTTCCAGCCTTCTCAAGACTATGTGTGACCACCAGAGTCCAGCTGCAGGCTAAAGATAAACTAACCCCCTTTAGGGGATCCAATTTTCCATTCGTGGGGTATAAGAAGGACCCACCAGAAGGGCAAGGGGCTGGCCCTTCTCAAGAGTCAGTCACCCTCTCATTTCCCTTTAATAAATTTCCTTCTCTTTGCCTGACCACCTGGCTCATTCTCTTTTTCTCCACACTCGCCTTACACTCTACAATAGTCTTTATACCCCACAATGCGACCTGAGTGGAGACCCAATTTGATCTTCTGATTGGTCTTGGGCAGGATACCTTATTATTTTTTTTTTTATTTTCCCACTGTACAGCAAGGGGGTCAGGTTATCCTTACATGTATACATTACAATTACATTTTTCCCCCAGCCTTTCTTCTGTTGCAACATGAGTATCTAGACAAAGTTCTCAATGCTATTCAGCAGGATCTCCTTGTAAATCTATTCTAAGATACCTTATTTGCATGGAGAACAGGTTATCTGGTGACCTGGTGAGGAGTAGGTGACATTCCTTCTCTAGCAGGGAGTGAGCAGCCCAGGCTGGTCAAATGAGAAATGGTTGGAGGCTTTTGGATTTAATGTCTTGAAGGGGACTTGAAGCCTATAACATCTCAGGCTTCTAACTCAAGTCCTGGTTCCAGCCCAGTTTCTCACAATTCTCCATCTTAGCATTTAGGTTCCAAACACTGTTAATGAGAAAGTAGAACTTTGTCCAGTTGCCAGTGTTCCTTGTGGATGGCTCCCTTAGTAATGACACAAAGAGTTAGTCCTCTGGTCTGAGAACTGAGTCCAGGAGTCCTGGATTCTCCTAACCATGAACTTCTCATTTTCAAGTAGGTATTAACTTTATCCCTAACATTATTGACCCTGTTTAGTTTTTAAAGTTTTCCTCACTTATTTTTATCTTACATCAAAGACAACTTAGCCATCTTAAATCCTTTTAGGAATAAGCAGAACACAATACTCTCTCTCAATATAGGTATTTTTTTTTCCCACTTCTGGTTATCAAATATCACATATTACCTATCAATAGCAATTTTACTCCTTATGAATATCACAGTCTCATCGATCTTAAGAAGGGACTTAAATTCCTTAGACATCTTTATGCTTACCACTTCAGTTATAATCTCCAGTTGATTCTTCCAGGAATTTTGGTCCACTTATCTCACCCTTGTACTGGTCCTCATGTATCCTGTGGACACAATAGTTGATCCCTTCATGACTCAATAGTTACCTTCAGATGAGAAGAGATATAGCAGACAGGCGATGAGAAAGGAGTGAAAATTAAGAATTACTTTTTTTTTTGTCTTTTCTAGGGATGTACCCGTGGCATATCGAGGTTCTCAGCCTAGGGGTCTAATCAGAGCTGTAGCCACTGGCCTACACCAGAGCCACAGCAATGCAGAATCTGAGCTGCATCTGTGACCTACACCACAGCTCACGGAAACGCCTGATCCTTAACCCACTGAGCAAGGCCAGGGATCGAACCTGCAACCTCATCGTTCCTAGTTGGATTCGTTAACCACTGAGCCACAGCAGGAACTTCAAGAATGACTTTTAATGTTTTACATTTTCTTTCTATAGCCATATGTATTTTCAATGATCAGTCTTTCATTCGAAGAGGTTCAAGTGTCAATAGCTATTGTGGAGATTTGAAGAGTTTATTTCAGTGTTTGATTTGTATCCTCTTCAAGGCCCTTCCCAGTACTTTGCTCAAGGTAAGGGGTGAGGTGCATTGAATTGGCTTTATATCTGCCGCAGGCCTTTCCCATAGGACAGTGGGGAATAACTAATCAAAATACAATTGCACCTCAGCATGCTTACAGCTTCATCAGTTCATCAGTGTGTCACCAGAAAAGGGTATTTAAATGTATTTAAGTACCTTGGATTTTGTAGTCTGACAGATATAATTTCTGTCCTATATTTATCTCCTTATCCTCCCTATTATAGGAAGTAATGGGAAAACATAGTTAAGTGTCTTATGAACCCTTACACTCCTACCCTCAATATATGAAGCCCTATCAGTATTTTTGTACTCCAACTCTGTGAAAACTGTTTTCCAAGGAAAAACTCATTTTCATTCAAATGTTGGAAATTAAAATCCTTCTCCACTGAGTGAACAAAAGTTTAAATGATAATAGATCTCAGTGGAAATAGGTAAATATCACTTTTTTAGGTTAAAACAGTTTTTTTTTTTAAGTTACCGAAGTATAGTTGATTTATAATGTGTTAGTATCATCTGTACAGCAACGTGATTCAATTATATATATATATATATACACACACATATATATATACATTTTTTCATATTCTTTTCTATTATAGTTTGATATAAGATATTGAATATAGTTCCCTGTGCTATACAATAGGACCTTGTTTTATTTTTGCATCAATATTCATGTAACTACTTCTATAACACTGTTATATGCCAGGCATTGTTCTAAGCACTTTGCATTTACTTTATTAATCTGCATAACACCCTTATGAAAGGAATATTATCATTATCCCCATTCTGCTGATGAAGAAACTGAGGGCTGAGGGGATTAAATAATTTGCCCAAGATCACTCAACTGATGAATACAGTATGTTACCTAGCAAGATGCACTTATCAACAAAGTCCTACAACAAAAGATTATTTCTTAAGAGACAATAGGCCACAGTGACAATCATGCGGTTATTGCAGAGTGAAAAACGGTCCTCTTGGTGTCCTCTCTTCAAAATTTTCCCTCACTTAATAGGTTATGTGAGAAAGAATTACTTTAGAGGTTGATTTTTGTAGAACATTATAACTTGAAGTTGAATCTGTATAAAGAAAACCTTAGAGAAAATAATAAAAAGGCATCAATTCCTTTTGCTTGGAGACTAAATAATTTTGCCAAGTCTACATTTTCCCCTCCAAAAGAAAGATAAGATTAATCTCACCAAGTCTCAGAAAGTCTCTGGTAAACCTATTTTCATTGGGCCTACCCCTCTGGACTCTGATGACATTTTCCCCTACTGTTGTGTGATACCTAGCATCCTTGGAAAATTTTTATGACTCTGAGTGCATGCTCCACATGTAATATGCAAAAACATTTTAAAAAAGTGCAACATCTAATTAATTCACCAATCAGCTATCAGAGCCTGTGATCTTTTTCAGGTTCACTGTGGAGTTCCCATTGGGAGAATCAGTATTCTGAGAGCACCATTTCCATTATGCTGTGTGGCATTAAGACAGAGTACTAAGTTATGCTGCTTGTTCATGGAAAATGTGCCATCCTCATGAGTGCCTTGATGACTTTGTTAATAATACCTTTTGCCACCCCTGTTCTCTTGTTCTCATGGATACTGTGGCTTTGTAGTGCAGTGGGTTTTCATAGCACTGCAGATGAAAAGGAGGGAGATGAATGTATTTCAGCTTCATACCTTTGCATTTTCCCTCGAGTTTTTCGATTTTAAGAAAATTTATCCTGTTTGATTTTTTTTTAAGTAATTTAAAAGCCATCTTCCAAGATCTGATCATTTCTGAAGACTTTCTTGTCTCAAATATTCCAAAATGGGAATATTTTATTACACAATAGAATTTATCATGGCTACCACTTCATGGGTTTACAAAATTATAACTGTTAGGGGCTACATGGGTTCTCATTGTTAAAAGGGTTCCTTGTGCTGATCTCGCAAATAAAATATGAGGTCACAGGGACCCGTGAGACTGACCACATTGCTCAAGCAACAACCTGTTGATGCCAGAAAGATGTTACCAGAACCCAGGTTCTTGTTCACACAGCTGAAGAATGAACTTCGCGAACACACAGGCAGCAAGCAAGCAAAGTCTTTATTACAGGAAAGCAAGTAGCTCCCAGGGCTGCTGGGACAAGGGAGAAGAGCCTCCTTCTCTATTGTCCTATAGGGACTTTTATCCCTTAAAGATGGGGGGATACAAACATGGGGTCCAGAAAGATGTGATTTTTTTCCCATTGACCTTGCCCAGTTACCTATATCAGTCCTTGTCCAATAAGTGTTTTAGGGGTGGAAATGTCCTATAAGTTTTATGGTTTCTTTTGCCTTATCTTTCCTTAGACTAAGTGAACATTCCTGTCATTCCTTTTCTATCAGTTGAGGAGTGGATTAGAGATTAAGGTCCATGTGGGAAAAGGCACATTTCCTAGAGTAAACAAGGCCTGTGGGGAAGGTACACTTCCTATAATAAAACAAGGCCTGTAGGGAATTAGTCTCTGGAGCCCTTAAACCAAAAATGTTGATCAATAGCCTATCAATGAATGCCTCAAATCCCATGCTCCTACACTGACTACCTGAGTTAATATTCTGCCTCACCGTTTTCACCATTGTGCCTACATTCCCAAGGCTGAGAGACCACCCTACCATGAGACACCTCCAGCTTTCTCAAGACTACGTGACCACCATAGTCCAGCTGCAGGCTAAAGATAAACTAACGCCCCTTCAGGGGACCCAATTTTCCATCCTTGGGGTATAAGAAGAATCCACCAGAAGGGCAGGTGGATGGCTCTTCTCAAGGGTCAATCATCCTCCTGTTTCCCTTTAATAAATTTCCTTCACTTTGCCTGACCTCTTGTCCTATTCTCTTTTTCTCGGCACTCACCTTACAATAACCAGGTGAGTAAAATTCATTTTACAAGTAATCTCAGAAAAAAAAGAAATAATAGGAAGGAAATAAAAAATGCTTGTAGAATTGTAGAATCAGTTTATTTGTGATTGATATCTACTTTCATGAGTGCATGATAGAGTTTTTTTTTTTTTTTTTTTTTTTTTTTTTTGCTAAGTAACAGACTACCCCAAAACTCACTTGCTTAAACCAGTGATCATCTGGTTATTTCTCACAGGTGTATAGGTCAATAGGCAGTTTTGGTGACTGGGCAGGACTGCCTTCATCTGAGCTTGCTCATACATAGGAGGTCAGCTGTGAGTAGGCCAGGCTGGCTCATGTAAGGTGGTATCAATCACTTATTTTCACAATTTTCTGGCTGAGGCACTAGGATGACTGGACCCCTTATCTCCCATCACATAATTGATTGGCTTGGACAAATGCATATAGTGCATGACAGGGTTTCAAGGCAAAAAATAAAACCATCAAGACTTCTCAAGCCCAGTGATTAGACCTGGATTAATATTGCTTTTGCTGCTGGCCAAAGCAAGCTACAAGGCCAGCCCACATCAAGAGGTGGGGCAAATGGACTCCACCTCTTGATGACAATAGCTGCAAAGTAACAATACAAAGGGAGTGGATGAAGGGAGGAGTGAAAAATTGTGGCATTTTTGCAAGCTGCCACACTTAACTCTCTGGCAGAGCTTAATGGTCCTTAGACCTATCCAGGTTTATTTTTTTCAGTGTTTCTAATGGGCCAGTTTCCCAATCAAAGATATCTCTCTTCAATCTGACAGCGTTCAGCTGATTAACCTAGCATCAGAACAATAATATAAACCATTCTGTAGCCACCCAGAATCTTTTATTCCTGATGTTGCCTTTTTGTTTATTGATTTTATTGAATGTGTAAAGATAGGAAAAAATGCTAAAAATGTTAACACTATCCTGAAGTAAGGCATAAATTTTCCCCAGTCCTTGTCCCCTAAGAGATTACTTCTCTTCTGATTTTTTAAATCATTCTTTTGCTTTTTATTATGGTTTTGACATGAATTTCTACCACTGTCTATTTGTTGTGGGACAGATATCTTACACATTTTTTTATTTTGTGCAAATGGAATCATACTGCCTACTTGCCTGAGTTAGCCACTGTTTTGAATTTTAACTAAAGTATTTAGTCTGTTTAATTACAAAATATCTTCAACATTATTTTGATTTTTTATATTCATTATGTTTCCCTGTGTATCTCTTAATTATTTTCATTAATTTATTTATTTTTAATTTTTATTTTTATTTTTTTACTTTTTGGCTGCCCATGGCATATGGATTTCATGGGACCAGGGGTCAAATCCAAGCCACAGTTGAAACCTCTACCACAGCTTAAGCAATGCCAGGTCATTTAACCCACTGTACTGGCTGAGGATCCAGCCTGCATCCTGATGCAGTCACCAACGATCCCATTGCACCAGAGCAGGAGCTCCCGTCTTAATAATTTTATTTTATTTTAATTATTTATTTTGTCTTTTTGCCTTTTTTAGGGCCACTCCCGCAGCATATGGAGGTTCCGAGCCTAGGGGTTGAATAAGAGCTGTAGCCACCGGCTTACGCCAGAGCCACAGCAACGTGTGTTCCAAGCTGTGTTTGCAACCTACACCGCAGCTCATGGCAACGCCAGATCCTTAACCCACTGAGCAAGGCCAGGGATTGAACCTGCAACCTCATGGTTCCTAGTCGGATTCATTAACAACTGCGCCATGACAGGAAGTCTTTTTTTTTTTTTTTCCCCTGCTGTATAGCATGCTGTATACTTACCTGTATACATTTTTTTTCCCATCCTTTGTTCTGTTGCAATATAAGTATCTAGACATATTTCTCAATGCTACTCAGCAGGATCTCCTTGTAAATCCATTCCAAGTTGTATCTGATAACCCCAAGCTCCCGATCCCTCCCACTCCCTCCCTCTCCCATCAGGCAGCCACAAGTCTATTTCCAAGTCCATGATTTTCCTTTCTGTGGAAAAGTTCATTTGTGCTGTATATTAGATTCCAGTTATAAGTGATATCATATGGTATTTGTCTTTTTCTGACTCATTTCACTCAGTATGAGAGTTTCTACTTCCATCCATGTTGCTGCAAATGGCATTATGTCATTCTTTTTTTAATGGCTGAGTAGTAGTCCATTGTGTATATGTACCACATCTTCCGAATCCAATCATCTGTCAATGGACATTTGGCTTGTTTCCATGTCCTGGCTATTGTGAATAGTGCTGCAATGAACATGCGGGTGCACGTGTCTCTTTTAAGTAGAGTTTTGTCCAGATAGATGCCCAAGACTGGGATTGCGGGGTCATATGGAAGGTCTATGTATAGATTTCTAAGGTATCTCCAAACTGTTCTCCATAGTGGCTGTACCAGTTGACATTCCCACCAACAGTGCAGGAGGGTTCCCTCTTCTCCACAGCCCCTCCAGCACTTGCTATTTGTGGACTTATTAATGATGGCCATTCTGACTGGTGTGAGGTGATATCTCATGGTAGTTTTGATTTGCATTTCTCTTATAACCAGCGATGTTGAGCATTTTTTCATGTGCTTGTTAGCCATCTATATATCTTCCTTGGAGAACAGTCTATTCAGGTCTTTTGCCCATTTTTCCATTGGGTGATTGGCTTTTTTGCTGTTGGGTTGTATAAGTTGTTTATATATTCTAGAGATTAAGCCCTTGTCGGTTGCATCATTTGAAACTATTTTCTCCCATTCTGAAAGTTGTCTTTTTGTTTTCTTTTGGGTTTCCTTTGCTGTGCAAAAGCTTTTCAGTTTGATGAGGTCCCATGGGTTTATTTTTGCTCTAATTTCTATTGCTTTGGGAGACTGACCAGAGAAAATATTCATGAGGTTGATGTCAGAGAGTGTTTTGCTTACATTCTCTTCTAGGAGTTTGATGGTGTCTTGCCTTATATTTAAGTCTTTTAGCCATTTTGAGTTTATTTTTGTGCATGGTATGAGGGTATGTTCTAATTTCATTGCTTTGCATGCAGCTGTCCAGGTTTCCCAGCAATTCTTGCTGAATAGACTTTCTTTTTCCCATTTTATGTTTTTACCTCCCTTGTCAAAGATTAATTGACCATAGGTGTCTGGGTTTATTTCTGGGTTCTCTATTCTGTTCCACTGGTCTGTCTGTCTGTTTTGACACCAGTACTACACTGTTTTGATGACTGTGGCTTTGTAGTATTTCTTGAAGTCTGGGAGAGTTATGCCTCCTGCTTGGTTTTTGTTTCTCAGGATTGCTTTGGCAATTCTGGATCTTTTGTGGTTCCATATACATTTTTGGATTGTTTGTTCTAGTTCTGTGAAAAATGTCCTGGGTAATTTGATAGGGATTGCATTGAATCTGTAGATTGCTTTGGGTAGTATGGCCATTTTTACAATATTGATTTTTCCAATCCAGGAACATGGAATATCTTTCCATTTCTTTACATCTTCTTTAATTTCTTTGATTAATGTTTTATACTTCTAGGCATGTAAGTCCTTTACCTCCTTGGTCAGGTTTATTCCAAGGTATTTGATTTTTTAAGGCGCAATTTTATTTATTTATTTATTTTTTTGTCTTTTGTTGTTGTTATTGTTGTTGTTGTTGCTATTTCTTGGGCCGCTCCCACGGCATATTGAGGTTCCCAGCCTAGGGGTTGAATCAGAGCTGTAGCCACCGGCCTACGCCAAAGCCACAGCAACGCAGGATCCGAGCCGCGTCTGCAACCTACACCACAGCTCACGGCAACGCCGGATCGTTTACCCACTGAGCAAGGGCAGGGATCGAACCCGCGACCTCATGGTTCCTAGTCGGATTCGTTAACCACTGCGCCACGACGGGAACTCCTTAAGGTGCAATTTTAAAAGGTATTATATTTTTGTATTCCTTTTCTAATATTTCATTGTTGGTATACAGAAATGTGACTGTTTCTGAACGTTAATCTTATATCCTGCTACTTTGTAGAATTTATTAATCAGTTCAAGCAGTTTTTGGGTGGAGTCCTTAGAGTTTTCTATGTATAGTATCATGTCATCTGCATACAGTGACAGTTTTACTTCTTCTCTTCCTATTTGGATGCCTTTTATTTCTTTTGTTTGTCTAATTGCTGTGGCTAGGACTTCCAAAACTATGTTGAAGAGCAGTGGTGAGAGTGGGCATCCCTGTCTTGTTCCAGATTTGAGTGAGAAGGCTTTCAGTTTTTCCCCATTGAGTATTATATTTGCTGTGGGTTTGTCATAAATGGCTTTGATTATGTTCAGGAATGTTCCCTCTGTACCCACATTGGCAAGATTTTTGATCATGAATGGATGTTGGACTTTGTCAAATGCTTTTTCTGCATTTACTGAGATGGTCATACGGTTTTTGACTTTTGTTTTGTTAATGTGGTGTATGATGTTGATTGATTTGCATATGTTGAACCATCCTTGTGAACTTGGGATAAACCCTACCTGGTCATGGTGTGTGATCTTTTCGATATTATGTTGGATTCGGTTGGCTAAGATTTTGTTGAGAATTTTTTCATCTATATTCATCAAAGATATTGGCTGATAGTTTTCTTTTTTGGTGGTATCTTTGTCTGGTTTTGGATTTAGGGTGATGGTGGCATCATAGAATGTCTTTGGGAGTATTCCTTCTTCTTCAACAATTTGAAAAAGTTTAAGGAGGATGGGCACTGGATCAAATTATTTTAAATTGATTAGTTATTCTCATTTATTTTTCCCTCTATTAGTTTAATACTTACCTTTTCTTTTCTAATCTTTAATGATTACCTTAGAAATGTTATCAGGCCTAGAGAAACTAACCAAAGTGTGAAGTTCAGTCTTCACTCTATTTCTAAACCATGTAACAGATTGGAGTAAGACTTCACTTAGTATCTTTTCTTTTTATATGCAATTTTCATGGATTTTAGTTCTATTGCAACTTTTAATCCAAATGACAGTTTTATTTTTGTTTCATATGGCTAAGAATATTGTTCACTGTGTTTGCTTACTATTCCTTCTTGGATCTCAGATCTTCCATCTGAGATCACTCTCTTCTGTCTGAAAAACTACATATAGAATGTCATTTGGTAATTATTTCTTGCTGAAAAAACAGTCACGTTTTGTTTGTCTATAATCATCTATATTTCTTCCTCATCATTGAAAAACAACTTGATGAATATATGATTCTAAGTTGATAGTTATTTTGTATTAGCACATTCCATCTATTACTACTTTGGTTTTGGTGGTGCATTGTTACTACTTAGATGTTGGTTGTCATACTAATCACTTTATATGAAAATGATCAATCTTTTCTCTCTACTACATTTAACATTTTCCTGTCTCTTTAGTGTCTTACAGTTTATGATATGTCCAGGTATTATCTTTGTATTTTTTTAATTTTAGATTATATAATCTTTATATTGGTATTTTTCATTAAAATTGGAAAATTCTCAGTTATTTACCTGTATACCTTCTCTACTCATTTTCTTTCTTTTTTCATTCAGGACATTTAGAAAAGTAAAATTTAGCTTCAGAACTCTATTCACATTTTGGGTTCTTAATTTAATATGCTCTTAGTTTTTTGTCTCTCAATTTCATTTTAGATGTGACGTAATATCAGACATACAGCAATGTGGCAAAAATAGTAATAGGGAATATCATTTACTGTCATCTAATTTCTCTAACTTGTTAACATTTTATCAAATTCACACTGTCATCTCTCTCTCTTTCTAAAACATTTTAGGATAACTTGAAGCAAATGCCTCTGAATCATAAAATGCTTCCATATGTTTCTCCCCAAAACAAGAACATATTTTTCATAACCAAAATTATATAAGTATAATTATAAAAATTAAGAAATTATAAGTATAAAATTAAGAATTTATTTAAGTATAATTATAAAAATTAAGAAATTAATGTTGATATGATGCTACTAATTAATCTATAGATATTATAGTTATCTATTACTATGATTTCTCCAAAACAGTGACTTGAAACAACAAACACATGTGGAGGCAACTCCCTACTCAAGAGATATACATTGGCAAGTTGGATTTTTGAAAAAAGAGAGATTAAAAAAAGAATCTAACTATATATCATCTACAAGAAAAATCACTTTAGATCCAAGGATAAGTGTATCCTTCAACCAAGTGTAGGTTGAAAGCAAAATATTCCATGCAAATAGTAATGAAAAGGAGACAATTATGGCTGTCCTACTATCAGACAAAACAGACTTTCAGTAAAAATTCTTGAAAAAAAATAAAAAAGACATTATATAATTATAAATGGGTCAATAGACCAAGAATATATGATAATTATAAAGATAAGTGCAGCTAACATCAGAGCTCATCAATATATGGAATAAACATAGAGTTGATGAAAGAAATAGATAACTCTAGAAGAATGAGAGAAGACTAAAAATATCCCATTTTCTATAATGGATAGAATATTAGACATAAAATAAATAAGGAAACAGAGAACCTAAGCAACTCTATAACCCAATTGCATCTAACAGAAATGTAGAGAACACTCTTTTCAACATGGCAGAATACACATTTTTCACATAGAAAATTCTCTACATTAGACCATATGTGGGGTCACAAAAACAAATCTTAATGAAATTTAAACGATCGCAATCATACAAATTATCTTTTTAACCACATGTAATGAAGCTAGATATCAATAGTGGAGGAAAAACTGAAAATGCACAAGTATGGGGAAATTAAGCAAGATACTGTTAAATATCCAATGAGTCAAAGAAAAATAACAATAAGAATTAGAGAGTATCTTGAAACAAAGGAAAATAACAACATAACAGACAAAAACTTATGGAATATAATGAAAGCAATGCTGAGGGAAGTTTATAGCTTTAAATATTTGCATTAATAAAGAAGACGTAATTTAAAAACCTACTGCATATCTTTAAAGAACTAGAAGAAGAACAAATGAAACCCACAGATATCATAAGGAAATAAATAATAAAGATTAGAGCAGAGATAAACAAATATAGAATAAAAATAGAGAGAATCATCAAAACCAAAGTTAGTTCTTTGTAAAGATGGAGAAAATTGACAAACCTTTATCTAGGCTAAGAAAAAAGAAAAATTAAATAACTAAAATTAGAAAAAAAGAGACATTATTTGGGATTTTACAGAAATGAAAAAAGATAATAAAGAGTTCTGTGAACAAATATATGACAACAGATTGGGTAAGCTTGATAAAATGTACAAATTCCAAGAAACACATAACCTATCAAGACTGAATCATGAATGGAAAATTTGAATATACTTAAAGAGATTGGATTTGTAATTGAAAACCTCCCAACAAAGAAAAGCCCAGGAGTAGATGGCTTCATTGGTGAATTCTTCCAAATATTTAAAGGAGAATTAACTACAATTCTCAAATTCCTTCAAAAAAATAAAGAGGAGGAGAAACCTTCAAGTTTATTCCATAAAGCCAGCATTATCCTAAAATCAAAGCTGGATAAAGACAATACAACAAAAAAAAAAAATGAAAAACTGTAGATCAGTATATCTAATTGATATTGAAGCAGACATCCTCAAGAAAATAGCAGCAAACTGAATTCAAGAATACAATATGACCAAGTGGGATTTATTCCTGGAATGCAAGTCTGGTTCAATATATGAAAATCAAGGAATATAATACACTACATTAACAAAATGAAGGAAAAAAAGCACCTGAATATCTCAATTAACACAGAAAAAGCATTTGACAGAATTACCACACTAGAAATAAACATTTAACAAACTAGATATAGCAGGAAACTACCTCAACATAATAAATGCCATACATAAAAAGCCCACAGCTAACATCATAGACAATGGTGGAAGACTGAAATATTTCCCTCAGATTCAGGAACAAGACAAAGCTGACCACTTTTACCACTTCTACCCAACATAATACTGGAAATCTTGTCTAGAGCAATGAGGCAAGAAAAATAAATAAGAAGCAGCCATATTTAAAGGGGAGAAGAGAAATTATTTATCTCTATTCACAAATAAGTTAAAAAAATTAAGATTATATACAGACATAAACACACAAAACTGGTGGAGCTAGTAAATGAATTTAGCAAAGTTGCAGGATAAAATCAACACAAGAAAATCAGGTCAATTTGTATACATTGACAATGAAAATCAGAAACTGTAATTAGGAAACAATATCATTTATAATATTATCAGAAAGACCAAAATATTTAGGGATAAATCTATTCAAGAAGACAAGGAACTTTTACACTGAAAACTGCAAAATATTGCTGAAAGAAATTAAATAATACAAAAATAAATGGAAAGACATTCTGTGTTCATAGAATTGAAGACTTCGTATTATTTAGATGTCAATACTACCCAAATAAATCTATAATTTCTATGCAATCCTTATCAAATTCTCAATGTTTTTGTAAAAATAGAAAAAAATCTACCCTAAAATTCATGTTGTGTATCAAGGGAACCTAAATAGTCAAAATAATCTTGAAAAATGAGAACAAAGATGGAAGACTTATTCTTCCTATTTCAAAACTTATTACAATGCAACAGCAATCAAAACACAATGGCACTGGCTTAAAAACAGACATGTAGACCGATAGACTAGAATAGACAGCCCAGAAACATACCTTCAAATATATGATGAAATGCTTTTCAACAAGAATATCAAGACCATTCAATGGGGAAAAAAAACAGTCTTTTCAACTAATGGTCTTGGGAAAACTGGATATCCACATGCAAAAGAATGTAGTGGGGCTCTTATCCTGTATCATATGCAAGAATTATTTCAAATGAACCAAAGACCTAAATATAAGAGCTAAAACTATATAATTCTTAGACACACATATAAGACAGAAACTTTACAACATTGGACTTGGCAATAATTTCTTGGATATGACATTGAAAGCATAGCTAACAAAGAAAAAGTAGACCAATTGGCCACATAAAAATTATAGTCATTTGCACATCAAAAGTCCCTATTAACTGAATTGAAAGCAGAAACTCAATGAGATATTTTCACTCCCATGTTCATAACAACATTATTCATAATTTCCAAATGTCTAAGCAATCCAAATGTCCATTGGTGGGTGAATGGATAAATAAAATATAGTGTGTAATACAATAAACTATTAGTCTTAAAAGGGAAGGAATTCTGACACGTTCAACATAGATGAACCTTAAAGACTTTATGCTAAGTGAAATAAGCTAGACACAAAGGAACAAATATTGTTTGATTCCACTCTTATGAGATCCCTAGAACAGTTAAATCCATGGTACAGAAAATAGAATGGTCACTGTCAAAGACTTGGGGGTGGGGGGAATGAGGAGCTATTTTTTAATGGGCATACAGTTTCAATTTTGAAATATGAAAAGAGTTCCATGAATGAAAGTCATGGCAGCCCAAAAATGTAGATCTACTGTTGAACTGTACACTTAAAAATGGCTTAAATGGTAAATTTTATGTTATGTCTATGTTATGACAGTTAAATAATTAAAAGCAAACAACAAAACCAAAAAAAAATCCTCATTATTTGTTATCTCACAGTTTCTGTGGGTCAGGAATCAGAAGTGATTGAGTTGGATGGTTTTGGATAAGACTGTCCAGTGTCAACCAGCAGTCATTTAAGGATTACCTGGGCTTGATGATCCTACTCACTCACATAGCTATTGGCTGGAGGCCTCAGTTCCTCACTCTGTGGACCCGTCCATGGTATTTCCTGATGTCTTCATAATGTACTGGCTAATATCACTCCTCATAGTGAGTGATCTAAGAGAGAGAACAGAGAGGAAGCCATGATGCCTTTTTAGTCTTAGAAGTAAATCCTTTTATTTCTACCACCTTCTGTTTGTTAGAAGTGAGTCACCAAGTGTAACCAACACTCAAGGGGAGAGGATTTAGACTAGGAGGAACATCAGAGATTTGTGAATGTATATTAAAACTACCACAAGCATTGCTCAAGTTTTACGCATTGTCCCAACCATGCCCTTTATATCAAAAGAAAGTATAGGATCATCTGCCTTTTTTGTGCTCTTTAATCTCAGTCATTGTCTTTCACAACACTGGCATTTCAGAAGAGCATGGCCGGTTGTTCTATAGGTTCTCTCAATTTGAATGTCTGATATTTCCACATGATTAGATGCAGTTATGCATTTTGGTAGGAACATTTCAAAGGTAATATTCTCATTGCACCATACAGGGAGGCCTATAATGTCAAATTTTCTCACTATCGGTGGTATTAGGTTTAATCATTTGTTAAGTTGGTGACTGCTGATTTCTCTATCATATGATTACTGTCTTTTATCTGTTTAATAAGATATATTTGAAATCCTGTGGGGATTTTTGTTGTCGTTGTTTTGTTTTTGTTTTTGTAGCCAATAAGATACTTTGGGCTTATGTGAGTATTGTCCAATTAGCCATTGAATTTTAACCCACTTGCTTTATAGTAAATATTTTAAAATTTCTTGCCAGATCATTAATGCATTTAAAAAAGTGTTTAATTTTGTGTTTTAATATTTATCTAACAGTTTGGTTTAGGCTGTCTTTTGCATGAGAGTCCTTTGGGTATCTTTTTCACCAACTGCTAGAAACCAAAACAGTGTTTCCTATTTTAATGCTTACTTGTACAGAGAGTATTAAATTATTTACTTCCTCTCAAAGCTTTGATGGTTGTCACTGGACATCGTGGTAACTACTACTTGTTAAAACTGAGAGATACTGCTCTCATCATTCCTATCGTATGATTCCCCAAATTATTTTATGTGCCTTGTGGAAGGGGTTTATATTCTGTTCCAAACTTTCTCTTAATGGTAAGCTAGTAAGTTGGATCCTCACCAAATGATACCATATTTACAGTGGCTGTTGATAATCATAGCTAACAATCATTGAGTGGTTACTATATTTCAACATTCTAGATACATTTGCAAGTATTAACTAGTTTAATCTTTTCAATGTCTTATGAATTGGAGGCCATTATGATTTATGTTTTACTGACTGGAGAGTGAATAATGGTAAAGGTGTGAGCCAGATTCAGGCAGTCTGTCTCCAGAGATTGTACCCTTAATTGCTATGCATTACTAGCATGAAGAGGAATGCCTCCTGTAAAGTTATGAGATATTTGTAAACCTCTATGTGAATGTAACATTTCCAAGGCAAGAGGAGCAGGAGTTAGGAAGGAACATAAAAAAAAATGTTCCTCCCCGCCCCCCAGCTGAAGAAACCAAAGCTTAAAGAAAGTATTTACTACTCAGGGATAAAGGGATAAAGTTGAGACAAAATTTAGGTCTCCAGATGCCCAATCAGTCCCATTCACTTTCCATCATAGCATACTGTAAATTTCTAATAAAATGAAAGTAGATGCCCTGCACTCAATTATTTCACCAGGGACAAATGATATAATTCAAAGTTGAATTCTAAAATTAGTGTGCAGCATATGCCATACATTAATTAAACATGAACTGCTTTTACTTGCTTTTTAATTTTTTTTAATTTTTATTTTTTTGTCTTTTTGCATTTTCTAGGGCCACACCTGTGGCATATGGAGGTTCCCAGGCTAGGGTTCTTATTGGAGCTGTAGCCACCAGCCTATGCCAGAGCCACAGAAATGCAGGATCCAAGCTGTGTCTGTGACCTACACCACAGCTCACAGCAACGCCGGATCCTTAACCCACTGAGCAAGGCCAGGGATTGAACCCGCAACCTCATGGTTCCTTGTCGGATTCGTTAACCACTGAGCCATGATGGGAACTCCTTACTTGCTTTTTTAGAACATAAAAGGGCTTTGTGGGAATGATTTGGATAACCCATGCATTTTTGCTCAGATAATCTGGTTAGTTCAAATTTTTTCTTTTTTCCTAAGCAAATATATTTGACATAATTTCTTTGCTCATTTAAGAGTAATCTTTGCAAATGTCATTTTGAACATACTCCTGAAAAGTTATCAAGTAGATAAAATATGCAACTATAAAGAGGACCCATTGTGTACATATCCATTTAGTAAAACAATCAAGTTATTCATATTATTTAGTATTGGCATGTGAAATTGATCAACTTATATAGTGTAATTGGCAGTATTTAGTGATGTAACCCTTCAGATGTCTATGGATCAATTACTATTATTTTTGCTATAATGTTATTTTATAATACATTGATTGTTTTAAAGTGGTACTCAAGGCACCTCCATACTTAGTGTCTTGCTTTGTGATACTTAGCCAAGAATGATGATGTTCAAAATGGGTATGTCTTGTACTCTGATGAATTAGAAGGAGAGCATTCAGAACACAAATCAGCCCAAAGCAATGCCAGACAGTGTATATTGGATACATTTGAGCTGTAATATACATAGAGACAGTATGGAGATAATGATTCTCTTGTGTTTTATCCTCTTATTTGTATTGGGTTGATATTCTTCTATTGATTTTTCTCTTCATTATTACATCCCCTCGTACTAGCATAAACTTACTTGAAAGGGAAATGCATCATGCAGACAGAGTTTAAAAGCAGAAAGTTGATGGTTATTTATGGGCTGATTAAATTTTTGTATCCTATTATGGGGATACAGGATATTTAGTCAGTTTTCCTGTCCTTCTAGGCAAACTAGAGGAATATACTTTTCTATCCCTTTACCATCGGGTTGGTCCATGTGGCTGTTTTGATCAATGGGATCTGAAAAGAAGTGGTTGAATGAATCATACCTGAGCCTAAGAATTTAATTGCAAGAATTTCTTCCCTTGACAAGATGATCGAGGAGGTCTCTTTCTCCCAGATTATGGAGCCACCATTAATTTGGAAACTTGAGTGGTACATGAAGCTGTCCTATGTAGGATTTTCATGTAGCATCAGTGAGAAATAAACTGCTGTTTCAGTATGCCATTGAGTTTTGAGGTTTGTTTGTAATAGTACCCCGACTAATATATGTCCAACAGAATATTTAATAAATATTTTTGAAAGAATTAGACTTTCTTAAAACTAAATAATTTCAAGGTTGATCATAAATCACAGATAAAGCAATATTCTGTCCAGATTTTATCTTGAGTTTTACCGTATCTTTATTATCAATTCAACTGACATATTTTCCCCTGGATTTAATATATATCCTAACCCTGATTTGATGTTCTCACTTGAAGCCTTTACCTCTAATTCTAACATGCCATGGCTGTTGTCTCACAAGGATTGTGTAAGGAAAGGTTAAATATTCCTTCCATATTTATTTCTCCTTTCTTACTTTCCTCAGAAATAGATACCTTTAATAATTTGTCTGAGGAACTACTCCTTTCCATTTTTTCTGGAGTTGTGGGAACATGCCTTACTAGATAAAAGGAGATGACAAACCTACTGCCTGAAGAACCAGACATATTTTGCATTCTATAAGTCTGTTAAGTCTGTCAAAAGTGACAAGGCTTTGTTTTGGAAGAATTCGCCCTTCATCATTTGAGAATAATGTCTGTTGTCAAGCAGATAGCATTACCCTATAGAGATTGGGAATTCAGGGATCTGTTTCTATCCCTTTAGCAGCCCATTCCTTTATGAGTCCCAGGAGCACTGTGAGCCTTTAGCTGGACTTGTGGAAGTTGTCAGAAAGAAACAAACAAACAAAATTAAGTAATGTGGGTTTCTGCAGTGTCAAGCTTCATTTTTGTAAGATTTTTGAACTTTTAGAAAATGCCCGCTCAATAATTGGTATTTCATAAATGAAAAAAGTCATAAATATTTATGAAAGACATTAGCTCAACATAATGCAGTATATGAGTATTTAACATCTGTGTCCTAAATAATATGATGCCACTCTGAGAGGAGGGCAGTGGGAGGAAAATGCAAAGAGAAAGCCTGTCACCATGCTTATACATTAGTAGAGAAAAAAGGACATATGTTGAAATCATTGTCATGTAAGAGAGGAGATGATATCTTTGAAATGAAGTTTTATGATAATAAAGTATCAAGAGAATTTACCTCACATTTTTAAAAGTTGAGGGCTAGGTAACTATGCATAAATCAGGTAGCCTTGGAAGATTGAAGTTCAATATAAATAAAGAGTTTAAAGACTGTAGACCAGACAACATTGGATGTGGTCCGAGGTCGGTGAATTGTTAGAGACTGGAAAGGCTGGAAGACTGAATGGATGAGTTTGTGTGGGAATGCATACATCCAGAGAGACAGTTTGGGTGCTTATCTGAAGCAGGTAATACATGAATTTGCTTTGAAAGAAGGGCCCATTATAAATTTTAGGATAGAAAAATGAAATGGTATAAAAGGCCTTTTAGTTTTTTCAAAAATTATGTTTTACTGAAATATAGTACTTCATCTGTTCTCACCAGCTCAGATCTCCCAGAAGTACAATTTTCCATCAAAGAAATGTTGAGTAGAGCCTGGTAAGTTGGTTCAGGTCTTCAGAGAGCTCTGGTGAATGTAGTGGGTACCTTCCTATGAAGTGAAATTTGGCATGATTTCACTCCTCTACATGGATTGAATCATGGGCCACTGCAGCTACGAGCCCATGGCACCCCCTGAGCGGAGCTCAGGGTGAAAATCAGGAGTGAAGCACTCTGTCTGGGAAGACTGGAAGAACAGGTCTTCAGATAATCAGATATTTTTAGATTTTATGTGTGCAATTCTTGCACCTCCTCATATCTAGAAAAACATTCAAATCCTTCATGGTGATGTCTGCTTCTTGTGA
This sequence comes from Phacochoerus africanus, assembly GCF_016906955.1. Taxonomy (NCBI): domain Eukaryota; kingdom Metazoa; phylum Chordata; class Mammalia; order Artiodactyla; family Suidae; genus Phacochoerus; species Phacochoerus africanus. Next base: position 42,676,844 of record NC_062555.1, read on the forward strand.
CCTTCAGGAAATCAGCAACAAACTTTTGTAAAATGTGTGCATGGCTGCATGCACCACCCCTTCACCTTTCTCATATCCTGATTTTCCCCTTTCCTCTTTGGGTGGCATTTCAGAGCTATCTGAAGCACCTGGTCTGTAATTAAGGGTAAAGCAAAGAATGTCTTGGTCATCTGGGAAGGCAGTCACCTCCAAAGGTGAGAGCAGGTGAGTCCTGCAGACTGACTCAGGATACTGGTCTTGACAGCAGAGGTGCATATCAAAGGTATGATTTCAGTGAACCCTGGCCTCTTTCGTTCCTGCTACCTGCCCTTTGTTGCAAAAACTCCTATATATCCTAGTGCCTCCCTCTCCACCTTGGAGCAGTTTCTCAGGGCTACCTGAGTTGCTGTCTCCCAGGATTAAGTCCTAATTTTGCCACAGATATAACTTAACTCTTGGAGGAGTTCCCATAGTGGCTCAGCTGAAACGAACCCAACTAGGAATTGTGAGGTTGAGGGTCTGATCCCTGGTCTCGCTCAGTGGGTTAAGGATCTGGCATTTCTGTGAGCTGTGATATAAGTCATAGACACAGCATAGATCCTGTGCTGCTGTGGCTGTGGTGTAGGCCAGCAGCTGTAGCTCTGATTCCCTGGGAACTTCCATATGCCATGGGTGCAGCACTAAAAAACAAAAACAAACAAACAAACAAAAAAAAGAAGTCTCAACTTTCAGGTTGTGCATTTTTAATTTTTTTTAATTAATTTTTTTTTTTTTTTTTGCTTTTTAGAGCTGCACCCATGGCATATGGAAGTTCTTAGAGTAGTTGCATGGTGACTTGGAAGTGGACAATCTAGTGGCTAGTCTTGTCCTGCTTTTCACTAATCACGTTGTTGCTGGAATTCAGCTTCTGTCTGCTGGTGCTGAATTGAAATGCAGAGATAGAGTTTTGGATAAAGGAGAAATAATAGCTTTATAACTTTGCCAGGCAAAGGAGGGTTATAGCAGGCTAATGCCTTAAAGACTGTGCCCCCCCCCCATTAGAAAGAATTGTGAGGAGTTTTATAATAAAAAGGAGAAGAACATGTTTTCAGATAGGAATCAGGATTGGGACAAACATGCATTTTTCTTTCTTTGGGAGAATCTTAGTCATCAAAGCTGGAGTCAGGAGATCTAGGTATGTTCATGAGGTGGTCTTCTGGGTATTGTCCAGAATAACGCTACTTACAAAAAGGACATATTGATCAGAGATTAGAACCAACTAGGAAAGTTGCTGAAAAACATCATGTGCTAATAATCTTTAACCTGTAATCAATTATGCTCAGTGTGCCTTATCTTTAGCTTATGGGTGATGGTGTTCAGGGTGCAATTAAACCAGAAGAAGGACAAGGAAGGACTCTAAGCTGTTCAATTTTAAAGTATTCATTTCTAAAAAAAGATAAGAAATGTAACTCTTCTCTTAAGTGTGTAAGATGCCTATATTATTATGTGTATCCCTTGAGAGGGAACCAGGATTCTGTCCCAAGGCTGTATGTACTATTGTTGCTTGACTGATCCATCCTTGTCTTTGCATCTCCTCCCTTCCCTGATGAGCAACTATCTGAACCTGTCCCTAGGAATTCAGGGAAGGTCATGATGGCTGAATGAGGCCCATTTCCTAAGAACAAGAAATGGGGGACATAGAAAAGTGTTTGCGCCCATGAGCCCCACAGGGCCATGTCTGGTTTCTACATGACCCTGGTGGAATCAGTCTCTACACCTGTTAAACTCTCTGCCTTCCTCTACCCTAAGAGCACTATGACAGTGTGTTCTGTGTGAACAGGTTATGTCCACAGGTGACTCATCAAGAAGTTAAGGCAAAACTATTAAAGAATAAGTCAGAGTGGTCCTCTTTTGTGCTAAACCCTAATTTTCAAATGTATCTCATATTAGTAAAACCTTTAAGATAAACTGGTAAACACCCCTCCAGAAAAACCCCAATTAAAACAAAAGCAAAAACAAAAACAAAAAAACCCAACCAAGCAAGCAAAGAACAAAACAAAACAAAAACAAAATTGTATTTATCTTCCCCATAAAATCAGTATTAAAAGAAAAATATGGTAACAATGACGATCATAGGTAGGGAAAATGTAATTCCTGTTTCCTATTTATAAAATGGAAATGGTATGTACATGCCAGTTGGTGTGTTTGTTTTTTGAGGTTATGCAGAAGGGACTTACTGAGTAGATAAAAGCAGAGGGAGGAAAACAACTAGGGAAGCAGAAGAGTCAATGAGATAGAAATTGCACCAGAAAGCAGGACCTCAGAGTCAAAACAGAAGTGCAGATTTTCAAAATTATTAAAGAAAGCATTGATCTTCCTGCAGGGCTTTGGCTGGAAGGGTGGAGACAACATTATTTAAATCTCAAAGGACAGGGTCACTTCATTTAAACTGGGGATTTAAATCAGTCTTGGGGAATAGTCACAGTTACTAGAGGATGAGAGAGGAAACAGTTAAACCCCAGTGCCTTGCAGCCAGCCCTACATTGGAGAAGTTGGAGGATTGTTTCGTGGCACTAATTTGTGAATGTTATAACTGAGCTCCCTGAATGACAGAATAACAAGCAACCCAATTTACCCCTTCAGATTAGAAAAGGGAAAATGGCCCAAGGGCAGCAGAGTCTTTGAGTGAAGCCAGGCCTGTCAATTTAGAATGATTTCTGTAGGTTTTTTTTTTTTTTTTTTTTTTTTTTTTGCGAGGTGAAATGCTAGTATTCCACAGTAACTCTGAGGGTTTTCAACTCTTTCTCTTTCCCTTTCTTTCTCTCTCCCTTTCTTTCTTTCTCTTTCTTTCTTTCTCTCTCCCTTTCTTTCTTTCTCTTTCTTTCTTTCTCTCTCTCTCTCTCTCTCTCTTTCTCTCTCTCTCTCTCTCTCTCTCTCTCTCTCTTTCTTTCTTTCTTTCTTTCTTTCTTTCTTTTCCTCCCACTTTTTCTCTTATTCACCTGATAAGTCACTCCATCAGACTTTTAATACAACTGGCTATTTCATAGGATTTTTCCTGGTAAACTCACTTCCACCTTTAACCAATCCACCATGGCTGTTCCAGTGGGCAAGTCTCAGCCATGCTACTCACATTGCCCAGTTTACCTATAACCATGCTTAGAGACAATATAGGAAATGCTCAGCCCTTTTGCACTCTTTCTTGGTCTTTCATTTTATTTATTTATTTGGCCACACCCTCAGCAAATGGAAGTTGCATGGCCGCCAGGGATGAAATCCGAGCCACAGCTGCAGCCTACACCACAGCTATGGCAAAGCTGGATCCTTAACCCACAGCACAGCTGGGCAAGGGATCAAACCCGTGCCTCAGCAATGACACTAGATGCTGCAGAGATAATGCCAGATCCTTAACCCATGGAGTCATAGTGGGAACTCCTATCTTTCATTTAAAATGTCCTTTCTCCATTTGTTTCACACTTGGCAGTATATCCTGATCTTGGTTTCATTGTTTTTTCTTCACCCTCCCATTCACAAACTAATGATTAGCTTACAATTTCTTAACCAGTTCCTATTCTGCTGGAATTGCAGAATAGGAGAAAACTCAAAAACAATTTTCATCTTTTTTTTTTTTACTAGTTTTAGTTGTGCCATATGATTTCAGGTTTTTTTGAACCATGTGTGTAATCTGTTTAAAATTTTATTATTGTTAAGAGACAGCATAATACCATAACGGTCATGTTGAGGCAACATGGCTTTTAGGTTCCGTCACATCTTTGATGAGTTATGGTAATCAGTTTGTTAACATCTATAACCTCATTTTTTTCTCTCTGTAACTAGTATTTAATCCCTGCATCTTAGATTTCTGAAAACTTAATAAGATACGAATTTGAAATGGAAGCAACATTATTGAGACATGCTAGCCATTACTATGACTACTACTTTCACTCCCACTAATATTGCCACATTAAACTGTTTGGAGGCTATGTTACTGCTCCTTTTCAAAGGATTCTCATTACTGTGTATATGCCTTTTAGCATTAAAAAAAAATGGATGAATTGTGCCTTAAATGCATGTTCTTTGGTTTCACTAAATAGACAGCATACAGGTTGAAAAAGGCTAGAGACTTATCTTGTCTTACATCTGATTTTTTTTTTTTTGAGTTGCTGTGCTATGGAATAAAACATGAGCATGTCAATAAATTGATGTCTCAACCTTTAGAGTTGAAAACTTGCTGTGGCCAAAGTCCTAAGGCTGGATGCCTATGGCCACAAGCAGCCATAACTCTTTAACCCTCAGTTTCCATGCATGCTATGATGTTATAGTTGGAAGGCCTTAGTCTAAGAGCAACTCTGCCAACAGATGATGAATTTGGTAAATTCTCTGCATGTAACTAGTGTGTATACTGTCACATGCACATACATTTTTGCTTGTATATTTATTTTTATTTTATATATTTCAATTGAGGAATGATTTATGGAGTATATAGTATTGCACTAGTCATACCAAAGTTTTAAGAGAATTGATCATTCTACTGTATTGTGAGAAGGAGGGCAGTTTATTAAAATCAAACAGCATTCATTTTAGAGAATAGTTAGAGATTATCTGTCAGAAGAATTTAGTTGTCTGGTCCATGAGATAGTTAAGTAATTATTATTGAATTTAATATGTAAATAATAGTATGTTTCAAGTCTTTATTAAACTCATTGGGTTTTCTGTACCACAGGAAGTACTTAATAAATGTTCCTTAAAGGAATATCTATCTTATAAAAATGCTTTGATCATTTTTTAGGGAAATGAGATAAGTGGACAATATGGAGGGTGAGGTTTTAGATTTATTCGTTTAAATTTTGTGTCAAAATTATTATGGAAAGGGGCTATGTTTTTTCATAAAAGATCTGGAGCAACCGTAGAGGCAGAATTATAAAGTAAATGGATTATAAATTGTGTTTTTAAAAAAGCATCATCTGGAGTGTCATGGGATGTTCCTTTGCCTCCTCACAGAAACCAGTTTTCTCATCTTTATGTTTGGAAATTACAAATTACCGTCAACCTACAGTGAACTTTTGCAGATATCATTTTGTGCTTTATATAATCCAGGGTACTGTACACTCCCTTTTGTCTTGTGTGCAGGCATTTTCCCGCTGCATTCCCACTATTGTGAAGCTTTCCATTGAGGGCACATGTTTCTATATCCTAGTCTCATTTTATTTAAATATTCTGCTGTGGTTGATTAACCACAAGCTATATAAGCAGTAAAAAGAAGGAAAAAGAAATAACTTCATACAGAATTATTGTCAATAGAAGGTGACACAGGCTGAAGTAATAATAAAAGTTAAATGGAGAATATATCAAATTAATGTATGGCATAATCCCAAACTCCATGAAAGGTTTGGTTTACTGCGATGTTAAGGGAAGCAAGTATAGTCTTGAAAGGCTAGTTATTTTTGAATTCCTGAAGGGCAAAGTAACCTTTATATAAAAGCCACCTACTGAGAGACTAAGATGAAATTTTAGTATGTCGGTGTAATTTTCTTTGTAATGATGTTATAACAGTCTACATTCTTTATAACAAATATGTACAAGCATAGATTCAGGAATAAACTATGTCATTATCTGCTATGGGAAGCTAATAGGAAATAAAATGTTATAAAGCATGAATTTATAAAGCTTTGTCCAGAGGTAAGAAACAATTCTGGATTATTGGCACTGATTATGTCAGTCATTCACCAAAAAGAAAATAAATAAATCATCAAATATTAGAACTAGATAGTACACCTGTTAAAGCTCAAGAAGATAGTTACAGGTAAATAAAAGAATATTTTATTTTACTTAGTGGGGCATAAACATAAGAAAACTATAACCCTAATCGAGTAGCCACAAGTTGTTATGGGAAGTGATGGGTGTTAGGACCGTTCCTCTTTTTTTTTTTTTTTTTTTTTTGTCTTTTGTCTTTTTAGGCCCACACCTGTGGCATATGGAAGTTCCCAGGCTAGGGCTCGAATGGGAGTCGTTGCTGCTGGCCTATGCCTGACCTATATCACAGCTCATGGCAACCGCCAGATCCTTAACCCACTGAGCTAGGCCAGGGGTTGAACCAGCAACCTCATTGTTCCTAGTCAGATTCATTTCTGCCGCACCAAGACGGGAACTCCAGGACCATTCCTCTTATATTCTGAGTGTGACAGATTGTATGGTAACCAAGTGTTCTCATCTTATATCTCTATGTATCATTTTTGAATGGGATTAAAAGACTGAACGTGCATGGTGCATGCATATTCTAGGCATCAATAGTGCCAATAGCAATAGCAGCAGCACTGGCATAGAGACAAATTTATACCTGTGGTATCCTTTCTCTTTTGGATGTAACAGTGAAGGAAAGCTGGAGATAATTTAGGCAGGACCTCTCCCAGCCGAGTCACCGCATTTTAAAATTATGTCCCTTAACTTCTTAGAACCAGAAACTGTGTGTTGTCAGTGTAGTCAGGGATTAACTAAGATTTTTTAAACTTGGAAAGGCTTCATATGTAAACCGGAAATACTAATTTATGAATAAGAATTCTTTCAGTGATCAAAAGGCTTAAAAACACTCTCAAGAGCAAACTACTCTCTCATAGTAAGAAGCTACATAGAAAACAAAATTGCCCAATAGAAAGCTCCTCCTCGGATGGTATTAAAAAAAAGAATACAGGAGTTCCCATTGTGGCGCAGTGGTTAACGAATCCGACTAGGAACCATGAGGTTGTGGGTTCGGTCCCTGCCCCTGCTCAGTGGGTTAATGATCCGGCGTTGCCGTGAGCTGTGGTGTAGGTTGCAGACGCGGCTCGGATCCCGCGTTGCTGTGGCTATGGCGTAGGCCAGTGGCTACAGCTCCGATTCAACCCCTAGCCTGGGAACCTCCATATGCCGCGGGAGCGGCCCAAGAAATAGCAAACAACAACAACAACAACAACAACAACAAAAAGAATACACATGGTTTAAAGGTAAAGTTTCATGAGAAATTATTTCTATTTCACAGTGGAGAATTGGACTTCTCAAACCGTTTAAATCTTATATAGTCTCCCTTGAACAGTGCTAAATGCTTGACAAGACAGGGCTCTTATGGATTTCTTGGATCAATTTCCATTCTATCTGATCCTTTTGTTGGCACATATCATATTTGGATCAGTTAGTATCAAAGTTTATTAAAGACTGCTTTACTGGTCTAAGAGTCCCTGTTTTCGTACACTTTCTGAATTAGCCCAGCTCTCTGAGTTCTTGAAGTTTTTATTGTGCAAATTTCAATTTGCATAGAATTCCAGACTCACCAACATCACTCACTTCAATCACAGTGATTTATGTGTGTGCCACAGAATGATTATCCCAACATCTTTGCTTCATTTCTCTAATCTCCAAAGTGGTTTCAGCCAATAAATATCAGAAAAACTGAGTTCTGGATGATACAGATGGAGGAGCAGACTTTTCCACTGACCTCTCACTTTGAGGAAAGTATCTAAGCATGGGGTCCTAGAGTACTTCCCTGGGAGTCCATGGAGATTTTCCTGCACCCCCCCCAAAAAAATGCTAATAGCTACCATTTATGAAAGACCTGCTGTGCCAGTCAGTATTACTAAGGAGTTTACATATAGCTCTAATTTCATCTTGACAACAATTGAATATGATAGACATTATTAAATTCATTTAAAAAATAATTAACTGGAGCTCAGATAAATTAAGATAAATAATTGAGGTTATTAAGATCAGTGAGTGGGAAGAATTCCCATTGTGGTTCAGTGGGTTAAGAACCCAACTAATATCCATGAGGATGTGGGTTCAATCCCTTGCTAGACTCAGTGGGTTAAGGATCTGGTGTTGTTGTAAGCTGTAGTATAGGTCGCATTGTAGGAGAAAATGTCCTGATAAAAAGGTAGAAAGGAGAGATCCTGGCCATAATGACTAAGTGAAGTCCAGCCAACTGCCCCTAGCCACCCCTCCCCCATGCATCTGCTTCTGTAAACTTGCTTCCACATCTACTACCTTGCCTGACCTCACTCCAGTCTGCCAAGCACAGACCTGGAAGAGCTAGCCCATAAAAGCCTTATGAAACCCTTCTTCGGGGCTCAGACTCTGGAGAGTGATCTCCTCTGACTCTGAGCATGCCGGCATAATAAACCTGAGTTCTCCAGCTCTCTGAGAGTGCTTGCTTGGTTTCTCGCTGGGTAAAAGAGCTGATACATGATACACCACAGCCACGGAGCTGCTGGAGCTGCTACACTACAGCCTCAGGGCTGTCGCTAGAGCTGGTACACTGCAGCTGCAGGACTGCTGGGCAGTTGCCATAGCAGCAGACACAGCTCAGATATTAGCGAGCAACTGCAGCTCTGATCCTACCCTTAGCTTGGGAATGTTCCTCTGCTGCAGGTGTGGTCCTAAAAAAAAAAAAAAAAAGAAAGAAGAAGAAGATCAGTAAGTAAGAAATCCAGTATTGGCTTCAGCTCTGTCTTCTGTCTAGCTCGAAAACTTGACAATCAAGTCTGCACATCATTTCCAAGGTAGCCACTTGAGAGGCTAGGAACACGGCTTCCATCTGGACTCCTGTAGTTGCCTTGAGTCTGCCTTAAGTTTTATCTACCTCATGCCCTCCTTTTACCTGAAAACTTGATTGTACTCTGAGATGAGGCACCATTTTCACTAGATGAGGCTACCTAGATCTTATAAGGTATTTCGTATGTCTTCTGACACACCAGTTACCATGGATTTTTATCCTTGTGGCCAATCTCCTCACATAATCTGTCTAAAGCCTGGCTGTCTAATGAAGTCGTTGGTCTCTAGCAATGGCCTATACGCCATGTTCTTAATGACTTTGAACTATTTGATAACAATGATGTCAGTCACAGTGAAATAACTGGGGCCTTTCTTTCCTATCAAGTTGCTACCATAGATATTTACTGGCAGAAAGAAACAGTTGCACAATTGGACTTGTTTTGGTTGGAAGCTGGATTATTTTTACATGCTATGGGCTTGACTGTGGGACAAAGGCATCTCACTTCCTTTATTTGTTCTAATTTACATGATGCATTATGTTTACAGGAGTGACCTAATTGTAATACATGATGGTTGATAACTTTGGGCTTGCATAGATATGAGAGGTATTGAGTTATGTCCAGTTCTTACTGCAGTGATTGTAACTCAGCCTTTTTCTCTCCCATCAACTAACTAACCATAGCTGAAAAACACTGAATTAAAGCATTATGTATAAACTCAGAAGCTGGACGTTGGAACTGTCTATTAAGGGAATATAGGTATGTTAACTGTTGGCAAGGTAGGTATCCAGGATTTTTATCAACCTAACAGATACTTGTGCAACTTAATTAAACATGTGTTATAAATGTATGCTACCTTCACACTGGTCTCTATTTAAGATCTTCTTAGATTTAAGTAAATGCCCATTCTTTTGTAGCAAATAGCAATGATTCTTCTTTTTTGAAGTTCAGGAAACCTTTTGAAATGTTAATATTCCTCTAAAGACCAGTGATCTTTCATCAATTAAATCATTGTATTTTTATGTATTAGTAGGTATCACTTTTAGCAGCTTGCTTTTGGTAAAGTACCTCAGGACACAAAATCGGCCATGAATTTGACAAATGGATTTATAGTCTGCTGGTCATACCAGTTATTTTATATACAGATGGAAGATAATAAATCATACGTATACCAGCTACACTTTTTTTCTATACCACAATCATAAATATATACAGTCACAGGCCCCTTGTCATATTTCTTTGCCCCATCTCTATCTTCTTTAATCATGTCTAGGGCCCCCTATGCAATAGATGTTGTGATCACAGAATTATGGTAAGTAGATTTTGACTGTGTTGTGAGAATAAAGGAGAAATCACTCAAGACCAGTCGCAATCCATGCAGACATTAAAAGTTATCTTCTTTATGCACTGTGAATAACTCTGACATAAAGGACCTTAAAAGTAATTGGACTTACCTCAAATTTAATTTTGTTTGTTTTTGTTATCATATGACAGTATTGCCATCCTTGATCCTAGAAACTCGTGATTAAATCCACACAGGTGAATTTCCATGACATTAAAGATATTGGTGAGCAGGGCCAATAGTTGGGATAAAACATGCCCGTCACAATTCTAAGAATCCAGTTCTTCCCAGAGCTTCAGCAAATATATATCTAGCAGAATATATGTCACTGACATTTGGGGTTTCCTAAGGATTCATTTTTCACTTCCAAAGGGAAAAATTATTTGTCTCATTTACCATAATGAACTTCACAGCAGATTGAAGACATTTAATATGTGTTCACAAGGTGTTTATGATGTTAAAACTTGTTTGAATGTATGGAAAAAAGATCTATGCCAGCTAACCTAAGAAAGCCAGAGTCATTGTTAAAGCGCAAGTGGGTCATATGGAAGAAAGGATTTCATGGGAACTATGCAGGGCTGGAGACTACAGGGTTGTTCTGAGATTGAGAGCAACTCTCAAGACCCTTACAGCCCAGCCAGAAAACATTGACCTTTGCTCTTGAGTTTCACTGTTATTGTAATCCTGCTAAACATCACCGTGGCTTTCTTTGTTCTTCACTATCAACCAATTTTGAGTCCTTGTGCATAGTTTACTTTCCCATGTGACTTGATCTAACCCATAACCATGATTTCAACTCTCCGTGCAATTTCTTGCCCCAACTCAATCTGATGGTATCTTTTATTTTCATCTCCACTAATGACTGAAAAATTCGTCTTATGTTCCCCGTAGTGGAAATTGTACATACTTGTGAAACCAGATCAGATTGTCTTTTAGGCAAGGAGCAAAGGTCAACCATTCATTCATGCATCAGGTCTCTTTGAGTTAGAGGTCTTCTTTTTTATACAATGACCTGTAGCAATGGGAAATTGGGGTGTGGGAGGATTTCTTTACACGGTGACTTTCCTGGGGCCAGTTTTCTTTAGAAGGGAATGTGAGTGATACGCACTCTATAATACCTCTAATTTAATATAATTTCAGTGCAGAGAAGATGTCAGAAGATACTTTTATAAAGCCTCTGAAATCTCTTTGAAAAATAATCATCAGAATAAGACTGCATTAAAGACCATCTTTTGGTGCCTTTCTTTGTGGTTCTGTTACTTTTATCCCTATATAACAGCTTTTTCTTGTTATTGTCAGAATATTTTGTACTTTAACTTACATCACTTGGAAAACAAACTAAGTTCAGCCTCATTTAGCCAAGATTAATAACATTTCATAATGTGAGTTCCAGATCTTGAGGGATTCTCTCTTGCTACATTTTCAGTGTTCCTATTCCTCATCTCTTGCTCTTCCTTTCAAAACACCACATTTAAGATGTTATGCTCCCTCTGCATCTGCTTATGTTCTGCCTCTTTCCAACCTAGTTCCTTTAATTGCACTGTAACCTCTAAGTTAGGTTACTCTCCCTACACCCATCATGATATGACTCATCATTAAAAAATATCAAGTGCCAGGATTTTTCCAGGACAACTTCCCAAACTCATAGTGAGAGTAGAAATTTTACTTCTTTGTGCTTCTTTACCCTTCCAACTGTAGTCACTAAATTTTGAATGTTATTACAGTTGATCTAATAGAAAACAAATGGGAGTTAAAAATGACAATCAAACAAGTGCAAAATAACAGCAAAATTCATAACTTGGTTATACAGCTGAAAAGTTCAATGGTGGATTAAATCAGGTTTTCAAAAGTGGCATCAAGAACCTATGGCAGCGTCTATCTTGATTTGATTTTCTGGTGCCAGCTTCCTTCTGGGGCACACCCTTTCCTCTTGGGGTTCCCTCAGCACCTCCCAGCTTATATCCTCACATTTTAATTTCCCTTCTCTAATAGTTTCAACCAGAATCACAGGATTCATATCTCTCTTTAGCTGGTTTGCATCACATATCAAAAACCTATTACTGGGGAAAACGGTGGGAAACAGTGATTGACTATACTTTATCCTTTGAGTGAAAAAGAAAGGATTAATTGCTAATTAATACTTCTTTGACAGAGAGCAGGTAAGGGGTGGTTTCCAAAGGGAAAATCAAGATTATGGTATTAGAAGAAAAGAGTGAGGAGGAAAATGGTATATTTGTCAATAATAAATATAGCAAGGACTCTAAGTCCCACATAGCATCTATCATGCAAATTTGAATAAATGTTAATGCTTATTGCACAGATATAGAATATTTAGTCAGTTAAACAAAGGTGATTTCATAGGGGTAGATTTAGATTTTGAGCTTTATATTTGTGCATTTTTTTTTATTAAGAGAAGTAGCCCTACCATCACCATGCCTCCTTTTGCTTAATTGTGCTCCCCTCTTGTTCTTGTCCAGAGTCCTAGGTCTCTCTGTAATCAAGTTCTAAGAAAGGGTAGGAAAATTAGTCATGCTAAAATGTGATAAAGCAATAGCAGCTTAAAGTACTTCCTTTGTTTGGAGGATATACCTTTTACAAAATAAATAATAAATAAAATTTTGAGGTAAAAAATTCAACAATTTGCTTATTCCAGAATTATTTATTGAGCATCCACCTAATGTGTTCCTGGCTTTGGGGGTATCTGTTTCCTGGCACTGCACTCAAGATAAATTACATTCCAAGGTGACATATTAGGCTAAGCCAACAAGAGAAAAGGGTATTCTTAGTTTATTGTTGGAAGGAGTCTTATAGCCCTGTGTTCCAGGTCTCAGCCCAGTTTGTGCAGAAAAGGGAGTAAGAGGGTGTTTTTACCCACAGCCTAGTCTTTTCAAATGGAGACTTTTATTTTGGAAATATATGTTTCTGGAGACACATAAATTCATTAAGCTCAATTTTAAAGCTACTAACTCAAAATCATCTCATATCACAAATTATTAATGTCCTTCTTATGCAAAAATTTTCCCTCAAATGTAGAAATTTATCAATTTGATTTTGTGTGTGTGTGTGGGGGGGAGTTTTTGCAACAAACCACATACATCCAGGGACCCAGTCCACCTGCATCTCTACTTCACCTTTGTGTCTAGAGACAGTATTCTCTTAAATAAAGGAACATTTGCTCTGACATCACAAGCCAATAGTTGTTGTTTCCCTGTACACAGGATGTGCATGTCTGTGTGTGATAACTGAGTCAAGACTTCTCCTTTCCACTTTTATATTCCACTGCTCTCCCCGACCCAGTTTATTCTGTTCTTATTCTGTTCTCTCCCCATTGTAAATTCTTAACACCTTCTTTAGTTTGCTATGTGATTAAATAAGTCAATGCATTTAATGTGTTTTTGCTCCTCTATCTTCTTGTCTGCTTGATTAGTTCTCATTCATCCTTTAAGGCACCACTCACAGATCACTTTCTCCATGACACCTTCTTCCTGTCTCTCAATATAGCCATTTCCTTTATTCTCTCCTGCAACACTGAACATCAACCAATATTTGCCACTCTGCGCTCTGATTGTGCTGTATGTCTGTTTAATAAATGTGTGCTCTGTATGACTTTATGGACTCTGTCTTATTATCTCATCCTCACAATTAGAAAAATTCCTTACACATGGTAGTTGTTCAACATGTTTGTTGACTGGCTTCTTTCCTGAGACCAATGGTTCCATTTCTTGAGGCACCTTCAATTTATATTAGTAGCTGCCTAGAGAAATGTCTCTAGAAGGATCATGCAGCTTAGTCTGAATGAAGCCCCAGATTTTGTTGTCATCCACCAATGAGGTCTGCTGTGAGTATGAGGTAGGGTTTGGGGAGTTGGCAATATACATCCTCTGTTTAGCATCCCTACCTAAAGAAGACTCAAAAGTAAATGTATCCATTTCCCCCCTTCCTATTAAAGCTTCAAGAACTTCCTCCAATAATACATTCATTATTTTTCAAAAATAAGATCACTTCCTTCCCATGTGTTTAGTCATCATCCCATATTTCCCATAAATACAGCAATCATCAGTGCTTAGTGATTATATATATTTAAAATTATATATACATATGCATAAAATTATATATACAATTATATATATTTATATATATATTCATATTTTCTTCTAGCAGTGATGTTTTGGTGGTCTGAAAGGCTGTCTTTGGTACACCAATGCATGTCTATGTCCAAGGATAGTTCCAGGCAGGCTGTAATAGGTGTTAGTTAATAAATGTTTGTTGAGTTTAGAATCGGCTTAAATTAAGAGCAAGAAAGGAAAAAAAGCCTCATGTGCAAAGAGGAGTCCTAGAGGCCTAGTATGTTCATATGTGTGAGAGGAACAGTAGATGCAAAATGAATAGGTAAAAATATTTGCATAGAGTGTACAAAGGTTCTTTCTGTATTTTCATTTGAGCCTCAGTTTTCTTGCTGGTAAAATAAAGATATTGGTTTTATAATTTCTGAGATAATTCCTAGTGTCTCTGCTACTATCTCATCCCCCCTCCCCCACCCTGCCCAAAACACCCTACATCTCAGGGTGTATTTTTAGTCATAATTTAACCCATCAACATAAATATGTGCACTCCATCACAAAAGAAAAAGGGAAAAAAGACACATAGTATGTGTTGAATAAATTATAATTGTTTGTATACTCATCTCCATTTATTGTTTAATAGTATTGCTCTAATAGCCTTACTCAATTGATAATGGATTGAAATAACCAGAAAATGAGTATAGTGGAAAGCTTTCTTTCTAAGCCCTTTCTTAAGGGTCATGTTTTTTATATAATGGAACATTCTTTATAGCAGATTGAAACAGAATTTTAAACTGACTTCATTATAACCATAATGTAAAACATAAGTACATCTATTCTGAATGTAGTAAAATGACTACATTTTTTTCTGTGCTTTTCTGGAGTATCTAAATGTTTTCCACAATTGAAAATGTTATGATTAATATGAATTAATTAAATAAACTTAAGTATAAATACTGTAATTTTATATAATATATATTAGATTATATAAAATATAAACAATAAAAATAAGTAAAAATATATATGTTGATTTCTATACAATCAACTGAAGTTGAATGAGTTTTCTCGAAATTTGAGAAGCACTGCTAAGGTCACATCTAAGAAATTGCCTCGTGTTGGCAGGACATACTGAAGGTGATCACCAGCAAGGAGGCAAGGAATAAAACAGTCATGTGATGATAACAAACACTCTTGTATGAGCATACACACACACGCCCACATCCATACACAAACACTTGCATGACCGAAGATCAGAAATACAGTAATAACATTCGTTTGGAAAAATGCCAGTATCCATGGCCTGGTATTTATCAGATATATTTTTTTAAATGTCTTCATTGAATTGGTAGGAATCATGTATTAATAGCTTCAGATGCTTAAAAAACATGCCTTTAAGAGCTTATGAGGCCTTTGGTATATCATTTGTAAGTTCCAGTGTATTGTGCTTCCTTCTTTCTACCCCCTTAGCTGGTTTTTCCAGACACCAGGGGTGAACGGTGCCAGGTCTGTTAATCAGAATGTATACAAAGATTGTGGAATGGTGGATATTAACATATTCTGTCGTGCAGCATACATTATTCATTCATCTATGCAACTCTTTATTAAGTGATCTGAGCCAATGGCAGACACTGACAAGAAATTAGAGGCAGAGGGAAGGGAGGAGCTGCAGTATTTGTCCCTCAACTCTCCTGTACCTATCCCTCCCTTGAGGTGGCCACTCAAGCAAGCAATGACTGTATTTCTTGATCACAGATAAAACAAATTAAAACAATGGGTAAATCCAGTGCCATTTGTGAAAACAAAGTTTGACTGGTATACACAATTTTACTGGTATAATTTTATTTTTTTTCATTTACTAAAGCATCATATGGAATGTTTATACACTTTTTAGAATAGTGACATGCACTGATAAATAACTCTTAAACACCTGAAGCTTGATCTAACCCCCAGAAATACTCAAGAGAAAGAAGTAGGAGTAGCCAGTTTTGAAAGACTATGTCTACAAAACCACCCAACTTGATAAGGCTCCAAAGTATCTGCCAGTTTCAGTGTCTCCATAATTCCTGGCTATAGATGTGGATCAAGAGCTAAGGTCCAGAATGTAAAACATGCATACTTGTATCTTTGAGATGTAAGATATGAGCCAGTTCTCTCCAGGAGGTACACGGGCAACTTCACTGAGCATGACTGATCCTAGGATTTTAAAGCTAAATATGAAGAGCTCTGAGGTCATGGAAGTGGCCTACCCATTTTTAGGAAGTTCCATTGTTTCTCCATTTCCAGCTCTGATGTCTGGCCATTCACCTCACCTTTGCCAATCACTTTGCCCTTGCTGTCGAGGGTAAGCTCTTCAGAGAATAGCCAGACCACTCTCGTGAAGGAGAAAAGTAAGCAGTGTTCTTAAGATACTGCCAAAGGAATAAAGCTAGCAAGAAATAACTCTCTCCTGGGATGTGCAGTAAGCAGTTCAAATAATAAATACTCAAACACCAGGAATGAAAAAGAATGAAAAGAATCAGTATTCTGTCCCCTATCAAAACCAGATCCTGCTTTCGGATCCTACTATTTCTTATAGACAAAAAGGTGAGGGAAGAAGAGCATCATGGACTTTTATTTCTTTCTTTAAGCACGTCTCTTTCCTTCAGTTAAATTTAGCATTGATCCTTGGAGGATCGTAATGCACATCTTTAACTTCTTATTTTGAAATAATTGTAGTTTTACAGATTGTTGCAAAATAATACAGAGGGTCTCTTAATTCACATCACTTGGTTTTCTCCAAGGGTAATATCTTTTCTAATTATAGTATAATATCAAAACCATCCCTGCATTAAAGTGGTAAGTATTTTACATATTTATTTTATATATTTTATATATCTGTGTGTGTGTGTGTGTGCACATGTGTGTATACATATGTAAGTATTTTCCCTTTATGTGCTACATAATCTTATAAGTAGAGGCTGTTTGGGTTATGACAACGACTAAAAGTGATTTGTGCACTTTCAGTCTTTGTAGATTTGTAGATTTGAATGTTCACTTTTGGTGATCCCAGCCATTTTAGTGAGCATCTTTCAAATACCTTTGAATTTCATCATTGGCTTCATTGGCATAACAAGCCATTGTTATGTAACTCTCAGGGTTAATTTTGAGTGCCTTAGAAGCCTTCCCATATTTATGAGAGTGGAACAGAAAAATGTGGGTTGACAGTTTGATATATACATATATTTTAGAGTTGCACCCTGGGCATATGGAAGTTCCCAGGCCATGGGCCAAATTGGAGCTGTAGCCACCAGCCTTTGCCACAGCCACAGCAACGCCAGACCTTAGCCATGTCTGTGACCTACACCACAGCTCACAGCAAAGCCAGATCCTTAATCCACTGAGCAAGTCCAGGGATTGAACCTGTGTCCTCATGGATGCTAGTCAGATTCATTTCTGCTGATCCACGACAGGAACTCCAGTTTGATAGCTATTGATTGTGTTTATGGGGTTTTTCTGGTTTGAGAGCTTTCACTGTATCATGTTGGTCATTTCCATAAGTACAGCAAACCTAGGGCCTTGCATACAGAACATTCTGAACAAAAACTCAATAATGACAGTTGAAATTCTTCACAGTCTGATCAATTTGTTGAGTGTATCTACCAGGTTAAGGACTACTTATTAGGACTAACTAGAAGGATTCATAATAGAAAACAAGATAAACCCATCAGAGTAAATTTGAAACCTATAATATAAATCCGAAAAAGCTGTGGCTGCCAATGTATTCATTGAATACTAATCTCTTAAAAAGCTTCCTAAGTTAGGAGACAGTATCTTCCAATGTCCTGTGGATTTGTCCTATTTCTATATATTTGTTCACACCATGCTCTCTATCTGATATACTTACTGTCATGTGCTCCACTAATTAATTTATGTTTACAGTGAGATTCATTTCGAATACAATTCTGAAGAGCTTTCAAATTCACTAACAGGAAGGTTCTTATATTTTTATTTTGAGTTTTTAAGTTGATACATATAGTTTACTAACATTGAAAAAAGGTAGTTTTATATTGCACCCTACTGTTCCCATCTGCCAAATTGGAAGCATCCTGAAGACATAACCTGCACTATATTCATTTTTATGTTCCAAACCAGCAAACTGCATTTTTTTTTTTATATTTGGGCTCTGTGTTGGATGAATGTCATTGGATTTAACTTCTTATCTTGTAATTAGCCATTTGGCTGCAATAGAAATAACATAAAAATGGCCAAATGCAGACTCTAACGTGGAGCAACCCATGCAACCAGTAATAGATCTCACCTCCTTTCTCCTAAAAGTAGAGGGATATGTAATGATGTAAAGATTTAAGTTTTTGGTGCAAAGAAGAGGGAAGAGGAAAGAAATTGGTTTGTTTGTTCTACTCCAGGGACATAAGCAAACTCACCAAAGAATATTGTCAAGTACCTCAGCACCATTTATCATTCATTCTCTGCAGCTACGAAACTGTCAAGCAGCTCCATTGATTTTCAAGATGGCTGCAGAATCGATTGGAGTTTGAGTAGATGCTGAAACCACTCTCCTGTTCCCCTGTTAGTTTGGCTGCCTGTTCTGTGATATCAACAGGCTACCCACAGCCCCACCCCAAATAAGCACACACTGGCCTCTCATGGTCTTATACCAGCTTAGCTTTGTGACTGCTTAAAAGGTTCTTGTGATGGTAAAATAGAGTTGTATAATGCCTGCCACATAGCAAATGTTCGATAAATGCTACTCATTGCATAAAACAAAGTAATGGATCCATGCTTCCGTGAATGGTAAATCTTTGAGGACTCTGGAAATCTGTAGAGATTGATCCACTATCCTGAAGAGCTAGTTAAGGATCTACACACACTAGCACCTTTTCAAGAGGCATTAGCTGATGCTTCACTTTCAGCTATTAGTATAAAATCACCACATTACCGCTGCGTCATCGTTGCTGAGAAAGCTAATTGCAGACACTAATTTTATTGAGACAAACTTCACTGTGCAGAAACAAAATATTGAGCTGAGTTTATGAAGGCAGAAATCAGAAGACAAGATGCCAAGGAGATAAGATAGATAACATTAAGCTCTGATACATTCATCTCTCACCTCTCTGTCATTAAACACCAATCATGCTTCAAATGAATGTATGTTTCGCACCCCCACCATCCTCCCCCACAAAAAAAACTCATGCTTGGAGGACCAACTACACTACAGGACAGGAAATATGAGTTTGCAAAGCATAAGGTACTGAGAAACCATCTCTTTAAATCAGCACACTATAGTGCACTGCACTGAAATACACAGTGTCAATGTTTTTTCTCTACAAGTAGCATTTTTTACCATTATGTGAATTTATTGCCTGCAAACTATGCCACAGCGTCAGAAACTGAACCCTCATATTTATCCATAGAAGAACATGGTGATAATCTGAACCCTGTCTTGAAAGATATATTATATGCAGCTTTCTACAAAAGGAAGGGAATGCATTACTTTTTCTATGTTAGTTAAGCTTGGATCTTCCTGGTCTATAAAATGTCAGCCGCTATGAATTGTACTGAAACCTCCTGCATGGTTTTGATACTATTACTCTCTACACTGGGGATTTGGCTTTGAACACAGCATTCGTTTTCTGCTTGGGTGCCCAGCCTGCATTTTTCATAACTCCACAAATAAAAACTAGTATTACAGCCATGAAGAAAGGCATTACCTAGATAGGAACAGAAAGCAGACAGTAATGATTTTAACCATACTATTTAAGTATGTCTAAAAACTGAAAACTCTTTTTCTTTTAAAACTTATCATAGTTGGATAAAATTTAAAAACACATCTCTCCAAGATCAAAATTTTGAATGCCTAACAACAATAGGAGAGAGAAAATGTGTGTTGGTTTTACCTTAAAATAAGTTTATAGTATCATTTTCACTTTGGGTCATGAGGCAGAATGACCAATAGGTTTTTTTTGTGTGTGTGTGTACATTTTTTTCAATTATAAAATTATTTCATATACCTGGCAGACAATCTTGAAAAAGTAAACGTATCTGAAGATGTAATCAGAGACTCTCAGTTCTGATCACGTTAGTGTGATTGAAATTAGACTCACCTTCTGTACCTTAACAGCTAAAAACTGGGCAAAATATATGAAATGTTTGATTGCAGAGAGTAGACAATAGGCAGCAGTAGCCTTGGTTGAGAACAGAATGGAACCAAACAAGATGAGACCTAAAACCACCCTAGACTTCTACCTGGAGGTGTTTTCCAGATTATAATGCAGAAGGGCAAGTAACATGAGGAAAGCATCAATCATTTGAAAAGACAAGAGATTAAAATATAGAGAGATATGGCAGGTAGAATTTTCAGAGCAAAATATAAGTAGAGAGAGATAAAAACTATCTATATTGGGGCCCCCTTGATCCTGTTGTTCAAAATTAAACTATGCTTATGTATGATGAAACTCTATAAGGCTAAGCAAATATATGTTGGAGAGCTGTTTGGTGCATGGTCCATGAATTTGCTCAGGACTGGAAGATTTTGGAGGTCTGTCCAATTAGAGTAAAGAGACCATCATAAATACCCTGGGAATCTCTGGTGGGAAAGCAGAGGTATACAGGAACTCTCTCAATGTCTGCTCAATTTTTCTATAAACCTAAAACCGTTTCTTAAATATAAAGTTTGTTAGTAATAATTTTAAATAAATAAACACCCCACCCAGGACGTTCCATAGACTACAAAGAAGTTTCATCTTAGCAGAAGTGCTAAACTATAACTAAACTGAAGGTACTCTATACCAACCCTGAAAGGATAAAGGTAATTCATTAAAATTACTTAATAATCTGTCAAAACAAAGTTCAATTTTTTTTCAAAGAAAGGAAAACATAGAATTCAAAAGTATCCAACCAAAATTTACCAGAAGCTAAAAAAAAAACAGGAAAATGTGACCTATAATCAGGAGAAAAATGATCATTCAATAGAAACATATTCATAAATGACAGGTATGATGGGATTAGCAGACAAGAATTTTAAAACAATTACTGTAAAGGTGTTCAAGAATTTAAAAAATAGGAGTTCCTATTGTGGCTCATTGGGTTAAGGACCTGACTAATATCCATGAGGATGTGGGTTCCATCCCTGGTCCTGCTCAGTGGGTTAGTATCCAATGTTGCTTTGAGCTACAGAGTAGGTCCTGGATGTGGCTTGGCTCTGGCAATGCTGTGGCTGTAGTGTAGGCCTGCAGTTGCAGCTCCGATTCTACCCCTAGCCCGGGAATTTCCTTATGCCACCGGTGAGTCCCTCAAAAGACAAAAAATAAAAAAAAAATAAAAAAATTAAAAAGCAAAAATGTGAAAATAATGAGGAGATAGAGGAAAGATGTAGAGAATGAGCCAAATAGAACTTGTAGAGATGAAAAATACAATATGTTAAATTAATTAAACAAAACAGAGAAAATATTACAAACAAAAACTGTGAATTTGAGTCTATACCATTAGAAGCTATCTCTTCACAGAAAGGAAAAGAAAATATTGAGAAGACAGTATGATAATGGCATGAGATAAATACATAAATGATAGTTGATTATTGACAAAAGACAAAAGTTCAAAATAATCCAACAGACAAGGAAAGTTTTTCCACAAATGAACCGGAAAGTAGATTCCATATAAAAAGAATGAAACTCTAACTTGTAATATTTACAGAAATTAAAGAGGATTATATGAGACAATTATTATGACCTTGGGGTAGGCAAAAGTTTTTTAAGACTAGACACCCAAGGTACAAATAATGAAGGAAACAAATGAATACTTTGGACTTAATTCAGATGAAGAACTTCCACTCGTAAAAATACTTCATTAAGCAAATGAAAAGCAAACCACAAATTGAAAAAAAATTACAATACTTATATCCTGTTCCAGAATATATAAGGTCACTTACAACTTAACAATAAGACAAATAACCTAATTTATAAGAAAATATGCAAATATGTATTTGAACAGACACTTCATAAAAAAAAAGAGATAATAATGGCTAGTAAGCATTAAAAAAGCTACTCAACATCACTAATCATAAGGGAAATAAAAAATGAAAGCCCAATGAGGTACCACTTCACACCAACTAAAATGGTTAATATTAAAAAGCCTAGCTATACCAAATGTTGGCATTTGTGAAACAAATGGAATTCTCACATTACTACCTCTTAGAAGACAGAAAGCATTTTTAAAAATAAACTCAAACATCCATGTATAGAAATTTTCTTCTAGGTATCTACTCCCCAAAAAGAAAACATGTTTCCATGTGAAGATTTGTACATAAAAGTTCTTTATCAGCCTCTTCATGATTTAAAAAACCCAGAAACAACCCAAAAATTCATCAACAGGTAAACAGATGAATGAATTATAGTATAACCACACAATTAAATTTTATTCTGCAATGAAAAGGAACAAACTACTAATATAGGCAATACCTTTTATAAATCTCAGAAATGAGTTTAGTAAAAAGAAGCCATGCAAAACAAACAAACAAGCAAAAACAACCCAGTAACTCTGACACATCCCAGAAATTTGCTGGGTGAAAGAATCCATATATGGAAGTGTCCATATTTATAAAATTTTTCATAATATTTATTTTAATTGTTATGCATATAACAATTATGTTTAAATAATTATATATTTGAACATGATTTTATAATAGTACAGTATTGAACACGTGGAAGTTGCTGAAAGTGTATCTTAAGCATTCTCACCACAGACACACAAAAATATGTGATGAGGTGATGGATGTATTAATTACCATGGTTTGGTAATCATCCCATAATGTGTATGTATATTAAATTACTATGTTGTGCACTTTAATCCATATACAATTATATTTGTCAATTACTCCTCAATAAAGTTGAAAGGGAAAGAGAAAAATAAAATGACAACTTTGGTCCCTGCCTTAAAGTTGACTGATGCTACATTACAAACTGTGACCACTTCCTTATGTCCTCTCTAGGGACTAAGAGTTGTTGTACACATCATTTTCAATATAAATTCCTGAGTCTTATGCATTAGATATGAGTGATGATATACTTAAGAAGATCTGAAGCATAAAAATGCTTCAAATTGAAAGGAGGAAAGGAGATAATGGAACCAGATTCTGAACAGGAGTAGCTGGGAAAACCAAGTGCTTTTTCAAATTATTGTTTGGACCATTATTTTAACTCTGCCTCTGATGAACACATTTTGACTAAAACTTAAAGATGTGACAGTTTACTTTCCTCTATTTTTCCAGCATTTGAGTTCTAGTCATCGACCTAGCAACTTGAATCGCCTGGGAAGTAAACAATGCAAAAGAGAGCATTTACCTTACTTAGGAGAATGCTGCACTTAGAGCTGTTGAAAACTCTGCAGACTTTCTCAGTGGAAAGCCCACTGTTGCAGCTGAGTCCAGCAATTTGCTCTTTGGGCATTGTAATAGTGTGGTTATATGCCTGCGTGTGGACAACACTCTGAAGCAGAAACATATTAAAGGTTTTAGAGTGAGTTTAATGGACCATAGAATAATTCAGGTTCATTCTAGGCAGTGTTTTGTTTTCTGGTTACCTTTGCAAGTTTGTGGAAATAAGTGCATTTTTTTATCCAAGAAACTAAACTACCAACAAGACCGTTTTTCTTTTCCTTCATGATTGGCTTGCCCCTTTAAGCCATCATTATCTATTTTATTATGCATTTTGGCTTTGTGTTTTCAAATTAAGTGCTGCCATTTACAAAGACTGTATATTTGCAAATAGCCTCAATAAAATGGATCTTTGCGAAAAAAACTCTAGTAGATAGCCACATTGGCACACTCAAGGACAAGGCAAAGAAATAAAAGAGAGCATAAACAACAATAAAATTAGCCTAAGCACAAACATTAACTCAAAGATGGAAGTCCAAATTCTATTCCCAGGGCTATTTCTCAGTGACATATGTGGACCGAGGTATTGTTAATCAGACATCAGTCATATACCAAGCCATTGTGCCAGATGAATTATACTCAGTATCTTATTTATCTTTCCCAATGAGTCTATGAAGAGTGGCTTGAGGAAGTTAAGGCTCAGAGCATATAAGTGGTTGTCAGAGGCCCATCAGCCAGTGGCAGAGACCAAGTATGAATCTTGATCTATTAGACTCCCAATTTGCCTCTTCATACAAATCCTCCTAATTTACACTCTCTTACAATTGGGAGAGGTAGTATGCTTAGCCCCAAATTCTCTCAGAATCCCCATTGTAATCCCCATTTTAACAAAACCAACACCAATAGCTGTGATTTATGTTGCCCCTCTTTGCCCCAAGCATTATGCTAAAAACACAGTACATATCCCATCCCATTTAATTGCTATTTAAAACCCTGATAGGTAGGTAGAATCACTTGCACTTTACAGTAATAAAGTCAGTTTTCCTAACTTCATTTATTCAACATATATTTAAGGAACACAGTTTGTGTGTCGGGTAGGGAGGTATAGAAGTAAAAGAAACAGAAAATAACATAGGGTGATATGAGTTTGTGTTACTCAGTGTCTTCTTGTAGTGGTCAAGAAAAAGATTACATTTAAACTGAGATCTGAGGGACAGAAAGGAGGCAGAGTATTACAGCTACGACTACAGGGGCTGGATTGTGATTGATGGAGAAGAGTGTAACAGGAAGAAACTGGATATAAAATAGGATGAGGTCCTATGGAGATTTGCAAGCCTAATTATGGGATTTGGATATTTAACTTGCAATAGGGAATCCTAAGAATGTTATGAGCAGGGGAGTAAATAATTTAAATTTTAAAAAGAACACTCCGGATGCTGTGTGTGTAGAATGAATTGTAGGGAGAAATTTAGGGAGTTCTTGCAGTGACCGAAACAATGTATGATGATGGTTTGAGTGTGGATGATGATGGTAAAAAGGGAAGAGAGAAAGATGTCTTTGGGGATACTGGTGATTGAATGTGTGATGATGGATAGAAAATCAAGGAAAATGCTTAGATTTTTGGCTTGATTACTGGGTGAGTGAAGGTGCTTCCAAACTATACAGGACTAATTGAATGTGGAAGATGAGAACAGGACTAGATTGAGAATGAGGGAAGAAGAATTCTGTTTTCACTCCATCAATTTGGAAATGACTGACTTGCCCAAAGGCACTCAGATGGTTTCTCTAGGAGTTAAAGTCTGTTTTATATGACACCAAAATCAGAGTTCGTATGTTATGACATTAGGTTGCTGTTAATCCATTTCCTGAAGGTTCCCAGTTCTGGAAGCTTTGTTAACTAAAGAATCACCCTATTTTCCTTGGGAAAGCCTTCAACCTCAATGATATCTTTATTTCATTATTGGAGAAATCTTCAATGAGTTTATTGTACCAAATTTTTTTTTTCACTTGTGAAGAAGACAATCCAAGAAGCAATTATAAGAGGGGAAAGGGGGAAAAGGGTGAGTATTTTTCATCTTATCCAACCTTAGTTAATATGAAATACAGTTGTCCTATTAAATTACCATCCTTGGTCTAATCAAAGTTTTAACGAAGGGTGTAATTATGGAAATTAAAAACAGATGTACAGATGAAAACAGAGATGAATTTGTCCTTTCAGGGTCACAATAGAGGGAGGAACTTTATTGATAAGAACGTATGTGCATAGCTTCTGAATTATAAATGACTTCAGGAATACTTCAGCATTTGCTTACAATATACTAGTAGGAAAAGGAAAAAAGTAGAAAGAAAGATTGGTAAACAGAGCTTTTGGATGCTATTATCATTTTGTAATTTTGTATGACATTTGTATGCTGTTATTTGAAACTAATTCTTTTAAATAACTATTTGAAATAATAAAGTGTTTGAAATAATAATAATGTGTTTGAAGTAATAATAAAGACAGAAACTGCTTATTTCTGTCTTTATCAAAATCATAAAGGGACCCTTAACATGTTGTTAATGAAATTTTGTAATTCAATCTTTCTTAATTACAAAGACTTACTTTTCACTTAATATTCATGCCATGGCCAATTTACTACTAAAACAGAAAATAAGAGGTTCATAGATATCAAGTTCTGATGCTGTAATTAATGGAAATTGTCACTTAAGTAGAAAATTGTGTCACAATATTAGGGGAAAAAAATCAATATATAACAAGACTGGCCTAGTTTGTATTCCTAGTTAGGTGGTGAAAGTGGCTTTTGAATCTCGTTCTGAAAAAAGGAAACTAAAAGTATAAGAAGTTCAAAACATATACAGTTAATAAGATTACAAAAATTCCACTAAATAGGAAAAAAAAATCATATAAGCAGCAGTGATTTGATCTTTAGTTGTATTCTTTGTTTCTGGGCGAGATGACAGACACTCAGACTATCCAATCCAGATGATTGGCAGCGTCCGTACAGCTAGAAGCAAGGCATTTGTTTCCAATTCTGTTTGTTTTCATTTAAGGCCAATAGTCAGGGCAGAGAGGTACATTTCTATATGTGTAAAGGGTATTTATGACCAGAGGGACGTCCGTTCTCTGTGCCCTCATATACACGGCTTGGACTTGCAGCGATACCTTGCAATTTCAGTAATGCATGGTGGCAGTTCTGGTGGCTGATTACTTAAGGGCCTCTGTAAAGTGATGACCTCAACCATCTTCTGTCACCTTGAGACACATCACTTCAATCTGTTTTGATAACAGCTGAGGTGGGTCAGATATAACTTAAGGCCAAAGGGACTGGCATTGAATCTATTGAGAACATGTTGCACACATGTGTTTATATATGTGTACACGTGTGCACAAGGACACCACCTCGGCTTATTATCCACTTATTAGAAACCTTGTGCTATTTTGAGTGG
Source organism: Phacochoerus africanus (assembly GCF_016906955.1). Lineage (NCBI taxonomy): Eukaryota > Metazoa > Chordata > Mammalia > Artiodactyla > Suidae > Phacochoerus > Phacochoerus africanus. The sequence continues at coordinate 42,703,535 of NC_062555.1, forward strand.
TTTCAAGATCATCAATGTATAAGCACTGTCTGTTTTAATCAGTGGGGGAGAAATCTTTATAAGCCTTTGTTTTTAAATAAAATGTATTTTGTGGTGTAACAGACATGCAGAGAAGTACAAAGGTTATGAGTATACAGCTTGGTGAACTTTCACAAACTCACCACACAGTGTGAGCACAACCTCATCAGGCAATAAAGCATTACTAGCCCCCCAGGTGCCCCCCCGTGCCCCCCTCAGTTATTAATCCTCTCTCCCCAAGTTGAACATCTAGCCTGACTCCTAACACCATCCATTAGTTTTACCTATTTTTGAATTTTATATGAATGGAGTCATACAACATGGGTTCTTTTCTTCTTGCCTTTTTTTTTTTGTTTGTTTGACATGTTTCCAACATCCATCCATGTTAGTGAAGTGCTTTCTTCATTTTCATTTTCATTTTGGTGCCTTGGGAAAATGACCTCCAGAAAAGTTTTAACAATGTATGCTTCCAAAAATTGCCTAAAGAATGTATTTTCTCATACCTTTGCCAACATTGGGCAATTATCAATATTTTAAAAATACCAATCCTGTGGATAAAACGCAGTGGCTTGGGTTAATTTATTTTTATCTTTTATTAGACATTTTTATAAGTCACTTGTTAATATACTTTTTATATGGGGTTTTGTTAATAATTTGTAATATTTTTGTATATTATGGGTTCAATGATCTATCATTTTTTCAGAAAATATTTATTGAGTACCTACTTTGTGTCTGGCAATGTATAGGCCAATGCGAATAAAATAATTATGAAAAAAATAGGGTTTCTACCCTCTTGGAGCTTACATTTCAGCCCTTTTTCTGCTATGCTACAATGAACGATACTTTGAATTATGAACCTGAGATCTGTTTATTGCCCTGGCATAGAGATAAGGGGTCTTGGTTTCATCCTTTAGGTCCTGGTTTCTCATGAGGCTGAGATGCAGCATTTAAATCATCTTTAACATACTAAAGGGGATGCATATGGTATAATAGCATTAAATATCCATGACAGATCTAAAGATAGCCAAATCAAATGACTGAGGTATTCTAGAGGTGAGTGAGCATCCCTAAATTCCTCTTAGCACTTCCATCTTTTCCTCTTTTCTGCCTTCCATCACCTGGCAAATTGGTTTTCCCATGCAGGGTACACAAAGAATTAAAGCATCCCTCCTTAATTTCTCCCCTCCTGCACAAAGAAGATGAAAGGCAAAGTTCTGATTTATATTATTTAAAGTAGTATTCATTCTGTGTTAAATGAACTGTGTGAGGAGCCTATAGGGTTGGAGGTTGCCAGAAGCCTCTCAAACCCAGACCACAGGACACAAGTTAGTCCAGCTCTCTCTCTCTCTCTCTTTTTTTTTTTTTTTTGCTTTTTTAGGGCTGCACTCCTGGTATAATGAAGCTACCAGGCTAGGGGTTGAATTGGAACTACAGCTGCTAAATGGATGGGACAGAGGCTGGCCCACAACATCTAAAAGATTTACTAGCTGGCCTTTTACAGAACAAGCATACAGATCGTGATTTTAATACATAATTTGCTTTGTAGAAATAGTCTTTTTTTAACCGTATTTGGACTAACAAACTGTACCTGTCTTAGGCCAGGTATTTGTGGAATTTACAAAGTCGACCTTCTCTACCCCTCTGTCTTCACCTCTTGCATAGACTGAGTCCTCTACATCTTCCTACCAGTCATACACTTACTAAGCTCTCATCCCATTAGAGATGAGCTAAGGCTTGACACACCTCTCCTGGTTGGAATCAGAGGGAAATGTGAGGACTGAAGAAGAGGCATCGACATTGTGATATGGCTGCCTTTGAAGGAAGAGCAAAGGGCCCACAAGCCAAGGAATGTAGGTGGCCTCTGGGAGCTGAAAAGGCAAGGAAACAGATTCTCCTCTAGAGCTATCAGAAAGGAATACAGTACAATTGAATTTTATCCTGGCAAGACCTGTGTCAGACTTCTGACCTACAGAACTGTCTAACATATTTGTGTTGTTTAAGCTACTATGTGTGTAGCAATTCATTACAGCAATAGAAAACTAATTAGTTAAGAGATATAGACTATTATATATTATATCAATATATAATATTTATCTAGGTTGGCATAGCCGTAAATAGAGACAGATGTCAATATGGATATGGATATAGATATTGATATCTAAGTAGGTTATATTTTAATGTAAATTAATGTTGCCTCTCCCATAAGTATTTGTATGTTGTCCCTTAGTTCTAATTTAAAATAAATAGCCTGGTCCCTTTTATAGATACTGTAACCTTCCTCTGGTAATTTATTTGGGAGTAAAAGAAGTAGAAGTTTTCTTCAAAGAACCTTTGATCACACCTTACAGTGTTAGAATTTATCCCTGTTAGGTCAGGTGGATCTACACTGGGCATCATAGTAGATGCCTGAATTAGTTTTGTTAGGCACATTTTTTTTTCTCAAATATATACTCTGTGTCTGACTTTGGATGTGTTATTGGAGCCATGTATGTTTATTTAAGTATTATTTTACAATACTAGAACATGGTTGAAAAAAAATGTTAGGAGATCTGCCATCTTTGAAAAAGGTTAAAAATTATTCAAGCTTTGGGGCAATCATTAACTGGCCCACCATTTTATAACTCATATGTTAGTTTTATCGCTCTCTACCTGTTTTCTGCAATTTTATACATTGGCCCTTAGTGTTTCAAAACAAAGGGAACTAGTTCTGCATTGAGAAGACTCATCAGAGAAAACGATATTCCTGCTTTCATTTATGGCTCCATTTATTTCTGACTCTCCATATTTTAGAAGCATATGTGACTGTAATTAGCAGTGAATTACACCATTATTTTATTAAAAGCCTTACAAATAGTTGTTTTCTTTTTTTTTTGTTTTTGTTTTTGTTTTGTTTTTGTTTTTTTGCCATGCCCATGGCATGTAGAAGTTCTTAGGCCAGGGATCAAACCTGAGTCTCAGCAGTGCCAACACTGAATCCTTAACCTCTAGGCTATCAGGGAACTCCTGCAAATACTCTTTTATTTCAAAAGTAAAACATGTCTGTTGTTTAAAATTCAAACTAGTGGAGAATCATGTGATATCAATGAAAATTTCTTCTCGACCTCAGCTTCTCCCTCCCCAGGATAAGCTACTATTAACACTTGGGTGCAAATCCTTTCAGACCTAAAAAAAAAAAAAATCTAAAAATAGTTATAGTAGTGGTGATGATTGTTTTATTTTGTTAATAAGGACATTATTTTATAATGTATTGTATTTTGCTGTTTTCATGTAAGGTCAAGTCAGGTAGAGGGTATTAATCACTTCACAACTTTGAAACACCTATTACCAAAGGAGAAGTTTGGGGGTAGGGGATGGGCTGGGGTTTGGGATGGAAATCTAAAATTAGGTTGTGATGATTGTTGTACAACTATAAATATAATAAAATTCATTTAAAAATCATTTCACAGCTGCTGCATGCTGCTGTGAAATGACAGCAGCATGTCATAATACCATGTGTGGACATAATACCACTCTAAAGTTTGGTATGGCTTATAGAAGACTTTAAAATAGTTTATGACATTTTTCAAGGTTTTTTTTTGGGGGGGTGGTAATTTAAACCATGTCATAAGAAACACATATATGCAAGTATTTTTTTAAGATAAATTTCTGCAAGAAAAAAATAACTGGTTGAAATCATGTATATCTGATATTTTGACATCATATTGCTCTTCTGAGGCTGTCCCAAGATAAACTTACATAATCTATCTGAGATTGTCCATTATCTTATACCCTCTCCAGCACGTATACCATCTATCTTATCATTTCAACTGTGTGAAAATGATACATCATTGTTTTTGTTAGAACTTTTCTGTCGTAAAAAAAGATGCAATAACTTTTCAAGTGTTTAATGGCCATTTGTGTTTTTGTTTTCATGAGTTGCCTACCTGTAGACTTTTTTTCAACTGAAGAGCCTTAAGGATGTTTACTTTTTTGTTATTGACTCATATACATTTTTAATATAATATTTAAAACATTTATTGTGCTGAAAAAAACTTCTCCAGTTATCACTTATCTTGGGACATTGTCTAAGATGTATTCTTCCCCAATCATATTATTATCAAATATGTCAGACTTTATAATTCTATGTTTTACCTCTTCCTAGAAAGGACATTCCCAATCAAAGGTCTTAACATAAGCATTATTTTTGTTTAATTTTCACATAATGATTTTTGAGGTTTTGTAAAAAATAACTCTTTAATCAATCCAGATTTTCACATTTGTCTTTGGATGGCTATGTTACCTGTCTTATATTACATGAAAGTGAAAAATAATATTTTGGATCTAAAGACATATGTGATTATTTTGAATTTTGAAATAGCATCAAAGCTAAGTACACCTATTTACTGTAATAAAATCCCCCCAAAAAATGTGGAACAAAAATTAAATTTCCAACTTTTAATTTTTTAATTAAGGTACAGTTGATTTACAGTGTTCTATCAATTTCCGATGTACAGTATACTGACCCAGCCATACATATATATACATTCTTTTTCTCCTATTATCTTACATCACATTCTATCACACATGACTGGATATAGTTCCCTCTGCTATACAGCAGGACCACATCATTTCCAGCTTTTTTAAAGAAAGGAATGTTCGTGTGAATTAAATTAAATGGCACATTTTACAAACTGAATATGCCTATTACCTACCTCAGTTTTTATAGATTCTCCCATTTTTCAAATCAAGTAATAATTCAAATTAAATATTGACTGCATCCATAGTTTGAAGGAAAGCTACCTGTGAAATGTGCTTTTCACCAGTTAAAATGATATAGTTTGCTCTGACTTAGAGAATGTTGACTGAACTTGATAGCTGTTTCGTTTTTAGAAAGGCCTGTCCCACAGTAATACTAGATATTTTCCCCCCAGTTTTATTGAAATGTAGTTGACATACATCAATGAACAAACCTAAGGTATATAGCACAATTATTTGACTTACATATATTGTGAAATGATTAACGCTATAAGTTTAGTTAGCATCCATCACCTAATGTGATAAAAAGAAAGCATGAAGAAAGAAAAAAAAAAGAATTTTCCTTCAGATAAGAACTATAGGATGTGCTCTCCATGCTTTTCACATATAGGAAGCAGCTTAACAAAGTATTGGCCATTAATATGAACCAAAAGTAGCTATTAAACTTCCACAAACCTGGTTCCCAACTCATATATTCTAAAAAGTGGAATCTTCAGCTATTTACTCGCATAAAACCTATGTAAATGCATGCAGTAAAGACCCCCTAGGAGATTTATATAACAACATTTATAAAGTCAGTTTTAGAAAGACAGAACGTGATTTGTATTTACTGCTTTGAAATTTTAACCTGGGGAGTATTTCCCTACTCTCCATTAGAAGAATGATCCTAGAAACACAACTAGTCTGAAATACTAAATACTGGAAGCATCACCAGGATTCCAGGAGACAGGAAATGGGAAGATAATAGAGTGATGGTATGTTCAGAAATAAAAGGGACTATAGAGGTTTTCTAAAATCTATTTTAAATTCTAACTCTTCACATTTTTTTTCCAGATAAAAGTATCATTCCAGAAAGAAAAAAAAATTTAATAAAAGATTCATAATCAGAAAGACCCTTGTAGAAATTTCCATGTCGGTGTATTCTAAATAAATTATCTTTATTATAAATTATAAACAGTTCCCGTGTTGGAATATCCTCAATCAATCCATAGAACTCATGAGACTATCTGAAAGATAGTGCTATTTCTCTCTTTTTATGGAATGTGATTAAAATGTGTAACTAGTGAAAACAATATTACTTCAGTAGTTTGCACATATAAATCCCCATTTCCACATTCCTAATTTTGTGTGTGTACAGCTTAGATTATTTACTGGGTAAACATATGCCAAAATTTTTCATTTGGAATTTCTCCTCTCTTTACATCTTTATGTTTGACACTCATGCTGAAATGATCCTGGGGTGTTTTATTTATTATTTTTTTTTTTTCATGTATTCTGAGATTTGTAGGCCACACCAGTTATTCTAACCAAATTAAGGTCAATAAGTTCCTTCCATTATATGTGACACATGGAAGGTGGGAATTTGATCTTTTTGTATTTAGAATTGGTAGTTTTGTTTTTTGTTTTTTGTTTGTTTTGTTTTTTTGTCTTTTTACCTTTTCTAGGGCGGCTCGCGCGGCCTGTGGAGTTCCCAGGCTAGGGGTCTAATCAGAGCTGCAGCCACTGGTCTACACGAGAGCCATAGCAACTCGGGATCTGAGCCGCATCTGTGACCTACACCACAGCTCACGGCAACGCCGGATCATTAACCCACTGAGCAAGGCCAGGGATCGAACCCACAACCTCATGGTTCCTAGTCGGATTCGTTAACCACTGCGCCACGACGGGAACTCCTAGAATTGGTAGCTTTAAGGTACAGGGTTTGTTGGCCAGTGGGTATATTTCTGATGGTGTGAAGAAAGTCTGTCTATGTGAGAGAATGTGAGCACTTTAAAAAGAGTGACAAGCAAAGCATGAAAATGTAAAGACAGAGAGTGAGAGTCTTATGGCACACATTGGGGTCAAGTTAGTTCCATCCTTAAATTTCCCAGTTACTGAGCAAATGAAATCTACCATTTTACTCAAAGTTGAGAATTATTTTTATCCTATGCAACTAGAAATATACTGTGGCTCCTGTAAATATTCAGACTAAGAGAACACATTAATTTATGAATTATATATATAAACTCCAATCTATTGCAGTATGCTAAGGCAAATGTATGAATGAGGAAACAACTGGTAACATTTCCACATTGTATGACTTTTATTTTTTTTTCATGATAGCCTCTTCTGGTAAGAGACCTGTAGGAATGAAGCAAAGTGTCAGTATCAATCAATACTTCAATATTAGGAAAACTTCATCATGTTCTTGTTTTTTAAATAAAACTTAACCTTTTTTTTTTCTTTTCACACACAAATGGGACATTTTGTGCTTAGCCAACTTTGAAAACTATTGTGTAATAATATATTTCCTTAAACTTTTACAATTAGAAATACATTTTTAGTTTTAGTTTTTGTATATCACTCAACATTTCCTTCAACTATTTCAAAATCTGCACTAGATTTTAAAATCGATTTCCTCTAAATATGTTTCAGTTTTCCATTGGAACAAATAAGACACCCCTAATAATCAAGTATAAATATGTTTATAGAAAATACCCCTGGAGTTCATCAAAGATATTAGCCTGGGAGTTCCCCGGTGGCTCAGTAGGTTAAGTGGGTTAAGGATCCAGTGTTGTTACTGCTGTGGCTTAGGTCATTCTTGTGGCACAGGTTCAGTCCCTGGCCTGGGAACTTCTGCATGCTGTGGGTGCAGCCAAAAAAAAAAAAAGAATGAAAAAGAAAAAATGAAGAAAAAGAAAAGAAAATACCTTAATTCATTTTTCGTTCCTTTATAAAAACCCTTCTCAGAACAAAATAGTTCATTGCACAGTTCTATAAAAATCTTTTAAAATTTCTGTAATCTTCCTATCCCCTTTCCTTATTTTATGACTCAATTTTACCTAAGTGTGTGTATAGTACTTTTTAAAGTGGTATCTGCTGTAAAGATGCTATATGAAATGTCGATGATAGCTAGTTGTAGAAGCATCATTAAGGAGTAAATGTTTCTTTATCCTTTCATGCTAGCCGTAGTACCAAGTATGCCTTGTATCTTGTTTAAGAATAACTTTAATTTTATCTGATCTTCCACATACAGGAAAATTGAGGTCAGTTGATTATATCAATACAAACAAATGTGCCTCACTAGCTATGACCTTCAAATGACACACTTGGTGCAAAACAAAATAAAAAATGCAAAAAAACTTTGTATTGACAGGTCACATTAGTTATGTATTATATCTCTATTGATTTCTTCACCCTTTATTCTATAGTAAAGCAGCTTTGAAGAGCTTCCTCCCCAGAAAGTAAGCATCCTTCATTTTCTCCACAGTGACTTTTCTGTCCTTGGAATTATTAATATCAGTGATTTTGGACATGCCCATTCTTAAGTCTTGAAACTCTGAATTATCTTGGTCAACTGGTGTCAGAATAGAAGACATGCCAAAATTTCTTCTTAGCCCCAATATCTTAACAGAGAAATAATCACAAAGCCTTATAAGTACCCTAGGGTTCTTATTCTAGAAGTGATTATTAAGATGTAAGGATCCTTGAAACACAATGTGAAACAAATTGGAGTTTCTAATAGCTTTGAAGGAGTTCATTTTTTCCATCAGATCCTAATGTAATTCTAGTGTGTTTGTTCCCTGAGACATAAGTTGCCAAAGGAAAGGATCATCTCTCAATGGTTGCATCAGCTACTTCAGGATTGGCAAGTGTTTTCTCTAAAGAGCTAGGTAGTAAATATTTTAGGATTTGAGCACCATAAATTTCTGGAATAACTCCATAACTGTGCATAAATGAATATATATGCCTATGTTTTGATAAAGAATCATTTATGAAAAGAGATGGTGGGTTGGATCTGGCCACAAGCTGTAGTTCATCCACCTGGAGCAATTCTGATGGGGGCATTCCTGGTTCTGTTCTAGGTGATGAGAGGGCAGCCTATGAGGAGGGGGAGATTGACAGGGCTACAAAGCATAAGAGATTGTTATTCACCTGAAAGCTCCCTTCCCTGTTCCTCAGTGTTGTAGGATAAAAACTCAGAGCCTGACTTCTGGGACCTTCTATTTTAGTAGGCGATATACAAAATAGGGTGTATGCAGATATATATGTGTGTACATATGTGTGTGTGTGTAGTTATATTATGCAATACAAATACAATATAAATAACTATATTAAAATGAAGGAAGTAAATTCTGCCATGAAGGAGATGCAAAAATGAATAAGAGGCTAAGGCCCACTAAGCAGGATGTTAACAGTTCTGAGTCTGTTCCTAATTTGTCAAAGAAAATGGAGCCCATATAGTTTAGTGCAACATGATCCAGTAGAAATACAGTAAAGCCACAGATTAGAACATCTATATGTAATTGCTGGTAACCCCAATGAAAGAAAAAGGAGATGAAAGTAACTTAAATATTTTACTTAAACACATAGAGCCAAAATATTATAATTTCAACATGTAATCTGTAAAAAATATTTATTAGGTATTTCTTATTCTCATACTAATTCTTGAAATTCAGTGTGATTTTTACACATACAGATCATCTCAGTTTAACTAAACACTTTCACTTCCTCAACAGCCTTGTGTGGTGGGTAGCTATCATATTGCACAGTGCAAATTTAGTGGCTAAAAATATGCTTGGAATTCAGACATCACCCAGTTCGAATCCCAATTCCACCATTAGCATATCCACATCTCAGTTCCATCATATATAAGATGGTAATAAAAGTAGTGATTGCCTCAATGTTTATAAAAGCACTTAGCACAGTATCTGGCACATTTAAAGTGTTCATGTGATATCTAACAAATAATACCTTTCTGTCAGTATTGAATACTAGATTTATTTTTTTGTTGGTCTTTTCATCTTTTTAGGGCCGCACCCACAGCATATGGAGGTTCCCAGGCTAGGGGTCTAATCAGAGCTGTAGCCTCTGGTCTATGCCAGAGCCACAGCAATGCCAGATCCAAGCCGCGTCTTCGACCTACACTGCAGCTGACAGCAACGCAGGATCCTTAACCCACTGAGTGAGGCCAAGGATCGAACCTGAAACCACATGGTTCCTTGTCAGATTTGTTTCCACTGCGCCACAACGGGAACTCTGCATACTACATTTTTTTGTATATGCATATAAAATATATACCTATGAATTTTTGTATATACAAAATTTACCATACATGTATATGGTTTATTACATGCATACATGATTTATTAGAATTGTGAATAAGTATGTATAGAAATACACTATTTTTGAACCAGATGTATTCAAGGATGTCATAGATGCTTGTTTCAAAGAAAGATTTCTCTATGGATGCTCACGGCAGACTAATTTTATAGCAAAAAGTACAGCAGTCAATGATACTACTTTGCAGATAAAATTCTTTGCCTCTAAGTGCTACCATTGTTAAGTAAAAATGCTTCCTACCCTTTTTAGTCTTTTGAAAATAAGCTAAATGTTAAAATCATGGTATCCTTTATAATTATCTATTGAAAAAATGTGTAATTAAGAACATAAAATGTCATTGTTTCTAATCTTAATTTAAAATAAAATGTCATTTTGACCTTCCTCAGGGGATTCATCTCCCTGGAAGATAATCCAAATTGAACTAGAACTCCTATGAAGAACAAAGATTAGATTTCTTTAACTCATAAGAAACACAGTTGTTGGGGCACAGTTAATTTAGAAAGTGCTTTTGCTTTTCAGGATTTTGCAGGCACTTTATGTCTTGCAGTGCCTCCCTTATGGGTTTTTGGTTTCTTACTCTCGCCTAACTGTAGTGCTGAGGCATACATTTGGAAGAGTTGAGCACTGCAGTGATCACAACAAAGTTGAGTGTCACTTTGTTAAGCGTTCTATCCTGCCACTTGGACTTAAGTTCATTACATATAGAAAATCACATTGGAAAAGACTGTTCAGAGCTTGCATGGTTTAATAATCAGAAATGGAAATTTTAAGGATGAAAACACAAGGGATGACATTCATGGCAAAATTAAAAAAAAAAAAAAAGATTAAAAAGAGTAGAAGGAAGAGGTGGAGAAAAATAGAAGAGAGAATTCAAACCCAAAGCCCTAGCAGGTGCAGCTAATTCTAACCAAATGGTCTCTATTATAGTCAGTATTTCAATAAAAATACCAACAGCAGGACTTTGCAGCTTTGCTGTTGGGGATTCTGCTGGGGTACATCGAAAACACCAGAAATGTGCCAAAGAACAGATTCAAATAACACTGTCTTGTGTTGTCTGACCCTGATCTAAAATCGCTAGCATATCTGCAGCAAGTAAGAAAATATCTGGATTAGTGAAATCGCTCTTGTGACATCAGAATTCCATCCTTACTGTGTTTTGCTTTTTCATTATTCCCAAAGGAGACAGTTGTAGAAGAGAATGCATGGTTTAAAATCAAGCATATATGACAATATGAATTGTATTTTTAAAAATAATTAACTAGGGAGTTCCCGTCGTGGCGCAGTGGTTAACGAATCCGACTAGGAACCATGAGGTTGCGGGCTCGGTCCCTGCCCTTGCTCAGTGGGTTAACCATCCGGCGTTGCCGTGAGCTGTGGTGTAGGTCACAGATGCGGCTCAGATCCCGCGTTGCTGTGGCTCTGGCGTAGGCTGGTGGCTACAGCTCCGATTCGACCCCTAGCCTGGGAACCTCCATATGCCGCGGGAGCGGCCCAAGAAATAGCAACAACAACAAAAAGACCAAAAAAAAAAAAAATTAACTTGCTAAAATATATTTCCTCATTGTTCCAGTGTATTATTTACATCAATATGGTTGCAACTTCAAGTATTCTGTAGATATCAGTGCTTAACACTATGATACCTAGAATTTTTTTTGACAACTATCCTGTGTTTGTGTATTTCTTTATCCATTCAAACAACATTCATTCAACTAAAAATCTTCATTGAATGCCAATTGTGGGCCAGAGATAAGAACTACATACTATGAAGACAAAGGCAGCATTTCTTTCTGGAGAATATTTACAAGCAGGCAAATATATTATTATTATTATTATTAATGGCTACTTAAAATACTGGTTGTCATTTTCTCTAATTTCATGTAGACTTTAATTATAAACTTGAAGTAGAGGATAACGGTATTTAAAATCTTTTTACAGATTATATAAATTATGGCATCCTATATTTTCATTTTGAGCCTGTATTTATAAAATCAGAAACTTTGGCTGAATGGTGCGAGCCTGAAAACTTGAGGGTCTTTGTTTTCAAAGGGAATTATTTGCTACTGGACATTTTCTTCAACCAGAGTTGTGCTGGGCCTATATTGTGTGCAAACAACTGCTTTCTTTGGTCTGTGTGCCAGTGTTTATTTTGCATTTATGAAGCTGAAAATTAGATCATACTTTGCCATATTTGGCTCTCAGCTGTAGAGCTCCGATAAGCCAACCTTTTAACCAGATTATGTGATTGTCTTGTGACAGAGATGTACAGTCACTAGGGGATTAGGGTGTGTTGTTTTAAAATCGTCATTTCAGTGTCTGTACGCAGATACTGGATTGCCTTCAAAAACCTAAATATGAATCTTCTGAAAATACTGACAAATGTGTTAGAAAAGGAAATTTTTTTTCTACACAACTCCCTGGAACCCCCCAAAATTTTTTAAATTAAAAAAAAAAACAAAAAACAAAAAACGAAAGCATTTGTAGAGTATTCCTTAACTCGATTTATTTACTCTTCTCTAGCAAATTATAACCTCTGAGCACTGACACATTTTAAATATACAGACTATTGAAAGAACAATGACTCATTTTAATGTATAAATGTATAACTAGTTTAGCTATTGGGGAAAAAAATGACTATGTATAAGCTTGCGACTTGATGTATTTATTGATTAATCTCAGAAGTTTAAAGAAAACCTATCAACTTAGAAGATAAATGGCGCTTTGCCACAAATGGGTCTTTGTTATTAACAGCCAGATGTGATATTGGTTGCGCCTATTTGTGCATTTTGTGTTTTTGTTTTTAATTTTATTGGAGTAGAGTTGACTTAATGGTATGTTGACTTCAAGTGGGCAGCAAAGTGAATAAGCCACACATATACATATATCCATTGCTTTTAATTGACATTTGCTTAGTATTTTCTGTTTGTCAGACTGGATTTTTCAGCTACTATCTCATTTTTGACACTTCATTGTAGGGTATTTTTGGAGGGATGTATGGGCTTTGTTGAATTGGGGTATAAGGAAGCCATTCATATCAAAAGAGTAAACCAAGGGCAGACATCATGATCATATAGGTATGGCAGTAGAGACAGGACTTGAACATATAACTTCTGAATCCCATGGTCTTCCTATTGTACCCACTTTGTTATTTTGACCCCAAAAGTAGAGATGAGCATGTAGTGAGTTATATTAACTCATGCTTCTCACTCTGAACCTAAAGGATTTTATTGCACATACACCTCTGTTTTTGATATTGAATAGGGAATAATTCTGGACCTCAATGATTGGTAGAGCCATTAATGCCCCAGGCATGCGGAGACGAATGTAATTGGTGACCTAATCAGACCCCCTTAGATTCCATTTACTGGCACTCTGATCCTATGCTTCTGCATCTGTGTGCTGTGGTGAATGGTTTGCATATATGACTTTCTTCCTTGGACTTGGGCAACACAAGGTATTTCCCCCTTATTCCACCCAGCCCGCATGGCCCTAGGCCAGTAAATATCCAATAAGAAACATAGGAGCCAAGTTTTTTTGGCCCTGAGATAGGACAGACTCTGAGGTACAATAAACTCTACTTAGCCTCATTGTAAGATAGGGCTAAGGCTAGACTTTCACATGAAATTACATCTTTGCTTGGTTTCTTATTGTTCTTTTCTTAGTAAGTTACTTGCCCTTGAATCCTTACTTTAGAATTGATTTCTTAAGGATGTGACCCAAGAAAAATGTTTGCCTATAAGCTTCTTCCACCTGAATTGTATAGCTTATTATTCCTTACCCTGTTAGCAGTTATTATTTGCTCCTCTCAACATGCCTTTTCCCCCTGGCCTTGTATAACCCATCCTGCTACTTTGCATTCTTCCATTTTGCTGCTTCTAACCCCATATAGAAAGACAAAGCTGGCTTGATAGATTTATGTGGAAAGTTAGAATGTGTAGTTCTGAGCGAGGACTTGGGTTTTCCATAGATGCTTCCTCTTCTCAGCTGGAGTTTTCTCTGTCAGAGTTTTTCTGAGAAGTGACTTCCAAATAAATGAATGTTTCGTGAAGCAGCTAAAGAACATGAGGTGGTATAATAACATCCCAAATTAGGTGGTACAAAAAGAGAAGAAAGAAAACACCATAATAAGATGCTAAATTGTTCTGCACACTCTGATTGACACTGATTGGAGAGCAAACACATCAAGCCCTATTCACCTCGATGCTCTCCTCTCCTCCAGTCCCCATCATCACATCAGGAACGTGAATCAACACATTTTTCAGCAGGAGACCAAAGAAGTAAATCAACTTGGCCAGAACTTCTAGGATCTCAGGATTTGTGGCCTCTTGGCTACTTATTATGTTAAGAAATCTGTCTCTTCTTGGAGGAAGCTTAAATATGAAGAGTTTGATCAGGTGGCACACACTTGGCAATGTCTCTTTGGATATTTTTTCATCCCCTGTTGCTGTCAGAAAAAGGATTCTACAACAAACCTTGGCTTTCAATTCTGCCAGCTCTCTGAGGTCTGCTGTAAAGCATATAGTTCAATACAGTAGTAGAAAATATGAAAATGTGCCCTCCCCCCCCAGGTGCTGTCATGCCCAAGTAAATAAAATGTACTCAAAACTGCCCTGCTGAGTGTGTCATGGAGAATACCACACGTAATTTCCTCTTCTACAAAGCTCTGCAGGTTCCAGGTGATCTGTTTGCAGAGAACAACCATATTCTACCTTGGAGCCAAAATTATTCAGCTTTATTTTTTACTCTTGTACATTTTTCCCATTTCCTTCATGATAATCCATGGATTTAGGATCCACTCTGTGAAATGTGTAGCCTAAGATCATGTTACCTTTATATCTGAATTTCTTCCCTTTGCCATACTGAGTGTAAACTAGAGGCACAAACAGGACTTTGGGAGGGACTCTTTAAATTGGCTAAGAGAACAGCCTGCTCTAGCGTCCTTAAACACTGCAGAAGCATGTATTTTATACACAAATGGCTAGTATGCTAATTACCACTGGTATTATTTAGGTCATTAAGCCTGCTTCCCTAGAGAACCTCACTAGAGAGCTCCTAGTTATGTAGCCCACTTTGATCTACTGTATTTTCTTAAATGGAATCAAATTTTGTTTCTCAGTAAACACTCTTTGCATGACTCTATTTAGTAAATCAGATTGGCTTTCCTCCTAAACAATTTTTATCATGCTTCAGTGACATCCATGTAACTGAAGAGATGGTGGCTACTGGTGCTTATTATAATAGTGTTTATGACATTCTCAATAACTTAAACACATTACTTTCTTTAGTTTCCAAGGAAGAGAGTATTGCATCTTCACTATTAATGTTGTGGATTCATTGGTATAAATATATAACAGTGAAAGGATATAAATGATAACCTGTCTGGAATGCAATTATTACTATGTCAAAATGTGGGAATCAAATATAACCTCATTCCTTACTGACCCTATCCTAATTCCTGGAGAAAAAAGCAAGCAAACAGAGAAAAAGCCCCTTAAGCTACTACTTCTGTTATGATGTGTTCTGAAGAAATCTGCTTTACCTAACCACCTTTTAACTATAAGCTAATTCTTCTTTCCAGAGAGTTTCCTTGGCAAACCAAACACCAGTGTCATTCTTCTCACTGAATAATCATCTTTTTAGCAGCAATGATTTAGTGGAATTGTGGTTTCATTCTATAATAGAATCTAAAGATACATCACAGTTGTAAATATTTTGCCATCTCAAAACATTTTGTATTAATTTTATTGTATATGTGTATAATCCACTACATTAGGAAATAAGTTTGCTCCAGTCCATTACTGGTCTGCTTTAATTCACAAGACTGCAGAAATTATGTAAAACATATTGTTTCCCTCATTACTTTAGCTAACAGGAACTTCAGAGCTAATCCTGTGCTTAATTGCTGAAATTATCCTTATTTAACACAGAAAGAAGCATTTCTGTAAAACTTGGTCTTGTTTTTGTCTTTTTTTAAAGTTTTATTGAGGTATAGTTAATTTACAAGGTTGTGATAATTTTAATAGTCCATTAAGTATGCCTTTTGTAATTAATTAAAGCAAATGCTTTGGGGACTAAACACAGAATAAACAGTAAACATATCCATCTAATTGTGGCCTGTCACATAAAGAGGGAAAGGATTATTATAATTCTTTACAGAAGAGAAAACTGCTTAAACAATAGATTTCCTTTATTACCCAAATCTAATTTACTTCTGAAAACATGCAGATATTTCATCATTTAAAATAGTGTAAAATAAGAAACAAAACGAAACCCTATTTATTCTTCATTCATATGGAAACACCAACCATTTTTTTTCCAATCTGATTAAAATATTTTAAACACCCATTTAACAAGTCACCAAGGATTTTTACACAATACAAAGCATTTAAAATAACAGTTACATAATTGTTTAATACTAATGAACTCATTGATAGGTTTGTTTTTGCACAGTTTGCCAAAATACTATTTATTAGATACAGATTTTCCTTCACGTAAGGAAAGAAATGTGTTCTATAATGCAAATAAACAATGCAAGAGTCACTTAGGTAAGATATTGAACTGCCTTTATGATGGAGATGTCTCATTGCCTGAGAGCCAGGAGGAAATGGAGGGGATGTTGGCAGAGGCCAAGGTTCAGAGCCTCATAGACAAGTGCCAGACAGGCCTACAAAACAAAGGTACTTATGAGCATCTCTGCAAAGATACTATTATCACCCCTTCCAAAGGAGAAGGAAAACTTATAGCAACTTCAAATAAGCTAGCTGTGCAATTCCTGTATAACAGACATAGCAACAATTATTCCCATCTCATCATATCTGACAATAATGTGTTGATAAACTTAATAGTTTGACAAGCTGTCCCTGAGTTTTGATAGAAGGTCCAACTCACGAAGGATGTTGCTGGGGACAAATTTTGCTCTTGATCCTTTTAGGATATGGGCTACAAGCTTGCTGGTTTTGTTAGATGTTCGTCATCTACACCACTGTGAAGAAACAGACCAAGGTAGAATTCCCTTAGCCTGGACTTATGAAGAGAGACAGAATATTTTGCACCGTAAAGTCTAGGATGGCCAGGGATTTAATTATGCATGCCTAGTATCCACAGATGAGGCAGCCAAAGGCTCCACCATCTGGAAGAGAATGAAAGTGGAGGGTGGCTTGTATCTACAACACACACCTGGCCACTGGGCTGAATATCACCTCCGAACTGGCAGGAGACTTGAGCTGTCCTCAATTTCCTCCCAGTTGCTCTGCTGCACTATTGACTGGCTTCTGGACATCTTGGATTTTCCACTGAGTCTAGACATCATCTTTTAAAATAAGCCAGATTATTATTTGGTTGTTTTTTGATAAAAACTTTTGTTTTAATTCTGTCTCTACCCCAGGTGACTACATCTCCCTATTGATGTAGAAGTCCGTCTGCATTCTCTTTTTTTCGAATAAGAATACTTAGACCCAGAGTATTTTAGTTTTTCAGAGGGAAAAGGATAAATGGATGTAAGCTGTATATAAGAGCTTTTCTTTGCAGTATGTTTTGGATGGCATTTACCATCTTTTGGGACTCTTTGTTCTTGACTAAGAAGCTGCTAAAAAAAAAAAAAAAAATCCAAAGTTGTTTTACAGTTATCCGGTGCCACCAAACTAGCTTTTGGAACCTATGCTTTGATGACTATGAAAAATCTCATTGTTTTGGCAGAAGTCCTTCCACTCTGCCGTTTTGAATGTGGGTTTCTTGATAAATAGCTGCATCTCACATCAGTGATGTGTAACCGGAAGATTTCTGTAGTCCTAAAGCGCTGTTCCGAGTGTGGCTTTTAATCCATTGCTTTGTTTAAGGTGAAAGCCATTTGTGGCCTTGATTAATTCTTGATCTGATTTTTGCTGATACTTTCACATGTCTAGTTAGGAGTTTCACTTTTATGATGGCATTAGCATTGCTAAGATGTAAAGTTTGAGTGACTCTTCAGCTCTGCCAATGGCTCCTTTCCTGACTCTTGCATTTTTTGATTGCTTTCCCTGTTAACAAAGTCCATTCCAGGAATTAAATCTGAATTTGAGACTCTCAAACTGCTGAATCGCAGGCTTTGTGTTCTTATTTTTCATCCGTTTTCTCCACTAAGTGTACTTACCAAAGCCTGTGGATGCTTTGCCCTTTGCTTACAAATGAAATGTCTCCCTAAACATGGCTCTGCACTCCTCCAGGGGGTGCTGTCCACAAAAATACCAGGGAATCTTGCCTATCTTATTCAGCCTTCAGTAATACAGTAAATTCAACTTTTCATGTGTCTATCAAACATCGTTGTCTCATATTTTTATTTTTATTTTTTTTAGCTTTTATAATGGCCGTATTTTGTTAAAATTTTATTTCCCCAATACCTTTTTTTTTCTACTGTACAGCATGGTGACCAAGTTACACAAACATGTATACATTTTTTTTATTTGTTTTATTTTATTTTTTGTCTTTTTGCCTTTTCTAGGGCCGCACCTGCGGCATATGGAGGTTCCCAGGCTAGGGGTCTAACCGCATCGGTAGCCGCCCGCCTACGCCAGAGCCACAGCAACACCAGATCCAAGCCGTGTCTTCGACCTACACCACAGCTCACGGCAACAGCGGATCCTTAACCCACCGAGTGATACCAGGGATCAAACCCGAAACCTCATGGTTCCTAGTCAGATTCCTTAACCACTGAGCCATGACGGGAACTTCTACATTATTTTTTCTCACATTATTATGCGCCATCATAAGTGACTAGACATAGTTCCCAGTGCTACACTGCAGGATCTCATTTGCTAATCCCTTCCAAAGGCAATAGTACACATCTATGAACCCTAAACTCCCAATACATCCCACTCCCTGCCCCTCCCTCTTGGCAACCACAAGCCTATGATTTTCTTTTCTGTGTAAAGGTTCATTTGTGCCATATATTAGATTCCAGATGTGTGGTATCATATGGTATTTGTCTTTTTCTTTTTGACTTACTTCACTCAGTATGAGAGTCTCTAGTTCCATCCATGTTGCTGCAAATGGAATTATTTTGTTCTTTTTTATGGCTGAGTAGTATTCCATTGTGTATATACACCACATCTTCCTAATCCAATCATCTGTCGAAGGACATTTGGGTGGTTAACATGTCTTGGCTATTGTGAATAGTGCTGCAGTGAACATGGGGTGCATGTGTCTTTTTCAAGGAAAGTTTTGTCTGGATATATGCCCAAGAGTGGTACTGCTGGGTCATATGATATTTCTATGTATAGTTTTCTAAGGTACCTCAATAATGTTCTCCATAGTGGTTGTACCAGCTTACATTCCCACCAACAGTGCAGGAGGGTTCCCTTTTCTCCACACCCTCTCCAGCGTTTATTTGTGGACTTCTTAAGGATGGCCATTCTGACTGGTGTGAGGTGGTATCTCGTGGTAGTTTTGATTTGCATTGTCTCACATTTTTATATATCGAAGGGTTGCCATCGGTTACTGATTGGAAAAGATTTACAGATACCTTTGCGTCGTGCTAGTGTAGATGTTCATTTTTGTCATTTTAAGGAAAAAAATGAGAAGTGTATGGCTAGAAAACTACAGACCCACACTGCTGAAGCCTGGCTCATTTCCCAGGTATTGGAATAGGACAGAGCTGCTCACTTCTCTACTTCTTCATCATACCTATCCTGGGAAGAACAGAGTTTTTCTTTGGAAGCTGTAATTAATGGGTGGTTGAAATAATTCTATGAGACAATAGCTATGTACATAAAAGATTATGACCATATTTTATGTGTTTATCAAGGAAAATGAATCAGTTTATACCAAAGACAACAGTGCTATGTATTCCTAAGTTTAGATAATTTGTTAGGATGGTTTTACAACCTCACCCTTATAATAAGTTCAGAAATACAGTTGATTTGTTTATTATCTTGCATTAAACCCAACAATGAAAAATTTTAAATGATCTATATAAAAATTAGTTAAAAGACATTGTTGGCTGGTTCATGCTTCTATTATAGAATATATTCTAATAGAAATTGATTTTTCTTAGATATCACTAAGAGGAAAAGTCAATATTTTGATTTCTTAAGAAGCACATACATATGGTATGAAACTTATTTAACAAAAAGTCAAGCTTTATTGCATCTCATAGTTAGAAAAGGAACAGCTTTCATAATCATGTCAAATATGTTTAATTAGTTTTATTGGATAGGCTGTCACTTGCTTGTGCTCACTGGGGCTCTATGACCAAGACGATGACTTGGTAATTTTCTTTCACTGTGCAGAAACTCCAGCACAATATTGTGACATAAACCTCTGCACAAAGATCAGGTATGAAAAAAGAAATCGTCAAGTTCCATTCTCAGTAAGGTAGCTTTGTAGCATCCTTCCTTTGCAAGTATATGCTGAATATATGCTTTTGGACCGACTAAAAGTCATGGTAACACATTTTAAAAAGTGTCATTGGAGTTCCTGTTGTGGCTCAGGGGTAATGAACTCAAGTACTATCCATGAGGATGAGGGTTTGATGTCTGGCCTTGCTCAGTGGGTTAAGGATCCGGCGTTGCCTTGAGCTGTGATGTAATTCACAGACATGGCCTGGATCCTTCCTTGCTGTGGGTGTGGTGTAGGCCAGCAGCTGTTGCTCTGATTTGACCCCTAGTCTAGGAACTTCCATATGCCTCAGGTACAGCCCTTAAAAAAAAAAAAAAAAAAAAAAAGCATCATTAACTTTTTTCTTTCTTTGAGGTAGGTATACAACTCAGAGGTTTTGTTTTGTTTTGTTTTGTTTGTCTATTTGTCTTTTTAGCGCCACACCCGTGGCATATGAAAGTTCCCAGGCTAGGGGTTGAATTAGCGCTACATGGCTGCCGGCCTATGTCAGAGCCAAAGTTACAGCAATGCCAGATCCGAGCCGTGTCTGTGACCTACACCACAGCTCACGGCAACACTGGTTCCTTAATCCACTGAGCAAGGCCAGGGATCGAATCTGAAACCTCATGGTTCCTAGTCGGATTCATTTCCACTGCGCCATGACGGGTACCCCTACAATTCAGAGTTTTAGTTTTACTTTTATAAGTGTTTACTGTGTGCAATCCAAATAATGATATGCAACAAAAGATACATAAAATCCTTTTTTTCTTTAAGGAACTTTGCTGCCTCTTTATGCCGAGGTATCCTATTTTAGCTAATAGCTTTAATAGACTAAATACCTGCGCATATTATACTTCACCTTTAGTTGTTAACTGGCTACAGGGTCTTGGACAAACACACATACAGTTGCACATGTAAATAAGACAGTACAACCCTGAAGTTCTCTTGCTGTGATCATATTTCCCTAGTTTCTGCTTCAACCTCTGGGTCCTGGAAATAGAGTTTACAGATGAGGTTATTGTAGTAGACTAGATATCATCTCTTTTCGTACTGCATGAAGTATGAAGTATGCTTGCTTCCCTGAAGAGAAATCTTTCTTGTTTTATTTATCATAACCAACAAGCAATGACTGAATGCCCAGTGTTGGCATTGTAGTGTGACAAGTGCTGCAGACACTCTCCAGGGTAAGATCACAGAGCAAACACTACAGACAGAAACTGATTCTTTTAACCCTGAGACATTAACTCCATTTTAAATATTAATAGAATGCTCTGCTGGAAAAAAGATTCCTTTGGGTCCAGACAAAAACATTCACAGTGATGGGATGCAGAATATCACCTTAGTAAAGCAAACTTTTGAGTAAAGCTTTCCTGAAAAAGATGCACTCTGTGGCGATGGGATGAATGAAAGATGGGCATTAGATTAAAAAGGCTGATTCCAGCATATACTCCAGGAAAACAGTGAAGAGTGATAGTCTGTATTTCTTTATCAAAATTGCTCCATCTCTTTAACATTGGGGATGGCATTCAACTTCCAATAGTTATTCTCCACTTTTCTATCACATTGAGAGAGGGTTTTCCTCAGCTGTTCTAATTGATAAAGATGAAGCTTGAAGCTCTGTGATACTGACCAGTAACAGTGGGGTAACTGATTTCCTAAAACCAATAGTGATTGAATGCCTATGTGTATTATCATAACGTTAAGCAAGTTTTAAGGCAATGGCTCCATGACTTTACCCCTAGAATTTCTTAATAGGGCCTCTTCACATGAAACCATACTTTTTCAAGAAAATAACAGGCTCAGATGTCACTTCAGGTTTGTAAGCCACGTCTCCAGTGCCATTTCACACATGACAAACCAGTAATGGAATCATTTGCAGGATTACTATTTCATACACATTTTAACTCAGAATCTTTTTCTTGGACAGTTTTTGAAAATAAGATATAAAATGATCTTTCTGAAATAGTTGAGATGGAGCGCCGATGAACTAGATAATCTCATTCCTCTCAAACCATATTTTTCATACTGTGATCTTTCTTCCTAAACCATTTAAGAAATGCACTAACTTAAGCTTTGGTTGGTGTAATTACACAGTTGTGAACGGTACGCCTCCTACACTGTTCTGTACTTTGTAAACAAGTCTTCTCTTTATCAAATAACTGAGAATGCATAGCCATTACTTTACAATAGCAGTTCCAGAACAAGGCAAGCTTAAGAACAAAGAACAAATGAAAAGCACAAGTAGTCATTCCTTTAGTAGGGATTTGCCATAAAATGTATTCACAAGCAGTTTGACTTTGTGGAGGATTAAAGAAAGAAAGAAGCTCTGAACCAAATATGAAGACCTGAAGGTCATGAACCAGGATTGACGGTACTTTTGGCAAAGTAAAATCTGAGCTGTGT